>NC_140034.1:59346501-60079001 GCF_963513975.1 Fringilla coelebs | reverse complement strand
GCTCACACAAAACCATTTTTTCTGAAGTGACTTATTTCACGGACAGACCTGAAAGCCACACCACTCAAAAGTGCTTTTCAATAGCATAAAATTCACTTTCACTGTGAGAGCTGAGCATGGGACAGAAGGCTTTGGCTGCACTGCCTGCAGACCCATTTGGGGTTCCATGGGGTACTCTAGTGTGGAACCTTCCTGGTGTGCAACTGAACCACATGTGGGTTTATACTTCTAATGTATTGATATATTTATACATTAATAGCTTCCCCACATACTGCAGAGCAGTAACCTAAAGCACAGTCAAATTGTTCCATAATGCAATATATTCAGCACAATACTCTAGCCAAAATCAGCTCTAAAATAAATAGCCACAACTTAATTGACGTAATACAGGTCTGTTTGCTAGCTTGGCACTTTTCACTTATTTGACTTCAACTCAGAAAGTGCATTAAGAGTCTAATGTCCATTTTCCAAGTGGAAACAGAAGCAACTTCTTCCTATCTATACACACAAATGAAAACACCAGAAGTACAGCACAGTATTCCTTGCTTTATGAGTGTACCTCAGTCTGAAGTAGAGGTTCAGTCCTGAGTTAAATTTTCCTTCTACCAGACATCTTTACTGTCCCACTTCCTCAAAATCCATTATTGATGACAGACTGTTTAATCAGGCAGTGGCTCTCACAACATTTCTTTCATCTTTTGACCTGCAGTGGTTTCAGTGTTGTTCTCTAAATGGGTCTCTGCTGTCACAGCATATGATAAAATCCCCAGGATTCTGAGCTTCAACAGGCAGAGAATACAAGCTACATCTTTAAAATACTTTGTACCCCTTCCTGAAGCCTCCTGGAACAAAGCTGGCTCCTGGGATGGCTTCTTTTGCTGTTGTTTTCTGCCATTCAGATAGAGGTTCAAAAAACAAAGGTCTAACGATTGGATATCCAGACGCAAATTTTGGTAAAAATGAATCCACATCTTAATGTCCCTCCAGAATCAGGGATCATTGTCTCATAGTATTCCAATGTTGACCTTTGCTGGGGCATTTGAGTCATGACCTTCTTAATCCAATCAGCTTCTGATGCACCCATGCTTTCCAGGTGCCAGAATCACTAACAAACAAGAAAACCTGAACCATAATCTTTTTCTTTCTCTGTAAGATTCCCATTGCAGCATGCTCTCCATCTGAAAAGCCCGAAGGGCTTGGTAGGAAGACAGGTAAGATTGTTTCAACAAAAAACTTTGAAGGACCAGCTCCTGCAGTGATTCATCTCTGAAGAAAAAGGCTCCTACCAACTCAAAGCAGCTTGAATGGAGGTGTGTGTAAAATGAAACATATTTATGCTGATATTCAACTTTCACTTACAAATAAGTATATAGAAGATATAAAACTGCCAGCTTAAATCTTTGAAATTGATGAAGACATTTGAACCAGCATTCAGAAATGTTAATTTTTTTCTAGTTATTTTTTTAAAAGATAACTGGCTTCCTAGCTTGTGGGCTGGGTTTTAGGCTGCATGAGTATAATTCAAGAAACACCCTACTGAAATGAAATATGCTAAATGAGAGGATGAGAAAAGCAGCAACGTGCATTAATAAGTTATTCAGAGGCTTCACAGAGCTCCTGACGTAAAGAATCAGTCAAATCCTCAGCAAGTCAGGCCTCTGGAGAGCCAAGTGGCCTGCATTTCTTTATACAGTGTTCTCCACGCCATCCCAATTATTAGTCCTGAGCTAATGGTGCTTTGCTATGAATAAATATGCAAAGTGGAGCCGATTGAATGAAATCCAAAAACCCAAGGCACAAAGCTCCTCTGCTGTGTGCCAGTACCTCGCAGCTGCTGAGGCATGAGCTAGAAGACAGCTATATTTCCCTGGTTCACTACAAGGCTCTGGTGTGGGCTCCATTATAAGGCAATATAAGATTAAAGAAAAGGGAAATCACATCTTTCCATAAATCCATCTGAAAGCAAATGCAGCGATGCTGCGGAGACTGTGATTTACACTAGCATTCAATTTTAGGGACTAAAACATCCCATCTGAGCAACAAACAAAAAATTAACCTATTGTTAACAATTTTCTCGTTCATGATTTAAAACAGAAGCATTCACATAACTCAGAAGCGTATAAAACGTGCTATTTTTCTAATCACTGAGAACAGCAAAAATAGGACTTTTAACCATGCTGAAACCACAGCAGGGGCTTTACCGCTGCTCATTGAAAACAACAGTCCAGCCCACACAGTAAAATTTTAACATATCTGTGATTTGTTTTGCATTTAACTGGAGCTCTGAAAAATTATACCAGTAAACAGCATTAAATCTTCTGTCTTATGTGGAAGTCTGCCTGGATCAGTGGCTTTATTTTAGATTTATCACTCTCCTTTGGTCCACATTTGAACTCCCCTCTCTTCCTGGCCCCACAGTGTATTCCAGCTCCATTTCTGGAGCTGTGCAAAGGTAGCAGCTTCTGGCAGACAAAGGTCCATCTAAGACATGAATCAAAGTCACTACCAAGCATTTCAAAGTGAATGCTACTTTCATCTGAAGAGGAAACTGTGCCTTTTAATCTTAATTATTTTGCCATGGCTCTTCCCACTGTTTAAAGGCTAACAGGAAAAGTAAGAAGTCTTATGAATTATTTAAGCAAACAGAATTTCTGAATCACTGCATTCCTTCAGACACCACAAGAGTTCCAAGAAAGGTGACTTTCCCACTTCTGGACTTTCTGGAGTATAGCTGGAAGACATCAGGCAGTTTTGCCAGGGGAGCTAAAATCTAGAAATCTGATGAGCATTGAAGGGAAATTCCTAGCACAGTGGATCAGCTAGATCCTCATCTGCAGTTGTGATCCTGGCACTCAAATTTTTGCCAGGACATTGACAAAAAGTTGTCAGCCATGGTGTTCCTGGAGATCCATTTGACACACACATCCTGACCCTCACATATTCTCAAAGCATGAGCCACAAAACCCGGCAGGTCTATGAACAGTAAAGTGATGAAAGACACTCCCAGACCAGAAGGGTGATCTTTCATCCTGATGTCCTATATAAGAAAAATTGTAGACCTTAATCCACTTAATTTTGAAGTGTAAAGAATTGCTTTTTCCTAGGAAAGTATAATCAGGCCTTGTTTAAGTAGCAATCATATTATTATTTACTAATGCTACTGATTAGCCCACTGAAGGCAGCTTTATATGTCTGCGCCAACCAAAAATTCAGTTGATTTTATTTTCTTTCAAAACAACAACTTCACCTTTGTGTCACTAGAGCACAGGGGCCTTAGGACAGAACTGTAATTGCTGGTAGCACCACACCAGCAGAGATGAGGGCAGTGGATTTGGCAGCCTTTTGGGAGCTATCCATTTCCATGCCTCCAGCACAGACCAGACCACCAAGGAAGTGTAGATAAACATGGCAGGAGGCTGAGAACTGTGCTGGAAGCTTTGCATCCAAGTGTTCCAAATAAGATGTTGTTTAGGTACAACAAGACACAGTTGTGCACAGAAAATACTCTGCAATGGCTGCAAACAGGATCTGAAAGCTTTCTGCTGCTGCAGGACAGCAGAATCCATTAAACACAAAGAGAGATCCCATGGATCCTAACAAATAAACCATGGTACAAATTCAGACGTAAGGCTAACTTCAGATCTCACTGTGAGTTCATAAGACTTCAGGTAACCTTGCACTTACAGTGGCACTTACTTTAGGTTTGCTCCTTTGTTAAAGCCACCACTGGCTGCAAAATGCACTGTAAAATTTGCTCCAGCCAAATCATGGTAGAAGAATTCTTTCCTATTCCCTGTCCTTCTTTCCCAGTTTCTCTCTGCCAGCCCTCTTTTTCCTGGTGTCCCTTAGGTGCTTTCCTGACGTTGCCAGTCTGAATCTTCAGCCTCCCTGTAATGGATGTCATGAAAACCTTTTGCATTTAATAGAATCAGAGATGGATTTGGGCAACTTTTGTAACAGCATTAAATATACTCAATATGTCAATATACTTACACATGTCTCAACAGCATAAATTGAAAAGGATGGACAAATAGAGCAGGAAGCAACTGAGAAAACCACATGTCAAACAAGCTCTGTCCATTCGCTTAGATGACGCTGACCTGCTCACAATTACCCTAAATACCCAGCTTGACCTGCTGTGAGTTTGTGACAGGAAAAAAAAAACCAACAAAAATCCCTGACCTCTGAGCTTTGTAGCAGCCACATACAACAAGGATGAGCCACAGCATAACTTCATTTTGTCCAGATAATTACATATGTTCCTCTTCACATCAAGTCCTACCTTATTCTAGAAAGGAAAAATGAGGTCTGGTGGCTGTAATTTAAAGAGAAATGGAGCAGCATTGACTGGGAGTTCCAGAGATCACTTTGCTGGAAATACAGAAACACTATCAATCACACCATTCAAATGCCACTGACCCTTCCCTTCAGCGTACAGCTAAAAGCAGAAGAAAGAGAGAGAGACCAAAGAAAGCAAGGGTGTTGATATACTGAAGAAAATTTCTTGAGTGTTTAAAGGTCTTTCATTATCTGAATCAAAGGTTCTGTCTTGTCAAGAGGCGATTCCAGGGAAAGAGGATTTTATTACAGAAGTATGGCCACACGTGAGATTTTCTTCCTATTCTTCAAACTCACTCTCCTAAACGTAATTTGCAAGTCTAGCCAAGTCCCTTAACACAGAGTTTGCTCTGGGTTTGCTCCTGAATTCCTGGAGGATATTTTCATGTTTCCCCCATGAAAGGTAAGGTTGAGGGGAGGATCTGCAGAATCTTCCCCCCTTTGGACTTCAGAGCCTGTAGATTAACAATTGGCTCAGGTGGGCAGCACAAATTAAAACCAGGTATGGTATGGGAGAAGAACAAATCAAAGAGATCACTATCCCAGGGAGGATCTGGCTGAAAGAAGAAAAAGGTCCATGCTAAGAACTAGAACCACTAAATGAATGTGAGAATTCAGTTCTACCTAAGAAATATGAATATGTCTCCCTGGGAAAGGCATAATGCACAAAGAGGGGCCATCAGCCTCAGGGAACCTGACAATTCCCAGCACTCAAATATTTGGTTTTAGCAAAGCCTGCAGAAGGAGCTGGGTAGTGAGTGCTACCTACCTCTTGGCAAGCAGCTAGCCCACCACTGTCTCTCTCTCACTGGTGTGTTAAAAGGCAAATCTGCATTCTCACACATCATAAGTCTATTTTTCCATTGGAACTGTCTTTAAAAAAAATAGCGGGAATAGTGGGAACAAAGACCAACAAGAGGCAGGGAAAGGATTTACTCCTCGTGGCATTAATTCCTTCACTAATAAACCACAACTGCAAATTCAGTTACTCTTAATAGCAAAATTAGGTTCTTACCTGTTACTTTTTGCCATTCACATGACCTTTAGTCATTGGAACTGGAATTGACTTGTGTGGGTGTAGTTTGGTATGAGAATTGAAGGCTCTCATAATTCTCAAACACACCTACATTGATGTAAGAGCTGCTTAGTGTTTCAATGGAAAAAAAGAAAAGATAAGTAAATCTTGATAATGTAAATAGTGTTCAAGCTTTAGAGATCATTTCCTGAATAAGCAGAGTAGGCTGGGTCAGGGGGTGGGAGGGAAGACTCAGAACAGATTTGCTATCAGGATTTCACAAAGTAGTTGAAAAATATGTACAGATTGACAAAAATTGTTGTTTAATATAAACTGAGGATGAAAATGGGAATTAACTGATCCATCCTGTCATGACCTGTGACAGTGCTTGGAGCTGATCATGGAAACAGTCCAACTCATGCTTTCTGTTTCAACACATATAAACTGGATGACAATATGATATTCTTTCCCTGAACATTCTCAGAAGTCTCACCACCTCTGCTTACTCCCAAACCAACAAGATTTTGCATTTCTCATCAGAGACTGATTTTTTTTTAAGTTTTCCTCTGTGAGGCTTGCTTGTTATCACAGGCTGAGAGAGCACAAGTAGATTGCTCCAAGGCCTCCCCAGCAGACCTGAGATAGTACAGGAGCTCTGGAGCACTTCTCCATCCATATAATTTCCCCATGATGAGGGATAGTTTAATATGGGCCTTCAAACCAGGCTCAGAACAGCTTCTTGTTGTTGCTGTTGCTGGTTTTGGTTGGGTTTTTTTGTTAAAACTAACCTCATTAAAGATAATGCTACATCAGTAGGCTCCACTGATGACAATTGCAATGAAGTGAACCTTACTAACTTTTCACAAGTAACATTTCTTGATACGTTTTGGGCTTTTTTGGCACTGAAATCTGAAGGGGAAAAAAAAAAGTCAACAATCAACTTGATCTAAATCTCATTTTCTTCCCGTTCCTGCTATTGAAATGAGAAAGGATCTCTCCACCCTACCCATATACAAACTTAAAACTGAAAATAAAAAGAACACATTCTTACTCTTCCCTCAAGCACCCCTGTATGATAAAAGATTTTGGAGGTGACCTGGATGACCCTCAGAGAAGATGTTATTCATTCAGCAGGTGGCCAGAACATTCAGGTCCCTCATCTGTGCGAGGGTTTGACTCCACACTTCCCACCTGAGCATCCAAAGTTACATGAGCCACTTTTTTTCCTAGAAGAGTAAAGCACAACACCACTGAAGGGTTCAAACTCCTCATCTGAATTTGAGTCTGTGGTCTGCTCATTGCTTCATTCAGCCTAAGCTCTGGCTCAGAGCAAGACTCACAGGGAGGGATTAGAAAACCACAGCTGATTTCTTAATGAGATTTCATCTCCCTGATGCCATGGCTTGTTTTAATCCCACCAGTTCCCTAACCTTCCAAAGAGTCTCCAGAAGAAAACAAGCTAGGACAAGGTAAAGAGGACAAATAATAACTTAGACATCTGAATAGCCTGGGCATCTACATTTCATTTTCAAAAGCCAGTTGGACTGTAAGTGAAGCGAGCAGTATGAAAAAGGAACTTCTCAGACTGAAAAAAGAACTGTAGATGCCAGCAGGGAGGAGGACACCACGTGTCTAATGTTGATTCCTCTTTCCATATTTCCTTTACAGTCAATGGAGAGAGGATGACTTTTCCTAAGTTTCCCACTTTTCCCAATGCAGAGCGCCTTGGTGAGGCGTCAAACAACCACTTATCTTCTGTATTTTTGAAAACTACTTCTTTTTTTACTTTAAAAGCCAAACCTCTTAAAAATGCTCACTAAATCACCCCAAATGTCCTCATTCATTAGCAAAATACACCTTTTTATTTATGCTTTGCTTATCCTCTTTAATGCTCAAGCATCTCCTTTAAGACTTTTACATCCAGTGACAAAAGTGTGAAACAAAACACTGAAGGCTTTGAGTTTGGGCTGTGTAGACTTCAACTGTCCTCAGCTTCAAGGAGGAATCTGTCATAATAATGCACACACGTGGCAAATAAATTTTATCAGCAATGATCAGGTATTTCTGGAATGCTGTAATACTTTTCCATGTTAGTGTTCCTTCTAAGGTGCAGTATATTACCTATGGAGAGTCTACATAATCTCTTTGAGATGAGAAATGTGCTCACAAATCAGTGTGTTGGCTGCACTTCCTGCCACTGACACCAGATTTTGAAAAAGAGATCTTGGTAACAGAGTAAACACACAGGAGTTTTCTCACAGAGCCTCGGGTTCAAGTTCTTACTTAACAACAAGGAAAACCAACTGTGATAGCCTCCATCCCAGTCAGCACAAGTTATTTATCATCACCCACCCATCACAGACTCAGTGCAGCAGCCAGCACCCGTCTGGCTGGAAAAGCTTTAGTCTGGAGTGACTGAAGACTTGCCTGTCAGCAGGAGAATCACAAACCCTGCCTGTTACACCAGCATGGGCTCTTTTTCAGAGCATCAGCGCCACTGATGATCTTAATAAAAGGATATGGAACTGGTAGAAGTTGAAATTATCAAAATGGAACTGCCTGGAAAACAGTAAGGGTTGCTGATTTTTTTTTTCCCCCCCTCTTTTTTCCATTAGAGAAAACAATGCACTTTTACTCACTAAGAAAAACTGACATTTCAGACTCTGTGGTAGTAGTCCTTGGAACAGAGGTCAGGGACAGATCTCCTGGCAAGCCTGGCCAGGGAGGATGATGCAGGGATCCAAGGAGCACTGTGTGTCTTTAGAAATGACACCTCCCGGGCAGTCTCACCCCCGAGGGGTTAACGAGGTGAGACGCAGCAGAACCTTTAACTCTTTTACAGCACTTACAGTGCTTGAATGCAGGGCTCCCGATACTTCAGTTTCCAGAATTCTCTTCTTCAGCAGAATTGAAAATACATTTCTCTTTGAAAAAATTCCTTTCTCCAAAGCCTAACAAAAGAAACAGTTCCAACAACAAAAAAGTTCAGTTTGATTTAATTGCTTCACCAACTCGGGAGGGTTTCAAGTTCCATTTCAACCCTGTCACTGGTGCTGCAAAAGCAGATCCCAAGGAGAAACACCTTTATAAATCAATGCTGCTATGAGATTTATTCCCCAGCCTCATCTTAAATGGGTAACGTGTGACTGGCAGCACTACGAAAATAATTCCAGCTATTGTCCTCAGACAGGCACTCTTCTGGCAGCCACAAAATAAATTTAGCTTAACCATAAACTCCAGTAACTATCAGGAACGTGCATTATCTCTGCTGAAAATGTACTGTGGCTCTGCAAGTCTATTAATGAGCAGACATTTTCAATCCTAAGTGTCCAGGTTTCAGAAGTGAAAGGGAGTTTATAGGCATAAAAAGCAGGAAAAAAACTAATCTGACTTCATCTGCTGGGCTTTTATCAAATGTATATAGCCAAAGAGCTTAAGAAAAGCTGGAAATTACTGTTTTCACCTTCTTTGCTTGGACAGCTATCAAACATTTTTTATTTTTAGCATCAAAGTAGCTGAAAGGGCATTGTTAGAAAGAATGGTCTCCCTCTCTTGGCTCATGCAATAAACTTCAGGGAGGGGGCTTAACTTCAGAGTCTGCTTGAAAAAATGGGTTTTTTAAAAATTCCTAATCTAGCTGAGCAAATGAAGTTTTGCTCCTCAAAGCTCATGGACTTATTTACTTGTAGGATATGTCTCCATATCTATGATTTTGTCCTGTGAGTGAAATCAGAGGAGGATAGTGACAGTATCTTCTAAGAACATAAACACCACGCTGTGTCAGACCAGAGCTATAGGCAGCCCCAAATCCAGTTGACACTGGAGGATGCTTGACCAAGGAGCATGTTATGGGTTGGTGTAGTGTTAGTGTACTCATAAAAATATATTTTTCTCAAATGACTGTTATGAGATGTGACTAGAAACACAGCAGAGTAGGCTTAAGCTTAGAAAAAAAGAAAAAAAAAACATATTAAGCTATGCTATAATAAAAGGAACACACAATAATTAGAACGAAAACTTTCTAAAACATTCCTCCTCCCCCCCACTTAATTTCTTCTAAAATACACTGAGACAAAACTTTGGATTCTCAGTCAAGTTACTACTTCTCAGATAGTCAATTTTTAGTTTATTAAGGGAGAAAGGAGTTTCTTTAGTATTATAGTTTACTACAGGAAACACAGTTGAAACTTCTTATGTTTTTATGTTAGACAAAGCACTACTTGGAGAAAATCTGCCATTGTGACATCTTTTTTTTTATGTATAGTGTCTTACTACTGTTTATGGACTAAAAATTTTTATAGGGTTGTTTTTAAGGATGCTTTACTAAGTACTAAGAAACAGCAATTTCTCATTTTGGGACATTTAAGAGCTGACACCTAGCTTATTTTCCCTTTTAACCCAATAGCTGATCCCACAGAGCTGCAATGGGGACTTTCCTGCCCAATTACAAAATGCCACCCAAACCCACGAAGGAGAAGAAGCATGAAGAAGAAACCCAGGACAATGCCCTGTGCCCGCCGTCTTGCTTCCATCCACAACATACAAAAAATACCAAAACCTCAATTTCTCACCAAGTAATACACATACACTAATCTCTATAATCTATTTCACACCTTTGTGGATTCTGGCCTGTCTTGAAGTTTGGGAAACTTTCTCCATAAATGAGGGTCAAAGTCAGAGCTCCCCTGGGGGTCAGGGCACCCCAGAGCAGACAGAGAAATATTCCCGGTGCCCTGGGTTTCCACAGGCACAGGCTCTTTTTCCCTGGAGGGGGCTGCCCAAGACATCTCAGCGTTTCTCACCCTTTTGTCCTGCAGAGGCCAGCCCAGTTCCATTCTCTTTACCCCCTTTCTCAGCCTACCTCAGCCCAAGCCACATGCCTTCCCCTCCCCACCTCACCTGTAGCTGGGCAGGGCAGACCTGAACTCTTCACTGACCAAAACAACAACAAAAAAAGTGTTCCTCTGAGAGTTTTCTACTTCTGACTCCCTGTGTTCTCAGAAGCGTACCCATGTCTCCAGTGGTTCCACCAAGTGTCAATATTTAAATCTGACCACTAGTTTAGCTATAACTACCCAAAAAACTCACTTCCTTGTCAACCTACGACAAAGCACCAAAACCAGGGCATGGAGAAAGTGGTGGTTTTTATTTGCCCCCTGGTTTCCTCTCAGTTTCTGGAAATTAAAGACGCAGAGACTTCCTGACTCAGATGTTGCTCTGGATTACTGTGCTCAATAGCTCTCTCATGGCATTGTGTTGCTGATAAGGAGGCTGTGATTGATGCTCATTTGGTGCTCTGTGAGGCCTCTTTGGTCCTTCCCTTCTTGCCACCTCCAGATCCTGGATTGGCATCTGAGGCAATAAAGCAGCATTTTCCAGAGATATTGATCTGTGAAGAGCAGTTCATCAGCCTGTTGTTACAAAGCTGCTAGCAGAAATCCATTACAAGTGATTTATTCTTTTACAGCACTGGCTAGAAATCACATAAGCACAAACTTCTTGAGGCACAGAATGATCTGGGCTGAGACCTCAAAACTAGGGGCAAAACTCAGGCTCTGCACTCTCTACATGGGCTGAGCAGATCCCACAGAATTTTCTGCCCAAACAAATTCTCGCATCTGCCAGCACTGAAATATAATTGACTCAGGCCACTGTGTGCTGAAGTCATTGATTCCTTGTACCCAGCACAGCGGTGCCTCTGGCATAGCCTCGTTGGTAACTGGTTGGGGAACTCCTCTGCCACAGGATTTCCTGAAGTTATCCCCTGTGATCAGCTGAAAGCAGGAATGTGATAGTTCCTAGCGTCAGATGCACTTCTGTGTGTTGCCCTTCTCTGCCTTCTCACAACCAATTCGTAATAAAAAAGAATAATCCAGCTTTGAGCAAGTTTCGCAAACTTCAAACAAAAGACAATATTGGAAGCAGAAGCCTCAATAGTACTTAACAATTACATTGTTAATCTTCATATAACACAAACATTAAATAATTAATCTCAGTGGCTGAAACTCAGCCCCAATAAAACTCTGATGACTTCTGTGGATGTTTGCCAGGGAGAAATTTAGCCTGCAATTTTTCTTGTCTCTCCTTCTGGCAGTCCTGGGAGCATTTTGTAGTTCCCACCCTGTCAGTGGCACACCTTGGCAGGAGCAAACTCCGTGATGATCCTGATGCTGCGCTGCCCTTCACAGCAGCTGTGTAGCCCCAGCAATGTCCTGGGGACAACCAGTGGCACCTATTTGGCCCTCTGTGTACCCGAGGGAAGAATGAACCTACTTACTGGGCAAACAAGAATAAACCTCTTCCAGCTTTCTCGGTTCTATCTCACAGTTTAGAAACTTCTGCAATTCCTAATTCACATTTCTCTGGGAGCGAAATACAAAGAACTATTTTGCCTCATTTCTTCCATTTCAGCAGCTCCCTCTTTTTAAATGTCACAGAATTAATGTCACTCATATAAGAAATTTTAAAGCAGAACTTAGAAAATGCTTTCTTTTTATGCCCAAACCTGCAGCAAATATAAACCTTTGTAAATGCAGCCTAATTTGCTAACATGCAGTGCTAATTTGATTACTCCAGATAAAGGTTTTAGTGGGACCAATTGGTGCTTGCTGCAGTGTGAAACTAGAAGGATAATTTGCTAAGAGAAAAGTGCAAGCTCTCTTTGGCACCCTGAAATGTGTTCGGTTGGTTTTGTGCTTTTGCATTTGAGTGAGTACTCCAGCACAAATTGGGCACAATTAGCAGCACATTTAAAAAAATACAGCTCAGTTCTGGTGCTAATTTGTCCCTGCAATAACACCAATTTCCCCTGTATTTACACTCAGTAAGCGTACAGAGGCTAACACAGAGGAAAGCTTTGGACAATTCCCATTTGTATAGCACAGAGCAAATAATTCTTTGTGCCCTCTGTGAAATGAGTCGAATATCTCAGCCCACTTTCCAGAGAACATGTGTCTACATCACAAAATCTGCCACCACAAGTTGGCACTAATTGGCAGTCTCAGGAAAGTGGCAAAGGAATGAATGGCCCCTGGATACCGAACTAACATTTTTCCCCTACAGGTGGTCTTTTCAAGTCTTCAAGTCGGAATTGAGATGTACATTGTTTAGGCAAGGTGAAGTTTGTACTGCTGGTACATGTTTTGTTGATTCATAGAAGATTTCAGTGTATAGCGAGCGTTTTCATAAGCGTTACATTCATGCTATTAAAAAAATAAACAAGAACCTTAAATTGTATTAAAAAAAAAAACCAAAAAAACCAACAAAACAAATTCCAGCTGTCCCTATTTTCCCCCACTTTGTCCTCTCAAAATCCTCAGTATGTTCAAAGGCAGGACCAAATCTTTTCAGCTCTCGTCAGTGTGCATTGATGAAACAGCTCCGTTAGATCTGATACCAAACCAGGATATTAGGACGCCAGATGCTTTCATCAGGGCCCTGACTCTGCAGACTTCATTCACATTTAGCCCTGCTTGGGCCATTTTCTAGTCCAAAACTCACTGATATCAGTGGGAAGTCCCTAAAACTCCAGTAAGCTATAGAAAAAGTCCTTTGCTGAGAGGGGTGTTAAGGAGTTCAGCCTGCATGGTCCTGTGTCACAGAAAGAAATACCATAGAGACTTTGATTATGGAGCATAATTATATTTACATGGAAATAAATCAGCTATTACAGAGGCTCTTCAGAGTGCCTGAAAACTACATCCAGATAGAGGAAAAGCAGAAATAAGTTATGTTTTTCCTTTTTCAACTAAGGAAAAGGCTTCCAAAGTAAACTTAGAAGTCACCTGTATGTTGTCATTTTCAGGTCAAGATAAAATATTTGTTCAGAATATGTGCTTCAATTATCCTTGAGGACTCAGTGATATTTCCCATATTTTTTTCATATAAGCTCAAACCAGATTATCTACTTTCATTATCTACACTATAATTATTTTACACACCTTTAGATATGCTTTCAAAAATCACCCCATTGTGCTCAATATGATGAATTTATTTTTTTGGAAGAACTTCCTACTTAAGGGAAGTGAGGGTTCCTTCTCCCCTTCTGACTCAGCCACTGGCCCCTCATAACAGGGCAGGGAACAAGCACAAATCTGTGGCTGTGACAAGTGAACTGCTTGTCAGGAACTGGACTGAAGCTCTCTGCCCCATCTCACAGGCTGGCATAAAGCCCATGAACACAGTCTTTCAGTACTAACAACTCACCTACAGGTAGGAATAAGCCAACTCTTATCTTGCACTGCTGGCAGAGGAAAATGGAGTGTTACTAGTGTGGGAAGGGGTCTTTTCCTGCCACTATTCATAAGCACACAGAGTCCCCTGGGCTCTGCCAGTCCTCCCCCATTCATGCATTCAAAGTGAGCGGGAGTCAGGATTAGCAACCCGTAAATCACAGCAGACAAAATCCTGCAGGGTGCTGGCTCAGAAGCTTCTGAGCTGTGAGGCTCAAGCGCTGCATTTTGGTCTCTGCTCGCAGCTTGTCCACTCAAATTGCTGAATACACCTGTCCTTTTGCTCATATAACCTCTAGGCTAGTTTAAAAAGCTGCCAAAGAGAAGTTATCATAACTTTAGAAAGAATCATCCAACAAACAAAAGGGTATTTCTATGCTTCTCTTGAGAGTAGCATTTCAGAGTATCCAGAAAGGTTTTTTAAGCTGTGTGGGTTTTTTTTAGGATGCAAAAGGGGAATTCTTTATAGGGTTCTTGTATTTTGTACTTATCTTACAGGGGTACAAGTTGACATTATCAAAAATTGTCCCAGAAAAACTCTGACCTTTAACTCTCACACAGCTTGTCTTTTCTTATCCAAGTCAGGTAGAGAGATTGGAAGAAAACAACACTTGGTTGTTTTCATTTCACTTTATCCTGTAGGTATAGAAATGGAAGAATCCCCTCTGGAAAGGCAGCAGTGATCCTGGTGAAACAACCCATTTGGCACACTCGCCTTTTGCACCACACTTTGAAGAAGGACAGCGTTACCTGCTGCAGGTGCTAAATTTTCTGTTATTATTGCTTTTGGGCCCAGGTCCCAGGGAGCCCTGCTTGGCAAATAATTGGTCTGTTTAAAATCTAAACCTTGGTTATCCTCAGGCTGGTCTGCAAGGAGCAACAAAAGGAGGAAGCAAAACAAATACCACCTTGGAGGGAGAACAGAGCCTAGGAGAGGTGCGGGAAATCCAGTGACACGAAGCCAGAGAGGTCCAGCTTTGTAGCTTTGCAGGGCTGCTCCAGCTGCCACCTAGCACTGACTCCTCCAGCCTGCCAAACAAACTTCCCTCCTTTTTAACATTTAATTCCAAAGATCTGCACAGGACTGAAAGAATGTTATGTTTTGTCGTGAGTCAGTCCAGCCCGTGTTTTTCCCCCTAGGCCCTACCTGTCTTCTAAACAAGCCAGATATTAGACATGGTAGCAGGCTCTGCTGACTGATGGGAGTGTTGAAATTAGAGCTTTGCTTGCTGCTATGGCTCGTATTTGTTTTCCACAGTTTGGAAGAAAATTCACTAAGTACTTTTGGACAGCAGGTCAGGCTGGTTAGCAGCATTTCTTTATTTCTGTCCTGTGAGAAGATCTGGCTGAACAAGAAACTAACAGCAGGGATCAGTTGGCTGATCTGGGCAACCAAGTTGCATTTGCTGCTTTCACTTAATTTGTCCCAAGCTATTTAGAAACTAATTCTGCCCCAGGAGTTTTATATTTTGCAGCATGCCAGGAAAGTTGTCTACAGTTTGTTAATGATCAAGGAAATTTCTTATTTCAAATAAAAAATATTAATAAAACAACACTAAACTAAAATCAAAGCCAGATTTTAAGATGACAGGTGGTACCTGCTCTCATAGGTGTGACTGAATTCCATTAGAAAGAAAGAAAACTACAGTAAGAGCTGAAAAGCAAGCCTGAGGAAGCCTCCCTTATTTTACATTTAAATCCTAGGTGTTGGGCATAGTAAAGATATATTACCATAAATCAAAGCTAATGCCATGAGCCAGATGGTTCAAATTTGTGTACTAAGTGTTAGGCACTAACAGAGCACAACAGTCTGTTGTCTTTCCACAGGAAGGTTCTCAGTTTTGAGCAGCTAATTAGCCTAAAATTAATTAGGGCCAATCTGAACATTTATACACACATTCACAAAAAAAAAAAAAGAAAAAAAGAAAAAAAGAAATTTGAACGTATGCAAAAACAGGCCAAAACCCCTGTGTGACAAGAGCAGCAATGGCACTGAGAATGGGCAGGAGGGAATTGTATGAGGGAACAGAAGAGAAAAGAGCCTACACAGACAACTGCCACAGGCAGGTTAAAGGAAAGAAAGAAGAAAGAAAACAAATCTTTGGAGAAGAGAAACAGTCCATCTCCAAAGTTTACTTGGGAAGCTGCTGCACCGAGGGTCAGCTCGTCACAAACTTGGTCCAGATGGTTGGGATAAATATTTTACAGGTGCCACACTTTACATGGTGCTTGTGTCTAGCCTGGTCTCTTGTTGTGCAGAGACTCAGAGGCAGTGGCAGCCAATTCCTGAATCCCAAAGAGATGGCAAAACTCACAGCCCTGCTGGGAAGCTGCAATTCTGCTCCAGAGCAGCATTCCCCTGGGAACTTTGCTGTAAAAATGCTGACACCTACCCTGTTAGCCAGCAGACTTTCTGGATTACACAGATACCAAATCCCACCCCATTTCCACTTCCTTCAGGCGCATAAGATTTTTTTCTTTTTTCCCCAGATTGGAGCCTCAGCTCTTAAATAATACACAGGCCAAAAAAGTCCTGCAAATGCAGAATTATATTTTGGTTCTTTTTTCACTCAGTGAGCAACCTTCATCCACTCAGATGTGCTAGGCACTTTGGCAGGGCTGAGATCCGGGGCACTGCAATAATGTTTAATCCCATTACTAATGCTTATTTTAGAATCTGCTTGTCCTTAAAGACATGATAGAGATCTTAATTATTGTCTCCAACATGTATTTGCCTGAAATAATTATTATACTTCATTCCTATAGAGACAATGAGATAAAACTCTTATTTCATTTTATTGGCCCTTCTATCCATCAAGAAATTAGTTTCTTGTGAGAGCTTTGAAGTAGTCCCCTTCACGGATTAAACTCCTTGAAAGTACAAGAACAGAAGGGCGGGGTGTGGGGGAATTGAAATAATTTACATACCAGCAGACATGTAATGGGAATCAAGAATGCAACCAGACCTACATGATGGTTGAGAGGAAAACGTTGAGACATGCTATTCAACATGAAAAAAAAGAAAAAAAACTCTGGTTAGCTGCAGATTTTAGCTCAGGAGGCAGCCAAGGGCTGCACTCAGGCAGAGGAAGCAAGCAGCAGAGAGGAACTTCCCTGATCATATTTAAAAAAAAAATTATAAAGCGACAAAAACCCAAACCCAACAACCCCCCAGAACACCCATTACTGGGTAAAAGAACATCAGATGCTCAACTGTCACTTGGCTGTCTGCCAGGCAGGCTCCCAGCACCACTGTCAACATTATACAATGTCTAGGAATAAATAGCACAGGCTCTGTCAGAGCAGCGCCTAAGATTTGGTGTTAGACCCATGCAAGATGTTGGCTCCCCAAAACATGAAAATTTTTGTGCTCTGAGTTTTGTAACAAACAAAATTTCAGCCACTTTTTTTTTCAGAAGACAAGGTTGCAAACCTGACTGCTGAGATCTTCCCTGTGTTTACCTTCAAGCAAATACAGGCCAACTTTTATTTCTGGTAAATTTCAAACAAGATAAAAAAGAAAACCTATCCGTTAAAGGGAAAACTTTGAGCACAGGAATTATTATTGTATGCAAGGATTAATTCCACGCAATCCTCTGAGCTGTCTCCTGGGATTGAAGGAACAGTTTGGGCTGGTCCTGTAATACCTCCTTGAGAGCCAGTGCTTTCCCACAGAAAGCAATGGTATCCTAAGTTTTTGGAAACTTGATTGCAATGGGTGCTCAGCATTCTGGCCCGGGCGGAGCAATTACACATGCTCTGAAATTCAACTTTATGAGTTATTCAGTTGATCTAAATGTAATCATGCCTTTAACTCTTGGGTCTGAGTGGAACCAGGAGTGCTGAGGGCCCTGCTGATCAGAAGCTCTATGGTTAGGATGCTTTTAAATGTAGATTAGCACAGCTTCAAGCAAAGAAATGTGAGCATGCAAAGAACCTGCCCCAAACCTTAGCACATTCAGCATAAAGGTTTTGCAGTGCTGGGCTGTATGTAGCACATGTGATACACAAAGCAACCCTTCCTAGTCGCCTGCCCGTCATGGATGTAGCTACAAAACACTTATTTTCTTTTCCATATGCTGCATGTTTAAATTTCTGTCTAATATCCACACCAGCAGCTGTGATTTTTTTCAAGGCACAGAGGTGGAGACACAAGCACCGTGCCAATTCCTCTTCTCCAATGCACTCTTTTGCTCTTTCTGCCTTCTGGCCTTAATGATTCCAAAATGAAAATCTCTCTGTCTGACAGCAAGTGGCTGCTCTTTTTAGTGAGCCTTCCCACTGTACTGCAGCCCTGATACCACTGTGCTGCAGGAAAAATATATTCACTTCCCAACACAACCTTGAAAGCCAAAACAGTGGGAAACCTCCTACTTGGTATCATGCCAAAGAAAGTTTTTGAAGAGAAAAACGGTGGTGTACAGACAATGGTATACACAGCGTTGGTCAGAAAAATCCTCTATATGATTAGATTATCTCAAAAAATGCAATGCAAATGGTAATCACATGTATGCCACGAGGGCTAAATATAAATGTGTCAGAGGCCTCCTGTATGGAGAAAGTCCAGCTGATATTGATAAGATTTTACGGTTCAGTTGATGATTGAAAGGTTTCAGTCCAGCTTAAAGGCATGCGCTGACACCCTCACTGCGGATTTTGTAAGGAAAGGTTCACATCCTTCATGAAAAGAATCTTAACCACGCAGGCAGCAGAAGCTCAGGGTTCCATGCCCCGCAGGTTTTACAGCCCTGGGAATGTTGTGCAGCAACTTTCTAAGCTGCCATTTTGCAGATCCTAAAGCTGCACGCGCAAGAGGAACACACAGCTCTCTGAAACCATCCAGTTCTTCAAAGTAGAGCATATGATAGTAGAACTTCCTCTTTGCTGATTAATGTTCTTTAAAGCTCTCAGCACTGTTTAATCATGTGATTAAAAGGCACCCTTTCTGTTGCTATGTGAAGAGCAAAAGGCCAACTTGTCTGTCAGCTCTGGGCCATTGATGGCTTTTATAACATCGACACAGAAAAGAAATCGCATCGTTGCATTTAGGAAAACCCCCAGCAATGCTGCTCAGGTGACAGAGGGGCCACGCTGGCTGCCAGCCAGGGTTCTGCCAGCATCCACCATGGGCTGTGACTTCCTAGAGAAGCAGCTGTGTCATCTTGTTAGGAAGTAAAAAGTCAGGCAGAATCCCATTCTCTATAATGTGGTTTCAGAAGAAGTGCCAAAATTGTTAAATTGATCGAACAATGGACAGAAAGAAGCAGAATTACATCAGGCACATTTCAAATCCCTCTGCAACTGCTGTTGGCAGCAGGCTTGCAGTTACAAGAGACTTTTGCCCTTAACATGCAGGGGCTGCAAATTTTACAAAAAAAGGGCAGAACCAGGGAATAAAACTTAGCCATGGGACCAGAGCTGGTCTCTTCCCTCCCTCAAATGATTGTCCTCACCTCTAATTTATGAAGCAAGGGCTGGGAAAGATGTCAGCCACAAAAAGAAGCCTGGCTCCACAGTTTGAGCACACTGTTCTACCCCTGCTGTTGGCTTTCCACCTGTGCCATGTTCCCAGGAGAGCTAAACCTTCATTTCAGCCACTGCCAATCACAGGTGGGCACCTGTGCCCAAATTGCTGCTCGTGCGTGCAGGTGCATCCCTGATCTGCTGTCCTGGATAGGGATGATGAACCTCTGCCATGGTTTAGGAATAATGGAAGGGAGGAAAAACTGACACCTTAAACATCCCACTAAAATTAACACAGGACTTTCTTGGTACATGAAGAAAGTTTTCTTTTTGGTGCAAATATCTCAAGGGGCTAAAT
This sequence comes from Fringilla coelebs, assembly GCF_963513975.1. Taxonomy (NCBI): domain Eukaryota; kingdom Metazoa; phylum Chordata; class Aves; order Passeriformes; family Fringillidae; genus Fringilla; species Fringilla coelebs. The sequence continues at coordinate 60,059,596 of NC_140034.1, read as the reverse complement.
CAACATTCCTACTCACAGACAAATGTAAAAGCCAGGGAAATACCTGTGTTGGTATGAACAACATCTGGTGTTGCAGTACTGGCTTTACAGCAGTTCAGTCCCAGCCAAGCAAGTATGATGAGAAAAACTGTTGCAAACTGGTAATTTTGAAACTTAGGAAACCCCCAGCTAAGCCAAAGCATTGCCAATGATTTCCCTCATAGCCCATCTGGTACAGCCTGGGGAAATCCTATACAGTACCCACAGAAATATTTAAGGAGTAAACAGGAACGTTGGAGTGATTTCTTCCCTCCCCCATCCCACAGGAGCAGAAAAGGGAGTGGAAGTTCAGCGCAGGCTTTTTATTTCTGTGCTGTTACATAACTGCGCCTCTGCAGAACTCCTCCCGCTTCCAGCAGCATCGAGCCCACGGGAGGCTGGGAAGGAGGCAGGGAAAAGGTATGTGACTTGCTCAGGGCTACAAACCCATGGCAGAGGTGGGAGGGGAACTTGCAGGTCCCGGCAGAGCCGGTGCCGAACCCTGACGAGGCTCCACATTCCTGCCATTCCTCGCACACCCTTCTCCAGAGGTGAAGCTGCTGCATCACAGGGTGACCATCCAGCTCAAGGCACCACCTGCTTCCCAATCATCCCTCTGCCTGCCAGCATGCACAGACACACACTGGGGCTATTCCTTGCCCTAGTCCCAAGAGGATTGAAGGTCCCTGGAAAGCATGCCCATCACATTCACTGACCAGCGGTTCTTCTCTTTGGTAGCCTTCCCTAACCACAGGCCTCATTGAGACGCCACTGACTGAGTCTCCTATTCTTTTAAAATTCTGCAGTAGATTCCATTTGCTAATACTAACAGGAAATCCCATGAATCTGCCTCATGCCCTTTCACTGACTTCACAAATCCAATTGATACAGATAGAGCCAATTTCTGAAACTGCAGCTGTCCACACTTACAAAGCTCTGACTGTTAGATAAGAAAGTGCCAGCTGGAACAAGAAGTTTCTCCTACTACTGCATGTCACACTCCCAGCCAAGCAGGCAGCTGTCACTTGGGTGGTACCAGAGCTGCTTAAATGGGAAACCCTTAGATCCAGTCCCTCATGCTCACCCTAAAGCAATTGAACAGCCCCACAACAGGAAAAGGGAGTAAAGCTCAGTCCCAGAAGAATGCAGTTGCACTTGTTTTCAACCCCCTCTCCATATTATTGCATCCCTCACAGGCCACAGAAGCTGGAGGCCCAGGGAGGTGCAGTTTTTTGGGACAAAAAGCTCTGCTGGCACCTCTTTGGATCTGAACAGGGCCATGGTCTCAGCCTCACTGAAAGAGAAGCTGAAGTTCTCCTCAAGTCTGAGCAGCATTCTGCACTTCACAAAGTTAATGCCAGGTCTTGTGATGATTTCCATTGCTGGTTTAAAACCATGCATGAGTATTAATCTGTGTACCATTACAGCTCCCAAGGTGTTTTAATAGACAGGCACAGGACTGGGAGGTGAGGGGATGGGCAAAGTGGCTGGCTCCACCATCCTCAGCCTGGATGTGTCCCAGGGGGAGCATCTCCCCTCAGAGTGCAACTGGATGTGCACTCACCCCTGACACCGAGAGTGCCCTGCACCTGGCCAGGGATTGCAGAGGACTGAAACAGGCTGAAAGTTCCCTTTCTGCAGGGGTGGGTCCAATCCCCTGTCCCACACCATCACTCCATGAGGAAGCTCTGCTGGGTGCCACCAGTCTTTCTGCAGGCTATGGCTCCTGGCCACCTGCCTAAGCGTCAGGAAAACTATTTAACAATCCCCTCATGTATCCCTACTTCGCCCACCCTTGGTCCAGGAGGGGCATAAGCGTCAGCAGAATAAAAGAAATCCATGTTATTAATGACACTCAACAGATTTCATCTGTGCCTTCCTAAAAGATTCCTGTATTAGAACCAAAGGCACCTCATGGCTCACTGCACATCTTCAGTGAACCCTTAGAAGTTACCAGAAACTTTTTATTTCTTCTCTAAAATAACACAGCTGCCCACTGGAAAATGCCCATATGACCATCCATTCTGTTTTGGTATTTCCTTATTTCTTAATCATTAATCTACTTTTCTGGAGATATTTCAAAGCCAATCCCTCTCCTCCCTCATTCCCCCACATCAACCACTGAGTGGGAATTTTTAAAGGGGTTTGTAAGTCATACTATTTACATACAGACTTCCATGAGATTTTTAATCTTTTTAACCTTCCTCCTAAATAAGAACGTTTCAAAAGCTTTTTTTTTTCCCATTTGGTAAATCACATCAGTTGAGTACTTTCACAAAAATGAACATAAATTCTTCTGATAAGTTGGGAAGAACATTAAACCAGAAGCCTTTAATAACTTTGAGGACTCCATGGGAAGATCTAGTATGAGCATGAGGATAACTGATTTGATCAAATGCAATACGCAGACAAACAAACAAGAGTACGTGCATCATTGTATTTCAGAGATCTTAAGCCATAAGAAGAAAGGGGAAGCACATCAATTCTTCAGCCCAGAATTCATAAAATAAATTAAAAATCCATATATATATATATATATATATATATATATATATATATACACATACACACACACACACATTTAAGCCAAGAAAATTTGTTTTTAAAAAGTGAAATACTGCTTGTGCAGACATATACATATTTGACACCCACAATTGCATATTCCTGTTGCTCTTTATCCTTACAGTCATCTTTATGGTGATTTCCTGAATGGGAAAAGGGTCTTCAGGAAAGAAAGCCTAACAGAGAAAGAAACAAATATCTAAGTAGAAATGAAAGCCCAAGCAGTAAATACAACAGTCAGTGCTGTATTTTAATGGAAACTTTCTATATGGATCCATGCAAGTTACATGTATGGAAAGCTGACTGTGGCTTTGCGGGCTTCTTAATATAAATATCCTGACATAAAAATTACCGTTCTAGAAAGCTTTGTGGAAAGCTTGGAAAAAATCTCCTCATACACAGACCTATGTAAACTGCTCAGTAACTAGGGAGAGTTTTCAGATGGAAACTGCCTTCCCCACCCCCCTTTGCAGACTCCTGTCTCATTTTGTGAAATTGCTTTGCTGTCTTTCAGAGGGGGCAGCTGAGCAATCCGTTTCAGTGCCTCTCTTTCCCATGGAACAAATCCCCCCCAGCCCTCCTGCTGCACCCTGACAGAGATGGCAGGCCTTTCTTTGCTGAATTCTTTCAATAACACCACAACTGCAACATTAGGAGAAACAATTAGGACTAAAGGGAGTTGCCTCTGTATGCCAGATCTGCTTAATAACTTAATTAAATAAACAGAAATATAATTATAATGTAAATATTTCCTTTCTTTAATTCCAAGGCATCCTTAGAGAAAGAGCACTGCTGAAATGATACAAGATTATTGAAAACCTTTTCAGTTCCTCCACACTTAAAAACAATTTTGCTGTCTTCCCATGCCTTCCCACTTGTAGTATTTCACTTTTGAAATTTCAGAACCGGCTATCAGACAGAGAAAAATGCATCCTTGGAAATGAATACCCCAGATAGTCAAAAGTGTTCCTAATTGAAAAGGAACCATGAAGGAGTAAATTGCTCTGCAGATTTCCTTCCTCAAATTATTTTCATTCAGCAGTTTTCTCTGAGAACTTTTACAGTTTCAAATGCTTTCTTGAAAAAGTGCAAGACACACTTAGATCATGTTGTCTTTTGGCACATACACAGCCACTCAGAGACAATGACCCTACCTTATGGCTTTACATTGAATGAACTCTGATGGCTTCAGTACGTTTACTCATGATTTACATCAGTTCAGGCTTAAATTTAACATCAAAAAGGTTGTTCCCCAGGTACTCACACAGAGAAATTTTCTTTAGCTTCACCACCACCAAATTCTGAAAGCAACTTGTTCCATCTAGCTTCTTAGAAAGAACAATAAAAATCTAAGCAGCGGCAGTGACACCATCCTGAAACAGCACACACAACACCCCAGGTCAAGTATTATGAAAAATCCCTCTAAAAGAGCAAGCAGAACAATATAGAAAAATTCCCCTGAATTAGGAATAAACTCCTACTGCTGGCTAGATATGACTCCAAATTACAGTGATCTTAGCTTTGTCCTTCCTCTCTCAGAACTGCTAAAATTAAAAGTCAGTGTGTGAATGTGCAAACCCACCTAATGCTGACCCCAGACCAGCACAAGTTGAGTATCTTGAGGATTCTTCACGCACGAGCCTCCAAGAGCACCTGGACTTAGGCAAGACATTCAAAACCTTGCAGGCAACCCAGAAACCTGCAAGTCCCAGCTGCAATAATGATGGCCAAACCAGATTTTCTGGCAACGGCTTCCTTCATTTCCCAGTCTGGACCCACATTTCCCATTGACAGTCTCCATCCCACACTTTTCCGTGGATGCACGTGAGTTAACTGCTCATGCCACAAAACCTGGGGTCATTTTCTGCCTGCTGTGCCCGCCCCAGGTTTGGCCTCCTGCAGCAGCTCCCCGCCCGTGCTGTGGATGCTGTGCCTGCGAGTGGTTCTGCCATTATTAAACCTCTGCAGCGCACAAGGCACAGGTGTGGGCTGTGAGTTTGGGAAGGAGAGCTGAGGATGACCTCATGCTGTACTCTGGAAGGAGGATGTTAAAGAGCTCAGGCAGCCAGTGCTGACAGAGAGACATGCACCTGTGCAGCAGGGACTCTGCCTTCTTGCTTCCTCTGGGCTCCCACGTGGAGAAACCCCAGCCCCAGTTGAAGTTCGGGGGGCCCCACACGGAACCAAGCTGCAGGTTCAGGGGTTAATTAGAGATAACAGCCACACCAAAAAGGGGTATGGAAGAGAAGAAACAAAACTGGTTTAACTGTATTAACTCCACTGTTAATACAGGCCCGTAGCACACTTGACTTTATGGTTGCAAATTGGTTTAAGATGGAAAAAAAAAACCCCACAAACTTGCAGAAAATGCACTTCTTCAAAATTCCCTGTTCCCAGTCATCTCCTTGTCTTCAGAAAGTGACCCTGGGCTTGCTGCCATTGTTACTTATATCTCCCTCATCAGACCTATTCTTGTTTCTACTTGGTGCTCTTAATGCCTTAAATATAAAAGTTTATATTTATCTATATAATTATGCACACATATTCCACTCAATTTCCTCAGGATATGACTCTTCCATGCTGCATAAACTTCCTTCCCTGGCCTTCTCCAGCTCTGTCATTCTTTTTGCTACTGTCCAGGGTGCAGCTGTCAGGGGCAGGAAGCCCCAGACCCTGCTCCTCACATCCAGATTGATCAAGGTCAGGAAAAGGGTAGCCAGTACCTGCTGCCTCCCAAACCCTCCACATCAGAGCAAATGAGTCCCCAGATAGCCCCGTGAGCTCTCAAACACAGAAACAGACTGAGAAAGTCGGTGTAGGGAGGTAAAAGCCATCTCAGACAAGGACATGAGGTTATGGCCCTCCCAGAGATGGCCAAAGGCTGAGAAAGAGGCAGGGGAAGCTCAGGTGAGCAGCCCAGAACATAAAAACTGCAGTGGGTAGTCATGGAGATGAGGTTTCTCATGTAAGGAAGCTTCAAGGGATAAAATGGATATGCCTGAATACTGCAGTTGTGATGTTATTTCAAATAATTAATTAAAAATGCGATTAGATTATGTAAGCAAGTTCATCTACATTATTTATACAACCTGTTCAGCACTCCTAATTTCCAAGGACTTGCAGACTCAGATTAGAAAAGGGATTTAATTTTTTTTCTTAATAAATTTTGCTTTCATTTGGGATACAGAACTAGAGAATGTATAAAAATGTCACGGGAGACTTAAAGCAGATGAAATAACATGAGTTCCCATGTATTCTGTCAACATGCAGATGAGGAAAAAAAAATATCACGTTGTTTTTCCTCAGGTCTCTAAAATGTCACTTTTGGAGCCTCTCATAGTGAGATTAGGAGAAACTGATGCTGAAACTGTAAGTGAAAGGAAAATTTTGTGAGCAGATTTGGAGAAAAAGGATGGCACGGCTATGCCGAGTGCAGAGAGACTGAGCCACGGAGAGCTCCACGAAATCCAGGAGAGTCACCTTAAATCTAAGTGCTCATCAAAATGTTTCACATAAAAGAACCACCACGGTTTCTGAAGGGCAAAAATCACCATTCAGTCGGGCTGGGTTTGCACTGTGAAAGGTGAACTGGAACTGAAATGAACTTTCCCACGCTGAAGAAAATGCTTACATCCTGCCTGGCCAGATTTAGAGAAAGAAGTCAGCTACGACATTTGGATGTAAAACCAAAATTCTTGAGTCAGGGCTTCTCTAATCCAAGGCCTTCATTGGAACCCATTTCTGCAACTCATGTGGCCAGCCAGCCTCTGCAAGGATCACCAAGGACAGATTCTGCAAGGTGTCTTCAACTCCCCGTCACTCTAAGGTGCAACCAGTGGGAGATAGAGACAGCACCCTGCAGCACTTGACCCAGCTTCAGAAAATAGAGAACCAAAGGTATAAAACTACACTTAGCTGGATTCCCTTCTGCAGTTTCAAAACTCTAAGGAATGTGTCATTGGAGAAATGGAATAATTATTACAGCACAGAACTGTTAAAAGTAAAAATGTCCTTTATTCCCCTTTGATGTTGAAAGAAGAATCATTAATTCAAAGGCATGCAAAAATTCATGGAATTTAAAACACCAAGCAAATGTAGTCTAGTCTTGTCAGATACAGGGTGCCTTTTGTAAGACATTTCCTAGCTTGCCCAACCACAGTGGAGCCCCCACAGCTTTTTCAGATCTCCCCTACAGGGTAGTTAGATTATCCTCAAATACAGCAGAATAATTAAACCACACCAATTAAAATGGATGTGACTTCAAGGGCTCTTCTCCAAAGCATTGCTCTCTATCAACTAACTCATTCCAAGCCATGCAGAACCTAAAAGTAACATATCCCAGAAAGTCAGCTGTGTCCTGGGCTGCACCTGGGTTGGCAGGTCTAGGGGGTGGTGCCTCCCTTTCACTCTGCTCTCATGGGACCCCAGCTGGATACAGCTCTGGGGCTTCCAGCACCAGAAGGAGCAAGTCCAGGGGAGGCCCCAAAGATGATCAGAGGGATGGAGCACCTCTCCTATGAAGGCTGAGAGAGCTGGGGCAGTCCAGCCTGGAGAAAAGAAGATTCCAGGAAGACCCCAGAGCCTCTTCCAGTACCTAAAGGACTACAAGAGGGTTGGAGAGGAATTTTTTGCAAGGGCATGGAGTAACAGGATAAGAAAGAATGACTTTAAACTGAGAGAGGGTGAGTTAGATAACATACTAAGAAGAAATTCTTTTACTGTGAGGGTGGTGAGGCATCATGACAGGTTGCCCAGGAGGATCTGTGAATGCCCCACGCATTCCTGGAAATGTCCAAAGCCAAGTTGGATGAGCTTTGAGCAACCTGGTCTAGTGGAAGATGCCTCCACCCACAGCAACAGGTGGGGGAGAAGAACTTCAGATCTTTAAGGGCCCTTCCAAACCACACCATTCTAGGAAATGTGTATTTTTTCTTTGAACATAAGGTCAGACGCGAGACTGTTGCCCTGTAATTAGCAAAGCTTTCAGCAAACTAACCTAGTTTTCAAGATTTCAGCCTCCCACTGAACTGGTACGTCTTCAGCAGCATCCCAATGGCACAATGGCCACCACTTGTGGTCACACCAGACTTTTCCCTTCAGCCCTTATGGATACCCATCTCACAAATGCTGCTGTAACTTATAATTTTTAATAGCATTTATGATTTTTATTAAGTGTGTGATTGGCATGAATAGAATGAGAACTGCTGAAACAGGACTCTTTTTTTCCTAGAACATAAAACAACAGCAGAGTTCTCTCTAAGAGACAGCCACATAACAGACATGGATCCTATTAGATGTTAATTTGCCTTTACAATTTTTTTTTCAAGGAACTTTCATGCTTGTGTCTCTTTGGTTAACTCTTTGTAACTCTCGGGCTTGCTGAGGAATTGTGTAGAGCACAAGTTGGCCCAAACCATGCCAGGGGCCATTCCAACACTGTGAGAACACAAGAGAAGAGAAGAGAAATACTGATCAGTGCTGTGCTGTTTCCTGGTAAATAGAAGTCCTGTGATGCATTTATCCCTTAGAAAATGCCTATCCTTTATTCACCCAGGTTGCTTCATTAAAGTTAAAAGGTTACTGGTAAAAATCAGCTTTTTCAGGAGCATTAGTGTTCATGTTGGAAGCCTGCTTGTGAGGGAACCTCTTCCTTCGAATTATCTCCAATTACCACATTTTGATTTCCATCACACATCAGACTAAGAGCAGGAGCCCAGTTCCTTTCAGCCATACAAAACTGAGATTCCTGCCTGTGGCCAGTCCCAAGTCCAAAGCCTGCAGAATGGACCTTGGCACCAGCTGATTGCTTCTGTAGTTCTGTTCCTGTCATGTTGCACTACTCACAAACACAAAATGAAGCCTCCCTGTGCAGGACTCTCCCATTAAACCCTTTTAAAGGGATTTAAGGCACTCAGGCCCCTGTAACTGCACAGGTAACCATATCAGACTCTAAGAGCTGGAAGTCATTTAGTCTCTCCAAGCAAGTGAAGGACCACTCTGGATGAAGTCTGCAGTGCCCTCTAGTCTGACTCTCTCTTCATAGGTTCAATTCCTCTGTGGCTACAGCTGGTTCCACACTAGACTAAAAGGTTACTGCTGGTCTTCAGCAGAACTTCCCTGACCGTAAATGAGCAAGTTCCCCTGTTATCAGAGACAACTGCAGCCCAGGCTGCAAACTCTGCACTCGGCTGGTTATAACTTGCTCCAGCACTTTGTCTTGCAAAACAAAGACAGATGACTTGCTAGTGGTCACTTAAAAATAAGCTCAGGACAGGACTGCAATGATTCACATGATCAGTGCTGTTACTTATTGCATTGTACACAATGGACAGTGTTTTTGGGGGGGGGGGTGAGATGAGGGAGAGTTGCAAATACACACGGCGCTTTCAACTTTGCGCGCCTTAAATTGACTTTAGATTTCCTCGGTTCCACAGTACATATTTCCAGAATGCTTGGGTCTGATTCAGCTTGTCCTGCTGAACAAAACAGTTTCACTGCTCTGAGACCAGAGGAACACAGTGGTGAATCAGGCCCTTTATTTGCCTCCAATGGCTCACTATCAGGCCTACTGCAAACTACCTATTGAAAGCATGACAGCCAGCACTATGCTCTATAGTGAGCATTTGGAGTATCATGCCCTAAGTATAGGCCATATGAAGAGGTCTTTTGTTCAGGAAAGCAAACTGTACAGTGTTTAGTAAGCCACACTCCAAATATAGGATCGATAAAGCACGGCTAAAATCAACTATTGCCTCAACAGGCATTCACAGATTTTCTCTGAATTAAGCACGCTTGAATCTTAGGGCCACAATGCCTTCACTCAGCTCTTTCACAAACAGTTCATGCAGAAATAGAGTAGGCTAGGACCTGGTATCAGGCAATGCGCAAGAACTTGAGGCTCCAAGTGGGGAAGGGAAAAAAAAAGAGGGGAAAAAAAAAAGAAAATAAAAATAAACCATATGGAATCCACACTCAGATGCCTTTAAAACAACCACAAACATTCTTGCTGCCTCAAGCTGCAAATGTCGTGAAACAATTACTGGGCTGGGGGACTTCAAAGGTTCACTGAGAGCAGCAGTTTTATTTTTCAATCAAACACAGGAATAGGGCTTTTTTCCCTCCCTCCCCCCTTTTTTTTTCTCTGAATGAAACAGCGCCCAGGCTTCCTGATTTCAAAAACCCTGTTCAGCTTCGCTTGACCACTCCATAACCTCAGGAGAAGCTCAAAAACTTCAAAACAAAACTGTGAGTCATACTGAATGAAAAAGACATTCTTATATTTCATTAAGATTGAAAACTGCTGCATTCCTTGTTTGTAAAATTTACATGAATGATCTTTAAGAGCTTGCAGCTGAATGCTGTGCAAAGCTTGAACTTCCATAAATTCCTGTTTACTTAATCATTGATTCTAGAAGGTAACTGACAGTCATTGGCAGGGGTTTGGAGATTCACAATTCACTGTGCATAGAAACAACTGGACTCCTTCTTGCCACTGCCTAACCTATTTATACTCCCCCCCTTCTACTTTTTGAAGCATCTATAACTTTTATTTCTCGTTTTCATTTCAGAAAGGCAAAAGTTTAACCTCATCTTCCTTGCAGGAGCTTTTGCAAAGGCTGCACTGTTGCTTACCTCGAGCATTGGCTCACTAGTAGAAGGAGCTGTGCTTAACACGGTGTTTTCAGATGGCTGAAAGCACAGGGCATGTTTGGCAGAACAGATGTATGGCCGGCAGCCCCAGCTCTACAGCGTTTAAGGAGCACACCTCCCACCACCTGGAGAATCCAGGCTGCTCCAAGAGGCTGGATCCCAAGGGATTCAAGTTGGCACTGACCCCTCTGCAGAGAGTCATGCACACAAAAATCATGCAGAAATAACAGGCTGCCCCCTTTGAAGAGAACTGAGTCAAATTGTTAAAAATGAAACTGACTCATTGTAGAAACAGTGGTCACTGGAATGGCATCTCCACAACTGCTGCGGTAAGAGAGGAAGCTGCCTGACCACAACCGCCTTTGTGCTTATTCTAGCTGTTTAAGTTCTAAAAACCACAAAACCCCATTTGAAATTCCACTGTATAGCAAGGTTTGTGTAATGAGGTTACAATTCATAATAGGATCATTGAAAACTGAAACAAGCAGCATTAATATGTGGACTGCCTGCAATGAGCTGGCAGCAGCGTGATGATGTCATTTTTAATTAAAAGTCTGTCCCTGTTTGATACACTGAAAAAAGAGTGCAAATCAGGGAATATGCACTGATCCCATCCATAGGGAAGGACTGTCAAGCAGCACAGTGGTATCACAGAGCACCCTGCGAGCCATATGGCATGGCTTTAATGGAACTAATTCCCACGTACTCTGTTTGTGTCACGCGTATCAGGATTCTGGTCCCACACGGAAAAGACATTAGTCAGGAAGAGGGGGAGGGGAGGCTCAGTGATACCCAGCGTGGTATCCTTTGTCATGTGCCATGCTGTAAATGCTACTGCAGCACTGCTGAGACCAAGAGGAAACAGGCTGCAGGCTCATGGAAGTGGGAAGAACCTTCGCTCCCTGAAGTCAGCGACTAACCCAATTTACAGCAGTTGAAGTCCAGGCCTTTGAGCAGAGGTGACCAAGAAGCCATGAGAAATATCAATTTAAAATGGCTGGTGGTTGTAGAGCCATTTATTCACCCAGTATTGCACTTTCACCCAAGACTGAGTGACACAGAAACTAAGAGATGCTCATCCACAAAACTCTTCCCTACCCAGCACTGTTGATTCCTTTTCAGCCTCTTGTGCTTTCCTTAAGGCAATTAAACCAACTCTGGACTTCAGGATACACTCCTATGAATGTCAGTGTCTGCTGAACATGACATCCACCTCCCAAACATTGGCACCAAGGACCCAGTCAGCCCATTCTCAGTTCTCTGAACAGCCTTTTTGGCTAGAGAGAGGCTCATCTTACTCAGCTGGGCAAGAACGATAAGATGCTGGTAGCAAAGAAGTTGGTCACAACTTGTGTAAAAGTAGAAGAAAGATGACCAAGAGAACATTTACACTTAACTGCCATTTTCATGTCCTACAAATATTTTGGAGGCAATTTTGCCATTTATTTAAAAGTTCAGTGTTGGGTTTTTCCACCCCAAACTACTTGGGTGGACGTCCAAGTCATGAAGACTATTACATGCACATCCTTACAACCAAGCTAGTCTGCAGACCTCCACTAAGCCAGTAAAATTTACTTTTCCTTTTTAAGATTTCTGTGTACAGTTTGATGTAAGGGTGTATGTGGATCTGTGAAAAACATTGAGTTGATCATGAGTGTAAAAGAAATTTGGGGATCATTAGCATAAAATTTTGGCATCAGGTCTTAGTCTCACAGAATACTGCTCTCACTTCGGATACGCCTTGCCATTATCATCAGGGATGTTTAGGATATCATCAGGGAAATTCATTTGGACCAGTACTTTTATTTCACCCAGTACTTCAGCTGCCCAGATGGTTCCATACAAAAAGAAAGAATGGAGAAATCTATGTCCTGTCCCAGGTATCTGCAGGCCTGCAAATACCTTCCTTGATTTATATTGAAAACTAGAGAGATGTCCAAAAGGTTTCAGCTTTATCCTAGCCAGAGATTGCTCAGCATAAAACACCTGGAACAATTGTGCTCTCTGAGCACAATCCTACAGGATTCCTTCTTGGGAGACACAAAGAGACAAGACCTGTCTTTGACGGCAGCAGCTCCTCTCCTGGAGCCCCGTGTGTGGGTGCATGTGGCTGCAAGCACACACATGTGTGTGAAAGGGAGAGAGTGCTCCCAACCAACTTTCTAAACCAGTGGGAGGGAGGGATTACCACAGCATTGGACCCCACATGTTTAATTTTCACACAGACTTAACATGAGATAAGCTACAGCAGACCCAAGATAGTGGTTTTCCTATTCTTATTGACCCCAATCACTTTAAGCCTTTGAGTGCTGTACTCCAGAGAGAATATTTAAATTATACTTGGAGAATGTTTCTTGTAGTGCTGAGTGCAGTGTGCTTTTTGAAGAAATAGCATTTCCTTCTTGGACCACAATGAGCAAGTCCAAGGTCAGAAAAATCACATGTGGCAGAACAGGTTGCAGTGTGAAGGGCTCATAAGGTCACACAGATTTTTGCTTTTTAGCTCAAGGAACTTGGCTATTTGTCAGGGAATACAGAGCCTATCTTCTCACGTTAATAATTGATGTAATTCCATATACTCATTACTGTGAAGCCAAAATTCATCAGCTAAAAAAATTATAACCTACCTATCCTATAAAAGACAGATCATTACTCATACCAACTGAATTACAGCCAGATGAACAACAAAGAATATTCAAATTTGTTCTCTTGTGTGGAAAAAACATTGGAGATTGAAAAAGTAAATGTAAAGCTGTTCTCAGTGAATGCTAACCTATAAATAAAGCACTGAAGATCCCCAACATCAGTATAAATTTTCCCACCCTGTTCATTCTTGCCTTACCTTGGAGGCACATTAAGGAGTGAGACTGCTGGGATGTTTCTGCCCGATACCCTTTTTGTGTGTTTCACAGCTAGAAAGTGAAAGGCTCAGCAGGTTAAATACCGGCAGAGTAAAGTATTTTATTCAGATATCAGTTGCAAAGATCGGGGGAGGAGGGGGAACGCAGTGAGGCCTTTCAGCCTGCAGTGCCATGGGAGAAGAAAAACGAGACAGCAGAAGTGTGTGGTAACACAAAAAGAATGTTATCTCAGCGGAGGGGAAAATACTTTCAAATGCATAATTGCAAACACATACCCTCAGCAGCTAACCCTCAGACTGCACAGCTAAAAGTTTGGAAAGTGGCCAGAGTATCAGTTTTATTTGAGAGATCAAAGTGATGAAAGAGAGAGAAAGAATAGCATCAAATATGATTGATAAAAAGTATTGCTTTCTTTGATTGGTTTCTGCTCCCCCTCCCTTTTCCACCTCATTCTTCTCCTAAGTTCACTAAGAAAAATGTCAGATCTGTGGTCCATCCAGTAACACATGCTTGCACGTGAGATGTGCCTATAGGAAAACACCTGCTGACTGCACATACCTGCCTGAACCCCTAATGGCCACGAGGCTCCTACAGATTCCCTGCAGGTAGGGGCTGCTGGCTGCAGTACAATCATGTGTGACCCTGCACGGGTGGCACACACAGGCATTGTCCCAGATGATGATATTTGGCTACTTTGCACAGCCTCCCCGGTGCTGCTGAGCATCTAGGCAATCCCCACGTGGATTGCCAGGGACTCTGACCCGAGGGTGTTGGTGCTGTCACTGCTTCTGGTCCATAATTGTCCTCCTTCCCCTCTTTATTGTGCACACTGTCTTTATATAAACACACCAAGGAAGATAAAAGGTTTATGATGGCAACACAGTTGAGTTTATGGTTCCTTTCACACACGTAGATGTTACCTCAAGTACAGACCAGCCAGGATGAAGACCTTGGAGCTAAAGAGCCCTTCCACATATGATGAGTTCAAACCCTTACTAAATCCTCACAGGAATCGTGTCTGACAGGCAGGGACTAGGCCATGCTTAGGCCCATGAATTTAACAATATTATACGGGCCAGGACATGCAAACAATGTACACAGTCACTTTATATGTGCACACTTGTTGCAAAATCAGTTCTTTGCATCAGGATTTTGCAGCCCATGGGGATGACATTTACTAGAACCACTTACATGAGCAAGAGTTTATTGCAGGAATAAAAGGCAGATCACACCACAGGAATTCTGAGAAAGAAGCTTGTGGAGGTTACTGGTGAGTAATGAAAGGGGGGGGGGGGGGGGGGGGGTGGGATTGAAAAGGTATTGATTCCAAAGCAATACTGAGAAAATGAGAAATTTTGCAGAGAAGTAACAAGGCTGCTGAGCCATGACAGATATTAGGAGGTGAAAAGAGCAGAGGGAGACCACAGCAGATGGAAAAGCAAAGAAGTAGGCCTGAGATGATTTGCAAAAGAACTAGATATTATCAAAGCTAGAGCAAGATGTTGTAGGTCTTTCTGTGCTAAAGATGAGCAAAAAAAAAAAAATCACAATAATTCAAGAGATAGACAAGCATGATGATGAAATTGGCCATTAAAGCAGACCAAGAAGATACAGGACACCAGGTAGGATATGACCAGGTAATAAATATTTTTGCAACAAGCAGAGAGGGTGGGGGCTTTGTTAAGGAAGGCAAAATGATCCACAACAGTGAATTTGAAGAACCCCCTTATGGATTTGATAAACTCATACTTAACAAGATGTGGTGGTGAGCCTGGTTCATTAATCATTCAGCCATCTAGCTAATCCTGCATCCAATATCTCAAAGTCTGCAATAATCAGATGCTGTCTTGGCAAGCCTGAACCACTGGACAAGCAGCAGATTAGGGGTGGGTGATAAATGCATCACACCACATAACTCTGCAAGGAAAACAGGAGACAGAGGCGTGAGGAAATATGGGATGATTTGAGTCACAAGATAAACTGTCCCTTAGAAGGGGAAAATACTGCAAGGAGGATGAAGAACAGGAAAGTGGGCAAAAGGGTAGGGAAACTGTAATGTGGGTAATGTGCATGTGGTTAGGAAAGATGCAGAAGGCTGAGATAAAAGGAAAAGGGAAAACACACCATGGAGGAGAAGGACAAGAGGAAGTGCAAATTTGTGGGGTTTTAAAACACATATCACCATGGCAGGACCAAATCAGGTGCACTGTGAAAGGAGGAGAATGTGCAAGTTTTCAAACCACTCTGTGTGTTCCTAATCTGACAGCTCTTCCCTTCTTTCTCTGCCCACAACACAGAATTATTCCCCAGTTCTCCCCACCCTTCATCCATTCACCAGTACTGGGGTGCATCAAGATTTGTGAGCAAGCTGGCAAGTCAAGTGTCTCCCAGGATGAAAGTACACAGAAAAACATGAAGTGAAGCCCTCACTTTGGGGATGACTCCAGCCAATTCCATTGCTTCCTCTCTTGGTCCCTGGGTTGTTTAAGCAACATCTTTTCATTCCCTAATCTTTTCATTCACACTAATTAGTGCTCATAACATGCCATGAGATACATAAACAATTAGTATTACTTCCATTTTACAGGGAAGAAAATTAAGACTAATAGATTGAACAATTTAGCTACACCACAGGGAAGGTTAATTCCCAAAGCAGGAATTTAGACAAAATGAGTTCCTAACACTGTTCTCTGACCACAGCAATTGAAAATTTTGCTGTTCCTACCTGAGCTCCTCAAAGCAAGACAGACAGCTGCCATCAGACTTCAGGGCTGTTCCTGTTCTTTGCTCATTTTACACCCTATGGTTACACAGAATCAATTATTGACATGCCTGTGATCTCTACAACTCTCAGTAGACGAATACTTTTTTTTTTTCTGAAAAGCAGGCTTGAACTGCAAAAACTACTGGGTGTATTTAAAATGAATAGAGAAGAAAGAAAGAAACAAAAGAAAGAAACAACAGCAAATAGGAGGAAAGTACCAAGTATCACACTGAAACCCAATGAGAAAGGTTAAACGCACAAAAAGAATAATGCAAGAGGAACCACACAAGGAAGTGCAAGGCTGTGAGCTACAGGGAAATTTAAACTAATAGAGATTGCAGCACATGTACACCTAGCAGCTCTAGGTCAGTGAGGCAGCAGGATGCCACACACCCTCAGCTCCCCTCAGCTGGTTTCAAAGTCTAGCAACTGCAGCTACCACACAATGACGTCTGAAAAGCACAGAGCAGCAGAAGCGCTCACCACCTCCACACCATCCCAGCCTGACAAACAACTGCTGCACCCAGGGAGGTGTGGAGAGAAGTCAGACTAGCAAGAAGCATATAATTACAGCTAAACTGCAACCCTCTTCTGGATTTGACTGTCTGTGGGGTTCTGGTCAAGCTGAGGATGCCTGGCATCTCCACAAGCTTTTCCTACAACTGCTCGCTGGTTGCCATTGCTCACGTTCCTTACTCAACAAGAAGGGTGGGGAAAATGAGATTAATTTGCCTGCAAATATGAGAGGAGGCTGCAGTCAGAACATGGGATAATACAGTCCCTGCACAAGCCAACCTCATTGACAGGGAGATTGAAACAGAAGCCCTACCTCATTTTGAAAATGGTTTGGATGGCTGTAAATAAACAGCAGAGGCTGCAGCAGTCTTAAAACTCAGGATATGCACTGTCTGGCCTTTTTCTTTAGACCTGAACCCTCATTTAGGACACTCTAATAAATTACTATTAGAATTATTTTTAGGAGCTCCCTAAATAACCACTTATCCAAAGGTCTCTTACTTTTTTCATCCCATTCAAGGCCTCTTTTGACCCATTAAGTGCTCATTTTTTGGCTCTGCCAGTCTGTGGCATTCTTCTAAGTTCTGTGGCAAGAAATGGGCTAACAGTGTCCCAAACCCACCTCACACTTCCTGGCGTGAAGGGCCTTCACATAGCACCTCCAAAATAGTAGCAAAGATACAACCAAAAGTTTTTGATTAAATCAGCTAGTCAGTAAACATTCCACTCATCTGTGCAAGAAAACTACGCATCAGAATAGTGTGGAAGAAAGCATTACATTTTTGGGGGTCTCTTTGGGGCTTGTTGTTATAAAAAGAATCAGTGACTGATAGGGACTAGGTGGCTGAAAACAGGCAAATCTTTATGCAGCAATTCACAGCCAACCAAGAGATGTCATGGTTGAATTAAACTATCATCATTTTCAGGTTGCCTTTCTTTTTTGCTCATTATTTTTGACTGCTCATTATTTTGTCTGGCGGTTACTGTAGTGGCAAAACATTCTAAACCTAAAAAAAAAAAAAAAAAAAAAAGAGAAAAAAAACCCAAAAAGAAAAAGGAATGGTACAATGATTCAGCAGAGGCCAGTGGTGTGAGCTGTCCACTAAATATCCTGTGAGATACTTTGTTGGCTAAACCTAAGATTATTATGGTAGAAAGATAAATGGTACTCATGCTGCTTCTGGGAGATTTTTCTGCCTCTTATTGAGATGATATGCACATGATCACAGGTTGGTAACTGCCCATGAAACACATGCTGGTGAACGCTGAGATCTATCATTTTCTCTGAAAGGAAAAAAAGTCACCCATTAATTTTATAAATAACCAAAAAGCAGCTTTGTGCGTCTAACAGAGATCAGCAACAGCCTCTGCACCTCAGAGGTTGATTCTGGGTGATGTTTCAGGCACATAAAGTCCAGTAACGTTGATCCCAACCTAAAGAACACAAGATCATTTACTCCTTGAACAATAGACAGGGAGATTGAAAGAGAAGCCCTACCTCATTTTGAAAATGGTTTGGATGGCTGTAAATAAACAGTAGAGGCTGCAGCAGCCTTAAAACTCAGGATATGCACTGTCTGGGATTTTCCTTTAGATCTGAACCCTCATTTAGGACACTCTAATAAATTATTATTAGAATTGTTTTTAGGAGCTCCCTAAATAACCACTTATCCAAAGGTCTCTTACTTTTTTCATCCCATTCTAGCCCTCTTTTGACACATTATTAACATTTTTGGTTTTTGGAACTGTGCAAGAGGAAAGTCCATTGCAGATAGTTTGTAGCCACTCATTTATGTAAGAAATTAACTCATTTTGGAACTGTCAGCTCAACTCAAAGTAGAAGCAACATATAATAGCAATGTCCTACCTGAGTAGATAAAAAAAAATTAAATTTAAGAATCTATGGGACTTTACTGATCATTCTTGCAAAGGACTTTAACAAGGGCAGGGCTTTGCTCACAAATAATTGCCACCCTCTCAATAAATGCCTGAAAGTTCATGGATCAGCCACAGGTGCAAATATCCAAACAGCGACCAACTGGGCACTAACAAACTGGTATAAATTATCATCGAGTCAGAGAACAAATAATAGGAAAAAATGTACAAAAATAATCGCTTGAAGTTACAGTTGCTCCATGGTGGTGTAGCGACCCAGATACTTCACCTATACTAGGGGTGCTAAGTGCCTGGAGAAAGTGCTCTAGTGTTGACTGAGCATTCCAAAAGGTTTTCACTGGAAAGCCAGCTTTGGAGAGCATTTATTTTCATAAGAAATGTAGAGGCACTTTGGGCCAACCCTCTTAAAAATGCTCAGACACTCTAGAATTGACAAAAATTTCCACAACTTGTTCCCTCAGCAGCAGCTCCGGCCTTTGGGATGCATTAACATTTCAAATTACCCCCATTACATTAAAATGCCCTCCTGTGAATTAGCACACTGAGATGGGAATCACTCTACTGACATTTCACGTGTGTTTTCCTAATGCAACCACAGGCACAATTCAAGCCTTCAAGTCTTTGTCAGTTTGAGAAGAAAATAGGGAAAAAAGTGAAAACAAAAATCTCTGAGCAGCTTCACGCTGGTCTTCTTCAAAACCCAGAAGCGTTTGAGATGTCTTACCAAGCAAAAAAAAAAAAAAAACAAGAAAAAAAAAAGAAAAAAAAAAAAAGGAGCTCCTTGGAATAAACAATCCGTAAAGGGGGAAGAACAAGTGTCTCGGGCAGAAAGAGAACTCCGTGTAGCTGAGATGAAACAAATGTGTCCTGTGAAACAGGAGGGAAAGGGGAGGGGGTAGTGGAGAGGGCAGCAGACGACTCTGACTTGCTCGCTCTTTCCAGGCTTTGTATTTATTTCTGTCATGGATCTGAAAAGGCAGGCAGCAGACTTTGTAGAAGTGCCTTATGAAATGGGGTAAATAATGGACCCCAGATGCCCTTGTTTCCTTCATTATTCAGTCTAGGCCTTCAAAGCTGTTTTGCAGTGTGAGGTATCAGGGGGAGGTAGAGTGCTCTGTTAACAAGATTTCAATGAGCTTTGGAAGCAGGTCCAGGGAAGCTGCTGGAAATGTTTCAGACATACAGTACTTTTGTGCTTTTCTGACCCATATGAAGTGAGAAAACACAGGACAGAGGGTGCCCTGATTTTTAAGAAAACACCATCTAAACAATATGCAAACAACAGCAATGCTTTTGTGTGCATGTGATCCCTTCAATTCAGCTTTCTCAAAGCATCTAAAATATATCGAAGCATTAAGTTCGAGGACATGGCTTCAACTGAAGCTCAGACAGTTTGGAATATGTATTAAAAAAAAAAAAGAGAAAGGAAAGAAAAGCAGCACAGTAAGAAACTGGCGAGCCAGGGCCATGAAAACAGGGATTTGAACTCCTCATTTCCCTGGTCCTTCCCCATAAGGCAAAATTTCCTGCCCCCTTAGCAACAAACTGCATTTCGCCTTTGCTTTGAGACCCACCCTAAACATTTCTCTGTGCATATTTCTGAGATTCTTCATGATTCATCCTCAACCAGGAGCCACGTGAACCCAACTGACACATTCAAGCCCTTCCATTTTTTTTGGATGGGTTTAGCATTGCCTGGCAGTTTAGATTTAAACTCCACACCCATTCCTAATAAGTGTCCTTTCCCTGCACTTTTGGTGATATTGACATTTAAAAGCGCCCCCCCCCCAAAAAAAAAAAAAAAAAAAAGGATGTCTCAAGTTGCCATTCTTTCAGCTCTTGCTCTCCCCATTGTTGACAGCAGCCGTTCTATATTTACTCTAGCAGCATTACATCCTGTGCGTGGGGATGGCTCCGCGCTCTCAGATGTTTCCGAGTCACCCCGGGGAGGAGGATGCATTGTGCGCCGCATCCTTTCCTTCATCCTGCCTCACCTTAAAAAAACACAATGGCACCACCTAAAGGGCACATCATGCACACAGGGAGCCTCGCTCGATGCATCTCCCCCTTCCGTGTGCGCACCAACAACACTTCTGGCAACGCCGAGCCAGCCCTGGGGTGGCAATATTCATTTTCTCAGGAGCTGACGCGGCACAGAGCTAATTCACGATTCAAATCGTGCATACAGGAAGAGACATCCATATTTTTATAGTTCCTCTGATAAGGCTGTAACAGAAAAGACAACTGTTAAAGCAGCTGCCCCTTTTCTGTGCATTCAACGTGAATGTAGCAGGCATGCCTAACATAATTTGAGCAGTTTTAGGGAAGATCAAATATAGGAAGGAAGTCTCTTGCAAACAGAATGGTAAGTGATACTGCTCCATATAAATATCTAAGAAAAAAAAAAAGCATCAGAATGCAAGAAACTAAAAGGAAGAAGGGACAGGAGATCCTTTCATTCCATCGTATCTAGGTAATAGAGCAGCATGTATATTGCTATATGTCTTCCCATATGTTAGGCAATGCTCCTAATATCCCAGAAGAACAGGGGGGGTTTTAAGAACAAGTTGGACTTGTTCTCCTTTCTCAGCATCAGTCATAGCTTTCATAGTTCATTCTCTTAGATAACTTTTGTGAAAGCATGAAGTGCTTTCACAACAGAGGACAGGCATAACATAGGCTCTTCCTAACAAACATAGGGGGCTTGATCATTTGGAATGTACATTTTTCCAAGGCAAAACCAAACTATTTCAAAGTTAATACAGGCAATAGCCTATTTGTGGTTTCGGTTCCATGTTGCATATTCATCCAGGTTGCTCCATTTACATCAGCCAAACTGAGGAGGAAAAAAATATCTGGCCCATTAAAACAACATTTGTATATAAATATAACAGAGGGAGACCAAGTTAGGAATGGCAACTAGTTTTCAAATGCTTATTACAGTGAACATACAACACTGCTATGTTCTGTGCTTTGGTTTTAAAAGGGAAGACTAAGACACAGTCAACTGACAAAGACTAAAGTTATTCTGAGGGGCATCAACCAGTTCCCAATGTTGTCAACAGATCTGAGATTTTCACTCCACAATCTGAAGTCTCTACCACAAGATAGATGCACAAAGCTTTTTAACTGCTTCAATTTGGTTACTAGTTGACAATATTGCATGAGAAAAACTGCTTCTTGGTAGCTGAGGAGAGAGAGAAGCCAAAGACTGATTGGGAATAAAGAACAAACCACTTCCTACCCCCCAGGTCAGCCTTGGGTGGGGAATGGCAGGCTGTAATTGCCTGTAACGCAGTTCATAAATAAGAGACTTTGGTCTCACAGAGGGCAAAATGAGGAGGAAATACCTTTCAAGGCTTGTGTTTTAAACATTGTTTCCAGAATAAAGTGAAAGCACAGCCTTTGAAAATATTTAATATGCCAGTTACCCAAGAAGGATGTGCTAGCCTTAAACACAGCCGTCAGGGCCTGGATACTCAACAGAGCTCAATTGCCCACGTGCATTTCCAAATCAGATGACTAGATTTCCTGAAGCACTAGGCCTCCAGCAGAAGTTTTGATTATTTTGGCATTTCCTTTAGGAGTTGAATTGGAAGCTGACAACAACTGCTGAGTGCTCAGCTCCTTGAAAAACCTGGCCTGGAGATTAATAGCTATGCAGTGCTGAGCATGCCAGCTGCCTTTTACTCAGTGTCTCTCGTAATTTACAGTATTAATTGCTTGGGTCTAACAAACACTTTTGGGAAGCTGACCATGAGTTTTCCCACTTTGTAGGTGAAACAAATGCAAAAGTACCTGTTCTGACAATAAATCTAGGGTAAAAGCTTCCACAGCCTCTTCAGTCTCCTGCATTTGCATTAAACAGTACACGTAGAAAGGTGAATATTTTCAAAGACATCAACAACCTAAAGACACACATAGATGAAAGAAAGATCCTGCCATTCCCTACATGATTTTAAATCTCTATGCTCACTCTCAAGGGAGGCTCTTCATTAATAACTCCAGCCTATATGATTATTCTGACCCTTCAGTACATCCCTATCTGAAGAGGACCTTAGCATTATTAAAGGAAAAAGTTAATGAAAAATGTTGTGAAGGGTGAAGTAGGTGGCAAACGTACCATATAAGTGGGAAAACAGGGTGCAGTGGTGGTGTGCTCTGCATCTTTTTGCAAAGCATGAGAAGGAAAATGTCAAACCTTCAAAAGCTTCAGCTGTGTACTGCCACAGCCCATAAAACCAATTCCAGCTACATCCCCAAGCACAGTTTTCCTAACATTAAAGGGCAGCAAATCAACTGACAAAAACTTGTAAAGGAAACCATAAAAAAATAATTTTCATTTCAATTGGAAATGAGGCAGATAGTTAATAAAATATTGGTTACCTGGAAAGACAGGGAATACCTGCCAACCTCTGTGTGGGATGGACATTTTTGTGCCAGTGCATTATGCATCCATTTCTGGCCTAAGTGGTTATAAAAGCCCATGAATTCAAATTGTCTTTTGAGCAATTTAGCTTAAGATCTCCCTATGAAATGGTCATCACCTTAGTGATATGCTCTTTAACTCTTTTTAATTGTCAACTCAGCAGCAGCTACAATGCCAAGTTTTTCCTAAAGCAAATATTCTGTTAAAGTTTGTTGGATTTTGATTGAGTAAGAATCCCAGGATTTGATTTTCAAGTTAGGTCTTGGAGTGCACAATGTGCAAAGCAGACGCTGCAAGCATACAGTTAGAAAAACAGCAAGGAATTAAAAAAAAAAATTAAAATGAGCTGCTCTAGTCGCTGAGAACAAATTTTCAGAGAAAAGCCTTAGAAATGTTTATTCTCCCAGATTAGATGGAATTCTAAGCAGTGTTTATTGGAGACAAGAGATGGAGTGTGCTGTGTCTTATTCTTGTTCCCCGTACCCGCCTTTCTCTCAGAAGTGCCAAGTAGCAGGGCTGCAGGGATTATGGGGCTGAGGGAATTCTTGCCACTTTCCTTCTCTCTCTCTCTATTTAAACACGACAACTCTTGGCAGGGCTCGGTCACATTGTTTGTGTAGCCAGGACAAGAGGGTGGAATTCTGGAACACGTTCCAGCCCACATTCCGGATTTTCCTATAACCTAGCCCCTTATTTTAAACACACGCCTCTGCGAATTACCTTTGTGCTGCTATGCCATTTGAAAATCTGTTTCAAACACTCCTTGCAAATTAAAATCTGATTCAGCTTGAGCTCCAATCAAGGTATTTTCTTCATGGTGAATAATCTGTGAAAAAGGCAGTGTTTGGTTTTGCAGGAAAAATAACAAAAAATAAAGAGGGGAGGGTATGAAAGAGGAAGGGCAAACGGCTCAGAATCGGTCAGGGAGCATGGAATTTCTGAATGAACAATTTTAATAACTGCCTAGTGTCGATTGCATAACAATTTATACAACTGGACTTTATTGCTTGTCTTGTCAGAGGACTGGCCTACACTTTTGTGAGTGCGATTTGCATATCTATCTTTTTTGCACCACCAAGTAACAGGCAAAAAGTTTCCACAATCATTTGGCTGACAATCGGATGTGTTAATTTGCAGCTAAAAAAAGTACTAAATGAAGGTCAAACTGAGGCAGTCAAAAATTCAGTCCCTGCTTTCTCTTACTCAGCTGATTGTTGCACAAAGATCAAGATTGCTCAATCTGGTGTGTGTACTTTCAGCTCAATAAGTGCTTTCATTCATCATTCACAACTTGCTTCATTATGAAAGTTGAACTATATCTTTAACACAAACCACACTTCCTTTGTCCTGAATGAAAGATCTGCCTGGGCACACCAGAGAACAGGCTCCTTGTTGATGCAATGTTATCACATGCACTGGGGCCAATATCTTACATCTCACAGCCCACAGCACAAACTGCCCGTAGAGAACAAACTTCCCATATAGAAGAGACTACTCAAGCAGAACATTTTTAATTAAATGATGGAGGGAAAGGAGCTCTCTGTCTCTCTACCGGTGGCACCAGGTTTAACAATCCATTTGTCACAAAAATGTTCCTGCATCTTCCTTCATGAAGTTGCTGATGCATATTAGGACCTGCACTCCCTCCAGGCAGAGCCCTCAGGATAGCATCTGCATACCCTATTAGAAACTCATTAACTAGCACTGGTGTAACTTCAGCTTCACATTTCCATGCCTAACACTTTCTTGTTAGTTTCTGTGTTCCTTTACTTCCCTTATAGTCACTGTCCTTTTAACTGCTTTTCCATCCTTAAATACTTGTTTGGAAAGGATATTGTGTTCTGTGTTCAGACACTCCCCAACTCTCTAAGGGAAAAAGTCAGAAACAATAACAAAACGTGGAAGTTACAAGATACCACTTTCTTCATTAGCTTATAGCCATTTCAGGTACTGAAAGGCACCAAAATCAGGCTGTCAGACAGGAGGCAGAGCAGGAGAACAGGGAGGATGTTAGGGAAGAAATAACAAAGGAAAAAAAGACAAGGAAGAACCTACTTATATTTGTCAAGGCAGGCACCTTCTGTGAGTATGAAAGCTGCCTAAAGAAGTTAGAATAAGTTCAAGAAATGCCTGTACCGTCCATATGTAGAGCATGGATTTCATCTCTCAGGATTTCACAAGCCACTTCTGACAACTGAGATAAGATATGTCAACACTCTCTGCTTGAAGAGTTTTTCACTCTTTTAGCACACCAAATGCATTTTGTATCTTAACAAAATCTCTTCTTCCCGTTCCTCTGCAAGCATTTTTCTAAAGGTTAGCTGGAAGTGGTATTAAACACAGGACTGGAGAAGAGTGAGTGGGGAGCCCCACTTTCAGGGTCCATTCTCACCCTGCAGCCAAAGGAGCCTGCTCTGGCGGATGAATCCAAAAAATGCCAGAGGCACTGAAGTACCCACTGCTCCCCAAGCTGGTGCTGCTTGGTTCCTGCCCATCCAAAGCCTCCTCCTGCACAGTGTCACAGCATGAATGCTAAGTGATAGCCTGAGAAAACAAGCCACACGTGTAGTGCCATGCTGAATAATATCCCTGTGCCCCTCTTATCTCTCCTGCTCCTTTCGTCTGCTGCTGAGAAACCATTAACACACTCAGGGCTCTGAGAGGGAGAACAACAGCAGACAGGAGATGGATTTCAGGTGACCTCCTGAACTCTCTGTAGCTGACAATGAGCAGGCACTGGAGTAAACCTGAGGTGTTATCCAAGAGCAGCTTCACAGCCACTGCCTGACCCAGTGTATGCATATCCCAATTTTCCAGAGAATTTCCATCCTCTCCCTGGCTTGGGTAAGTCCAGTATTAGCAAGGTAGAGGATGGAAGGCAGCCCTGACCCTCACTTCCAAGCACAGAATGAGGAGAGAGGAAAGAAAACAAAAAAAAAAAAAAAAAGGAGAAGAAGAAGAAGGAGGAGCTTAAGTTTCAGAAAGCAGAAAACACCCTGTAAATGAAAGGAAAGGTAAGAGAAATGGTATGGAAATTTGGAACTAACTCTAACACCCCGCAAAAGAAAACCTCTAATCAAATATGTACATCTACAAGATGAATTCGTAATTAATTATCCCCTTTTTGCAACTGAGACAACAAAAATCTTTGTAAAATCTTAAGAATATGTACAAATCTTGGACATTTGAACACCTCATCAGAGAGGGACTTTGGATAGCATTAAGCTGTAAATAAAGCCCCAAATTCTAGTTAGCTTCCTTACCAAGTCTGAGATTTTCTTTAATTCCTCAGTATCAATGCCCCCCAGGAACTTCCTATTTAATGGCTGACCAATTTATGATCTGCTACCATTTTAATACACTTCTATCAGAAACCTTCCAGCATTTTCAGAAATTCAAAAGACCCTCAACACCAGAAATATCATATGATGGCTGCAGAAGATTGCCAGGTCTTAAAATGTTAAAACAGTTGCTTTTTTTCATGTCCCTGGATATATTTTCAGTCCAGCAGCAATGGCACACTTCTAGTAGCAAATTCTATATAAATAGAAAACATACAAAGTACACAGAAGCTAAGAATATCCAACCCTTGACACACAGGTATGCTAGTTTTCTCATTAAGACTAAAATTATAAAATTGGCAGTTCTTATAAACAAGCATTTATCAAATAGGAATCTGTTTGTGTTGAGTAGGTAAGAGAACTTGTATTTAAATTTTCTGAATGTATATTTGCGTTTCATCATGCATTTGACATCAATCCATAATTAAACTAATTTCTGTAATCAAATGGCAAGAACTATCATGTTTAAAAGAATTGCAAAAGCTGTGAAAGATTCATGATAGCAGAGTTCATTAAAAATTAATTTAAGTCCTACACAAAGCCCCCTGCAAAGATTAATTTCAGTTACATACCCAAAGGTTACAGTCAATTTATATCCTGTTTAAGTCATATTCCACGGCACATTTACAGCCAGTCCTTTGCAGTGCTGATTTAAAATTAATCCAGACATTCAAGACTTTGCTTTTTGACTCAAAGAGCTAATGCTTTGGAAAAATGGTGGAATAACCATCACTGGAAGACTTTAAAAGCAAGAGACAAACATCTGCCAGGAACGATGGAGATATAATTGATCCCACCTTGGGGCAGAGGAATAGATTAGAAGATCTTTTGAGGTTTCTTCCAATCCTATTTTTCTTCATTTCCAAGGTGTGGAAATGGGAAAACAAAGAATCACAGAAAACATCTGAACAACTGAAGGAAAAGTAATTGTATAATTGAGACCAAATTGTTAACTGATTGCAACTTCCATGTTACATTTGGATGGGAATTAGCAATAGACAATAACACAGATTAACTGAGACAAGGGAAAGATAAAAATGCCAGGGAAACCAGAACTCCAAAAGCTGCTGTGGAATTGAAGGCAAATGTTTGCTTGCCACACATGCCCCATGTGTCACCCCCCAGGAGCCTGCACAGGGCTTGGCTTTGTTTGGAAACCAGCTTGGATTTTATCCCATGTGTCCTGCCTCAGGAAAAGGGAAAACAAGTCACGCATTTCCCAGCTAAATCTCCAAGGTGGGCACAAATGACAGATGATACTGAGGCACATAAAAAGTGTGTCTGCAAAGGGAGGGTCTCCACACACCGACCAACCCCTCCTGCCTCAGTCATAGCGGGAAGGTGTGAGGGCATCCTTTCCAAAATTAGGTTATTGAGCCTGTTCTGCTCCTGCCTCCCTGCAGATCTAAAACAACAAAGCCTCCTTTCCCCCAGGAAGGGCAAGCCTAAAGCACTTTGTGTGTCCAGAGCTCAGTTCTCAGGAATTATTTTTGGGTTATTTTCCTTTACTAAATTATTTGATAAGGTCATTGTGCAATCAGCTGGGACTGGAAATTCTTTCCCACTCCCTCCATTTGCAACCACAACGTATTGCAAGGGTTTCTAAGACCTGAGATTTTGTTGCTTGTAACTCAAAATCAGCCAAGCTCATAGGTTTTTAAGAGCAAGAAATTCAACGGCCTATCTTGCTAATGCTAAAATGACTGTCCTAAGATCCCAGCAGGAAGACAACCTTAAAACAAAAAGTTTCTTATTCTTAAAGTCAGAATCTTGCAGTTATTTGATCCCATTTTGAGAAGGAGGTTGTAAGAGGCAACCAGAAATATGCATTTAAAAGACAAATTCAGAAATGCAGAATTTCATTTTTTCTTAGAGCAACAAGGATATTATGACATTTTTTCTATTTATTCCACACTACATTCAGAGTTCATATCACGGGGATGCAGAAACTCAAGGGAGTGTCCTTTAAGAATGAGAGCAGGCATTTAGAAGACAAATTCCTTTCTTGGCCACCAGATCCTCTGGGACAAATCATTTAACGTTATGAAACATTAGCAATTTGAAAGCTGATGTGTTTTTACTCCCTAAGAAGTACAAATTAAGAAAAAGAGTGAAGAATCAATGATACAAACCGTATGATAACAGGTAGCAATAGATTTGAGGTGACTTAAGTTTGGGAACCAACAGTTTTCTGCAGTCTTTGAGACCATAGAAAACGTGTGCAATTAAGGAGTGTGCAACAAACCTTACAAAGACAAGGTGACTGTGCGGAGTGGAGCTACAATGATGATGAAGAAGGGCTCAAAAGCGAGTTTTCCTGTTGGAAGGAAATGAGAAAATCAATCTCATATTTCCCAGAAGGCCATTAGAATAGTCAGGAGTAGTAGCACAGTGCACACAGGTTTCCCTGTCAGATCTTCAGTCTGCCCCAAAGGCTACACTGAAAATGACGAGGATGATGGTGGCAGGGACTCTGATCATCCAAAGTTTGTGTACCAAGAGCATCCTCTCATGACTAAGGAGGGCTTGCACAGGTGCTGTGACATAAAGAAACAGGGAATTAGAGCAATGCACTGTGTGCTTTTGGACTGTTCTTCACCATCATTTAGTCTCTCCCCACTGAAACAGAAATAATTTGCCAGCATTTTCCTTCTTTTTCCATAGTTACCACTATGATAGCTCTATTACTCTACCAAAGTTAGAGTTAAAAACAAAGGGAAAAGTCGCTGTCAGGTGGCATTAGTCAATAAATACAGAAAAACCAAGAACAAATCATCCATACTGCACTAAATCTCTCTCCCCGCCTATCTTCATTTATTTTAGCCTACCATTATTTGTACTCTTTGCATAGGAAACAGGCACTGAGGCCTTGGAAGCAGAACACCTAGGCCATGGAAATGTCAAAATCTGATCAAAAAAGTGAAACTGGCAACGTAACCACAGCTTCTCTCTCCACCTGCCTAATGCCTATCATGAAAAAGAGAGGGAGAGAGGACATTGCATTAATGGACATGTTATTGTAGGAATCAAACACTGTGGCAAAAATTATCCAGCAAACACAAGTCTAAACTGTAAACTGGTCAAGTAAGAGGGGCTAATAAACCTCTTCTGTTGGTTGCACAGTGGAGACAAATAGTTATTGGCTAGGTGCTCTGCACAGCTGTAAAGTGTGAGGGACTTGGGAGGCATTGTGACTCAGACACTGAGGGATTGAATGTGACTGCATAGTAGTGAATAACTTGTTTGTCATTCATGTGAATAAAATGTGGAAGTAGATCGATGCTTTTCTCCATAATATGGGTTCTCTACTAAGCACAGTAAATCTCCGTCTCACTACAATGGTGTGAGATCATTCATGCCATTAGTTTCAATGACACTGACTCTATACTGCATGCAGTTTTGCTGTTCTCTTTCCTCAGTATAACAAAGCCTGAAAGTGCCAGCTGCCTCTTGAGCCTTAAAAAGAAAGAAAGAGAGAGAGAGAGACTTTTATTTACCATGATTTTGATTGGTTAATTTCTCTCTATTATTTTGTTGCTTCCTCCCATATGAAAAAATGCATTGTCGTCCAAACTAACACGCAGGAGAAAGGCTGCTCAGTGAACATGCAAAATGTAAATCACTGGCCAGCAATGACACTTGAACACGGAGCATAACACTACCATCAGCCTTGGTTTTTACTCCAAATATCACAGATTTTTTTTCCTGTTGCAGCTGGGGATGTGATCACAATCTCATCTGCTGAGCTTCAATCGGGCCGCACACGCACGCAGCAGTCAGGGTTTTATGAGTATAGTATTTTAATTGTTGTAGTACATGGTTGGCACGTGAATGAAAGCCAAAGTCCTTCCAGCTACAGATACGACTAAGCTATAAAGATAACCGTGTAACAGAGCCATTTTCAAATCATTTTAATGGTCTTCTGGCTTTAGTGCTGTGTCATTTAATACAGCCGTGCCGTTGGCACTCCTGCAGAAAAGATTGCCATGGACCCCCTTTTCCCTCCCTGCACTGCCCTGCCTGGGGCTGCAGCTTGTCCTCTCAATTGTAGCTGCATGCTGAAACTTTGCAAATGCCAGGCCAAGTTAGGATGCATTTCCTTGAAAAGTCAGAGTAGGTGATGACGGCAAAATCAAAGAGGAAAAAGATTATGGCGCATACCTGAATTCAACTTATACACTTAAATTCAAGCGCTTGCATCCCCAGAAATCTGGTCTTGAAAGGGAGACCAAAAAAGTTCAGGTAGAAGACATCCAAATCCTGAGGGCATGTTCAAATGCATTGGGCTATACACTTCATGTTTCAGATGATGCTGTGGTCCACACACCTGTGCTCCTGATGTTTCCAGAAAGGGTTTTCTGATCAATAACAAGAACAAAATGTTGTCTCCTTATCTGCTTGCATTATTTAGAAAAACAAGAGGGAGTGAGACAAAATATACAGAAAGGCCAGAAAGTTTTACTATTAGAAAACAACATTTTGTGTCCTCACATCAGGACCAGCTGGTTAAAATTGGACAAGTTACTGCTTCTCTCCACACCCCAGATTACTCAGCTATAAAACAACCTGAAGAGTGAACAGCTACCACAGCTGCAGGGATAGAGAGGTTAATGTGGAGAAAACACACATTTTACATTAGGTATGCAATGCATTTATACTGTTCCTGTTCTCCTAGAAGGACTTGGGCAACACTGAGAAATTAAAATGGAGACCTGGCACTGGCCTGACTACCCCAAGTGCTTGGGTGTGAGCAACAACAATCCATCTGTTCCATTACCAGCCAGACAAAGCCAGCATTACATAAGAACCACAGGGATATATTGGCTTATTCGGAAAATGGTTCCAGAGCCCATTATACACAATGTTACAGAGCTGTATAAATGCACATAAATAACAGCACACAGCTTGGCATGTGTTAGCTTTGAAAATGTGTGTACTTTTCCAAAAAATGGTCATGACAGCTGTTTCAAAATTGATATAGCCTTCTCAGTTTGGAAAAAAAAAAGTTTAAAAATCAGCTGTTGAAAAAACCCCACCCTAGATACACATTTGCCCAGCATGCTGGAACAGCATCTCCTGGGTAAATAACTCATGGTTTTTGACATTAGTACATGTTCCAAAGTATGTATTTACCTGATGGACCATAACAGCCATGAAGGAGCCTGTCCAGTCTACTGGGTAATATCTGATGGATTTTTCTACAATTAGTATGCATGCCACTAAAGCATCCTAAATCATATAAATAGTGTACCTTTTAAAAAGCCAAAATAAAAATTTAGACAATCCAAAACACACAATGCTTTGGACCACAATGCGTGGGCAAGCTAAATAGTTCAGGGGTTTGCAAAATAGAAGCAAGGACAGATAGATATTTTATCCTCAGTTCCACTGTAACATGAGACAGAATTTTGAAAAAATTAGCAGAATTCTCTCCTGGTGCCAGAGACCCAGCTACCAACAATATTTCACAGGGTTTTGCAATAACCTCGTGGTAACAGCTCAACCCACTGGAAAGAGTGAAACTCAAGAGCAGCCTCAGAGCGCTTTGCCCTTGTGCCTGTTTCTCTGTAGCTCTGGTCTGGGGTCCTGTGGTTGGCCACGCTCACAGCTCATCCCTCATGCTGAGGGGAAGAGGTGCCCGAGTGATTTCACCTTCATGCACAGAAACAAAGCCTTGACAGGTCTCTGAGGGCTCCCAAACAAGGATGAATTTCACCTCTCACTGGAGAGGCAGGGAAGGAAGAGGCCATTGTAAGGCACTCATGCTTTCCCCTCTGCAGGAAGGAGTTTAAAGGGAAGGGGACACCCATTATCATTCTTCACAGTGCTTACATTTGCTACAGAAAGAGTTTGCAGTTCAAAAAAAAAAGAAACCCTTAAAAGGGTGTAACCTTTTCCTTTAATTATTGGCTTGTGTTGTTGTGCTTCACATGCTGTTGCACAGTCACCTAAAGAAATTGTCAGCTAAACAGAATCTGTGGGCTTCACCTTTTCAGAAAAATATAAATATAAATCACTGAAGAACATTTTTGGTGTTGTTTGTAGAAAGCCCCCTGGGATGCAGAAGTTTAAAACTAATGTCTGGTGGTGAAAATCAAAATGCCACGTTTCAGGCAGCTAATTGTGCCATACATCCCCACAACTTTCAGGTAAACATGCCATAGCCATCCCTACCATTAGTATCCCAATTTGTATTTTGAGTGCAAAGTAAAGAATTGATATTTCCATATTAGCTACTGCTATATATGAAACTCATTCCTATCTGCCAATCTATGGTCTATGCTACATTTAAGTTCCACTTAACTCCCAACTGAGAACCCAGAGCAGGTTTTATGCCTTCTTTAAGGTCTATTTGAGGTGTGAACTTTATCCAAGGAATACAATTCCACACTCTCAAACTTTTTACCATATCCCCCATAACCAGAAAGCTAAATGGGATTTATTGTACACATAACAAACACATCAGTAAAAGGGAAAGATGCTAACAGGGCTTTTCCTTTCTTGTTTTCCTTAGGTGATGAAGACACATCACTTTTCCTAAAACCCCACTGTGGCTATGCAGAACTTCCAGATAGATCCAATGCAGCCACAAGTGGTGTTTAACAGCAAAACTGCACTGCTCTCCTCCCCAAGCCTCTGAAATCCAGAGCAGTGCTTGACCTTGAGTCTGAAAACCCAGCCAGCAATCCCAATGTTAAATCTGTGCTCCAGAATTTGTCTTTGTGTGGGTTTGCAGGCTTAATTTAAGTAACACTCAATTAATAGCATTTCTTTTAATGATTTTTCATAGGTATCTTGAATTCTGACAGCATTTTCATTTTCACCACCCAATATTAGGGCCAGACATTATGAAAAAAAAATGCAGAAAGTTAAAACTAAAGATCTACTGCCTGCTTGAGTTACTATAACTTCTATAATGGAGTCAAGTACACACAACCACACAACTTTACAAGAAACTCAATCTGAGTGAAAAATGGGCATATGCATGAAAATCCCTTCAGAATAAACGTTTCAAAATATTAAATTTGTATTAACCATATGACTATCTTCAAATCTACACTGAGGAACAAAAAAAAGCATCTCTACTTCCTTTAAAATAAACTCTCAGTCTCATAAGTTATTTGTAATTTATTGTCAAGGAACGCAACTGGTGTGCTACCCCTGCTTTATGACCTTGCAAGACAAATTTTCACTGTGCATAATTGGAGCAAATAATTTCTGCTCTGCCTTTCTCAGCTGTCACTGACTTTTGGTCTTCTAAATCATGAACTCTTTGAAGCAGGAGGCACGTTGTTCAGAGTATCCAGAATCTACTCACAAAACATCAATACAATATTTGGAATGTTTGGAATTAACATTGTGAGACCAAGAATTGAGAAACTCAGAGGGAAAATTAATGATTCAGGATATTTTTTCAATATATTAATGAAAAATTTCATCAAAAAATAAAGAGCATGAGAAGCAGATACATAACTGCAGTAAAATATTGGCTAGGAACATCTCGCTCCTCTGGGTGCCTGAAGAACAGCATGAATAAACCTCAACTACTGCAGCACAGACTAGAAAAACTGACTTGAATGTAAAGCTCCTTTATGACTGGAAACTATTACCTCTAGGTTTCATTTCAATAGGTCCCTAAAGGGAAGCAAGAGGCCCTCTCCATGTGCACAGGCTCTGCATGGACAAAAGCACTGACCACTCCTGCCACGTATGACAAAGCTCTTCCACCTGGATCCTGGGCAGAAGAGATCTTTCCCAGTCTGCTACTGGCCTGTGGTGGGCTTATAAAAGCTGCAGCTGATTTTACTGAATGTCCCTCCTGCCTCTGACAGGCCTTTGCAAGCAGACACACTGTCAAGGTTTTCATTCTGCTTCCAAAAATCCCCAAAACAACAGCTATAATAAATAGGACTAAGAGCTGCAGCAAAGGAGAGGCCATGTGCAAGTTTAAATTCATGAACTGCACCCCTGCAGCTGCCAGGCAGGTAGCAGGGAAATTGTAAATCACATCATTTTTAGGCACAGGGGTGTACTACTGAGAGGGAAATGAGGACAAAAGCAAACATCTTAGGTTATAGTTTCTGGAGATTTCATTAACACAGCACATACTGAAATCAAACAGAAATTATTTTTGACAATTAGAACTTCTAGGTCAGTAGGAATTTTTGGATGAATGCTAGATTTGGTTTAGGTTACAATATCTGATTAATCTATTTTTCTCCTTTCATAGAACGATTCAAAATTCAAAAAACCCCATAAGTGGAAAGTGATTATCCTCTCAAATTAAGAACACCTATCTCATTTGTCAATGAAAGCTCTGTCACTTTCTTCAGCTCCAAATGTTCATAATTAGTCTGAGCAGCCTGGTGCCATCCAATTTTCACCCCAGCAAAGACATTTTCATAGGTAGTGCCCTGAATGTGGGATACCAGTACAAATATTTCTGCTTATTAATTAGAGCTTCCAGCTGGTCCACTGCAATTTAATCCTGCAAGGAGCTTGCTCAAGACACTGCTGGTCAAATGCTCCACATCATCATTACACATTTCCAGACATGCTTTCTTCATAAAGTATACTTGCATTACTCAGTCTGAACTCACAACAGTCGCCATCAACTTGAATTTGCAGCACATAATTATTATTATTTTCTTGTCTACTTATCATTTAGGCACTTTTTTTCCATCATCTCAAATTCTGCATCTTAGAAAAGGAACTGCTGGGTGAAGGACCATTCATGGCTTCTGCACAAGACTGGGGGTCAGGGAGTGTTTCCAGTTTGTGCCAGAGGTTTCCTCTGTCAGCTCAAATAACTGAAATAACTTCCCTCCTACAGAACCTTTGTGAGAATTCAATAATGTCTGAAAACATCTTTCATCCTAAGTAGGAAACTGCTATAAAACAGTTGAAATTTTTATGCTAATTTTGTTTGTTTGCTTTTCTAACGCTGGGATCCACGAGACCAATTTCTTACACTGAAGAGATCATTGCAAGGTGCCAGGTTCTAGTTCAATGGCAAATTCAAATTGTTACCTGCATCAAATTCTTAATTCTGACTGAGCTGAAGACAAAAGAGTGGAACAAAGGAAAAAATTGTGGACTTAAGTTAACATTATAAGAAAGTTAAATTCACCAATGTGCATTGGATGCTTATGTAGAGAAAAGTTAAAGACCAATAAAGAATACTCTGGGCCAGTGTCAGAAATATTTTAAGTTTTTTTTTTTTTAACCTAGAAATCATTCCTACAATTCCCTTTCCAAAAGACTAAAAATAATTTGAAAAGCATGCAAGTTCATGGAGATCTCTAGAAGTAAGATGGTCAAAGTTATCAAAAGATAACTTTTTATGTGGAAAGGATTCATTGTGATAAGCATATTAGATAACAAAATAACTACTGTCCACTCAATATTAAGAAAATATTCTCATCACTTACCTAGTGCTATGTCTCTTGCATATCTTTGTGCCATCACAAGATGTAACAGAGATAACGTGGGGGAAAAAAGGTGCCAATTTTTTCTGTGTGATTTCCCCTCACCATCCTTCCTGGCTCTCATTATTAGCCTCCATTGTTTATCTTAATCTGCTCTGTGAACTCATCTGAAATACAGGTATGAGAGAAAGCAGCAATTTGCCTGTAACTCAACCAGTTGCCTGCAGCAAAATCACACAACTACATTTCAGAGAACAATCTGGTCTTGCAGGAGGGGAGAGGAAGAGGGAGATGAGGATCAGGAGACAGCAAGTGAGCAACTGTGTGTCAAAGGTAACACTCTCTCCCCTCCTTGTGGTATCTAAAAGTTCTTGCTGTCTGAAGGAATAAATGTGAATCTCACGCAGTTCTTCATTTTAGAATAAGTCTGCCCTCAAAGAGACGCAAATCTAATGGACTTGCTAATAGAATGAAATTATATCTCAGAATTGCTTCTGCAAGGTGCATTTGTGTGTTCATGCATAAAGAGCAGGGAAGATGCTTGCAAGACATTTCTTAAAGAGCAACAAACGAGCACATTTGGTATAGTTTGCAAGAGCAATTCCCAGATATTTTATCATTAAGAAAATATTTTCCACCATGAAATTTGCATGGACAATACATCCTTTAATCTCCAAGCTGCTGTTGAGCTCTCAGTAGCTAGCATAGGTATTCACTGAATTATGTAAAGCAAGTTTTTAGGTTTATGCCAGTTCCCATTGGCAATTAACCACACTCACAGTGAAAGTGGCTTTTGGTACCAACCTGAGCAAAGATGATGTGGGTGATAATGACTTATTCTACTCACAGCATTCTGAATGACACTGGCAAGTGCAAAAACTAATGCTGGCAAGTAGAGGGGACAGATACAGGGTTCCTGTCATCATTTTTAATTACAAAAGATTCATTCATTTTAGTACCACATACCAGGATTACGTTAGTCCATCTTAATTACCCATTCAAGTTACATTTTACGTGATTATTTCGTGGCCACAGGCCTAAAAGAGGAGGCAAGCTCCTTGCTCTAGGGAATGAGCAGAGCTAGGGAGGGAACAGAGGAAGGGAAAGCTGAGAAAGCAGCACAATGTTTGATGCATGACAGATCAGTCCCACGGGTTTAGGAATTTGTTTTAGCTGCAGGCAAACACCCTCAGCACAGGAAACAGCAAGTTTGCAATGGCACTTGTGCTTTTTCTAAGCAGCCTGGCCAAGTGCAGGACTGTGAGTTATTAGCAGAGGAAACTGGATTAGGAAACAGAGATGCACAAGGTTATTTAGGGTAAAGAGTAGGAAGAGCCTACTAAATAACTCAACACATAGTAGTGAATTCATCCCAGCACATCAGCCCTAACACAGGCACTAGAATTCTACCAGCACAGTCAGAAAACAAACAGACAGCAGATACTGTCAGGAATCAGACAGGAAAGGAACAACATTCCCAGTTAAACAGCCCATCATGTGCCCACAGGTTAAACACTGCAATTTTGGTTTCCCCATTTTATAAAATGTAAAATGGAAAAAGAAAAGTAACAATCATGGTCAAAGGAGTAGACTACCTTCCACACAATGAATAACAAGACAGTCTGAGAGTGCTCAGCCTGGAAAACAGGGATTTATGAGGAACATGTGGTTATGATCTCCAAGGTCATGATGGGCATGCAAAAGATGAACTGCAAACAATTACTATATGTAGCTACCAATACGAGAACTAGCAAATGAATCTTGCGGGTGACAAATCTAAGATTGATAAAAGGAGATATTTATTCATACAGTGTTGTTTAACTTAGGGAATTCCTCACCACAGGACAGATCTATGTGTGTGTGTTCAAAAAAAATTAAGTAGAAAACTTTGAGAAATGAAACTTCTAATATTTCTTGTTTCTGCACTCAGGAGAACTTCTGAAATAGTGTTTCACTGTAACACCTACCATGCTCTTTTTCTCCCCCACTACTCAGTGTACTTCACTGGGGGCACCTCTGCTCCACCCCTGCAAACCACTTGTACACACATCTTGGACCCCAGGAATTT
Organism: Fringilla coelebs; assembly: GCF_963513975.1. Classification (NCBI taxonomy): domain Eukaryota; kingdom Metazoa; phylum Chordata; class Aves; order Passeriformes; family Fringillidae; genus Fringilla; species Fringilla coelebs. The sequence continues at coordinate 60,022,063 of NC_140034.1, read as the reverse complement.
AGACATTTGAATTTCAACACTTTAAATTCCTGCTGCACAACCTGAATAGACCAAAACCAAAGCCTGAATCCTCACTAACTCCTGAAAGTTTCAATTAACTCATCAAAATTTTCCTAGGAGGTATTAGAGAAGGTGCCTTAAACAAACAGTTCATTTTTTCAGCACACTGACATAATGAAGTTACATGAAGTCATGGAGTTTCATGAAATGTTGGTATTTTGGTATGGCTAGTGACTTAACAAATAAATAAAATCAGTTCCCTTCAAAGAAATTTTTACCTTTTTTTTTTCCCCCTGGTAAAACAACGACTAAAATGTTTGTGCTTCAGGTGTCAGATTCCACAAAAGATATTATTTTCAGTCCAATGTAAAAGCTACTAAACATTAGAGCAGTTCAGGCATTCATCAATTCTGTTATGAAAACACCCAGGTCTTTTCATTCTCTCCTCTAGCCCAACAGATCCTAAATTTAGTGGACCCATGACCCAGCCAAATACCTTCACTTCCTGTGCCTGCCTGTTGCAGCCCTGCTCAGCAGTGACTGTGGTAGGTATCCTACCTCTGCCGTGCAGCAAGCCCCAACCAAACCTTCCCTGGCTGTACTTTTAACCTTCAGAACAATGATGGCTTTGCTTAGGACAACAGTGTAGGAGCTGCTGCCCCACAGCACGCTGGAGGGGAGGATGATGGACAGTGAGAAGGAAAGAAATTCCACTTTGTCACATTGATACCGATCTACTTCAAATATTTACATTATGGGATGAAAGTTAGAATTTGCGACTCCTTAAACAGCATCGTTGTAAAAGAACACATATTCCTTCTTTAAAATCCACACAGTTTCCTTGATAACTTTATATTTACAATGAAATAGACTTAAAAGGAAGAATCAAATGTACCTTAATCTCAAATACCACTGACTTGGTGGTCACCTGCTCTGCTGAATCAGGCTCGTTTCTACCTCCCTGCTTAATTCCAGTGCACTGAACTATGACCTCCCATTTGCTAGAAAACATTTCCTGCACACTAACCACTGGCATTTGATTTAATTTATAAATGATTTTTTTGTTAGGCCAATGGATCACTGCATCTCTTCTACTATGCCAGAGATAAAAATTGTTGACCCAATCTGTGTGCAGCCAGATACAATGAACCTCAGTGTTAATGACACCAGGAAACTCAATGCATGTTCTGGATTATTGCAATTCCAGTTCAGCAGCTTCACATAATTTCTCAGACTCAAACAACCAAATCCATTATGTGGCTCCATTCATAACCCTGCTGCACTTCATTCTGGTTGGTATCTCAGGGCCTGGAGATAAGATATTGATTTAAAGGACTCTGGTCAGATCTGCATGAACAGTTTTTATACTTGTCAAAATGGAAATGCAATAGCCAAAGAAGCCCTTTCAGACACTTTGGTCCCAGCCCCACCTATGGATAATATGATCCTGTGAGGACTGGTAACAATTAGTTTAATAGGAAGCAGGAGAAACAAATTCTATTGCTCCACCTCCTAAACTACTGCATTACAATGTGATTCTCAGTATCTGGAATGTTTCACAGATAAATTGTTTATTTATTTAAGTCATGATTAAAGCAAAGCATTCCATAAAAGTAGAACAGTGGGTGAGAGGAGGCAGTCTGGTCTATTTTCTTCAGAGTAAGAATATCTTCAGAATAACTGGATGTCCTCAATCAATGCTTAAAATGGACCCTCACAAAAATTTATCTCAAAGCTTCATTTTTTATTGCTCTCTTTTTTGGGGCACAGGCTCTGACTGTGAAGATCAATATACTGCAAGCAAATCCCCAAGCATGTGTTTTAAAGGCCAGGAGACACAAATCCTTTGGTCTCATTGAAACACACACAAGCTGGCAGGAAATGAAGGAAATGAATATAACCAGCATTCTCTTGAAAAAGCGACACGTACATGCCCACATAATTCTCATAGTCTCTGCTGCATGGAGCACCTCTTTCCTGACAGTTCCACTGGGGTCTACCTGGAAGCAGTCCTGGCTTGTGGAGATGAGTGTCTGCCACAGCACCATGTGCTGCAAGACTCTGAACAGTTTAAATAAACTCGATTTCACACTAAGCTATTCTCCCTGCAGGCCATGTACAAACCTTTATCTGAGTTCCCACCACACCTTTGCCTGGGAATGGTTAGCTTCCCCCCAGGGTCATTTGATATGGAGCCCCTGCTGTATAAATACAAACACCCACACCTTCATTATCCCCGTGCTTCACTTCCTCGGGGCTTGCAGTTCCCTCTGTCCCAGCGATAAGGATGGCCCGAGGTGCTTCAGTGTGGCTGCACAGCTCAGGCCAGGAACAATGCAAACCCCAGGCATCAGCAGAGGAATCAGCAGGAGGAGGAAGCCACCCAGCTGCCTGGCAGCCCTGTAGCTCATCCCCACCCCCAAACCTGCTCCAGGGCTATGTGTGCCTTATTAAATAGAGACACCCTAACCTGGCTGGCACAGACCTGACCTGCCCCCAGCTAACCCTATATTGCTCTTTCCAAGCCACAGTGCTAAAAAGTCTTACACTCAGCATAAGCAGTTTTCAGGACAATGACAGATGCAATGGCTTTGCATTCCCAGGAGAATGTCCTGTTAGATTTCCTTCTGAGCTAACCCAGGTCAGATCAGCCCAAGTCAAGGACAGTGCTTTCAATAATGCTGTAATTTTTCCCTTTGAATTCCAAAGTGCTATTAGTTTTAGACACAGAATAAAATGATCCATGGCAAGAGAGTCCCTAAAAACCTGTGTTCAGTGACAAAAAGCCAAAGAGAAGACAAATTATGGAACAAGCTGGATGCCATATTCCAACCAGCTCCAACAATGACAATGACAATTTGAATTGTGATCACCCAGACACAAATTTGCTTCATGAGAGTTTGGGCAGCTCTTCTCAGAGAGGGAGGGTGTTTTTTTTTTTTTTTTTTTTTCTTTGTACATAGAAGAAGGAGAAAAGGTGACTCCCCAAGCAAGCAGAGGTGTCCCTTGCAAGCTGTCAAAGTTCAGCTGCCAGGATACAGCAACAGAAGGAAAGGTCATCCCATGCATGACAGTTATGCTGAGCATCAAGACTTTAAATAGAAGAGTTTATGTAACCATGGAGCCCAAGTGCTTCCTCATGACAGTCTCTCTCAGCCAACCCATCAAGCTTAGGAAGTATTACCTGTTGCTTTTAAAGGTGTTTTTTTTGGTCGCACTGCAATTACGTCAAGAGGTAAGGTATAACGCGTAATAGTTGATGGATTTTTTTTATGTTTTACAACAGGAGATGCAAACACCAAACTTATTTTCATGCTATGGTTTATAATAGAGTAACAACGCCATTCTGAGAAATTTTCATTCTACCAATCAATGCAGCAATTAGAAGTTTCTGTTGCTTCTCCACTATGCCATTTAGAAGACAGCACAGCTGGATTTTGGAAGGCTGATATTTACCAAAAAGATAAGCTGATAGCACCTACTCAATTTTATAAAACTACATAATAAGTTGTTGCATTTTACTGGGAATTCCTCTTTTTGTCAGTTAAAAATCAAGTCCTCCCCACAAATCTAACATAAGAGATCCTTAAAAGAATATCTACCATGTTCAGGTGAGAAGTGCATCTCTCCATGGTTTAAGTGTTCAACAAATATCTTCACAAACTACATTCAGAATTTTTATTGGGAAGTACCTTATCACTATAATAACATGAGACTAAATAATTGAGAAATTCACCCTAGAACCAAAACAAACCAGAGTTTATGTATTCACTTGAACTGAAACGTCAGATTTCACTAACTAGATTAATCCTCCAGTCAGTCTGAAAGGCTTATTTTAGGATGGGGATATGTTCAATGCATTTCTGACTCAGTACAGCTGGGTATTCAATCTATAATCAAAGTGATTATTACAATATGATGCATACCTAATGCACTGTGGGCCAGACATCTAAAGAAGATTTTCCTGATGAAAAACAATGTTAAGTCCTTCATGAGCATCTTCAGGTCTCCAATGAATTCCCAGTCTTAAGGAGTTGTCTGCAGTTGAAATATATATTCATTTCACCAGAAGTAAAACAGGTATGAGCATAAAAATCTATCCGTTCAGATAATGCTATCACTGATAGTCACTTTTTCTTAATAATAGCTGAGGCAATGACTCAGAATCAGCTAAGGTGAGCCATTCTATCCTTGTAGAAGCTCCTGCAGTCTGGAGCAGGGGGGGAGGAAAGAGAGAACCCTGACAACTTTTCAGCTCCACAGGTCATCCAGAAGTCAAAGCTCAGTCCATGGCAGTGGCAGCATAGGAAAAACCCCTGCCTTTATACAGAAGAAAGCAATTGGTAACTACTGGCTAAAAAAAAAAAAAAAAAAAAAGTTGGCAAACTCAAGAACTGTCTTTACAGTATTCTTTGCATACCTTACATTTATTGAATGGTTTCCAAAACGAAAGCTTTCCCATGGGAAGGCAAAGAAACAATAGCAATTTCTTCTGAATGAAGCTCTCCTAGAGCCGAAGAGTAAACATACAATATGTGACCTGAAAGTTTGCTTTTAACTGCACAAGTGGCCAATTACATAACTAATCAAAATACCTTCAAAAGCACTTCCTGAGGGAAGGCTTAAAAAAAAAAAACAAAAAACAGAGAGAGAGAAAAAGGAAAAAGCAGAAAGGAAAGAATAAACCAAAGCAGCCCAGCAAAGAGAGATAGGGATTGATAACCTGCTGCACTGTATGAACTTGGATGTGTGTGCACATACATTCAAGCTTAATGATCTTTAAAGATTCATTGCACCTCTGCACAGGGCTGTGTGACTCCCAGGAAATCTGCATTCCATCTGAGATGCCAGTGCAGGTTGAGGAGATGGATCTGTACATGACACAGCTCCTGTTCCAAGAGGGAGCATGAGCTGATGACATGGCAGCAATGGAATGCATTTGCTGCAGGTCCTAGGCACACTTCTTGACATCCAACTGTGAAATAGTTTGAGTCTCAAGACTGATTTTGAGAGGTGGACCTGTTTGCAGAATATAAATTGCCTCTTAAAAATTAGTGGGTGGAGCAAAATTTATTTTACTGTGGAGACACGACATGCACTCAGCATTGCATATGTGTCCTCCACAGCCATGTAAGATGTGGAATTAAACTTAAGCAGAGGCTTGGCTGGTATTGATTCCTAAAGAAAACCTAAGAGCACTTCACACTTTATAAACTCTGGGGCTGTGTTCTTGAGGCACCTGTATTAAGGCAGAGAGGAATTGAAATATTTTTGTCCATAGCCCATGCAAATGCTGAATTACACGACAGCTTAAGAAAACATATGGGAAATGAATTTGTAAAAAATTCTCAAAACCTGACAGAAGGCTCACATAGTATGCATACCTTGAGATAAGAAATGCTGACTTAGAAATGCCATGGAATAGGACAGACATTTGAGAGAGAAATCGAACTAGAAACAAGTTTCAAAGGATGGCCTTGCAAAAAAGACTAGATATTTTAGAGAAATCAAGCTATGAAAGATGCATTGTAGTAAGACCCACAAGGGGCAATGGTAGATGATTGGCTTTTAGGCATTTACAGTATGGTGTGGCAAAAGCTGATGGGCCAAGAAATGCTTATAGTGTATTATAATTAAGAAATAGTTAACTTCTATTTGTAATGGTGTGAATTATAACATCTGCATTGTCTTACCCTTCACGTGAGACTGAAAACGGAATAAAAGTTTTTTAAATGCCTCTCAGTTACCCCTTCTCTATGTCAAAAAAACCCCAAAACCTTAATCCAACAAAAGCTCTCCATTTCTGTGCAAAAAAAATGGCTGCAGGTTGAGGTGTCTCAAGTTTTGTTCCACCACCACCATTCCTCGTGTGCTGAAGGCAGGATTAGCTCAGGCATTCCCTGACCCCTACTGGTAAGGCTGGCCCTCATTTTTGCCTACAGAAGGAAATAGAGGGGGAAAATACACTTCATGGCTTTAGGAATGTCAAGAGGATCATAGAGGGAATTTGAGAACCAGACAAAATATTTTGCAGGTAGAACAACCTTCTCTGGAGACTATGGCAGGCTTAAAGTGTACCAGGGAGACAAATTGAGTTGGGATCCTCTTTCAAATCCTCTCCTGACCAGAGGGATCTACCTGAGGTTTATTTACCTATAAGAGATAAATGCAGCTGCCGTAGACACAGCTCAAGGAACTTCACCCTCCTGCGCACATGGTGTCAAAAGCATTCACAAATCATCAAGCACAGCCCCTGGAGTGGCTCAGCCCAGCCCAGGAGCTGCTGGGGAGAAGCCCTGGCACTCACCTCATGCTGCTCCATCACCCACTCCAGGCTGGAGCAATGGAACTCTGCACAGGAAGAGCCCTATGCAAGGGACGCTCGAGAGGAGAATCTCTACAACGCAATGACTGCTCCTGCTCAGGGAGAAGGGTTGTTTCAGGAATTCTGCAGGAAAGTGTGCCCAGTAAATTGGTCTAAAGATCCCTCCTTTTTACAGTGTTATGTGGAAGAGGACCAGCATTAAATTAGATCCTCCCCCTGCTGCACAAATGGACAAGATGCAGCTTTGGAGGCAGCATCTCCTGAAGGCATACAAAAACAGCCCAGTAACTCCACACTGCAACAGCTGAAACAAGCCCTGAGCAAATACTATCTACAGTGCTGACAGCAAGCTAAAATTCATACTTGAGAAGATCTTTTTTTTTCCTATTTAGACAAATTTTCAAGGAGCTACTGTGAATGAGTTCAGCTAGAGTTGGACATATTTTTTTGCTCTAATGAAAAGTCAACACATTTTCCAGTAGGCATTAAAAAAAAAAAAAAAAATCCTATTTGTGACCATTATATCTCCAGAAGAGCAAGCTGAAGTATAGCAACATCCACCTTAACTGGAATAAATCCATCTCCAGTTACTGAAATAAAACCAATGCTTTTCTACGGGACAGTTATTTACTAAAGGGTAAGTGCATTTAAAATCCTAACTATTGCATTTGCCTTGCAGAATCTGTTTTGGATTATTTCAACAACTAGCTGATCATGTACATTTAGCTGGAAAATATACAGCTCTGAAAAAATATGAGGGGAAACCTGGAGATGTACAGTATAATTATGACGACAGACTCTCCAGTACCTCCAACAGAACAGGCCAACGTCAATATCCTTAACGAACTGCATTTTCTCCCACATGTGGACCAAAAAAAAAAAAAAAGAAAAAAACCTATTTTTAGAACCTATTTATGTCCCCAAAACCAAATCTCCTAGACTCATCATCCCCCTCACCTCCAGCCCAAGGAGGTCTCTATTACATATATCCATCCTTCTGAGCAAATATCTAATCTCTTAACTCTGGGTTAACTAGCAGACATTCCACAATTTCTGACATCATTCTGACTTTGTATCAACTATATTTCCTGCTAGAAACAAAAGTTAAAAATCATTTGGGAAATACATTTGTTGTCAAGACAACTTCCAGCACTGAGTGTCCAAACTCCAGCAGATCATATTTTTCTGAAGGTCTCTTTTCCAAGTAATGGAAGGCTTTGCTTACAGCATCTTCTGATATATCTTTCTGCAAAATCATCAGAACCTTTAAGGTTGATAAAAACCTTTAAAATGCTCCATTTCCTGCTGCATCTAAAAAACACTTCTCAGTTATGATCTCCTCTGATACCAGGAGACTTTGCTTCCCTGCTAGGATAGAATCTTTTTGCTCTGCTGCATACCACATTCTGAACCAAGAGCAAATCGGGAACAGAATCTCAACGCTATAAATCAATTAAGGTGGAATATTTGTGAGTGGAGAAAGCAAAAGCCTGGGAAAATTCCTCTGGCTTTAATGGGCCTTGAATTTCACCAGTTTTTGTTTCTGCCATGGTGCTTAGTTCATTGGAATTAGGCAAGCCACTTAACTTCAGAAGTAATAAAGACTTTTGAATATTTAACTCAAAAGCTTTGCTCTCCCCATTGTGTGTGCGGCCACGCGTGTTTTACCTTCTGGAGGCTGCCCACAAAAATGAAGGAAGGAATCACAATGAAAATGAAAACAAGGATAAAAATGAAATATACTGTCTGGCCTACATCCCTGGGCAATGCTTTTTGTTAAGTGACCCACTGCAGCTTCCTAGCCAGGGGTCCAGAGGATCTGCATCCCCTCACCTGACTTTTTGGGGAATTGTTTCACATCCTCCCTCTCCAGCCTCTGAACTTACTGACGCGAGATAAACTTTATCAGAATCCATGTTGACCTTCCTCTCTTTTGAACTCTGAAACATTGATTAACTTCTAAGTTATGTAGCAGGGGGACAACTTCAATAACACCCTTATGAGTACTTTCCTCCTGACTGGCTATTTCAGCACTTTTAACTCTAAAAACTATTACAAGGTCTATAAATGACTTCCCTCTTTCTTCCAACTTGTGAAAACAGAAAATCTTGCCTGAATATTAAGAAAAAGGTGATTAATTTCTTGTTAGCTGCTCCATGAGAATTGCCATTAGCAGCCAGTTACAAAGAAGCCACTAAAGCAGGGCTAGCCACACTTCAGAATGAAAGCAGGTTGCTGGAGTCATTCTGAGCAGAATTTTGAGGAAATCCTAGACATCACATATAACAAAAATAAGGTGCCCCGGTATAAAAAAAAAAATCCACAACTCTAATACAGAAACAACAAAGCCTTGAATGAGGGAAAAAAAAAAGGGTATGCCCATAATCAGCATCTGTAGCTGTGCAGAAACATAAGAATCCACCATTTCCAGCTTGTGTTTGTGTCATACTGAATTAGATCTTCTTCATCCTCTGTCAGAACTCATCCCCATACGGGCGACCAATTGTTGGCATTGGGGCTCGACACCAGTTTATTATCTTACTGTAGAACTTTCATATTATCTTACTGTAGAACTTTCATACCTTCTCTCTGTGAATTCCCAGGGGCGGCTCCTCGTGACACTGACTCCTTTTCTCTTCCTTCTGCACAGCCAGCTGACCCTTACTGACCCTCACTGGACCACCTCACCCTTACTGCTCCTCACAGCACAGCCAACAAACTCCAACTCTCCTCTCAACCACCTATCCCACTCTTTTATAACACCCATCCTTACTGGACACAGCTGGGGCCTGTTAAGGGTAGGGCTGCTCCTACTCTTTGGTAATTAGTACAGCTGCAACTCCTCAGGGCTGAGATTGCCTTCAGCACTCTCTCTATTCTCCTACAATCCATCCTCCCACAGTCCCCACATAACCCTGCTATTTCTATTTTTTCCTACATACTGAAGACTCCTTAGAAAACTGATTTAGTGACTAGGTCCAGCCATCAGGTACCTATTTCTATGAGGTCCAGACCAAAGGTCTGACCTGCTGGATCCTCCCCAGCAGCCCCAAATTATCAGGATCATAGAGGGATCATTTACTTCCTGTCCCAGAGGAGAGCAGCAGGATTTCTCCCCAGCCTTGCAGGTGAATCAAAACCAGCTCAGAAGTACCATTTTACATCCTGTTCAGAATCAGGGTTTCCAATTGCACAGCCACAGCTCAAACCTGTGAGGAAACCTCAGTCTGCACTCTTTTACTGAAGAGCTGGGGTGTTGCTCACAGCACCACAAATCCTTCAGCAATCTCTTGTCCAGAAAGGTGCCAGGTAGACAGGGGAGCTAAGAAGACTCAAGACAAGCAGCTGTAGCTCGTCTTGAGTCTTCCAAAACACTTCAAAAGAGTCACATGCAAGTTATCAATTCACAAATATTACACTCAGGGCTACCACAAACTGTGTTACCATTCTCACAGTGCTGCAAGCTTCTTTTTAAAGAATTATCTTTCCTTTTGCAGTTCCTTTTGCATTTCTACCCTAATGCCTTTTAGTCCTTCCTGGTTACGGAGTTCAAGAGATAATTTCTCGCTAAGAAATAAAGCCAGGACTAATAATGCCACTAGTGTTATTTATGTAGGGCTGGTACATTCCGTGGATGTTTCCTCCAAAATTATTTCAAAGTGCTGTTTTGATATCCCTGTTTCTCTAATGAGCAGAGTCTTGTGCTCACAACTAAAACATAAAAACAGTGTAAAATGTACAGAAACTTTTACAGTGCCAGCATCACAGCCAACAGAGATTAGTACAAACACATTCTTTTATTGTGAGTTCATTTTTGGAGTTCAATGGCCCTTATTATCTCTCAAGGCAAGATGAAGCTTCTCATGATTGACCATGTGCACACTATGACAGCAGAATCAAAGGGAGGTCAGTTATCTACACCCAGCAAGTTCACCCCATCACTCTAATTAATTTTTTTTCCCTTGGAGGATGGGTCAGGGAAATAGGGTGATGATACAAGGTAAAAGAGAAGGCAAATAATATTTTCCCAAAAGGTACTAGTTCTTTTAAACTGCTACAAATATTTTTACAGTGTAGGGTGTCAAGCTAGTCATGTCAGTGTCAGGTGGTTCCCAGCTACAAAACAGCACACTTCAGAAACACTTCCAGTGAATTCTGAATTTTACCTATGGCCACAGAAGAACACATTAGTTTCCTAACACATGATACGTTTGGGCTAGATTTTTTTTTCTATTACTGACTTGGTTAGTTTTGATTTCTCTCTTCAAAATGGTCATGCATTATTTTTCATATAAAGTTGACGATAAATCCTTATTAGTGTGCCAGGAACTGGGAGCAAAAGAACTCTCACAAGCCTAGAAAACCAGAAACAGCTTCTTCCAGATGCACAAATACTACTAGAGGGAGCCTTGCCCATCAGCTAGAACACACAGCCCAAATACTAAAGAGTCAGAGACTCTCTCATCACCACAAGCAGAAGAAAGGTGAGGTATTTTGTTTGCTCACAGCTCTGAAACTTGGCAAGATTGAGAAAGTGAGCAGATATCACTCTGCTGCACGTCTTCCTGGCTGTCACAGCACCCAGTTTGCTGGAAGACACCTGGTGTGTTCATTCACAGGTGAAAGTAATTTCAAATATTTGTTCTCGATTAGGTATTATTTTCGATATTGCCATCTGCACCAATCTGACTCACCCATTCATAAAGTTTCTTTTCTTTGAGAAGGCAGGGAAGTTATTTGTGCTTGTATCAATCATTCCAGCTTTATGAATGAAAAGCTTCTTCACTTCTCATTGCCACCCAGATGTTCAGGGTGTGAACCAGAAAACCAAAACTTTAAAAGAAAGCAAACCTGTGCATTTTTAATGGAAGAATAACCAGGAGCTGCTACTGAGACACAAGAACCAAAAATAAAAATACAGATGACTAAGCACACCCTTGCCAAACAACTTCTGAGACCAATTTAAGAATGAAACACAGCAGTGCCAAAGCTTTGAACTAGAGGAAGCAGATGCTTTTGCTGCTGTGACATGAATTTCCACCCAGCAGGTAGATGAGATGAAATCCGGTCTCATCAGGTCACTAACAAGGATCCAGGGCTAACAGCAGATTGGGCTCAGCCAGCAATAACAACACTTTTACATATGATTTCCTGATACATGGAAGTTGGATATTTCCGCTATTTCATTTTCTATTTTTCTTAGGACAAACTGCTGAAAACGAAATTGCCATGGAATGCAGGCATCTATTCTGATACACAATAGTTTATTGAAATGGACTGCAGGGGAAGTATTCCTTCCCTGGATGTATGTACCAACACCAGCAAGTGGGGTGACCACTGCACAAACAGACAGAGATAAGGGCACTTTGCTTGGCAAAAGTCAAGGTGGTGCAGGTGGAATTAATCCCTGGTTAAATAATAATCCCTTCAAAGTCCACTCAGGTGAGTTACCGCTGTCAATCTAATGAATTTTATTGGTTTATTACTATCATATGTTTTCATATAGTCAAATTTTCAGATGCTTACGTTTTCACTTGGCAAAAGCAAGCTCTGACTCAGGTTTGTGTGAATTAAACTAATTTTATTTTCTTTGTACCACTAGCAAAAAGATTTGCTACAGCAGCCAGAATAGAGGGGAAGGTTCGCTTGGGAAAAAAGAAAGAAATTGACTTTCCATGAGATAACGTGTTTCATCTAGAAGTTGGTCATGCTACAGCCAGTTCCCATTTCTCTGTTTTTCTCCCCAGAGGTCGCCAATGTCAGCTACAGGCTGCTTCTGGTCACTTTCCCAAGGGAAAGCTTTGTGTGGCACTAATGGCTGGAAAGGCACGGATTGAGAACAGCATGAAAATACATGGACTATAAGGCTCTAATGACAGCAATAGTGTATTTTAAACTCAGGGTTCCCCAGGGTATTACATCAGTAACTCAGCTGAGACACTGAACCAAGGGAAGAACTCTCACATCAATTAACTGTTTGCTATAATGGACAAAGAGAGAGAAGATATTTTGATTAAAGCTCCTCAACAGTGAAAGCCTAAAGCCAAAATTCCCCTGCATGAGCCCACTGACCTCACATTTGCTCATGCAGTTCTGGTGCACTCAAGGAGGAGAGAAGTCAGGTAGAGCAGCAAAAGTACAGGGGCCCTGCTCTGCCTGCACAGACACTTGCACAAACTGAATTTTTTTTTATTAGAAGGGACCTCTTGAGATCTTCCAGTCCTACCCCACGTTCATTCATTCATTCCCCCTGCCTGTGGAAGTACCACATTGATCCACCACATGACATTCTCAGCTACAAGCAGCAAATTTATGGGTTATTTTTAAAGATATCCATTTGCCAGGGCTGAACAGTAACTGAAACACTTCCACAGCCTTCTGGAACATGTAAGTACCAGCAACAGGCACAGGAACAACTGCAGATTTCCTTTGTTCTTGTATTTCCACTTGTCTCTAAACCATCCAGCTTACATGTCAGCATACAAATGTCTTTCTCTTGAGACATGGTTATCCCAAGCAACAGACACACCAAAATTCCAGCTGAAGACAGGGAGAATGATGGTGGCTGTTCATTATTTCTCAAAGACAAATTGAGCACTTCTTGAACTACACATAAATATTTTAAAAGTCAGATTATCTGTCTAGTCTCAGACTTCATGACACAGAAAACAAAAATGATTATGTCTTAATATTCCACATTCAAAAGGACCAAATTTCACTACAGGACTGCGTTTTTGTTCTGCGCAAAATTCAAGAAATCGTTGTTGTGTATTAACGAAATATTGAAGAGGAAATTAAAAGTATATTCAATCACTTTCATTTTCACCAAACCATAAGCATAGACAAGAGGGAATATAAATAGTGCACATTGGAAGCCTTCATTATTTAAGTTGCATGTAAGCATGTCTTTCATCAACAGAGACTAAAGAAAGGAGAATTATACCACAGATCACTTTTGTTTTTCTTCAAAGTTAGATAGGTAAAGATAGCAAACTAGAACTTATTAATAAGTGAAAGAAGGCCTTAAAAATCTGAAGAAATAATAAACTGATCTGCCCAGCTGTAACTCCTCCAAGTTATTCTGTCTCAATCCAAACACCTTAAACACTGGTCCTCTAAAAAGACCTTTTCAATCTTTCCTTGCCTTTTACAATACACCAGTGTTGCTCAATTCATTTAAGGCTTAATTCATGAATAAGAAACCACATTTACTCCACGCTCCTGCTTGGGATCTATCACACAGCTGGGATGAAAGGGCCTCGATTCAGAAGTTGCCAGGAAGCTGGGTCACAGTGGTACAGGGGCAAAGTTTAGGCCAATACAATTAAGCCCACAAAAATTTGAGTAATATGCACTTCTCATCACAATACACAGGAACTTACACTTACTGAGTCCCACAAAATACTCCTTACAGATCCCAAAGGTCTCGTTAAAGAGAACATGAACAGAGACTGTGGGCATCAAGTATTTCTCACCCTTGGCTGAAAATGCTGGGATGGGGAAAAAAGGAGATGGCAATTGTAGCAGAATGTAAAGCAGAGCACTGTCTGTTCTCCAGTGCTACATGGCTGCTGACCAGAATAAATAATGATTTTCCTCATCTGAATCTTAAGAAACACTTTGGGGATCACATGCATGTTGCACAATGTTTACAGAGAGGGAAGAGGAAAGCACCCTCCAGTTTTGGACAGGAGGGCTTGTGAGTGGCTCCCAAAAAGCCCACTCATGATGCTCAGGAACACTAAAAGCATCTGTGTGGCTGCCTCCATCAGGCAGCAGCCCCCCTCAATATGCAGTTCACATACAGGTTTACCTCCACAAGAGAAAGAAACATTCAGCACGGAGGGGGAAAAAAAATAAAATCCATTAGCATTCAAAAACATTAAACATTGGAACAGAGTGTTTGCATCTTACAGAGTGTTTGCTATGAAATTCTCAACTGCCAAATGAAATGCATCAGTGCAAAAAATAGCAGAGAAATACCAAACGATGCCATCATGTCCAGAACCGCAAGCATTTCCTTGTATTCACTGTTCCCATAGCCAGACAGGGAGGTTCCTCCACCCAGTGTGACTGTAACTTCCCTTGTAGAAATACCATGGGCGCTGGAGTAAAGCATTGAATGTGGTTTTTAACGCTGATGATTCAGCTCAGAAGTGGCATACACACAGCCAGGCTCACTGGAGCATCATTCTGCATCTGGAAGCAGCAGTCAGAGACCCTGGGAGTATCCTCCACAATTGTTAACCAAATGGAAAGATTCCCCTTTATCCATTTCAGTTGAGACATTACACAAATCATCACCTTCTCTACCCAGAGCAAGGATCTGGGAACAGATGCAATTTGCAGCTGAGTAGTAAAAACTTGGTTACAAAGGGATGAGTACAGCTCCAGCAGCAATGGGGTTCTCCCTATCTACACCTGCTCCTGCTGCTTTTGGAATGCTGGACTTGATCCTTCTGCAGAACTACACCCAGAGCAAGCTTAAGACATGGAAATTAAATCTCAAGGCTCCTTGATCAAGAAAATAATTGCTGAGGGTTTAATGCAAAACTCATCAGCTCATCTAATAGTAACATACCCCAGTTCCCATTCTGCCTCTCCTCTTCATCCATATCCCAGTCTCCCTGCTGAGGAATGCAGAAGTCTCACTCTGGCAAAACTCCAACTCTCTTTGCAGTCACAAAGCTCTTTCTTGGTTCCTCTTGTGCCATCTTCCAGCTCCTCTCTAGCTTTTGTATCCAACTCTCCCCAGATACCAGGCTCCTTCTTGCAGTCCTACTCTCCTCCAGCCCACATCTTGCCTCAGACCTTTCATATCAACCATCCCATTGGTTTCTTATCACACTGTTCTTGCCTTCAACATCCTACCACAAAACACTGCTCTCTTTCCTTAACTGAAACTGTAATCTGTTAAACATCCAGATCCGAGTTTCCATTTGTACTCCCAGTCTCTGTGACCCACCTGCTGCCCAGACAGTCTGTTCCTTACTGCTGTGCAGGGACACCTCTTTTAGAGCAAGAACTAAGTTTCCCCATACTGTTGTCCATGTTTAACTGCAATTAAATCTAGGAAAATCCCATTCAGCTCTAGACTTGAAGAGTCCAAAACCACTTCATGTACTTCAAGGAATGAACTAATGGCAGTATCACAAATGCCTAATAAGCACATCCAAATTATGACTTAGATTTTTATTTCCCCAGTTAAAAAATGTGTTCCATGCACAGGGATAGCAGAAAAGGAAAAAAATATTTCACAGGGAGTCTACAATCCTTCCAAATTTAAGATACTAAATTAAATCAAAGTTTCAAGGATCAACACACTTAGAGTGCCAAAATAAGATGATCAGAGTATTTTTGACATGGGTAACCAAATGTATTTTCATTCTCATTCTGAGAAACATCTGGATTCTTACTGTAACATGCCTAAAATTCAGCCTAAGTTTGTTACTCCAAGAAGAAACCACAGGCAACACAAAAACACACGGCCCTTTGCCCAGGCAAAAAAAACTGCAAATGAGCTAACAGCAAAATGTTACCAACTTTTCTATAATCCACGGTTTTCAGAAGCCCTAAAGACAGTCAAGTCAAATTTCATAATGGCCTTGGAACGTATTATACATCAAATAAATACTGGTGGAGGTTTGCAAAGGCTATCAGAGTACCCAGTTCCCCATGAAATCCAGTGGAAAGAAAGGAGTTATTCACAGGAAAAAGGTAAATACTGCAAGAATGTGAGTGAGTTTATGAGAGCAGACTGGGGATCCTGGAAATCCTTACCTAAGCTGTCATCTCACTGCTGGTTCATAAATGTGGGCAGGACACATGCCATCAATCCAAAACCCTTTTCTGCACCAACACCCACCGAAGACCTCAGTCTTGACAGGGCTGAAGAATTCAGCCCATGTTTCATGGCCAAGCCTGGTTTGAGCCCAGACATTATGTCTTCTTTTATTTTCCCATCTGTACTGAGAATCTCCCATTTGGTGGATTTCCTCAGAGTGTCTCATAAAACTAATTTGCACTGGTTACCCTTTAGGATTTTTTTGAAAAAAGGAAGATAAACTGCAGCACCGATGTCCTGGATATAATTTATAAGTTAGTTTATTTGCTGTAATATTTGTCTCAAAGGTAAAAAGAAGAAACCAGAGAAGATGGAAGACAAGAAAAAAACACAAATTCCAATCTTCTATTTTATCCACTAGGAAAAAAACCCCTTAAACATTTCTTCCTAACTACAATCCTGGTGCTGAGTTCTCCCTTCAGCAGTTCATCCTAAGCAGAAATCACATTTCCACATCGTTTAACCCTGCCCTGTCCCAGAGATAGTTCTTGAGTTTTGTCACCCTTCACAACAGCTGCTTTTTCTTAACTTATCCAAAAGGTGAAAGGAAGAGACAGAGGAAGCGTGGAAAAAGGGCTGTTACTGTCTTTTGGCTTTGGCCAAACATCATCCATGAAAGTAGGAAACAAAAAGACATGATTGGGTGAAGGTTCTTGACTGCTTACAATTAAACACCCAAACCACAAAATATTTATTGTTGCGTCTTTGACATGCAAATTTTAGGAATCCAAAATAGAGCTCTCAGAAACATTTTTATATGGCACTGAATTATGGTTTACAGTCCTGTTGTAAAAAGAAAAAGAAATCACCTTGCTCTAAGTGTGTTTGTGCTGACAGCTCTATCAAAAAGCTATTAAATGAATAGAATGTTTTAAAAGCTGTTGGAAGGAGCACCATTTCGATTTAATTTTGTACATTTATGGAGGGGTTTTTATAAGCTTTACAGATGCTCATTCCTGCTATTTCAGCAGAACTCCCCCCTGACTGCACAGACCTCGTGCTGTACCTGGAATCTGCAACACCTCTCCGTGTTCCTCTGTCATCTAAAAACTTCCTAAATTCCCACAGAGAAAGAAAGGGGGCTCTAACACATAAAGGGGGCAAAGGAATTGTTTCCCAGGGCTGGGAGTGCCATTTCTGGCGTGATTTGTCTCTCCATTCTAGCAAACTTCTTGCTGCAGCGACAGTTTCAGCTGGCAAAGGGGACTGAAGGACTTTCCTATTTCTAGGAGCATTGAGGATTAGGCCACTTGAAAGGCTGAGAGAAGGTTCTGCGAGGGAGCTGCCTGCTGCATCCATCATCAGGAATGCCGCTCTCCAGCTTCCAGCCTCATCTGCACACGCCCACAAATGAAATTAAACTAAATGTGCCAGAAGAACACTGTGATACCACGTAATATGCACCTTAAATTTTAAATGGAATCGTTTCTTATACCCATGTTTGCCTTAACACTGTAAATAAGGAAGGGTGTAACCCTTAACAGGCTCTTATCAGTTAACTATATAGAAATAAGAAACAGTTGGTGAGTTTTTAAAAGTATTGACTCAGCAGTTTACAACAAGAGATGACTTGGCTGCACTGAAAGAAAAGACTGGGGGAAAAAAAGGAGAGTTCTCTGCAGGCAGTTGGCTCTCACTTATGCTCCTTTTAAGACTCTACATACCAAATTTCAGTGTGTTGTGAAGAAGAATATAATTAGTTTGCTTCCCCTCCCTCCCCTTTATGTAACAAAATAGTGAATTATTTATGCAGGATCTGCTTTCCAGATTTTTGAATTTCAGTTAAGGTTTTTGACAATAAATAATAATAGTAATAAAAAAAAAATCACAAAACATCATTGGTTTTTACAGGCCAAAGCATGTAGCATGCCATAATAAAACACAGCTTATCATCTGGTGAGCCTGATCTCACAAAAAACACATGAGCATTTCTACTGAATTAAGCAAGACCCTTCACTTGACTTCTTGCTCACACAAGCTTATAAAACTGGAACTTTAAGATTTTATGCAAAGGACTTAAGGACTTATATGAAAATATCATTTTACAGGGGTATCTGAAGCAAGTGATGATTCATTCATCACAGACACATGAAGCATATGGGCCTGGCTAGTCACAAGGAAAAAGGAACTGGAGAATGAGAACTTGCCTCTTTTTATTCAGGAGAGTTTCACCAACACTGACAAAACAGCAGAGTATGAAATCAAAATGACATTTTATTTACAGAAATGAGCATTTCCATCTTTGCTTTATCCTCTCCATTATTTCCAAACTACTGACCATAAAAGCACCCAATATTGAGCTTATTATCAATTATTATTATTAGACTGTAGAGCTGAAATCTTGGGTACCTTATTTTCTGGAAACACTTCTACTGTCCCACAACCATTCCTAAGCATCTTTAAAAATCCCTGCCCGAAGCCTTGCAAACCATTAAACCAGGTTCAGTCCAGATGTTTCAAGGAAACACAGTTCCAGGTGTTCCAGGTCCTAAGCACCCCTTGAGATCCTGCACACAACCTTGTTTTGACCTAAATGGTTTACAAGCTTTTAAGTACAGCTTTACTTTCAAAAGTGAGCCAGAAACACAAACATTTCTCATCTGTGGCACCTTCAAAAAGGGTTTGCAACTAGTGAGGGCAGTAACAGCCCTAGCAATGCCAGAGAAAGGAAGCTGTGGGAATTGGACAGCAAAAAAGGAACGTGGAACACAGGGACAGCAAGGAAGAACAGGAATACCATGACACAGCTAAGCAGAGAAGCTTAAACACTTTTTCTAGGTAGGAAAAAGGAAGTAATCTTCTGGTAAACCCTGGATTTATTTAGGCACTTTGAATGACAGCAAGGACGGGAAACATCTCGGAAGAGTCTTGCAATATTGAACTCAATGGGTTTTAAAAGAAATAATCCAAATGAAACCACCCAACCATCAGAGTGTAAGACATACAGATAAAGCCAGTGTTCTACATCACCACAGTTTCATCAGAGCCTTTGAAGCCACGCACCTTTGATCCGAGGCAAGTGATAAATGTGTTAAGTTTTAAGTGGATTATTACATGTTCTGTTTAACACAATGGTAGGTCTGAGCCAGCACAGTCCTGGTGCAATGAGGAAATAACCTGAATGGAACAGGTACAAAAAACAGGGGCATCTGCTCCGTGCCTTTCAGATAAACAGGTGCCTGGGTGCCGAAGAGCTCCTAGAGGCATGACAAATAACACCCACACAGCCTGGGGGATGAAGGACTGGACACAAACTATTTGCCAGTAGAAGTCTTGCCTTCATACTTCCAAGTGGGAGGAAGTGTGGCTTGTAAATATTTCCCAGGGCAACCAGGCAGGACTCAAAGGCAACAAACCTTCTAAGGGGCCCTTTCCAACATAAATGAGCCAAACCCAGGGTATTTGTTAGGAATCCCTTCCAATTTTGGGACACACAAATGGAATGCCCATTCAGGGACCAAATGCCTCGTTGTAAGGCCTTCATGCAAGTCCCAGTTTCAGTCAAAGGCAGAAAGACTGTCTTAAATTTGGCTACCTGAGGTTTTTTCTGGGCAGACCGAATTTCCACAGCTCTAATAAAAAAAGCTGTCAGGCACTTCCAGTCCTCCAATTTGCAATTCCATTTCCTACCCTGTAATGGTTCTGAATCCCTTAATTTATCATAAACCTTAACCAGAGATGTTTCATTGTTTAAGAAGAAGTTGGCTCAAAATGCATTCTAAATTTATCTCACAATATTTGTGTGGATTTGTTTGGTTGTTTTTTTAACTTTCCACTCTGAGTAATCAGCAGTTTGCTTGTGTTTCTAGCTTTTAAAGAAAGAATGTTATGGCTGGGTTGATCTGAAGGCAACAAAAGCAGAAAGCAGGAAAGTGTACTTCAAAGCGCTACAATGTTAGGGGTAGCGAGCTTAAAGAAAAACAGCAAATCAAAACATCTCCAAAAATAACACCACTTACTTTCTCTTCTAATGCTCTGGCTTGGATTTTATGGCCCTCACTAGAATCTTCTGGACCAATAAATATGACACTATTCCTTTATCTCTTACACCTGCCCCTATAAACTATTCTAAGCTATGAAGTCTCCCTGAGCTTTTTCTCAGTATCAGTTCCTTTCTTGGCAACTCAGCACAGTACAGTTACCTGCCCAAAAAGTGACAAGCAGGCTGTAAAGGACTGATAATAAACAGGAAATAACTGTTCACAGTGGCACACTAGTGGCATATTTGTTAATAATACTGTACAAACAGCCACTCAACCCACAGAGCTCCTAAAATGGAAGAAGCAAACAAAAACCAGTGATTATCAATAGTCCAGTGAAAGGTATCAACCACAGGGAATCATGGGAATGTAAACCCAAGTGTGCTAATTCCAGTGCCTGAAATATTTGGGTTGAATGCCTACTCGGGATTTTTTTTCTTGTTGTTAGGAAAACAGAGAAGAGGGAAATAAAAAATACAACCCACTAGTTATCCTAGTAATATTTCTCCATGTTGTCTGTGCTCAGAGGTTAACTGGAACACTTGTTATTGGGGAAGATCCCTCATGGAACAAAGGAGCTGTACAAAATCTCCCTTCTGATCTGTGTTTGTTCCTACCTTTTTTTTTTTTTTTTTTTTTTTTTTTTTTTTTTGTGTGTGTGTGTGTGTGTTAGAGAGAGCAGTAACTTTTGGTGGAATGCATTGTTTCCTCTTACTGCACATCTCTTCCTGCAGAATGAATCACGTTCTGAAAAAAACCCCTTGGCACACAAAACCCAGCTCCTGAAGCTGCCAGAATAGAATACAGCAATATTTTAGCTATATATGAGTAGTTATGATATTCTTATTTCTAGGATGAATATTATCAAGCAAATGAACGTGAGCCATAAAATCTTACTATCAGCATAAAATATACTTATTTTCATACCTAAAAGCCAGTGCCAATACTTATGCAGTTAAATGGACTTTGTAATCGGCACACTTTGTACGGCTTTTAACTTAATCTAGCAACAAATGCTTCTGATGTGCAGTTTTTCCTCATTATATAGACAGAGCAGTGCATTGCTGCTAATTTATATCTAATTCTGTCCTCTATTTTTTTTAAACTCACACTAAGGTAGTTCAGCTAGTTTGGGGTGGTTTTTTTTTTTTGGTAATTGAACATTAAATATTATATTTAATATCAAATTAATTGGATATTAAATATCCACCAAGAATTGCATTTAACAGTAATGTTTGCATTTTGGGATAAAACCCCACACACTTCTAATCTAGGCCTCCCTTGATGCAGAGATGAACATGTTTATAAACTGGCTGAAGCACCTTTAAGAGCATTCTAGACATGACAACCCTTCCTCCTTTTCCTGGGTAACCACAGGGAAGCAGAAATGTTTAACACTCCTTTGGGACTTGAGAATTTTTCACGTGGGATCTTCCAATAGGTAGAGGAGGAAAAAAACCCCTCAGGTCATACTCTGTTCTCTCAACAGCAGAGGGCCTGATAAAGTCAGGTGCTCCACAATTCACACAAGCAGCTCAGCACCACTAACACAAGTATCTTAAAAGTGCACCTCAGATTTTTCACTGAGAGCTTGGCAGCTGCTCTGGGTTTCTGCAGAATATTGGTTGTGAGGGTCCGGAGACTGTGAGATGTGTAACTACCGTCTTATAGAGATACTTCTTGCACCTCCAAACTACAAAATGTTAAGGAACAATTTTGACCCTGTACCAGCACAGATTGTGGCCTTTAAAATAAAAAACCAAAAACCAACACTGCAATAGCACAGAAACAGCTCATAAAATTAGGTTTATTCCCTTTCATACCTCATATTTGTACAATTGTACTACATGAGTTCTGAAAAATCTTACATAGTTCTGCAGTGAGTAGATTTTCCACTAATGGGATTTGGACACTTATTGCAGCCCTCTCATCAGCAATAAGGAAACTGAATGTTCTCTGGTAATCAGCTCAGCACAGTCATTATTTAACCCACAGACAAGGCATGGCAGCAAAGCCTGAATTTTCAACCTTGAGAAGGCTCTGTGAGCTGACCCTGCTGAGGGCAGGCAGAAGCCAGGGAAACTTCTTGTAGATAAGGGATGGAGATGCACTTTATCTTCTAAGGAGAAAAAAAAATCAGCAAATCTGACCCACTGCTGAAGCTACAAATAAGGAAAATCATCAGGCTGCGCCCAAAGTTACAGATATGGACTGCACACAGAGGTAACAGGAAAGGTTGTAAGGTATTAAAACTACAACACCAACAGGCATCAGCTTCATCCCTTTTTTTGGGAATGCTTCAACAACAAGGATAGGCATAAAGACAAGACTAAGTCAAACTGCTTTGTACTACAGGGAGGTTCCTTTATTTTTTTTCTCACTCCAGACAGTGACAAATACAAAAGTGAGAGAGGAAGAGGAATCGGCTCCCACTAGGCTGCAGTGCAAGTGCTCTTGGAGCACATCTTCCTGATGTGAGCTACAGCACATCCCTGTGTGGTGAGCTACAGCACATCCCTGTGTGATCCCAACTAGAGACACAGACACATCCCCAAAGGATATAATCCAGAGACACCATCTCAGGCCAAGCAACAACACAAATGTGGTCAGAACAGCAAAACAGACCAATCCACGTGTCTGCAATAAGATGGTTAAATTCTAGTACATTCTAATATTTTTATTTCAGCATCCAGAAAGGATTTTGCCATAAAGCATCAACACACCCTTGCTTTGTACGGTTGTATTTGTGCTCCCACTGAAGTTGCTCAAAGCAGATGAGACCTATGGAGTGTAACAAAATTTTTAAAAAAGCCAAATTTGATGATGTGAAAAGGGTTTTATATTAAAGGTAGACATTCCCTACTTCTACTTAAACAGAGCAGGTGGGGCATCCCACTTTGAGACAGAAAGAGAACACAGGCTGAAGGAGGAAGCATCCCTAATCATTGTCAATTCATGTTTCTGCAACAGCAAAAGGTCTCAGTGATTTTTAGGTCTGACACCACAAAAAAACCCCCCACATCTACTTAACCAGAACTTGAATACTGACCAAAACAGCAAAGTGAATTACTTCTAATTATTTATATATTTGGTTTTGTTATTGCAAACCTTGTGCATCTGCCTAGCTTTAAACATGTGAATATTAACAGGTGAAAAAGAAAAAAATTAATTTGAGGGGCTGGATAGACAAGAAAGCTGCTGGGAAATGAAGTTCACCTGTAAAATCACTGCAGATTTTACACTGTGTATCACCAAAACTGACTTTAATTAGATCTCCTTTGACTAAAAGACCAATGGTTGCTTTCTCTAAAGTTAGCCCATACACACATATTTGCACCCACAACATTTCACAGCCATGCCATGGGGCAACCTGGAGGTGGCTGCAGTAACCTCCCAAAAAGGCCAGGAGTGTGCCAGTTGTGACTCCAAGCATCCTGTCACCTGAGAGCACAAGCTGTGTTTCCCTGTGTGGCAAAGCCAGCTGTTCAGACTCTCCAGCAGGGGAGTTTGTGTATGAACACATTCAGCAAATATGTGTTATTTCTTACCTGCAGGTGAGGTTTGGTGCTAGGAGTACAGGGCCAGGAATTCCCCATCCAAATACAGGCTCAGTCAAAGCCTTGCCAAGTTATTTGTTCTACTTCTCTCTTCTTTTTAACATTATCATTGATAGCCAGATTTTTATGGTCTTGTAAGATTAGAATGGCAGTATTAAACTAACCTTAGGTAGACAAAAGTACAAAAACTTCAGTTATTGCTAAAACTTAAGTATATTTTTCAATTACAAGAAAGCCAACAAGGAGCTAGGCAGGAGAGCACATACCTTTGCAATCCACAGCAATCCAGTCACGGTCCAAAGCAGCTCCATGCTATGAGCCATAATGGCATCAATCATGCACTCCCAACACAGCTAAAATCCAGCAGCAACTTGCTCAGTAAAGGATGGGATGTGCAGTGGACAATCCCTATGGAAACTTAGGCAAATGCTTCTAAGGATCTATTTCACAGCAGGGAAAACAGACGAGAAAAAGTGATGTTTTTCAAGGTCAGGCAGCATCAGAGGCTGACCTACAGTTCCCCTAAACAGCTAAAATTCAAAAAATTTCTATAGCCTAAAACTCTGGGCATGAGTTCTGGCAGTTGCCTCCAAACCTCCTCCAAAACAGGCAACTCAGCCTTCCTTTCCAGAGAAGAGGTAATTGGAAACACACTTACTACCAGTGATTGGAAATAATTACCAGGTGAGACTACCTCCTACAGAGAGCTTGCTCCACTCAGCACGCCCAAAACCAGCCAGCACAAAGAGCTTGCAGCTCAGTGATGGCAATTTTCTATCTGTGATGCAAATCAATACGTTGTCTAATTAACACCCAAGTTATTCCCGTGCACTCTGCTGGTTTTGTGTGCTCCCCTTGAAGTGAATTCTCTCACCCTTGACTGCTAAAGCAGGCAAAACAATAAATGCTGCGAGTCAGCTTCTAAGGGAATGAGGCACCTCTCCTCACAAACAGGGTGCCATTTGGAGTCCCTTCATGAAGAGGGGATTGCCCTTTAAAGTCACAGAACACTTTCAGCATTCAATGGCTGCTGCTGGTGCTGCTCAGGTTCCTTTTGTGATTTGTACCCCAGGGACACAGAGCCCCGTGCGCCACCAGCTTCTCCCCTTGTTTTTCACCCCTCATTATCAATCTGTGTAAATAAGATGCACAGCACCCACTGGTTAATAAATAAACTCTCATTTTGACTACACTTTCAGTTTCCAAGTGCAGAGTTGATTTAAGAACGAGGAATAAATGTGTTTGGGGTTTTCGGTGCCCTTGCAAGATTGTTCACAAATACGTGATTCATATCTGATCCTGGACATTAACACTTTCCTTATGACTCACACATACAGTTAAACAATAAAACAGAAAGCTTATTGAGGTTTTGTTTAACATGCATAAAGCACCTATTATTAATATTTTTCAATTTAATTGTTCAACAATTTGCCAATCCTATTATTAGCTGCAAGGAGGGGATGTTTCCACTTCTGTCTCGAAATAAATAGATGTCTGATTTATATTTATAATCTTTCAGCTACAGTTCAGAACATAAATAACAAAAAGCCATTAAGCACTGTATGGAGCAGAGTATGTACCTTACCAACCTGCCCACAGAACATTGTTGGAATGGACAGAAGACAACTGCCCTGTGTTTCTCATTCTATAGAGCACGATGTGTGCAACATGCCGATCAACACACCATTTCCTCACATTGTTTTCCTCTCCAAAGTGAAGGATAAACCAGAAGATTTGTCCTTCCTCACACAATAGAGCCTTTAGGTCTTCTATCTGGTCCCTACACGTTAGGATGTTCGCTGCAATACAATTCCCGGATAAATTGTAATGAGCAACTGGCAAATCTGAAACCCCTTAAGAGTTCAAGTTCAGTTAAAAAAACCCCAAAGGGTTATTTTTAAAACTTTATCCTTCACTATTCAGTATTCTTTTAAAGCATGTACAATCATCATCATGGGGCCATATTTGCAGTTTTGCTGCAGAAAAACCAGCTCCATGTCCACACATAGGAACCACAGAAGTGCTAAGCGGAGTTTGTAAGAATCACACTGTAATGTAGATATATATTCAGGCAAAATATAAGATTTTGATCTCCAGTCTCAGCCTGCAGGACAGTTTCTTATACTGGGACATGTATGTCTGCCTGAAGTGTGTATTCATGCTGCTTTCAAGCCAGTTTCACAAACTTGCTCCTATCTTCACACAAGCTATTTCTAAATGACAGAAGTAAGTGTTCCACTGCAGACACAGCTTTTCAGTTTGCTCCACTGAGCTTTTCCAGGGGGTAAATTCTCCTAAAATACGAGAGAACAAATTCAGGAAACACACTGATGACACAGGACCATGTTCTGCAGCTGCTGTTCTTGTCAGTAACCCATGAAGTGATGAGTAAGAACCTCCTGGGCTCCATCCTAACCCTGCTGAAGTTACTCACTAAATAGTCACCCTGTAGGTGTGAGGCTGGCCCTAGATTCAGAGGCTGGCTCTGCCTTGAGAATGCTTTCAACTTTGCCCACAAATTTGTGTAATTTCCAACCGCTTCCTGACTCTCCATGCTCCTCACTGGTGGCAGTTGTAGTCTTGGACACGTTGTCTTCATCACCTGACCTTGCAGAGGCAGGAACAGTGATTTGCTGGTGTTGACAAAGCCCCTCTGCACTCCCAGCTGTGGATGCTATTTCAGGATGGCTTAGCAAGGACAGGGAAGATGGGGGAGTTACTCACAAGCAGACACGAGGACCAGTCATTGCCCCACATGGCTAATAATTAAATCCCAGAAAGCTACATTTTTGGTAAAATAATGTTAACACCTTGTCCTTGCCTCACCAGCAGAGAATAAATAGAAAATCTTTCCCTAGGGATGAAGCACCATCCCTAGCTTCCTCCTCAGGTTTCCACAGACATAAAAGGAGAGGGAATAGTGCCCATGCTTCTCCTGCTTGCTCAGGAACTCAAGTCCCACATCTGCTTGAGAGGGATCCTCAGTGCCCTGGCAGCTGGGCATGCTCCCATTATCCCTCATTAATGGTTACATTCTCATTAGAGCAACGTCCAAGAGCCTCACCTGTGATGGATTCTCTGGGAGCAGGTGCCTCAGGCAGCATCAGTGCTCCCAAAGGACCTGCCCCACATAGCCTGGATGTAGATGCCACCTTAGGGAGATGCCATGCACCTCTTTCCTGGCTGGAAAGACCCTGAGGGTCCTGGAGAGCCACCTGAGGGTCCCTCAGGACCAGCCAGGGATGAGCAGCCAGGGATTGACACAGCTGGGCAAGGTGGGCAGCATTCCCACTCAGCACCATGGCTCTGCAGACAAATTCCATGCATTCCTCCATTGCAGAGTGCCTCAGAAAACACAAGCCAGTTGCAGGTTTCACCGTGCAGCTCTTATCTCAGCACCAGATGACCAAAAAAACCAAAGGGAAATGTGAGCAGGGGAAGCGGCTCTCGGTGTTTTCGTGTGCCGCTTGTTGCTAGGAAAAATATTTCCTTCGTATCTCTGTGGGCTCTGCAAGTCAGCATCAGTGGAGCTCTGCTGGCTGCCAGGGAGCATAAAACAGCAAATGTCAGGAAAAGAATAGGAAGAAGAAGTCAAGCCTTAAGAATGCTGGTGAATGTCTGTCCCCTCACACGGTCAACAGGGAGACTCGGAGACGCACGCACCTCCAGTCTTTTCTGGAACAAACCTTGGGAGTGTCTTCCCAAGGTATTTTTCTAAGTTTTACTTTTTTTTTTCCTGTGGGCTTCTTCTTTTGTCTTTTGGTGTTTTTTGTGGGTTTTATTTTTGGTTTGGTTTGTTTTGGGGGAGGGTTTAGTTTGTTTTGTTTTAGAAGGTTGAAAGCAGTTATTCGTGTCAGGGCAGCGCGGGGTGGAGGGGAGCCCCTCTTTGCCTGGTGCTGAGCATTTGAAATGGGCAGAAGACAGAGGGTGGGAAGAAGCCAGGGCAGAGCACCCTCTCCCCAGGGATGGTGGGACCTGGGCCTGCCACCAGTGGCACCTCCAGTCAGAAATGATAGCAGATACCGCAGAGAGGAAGGCAGACAACCCCTCTGGTCTGACACCCCACCCAGCTCTGAGCCCTGCTGAGACTGGTGACAGCATCATGGTGTTCCAACCTTCCTAGAGGCCAAAGGATGACCCATTTCCTAGGCCAGCTATTCATCCATCCTTCTGCTAGCAGCTGGGGCCAGTGACAGTGATGAGGGGCTGGGGCTGGAGAGTTTGAAGCTGGTTCTCTCACTTTTCTTCACAGGAGCCACAGAACAATTCAGTGGATCTGCTTGAGCAGGGTATCAAGCTCCCATTAAACATTTTCCAGCCTCCACTGATCATCCTCCAAATTGTCCCATGTCTGCTCCCATTGCTGACTGCATTTTGAGTTCTCACATGGTGCTGCTCTTTGAATTTTCAGTTTTTCACAATAAAGTGGTCTTCCCCACTCTCTTTGCATTGTTTTATAAGCCATTTGGTTTTAAGTAAGACTCTTTTTTTCCCTCACAAAAAGAAAGAGCAAAACTTTGAATACAAATCCCATACCCGGCAGTGTGCTGACATTTGTGCACAGAGATGTGCTTTCCAGTTTATTCTATTGTGTGCTTTCTTTCTTTCTTTTTTTTTTTTCTTTAAAAAGTAGTTCAGTGGAAAGTTTGGATGATTCCAGGGGAGTATCCTTTAACACCACCAGAGAAATAGCCTGAAAAATTGGAAATACATATCAGTGTTGCAAGAGGAGTTATGCAGGGGTTGCAGGTTCCTTGCTTTTTCTTAATTTAATATACAAAATCTCAAAAAATAAAATTTAAAAAAAAGATAAAAAATTAAAAAAGGGACAACTTTCATTGGTAACACCAGCAGCTGTGCTTCTCTCCACCTGGATGTATTAATGCAAATGCAGGATTTCTGCTGTCCTAGCCACCTGCCTTTTTAGAGCCCACAACTGGAGCAAGCCCATGGCAGCTCCAGGCGTCTAGCCAAGGATTCTGACCCCATCAGCAGCAGCACAATTCCAGCTTCGCCTCCTTGCTGATGTCCAGCAGAGGCTGGGCGCTCGGGAGGACACCAGGACATGGATATTGCCGTCGGTCTGGATTGATACTCCCACGGCACACTGATTGCCCAGCGCTGGGTTTGCCCCAGAGCACTGGGTAAAGGAATGGAGCATTATTCCACGGCGCCATCTAGCTCCCACCAAAGGAATTCTGTCCAGAGCCCTCTTCCCACATCTTCCCGACCCAAACCTTAGCTGACACTTGGCAGAGAAAACACAGAAGGTGGTAAAGGATGAGAAAGAGTGAACGTCGCTGCTGTCTCTTCTTGAACCTCCTGGGAGCCGGGAGAACTGGAGCAAGGCAAGTCACCCCACAGACCCCGCTGTCCTTCTTGGGGAACTTTGTTCTCTCACTTCAGCAAGGACAAGTGGCTTGGCCCAAACATGGGCAGAAAACCATTTTGGGTGCAAAAACCATTTTGGGTGCAAAAGCCATTTTGGGTGCACAAACTGCCCCCACCCTTTTCTTCCCAAGGTACCTCTCACCCTCTGTTTCTCTGTCGCACCCCCAGGCCACTGCTCTGCAGCAGGCAACAGCCAGGACATGCAACATCAACACCACAAAAGCAGACATCAATTACTGCAGCTGGCCTTTAATTCCCACTAATTACATATAACACATCACGTGTTATCTAATTTTTTTTCTAGTTAAGCGGAGCATTTTTCATCTTAAATATTACAGATTTCAAATAGATGAGAATTCAGACTCATTTCATACAAAGAAATAAAATCTGAAGGCTATTTCTTCTCTCTGAATATCCTCCACTCACCAGGCTCTCAGCCTCTAAGCCTGTTTACTAAATAGGAAGAGCTCTGTGGCTGGTCCTAAAAATTTTAAGACGCTTAAAACTGGGGTGTGCTTGTAGCCCACAGGAAGAGAGAAGACAGGCTGAGATCACAGAAACCAGGAAATGCTCAAAAGCAAGGAGACAACTGTATGAAAACAGGTAATATCCCAGCAAAAAAACAAACTTAAAACTCCAAGTCTGCAGAACACTTGCCAGCCTGTGAGTTAGGCTCCAGTGATGTATGGAATATATTTGCTCTGAGCCCATGCTCTGCTCTATGCCAGAAGCTTTTAAACCATCTTTACAAATATGTTCCCATCTTTTGCCAAGGGAATGTACAGTCTTTTTCCCCTCACGTTGGTATCTAGCATTGCTCTTATTAAACTTGGAGATTTCTGAGGTTGCAATTACTTCTGAATATTCTCAAATACTTGATTGGTGTCTACCAAACATTAGTGCTTTCTCATTTTGGCAAACAAGCATTTTTTCCTCATATTTACTTTGCATGCGTGCTTTACAAAAAGACAACAAAACTGCCTAAAAATGCTTCAGTGATCAGTGGTGTTTCAGCTCTGCAGATTGGCAGACTTGTCTGCTCTACTGCATTACTCTTGAAACAATGAGCTGCTTCTCCACTTCCTTCTGCGATCTTTTGTCCAGAGTGATCCTTTTTCTTCCCACGAAGCTGCCATGCTCTGTGCCTGCGCCAGCAGAAGCCAGGCCTGTTTGTTCTGCTGTACCCCTTTCGATGTTATACACAATTCTTTTACATTTCCCCAGCCTCTGCTGCCGCAGAGGAAAGGTTGGATTAGGCTCCAAAAGCCTGGAGATGTGGCAAGGACACAGGAGCAGACTGAACCCACAAGTGGCTCTGTGCAGGTGGGAACTCTGCCATCAGCACCTGACCCTGCTGCTCCTTTGGCCATGCCCTGACCTCATCCCTCCTCATCCTTCATGCTACAAACAGATTTGAGTTACAGAGTGAGCTGCAAGCCCTCCTCTCTGGATTCAAGCAACATTTGATAACACAGATGGAGTTTGAAAGAAGATGAAGCCAGACCAGGTGTTGCTGGGTTGCAGGAAGTTGACTCCCTTCAAAATCCCACATCCAAGAACAACTGAAGGAAAGGACCCTGCAATTGCTTCTGTAGATTGCGTTTAGTGCACTCAAGTGTGGTCCTGGTGTTTGTTAAATTTTAGGCTGAAGTGCTTGTCAGATATGAATAAAGAAGATTTCTCCTTTTCCAGGGGTCGCAGCTGTACATAAAGTAAAAACTAAAATTAGAAACAATGACTTTCACTAAGGAATGCAGGAAATGTTATGATGTATTTTCACTGCAACCACTTGAAAGCAGAATTGCTGTGAAAATAAAGCAACTCCAAACACACTGAACTTGATGACTCAGTTGGTCCAGAAAAAAAAAAAAGAAATCACAAGTCAGCAATTTGAAGCAGCAGCACCACCAAATGTACTGTATCTGCAGCACTGATGTAATGTGCATTGCAACATCCCATTTCCCTCCATGCTGTGCTCATGAGTTTGATGAGCCACAGCTTTTTTAGATGAAGCTTAGGATTTGCAGCACATTACATAAGAGACTTCCCTTTAGAGCTGAGCCTGGTAGATGTTGGAACCACCCAACTTCTAAAGAAGGGAGCAATTTCCTCCAACTTCCTTCTGACCCTGATCTCAGGCACACAGCAAATTAAAAACCAGCATAGGTCCAGCCAATTTTCCTAATGCACCCAGAATTATCAGCACTGCAGCATTTTCCATTCAAAACAGTTATGCAAATGATTTTCTATCGCCACATGCAAATGATTGAATTGATTTTTGGAAATTTTGGTTTTATCAGTACCTTAGAAGCAAAATATTAAGATAAAAGTGGGCATCTCTTCACTTCAAATTTTCCATTTAATGGTCTACTTTAATAATGGCCATAAGAAATTATTAGCAGCTGTTAAAAATCTCTTTTAAAAAAGGATATATCCTCTGGTCAATGGGAGGACAATAGAGAAAAAAAAAAACTATGAGAGAATTGTGGAATAACAGTTCCTGCTTTAATATTACACTACATTTCTACATTCCTGAAGCTGCACACACTGCTATTTGGAAGTTTAATGAGCAGGAACCATGACATTATATTATTAAATTTAAGGAGGGTGACTGCATTTAAAGTAGAGATAATTTTATCTTTTACACATTATATTGGACAACTATGAAATAGAAAGTAACTAGAAATTAGATATAGAAACCAAATGGAACCAATTCCCCCCAGCCCCCTTTTTGTTTTGTCCTTCTGAAGTTCATACCTTGCTGCTTCTGTTCATGAAAATCGTGCAAGAGGATTTTATTTGCTGCTGCCAAAATCCCAAACATCAAGATTTTTTTTTGTGCTCTGATGGAGTTGGCCACTCTTGAGAAGTCTGGTCTTACTTTCTGCTATTATTTTCTCTAACTTATCTGAGTATTGTTCATTGCCTGTTCAGAGCTCTCTGATCTTCTGTACCACAGCAATTGATTACATTAATTTAACCCCCACCATGGCCATCCCATGTTATACACCCTTTCCTGCTTCCAGTTTCCCTAATTTTCCAGTCACTGGCATATCCAGGAATGACTGAGAACTAGTTCATAGGCAGACAAATATTTCCCCATCACGTTTAAAACCCTCCACACCACTCTGCCAGGAGAACAAGGCAAGAAGTAGCAACTCACTTTGAAAAAGCAGAGAGCATGCAGAAAACTACCAGGATTAGAGGGATCCCACAAAATATCAGAGTCCACTTCTAAGAAACACTCTGCTTCTGCTAGAATAGTGCCTCTAGCATTAATTTTCCAGGCAAATTGCCATGACTATGTAACCAGCAGAATGGAACAGCTCGGTTATTCTCAGAGAAAGTGAGCTTTAATAATGGTGCTTATTCTCCCTGAGGATCATTTCTGGATAGAGGACACCACTATTTTGCTTTGCTTGTTGGCAGTTCCCAGCCAGGCCAGGAGAGCCATGGTTCTCCCAGTCCTGAGCTGGTGCAATGCATCACTCAGGAGCACTGACAGCCCGAGTGTTCTGTGCAGCCACACGGCTGGGCTGGGAGTGGTTGTGGTCTCTGCAAAGGGAAAGGAATGTTCACCAGGAAAATTAGATGAAAATCATCAGCAGAGAGTGGTCAAGGAGTTTTCCAGCTCTGATTTACTCGCTGCTCTTGGCTCATCACTCCCCTTCTCTTTTTCTGAAGGATCCATCACCAAGCAAGTGGGTTCATGGAATAATAACAGCAATTAGTTGCATTGGAGTTACTTTATTCCACAAACTCAGGGATAACTGTGCTCAGACTCATTTCTCTCAAAGTACTGAAAGCAAACTTGGAGCATCCCATACTTTTAATTCTTTGCATGACTGTGACCTTGTCTTCCAGCCTTGAAATACAAGGTAATTTAAGGTCGAAGTGGCTCCAAGAGAAAAAATAAAGACTGGAAGAAGAATACATTAATTAATTCAAGTGACATTTAGGTCAGTGCAATCTTTGGTTCACTCACAAGAAACCAATTTAAAGTCCAAGAGAGTAATAAAGTTGAGTGGCAAGAGACAGTTCCAAGGTACCTCTGTGAAAGGAAGGAGAGAAATCATTGCCCTAGAATCTTTGTTGCTTCTAATTTCAAGTAAGAGATGGAGGACAGAGAAACTTCCTAAATTATTATTATTTGATTATTTCTCCCACAATAAGAGCCATAATCCCATGTCATGGCATGGACCATTAGCATGTTTTTTAGCCCTGTTTTAATCCTTAAGTGGCCCATGTGGAATATCTTCTGATATTGAGGGGTTATTTTTAATTGATATAAATCACAACTTTGGGTCTGAAGCTCATTTTCATCAGCTAAAATTTAGAAAGTTTTAACTTGCATTTTTTTGTTTCCCCACTGGTTATTTTTCTTAGTTCAGGATGGCTCAGGATTGTACCTGTATGAATGAAAAGAAATAATGAAAGAATCCCTGTGGTTCAGGTCAGTAAATGAAACAGGGAGTCCTTCAGGTGATTTCAGGTGGTTTCTGCATGTTAACAATGTCCTGTCCATCCCTGTTATTCATATATGAACTAAACCCTATTTCTGAGAAGGAAAATTGATCTTTTCACTTAACTGACTGTGAAGATGGGAGAACTTCCAGAACACCCCAGAGTGTAGCTGATACAGGTGATAATATGGCCACAGGAGGTCTAGCCAGGTACTGCAGCCAAACTGGGAATTTTGAGACAAATATCCCTGGCCATGCTTTTCTGAGATGTGTGCACCTGTAATTTTCTCCTTTCTTACATGCATGGAAACATCCAAAAACTTCTCTGGGATGGATTGCTCCTCAGGCATCCCTCACTTAGGGAACAGCAGAAGAAAATGGGCACTAGCAAGAAACAGCAATAGAAATATTTGCATGCTGAATTCCTGGAACAGAACCATATCCCTGTGCAAAGTTTACTTGTATTCTTTCTACTGATTGTTTCTTAGGAATGACTAGCTAATTTGATTTTCACTCCAGCTGGTTATTCCCACATACTTTGGATTTTATTCAACCTGTGCTCACGAGGTTTTGTGTTTGGTGGTTTTTTTGGATTTTTTTTTTGGCAGTATCAGCCAGTAGTCAGGAAAACAAGGCACTGCAAACCTAACCATAAAAGGTATGTGAAATTCAAGCTGTGAAAAAAATCCTCTTGCTCTAATGAAGAAAATTGAAGAATTTTGATACAAGGAAGCTGTGACCAGCATACAGAATAAAACACCTATGCAAGTTAATTTTGAAAATATGGACATGAACTATTTGAAGAAAGCGAGAGTAAGAAAATAAGGGGATTCTCAGGAAAATTTTAAATGCTACAGGTGAGGTTATAGATGTGCCAGGGAATTTCTGTGAGGATGGATATTTGCACATATGGTCTTTCATGCAAGTAAACTTCAGTGGAAAATGGAGCTACTTGAAGGCATTCTGTGTCTAGAAGTACCAGTGGGAAGAAAAATAGTAACAGAATTTTTATAGATTTTTACAGACTTTCAGAGTTCAGATGATCTCCAACAATCTATCAAAAATTGCAAAACTTCCAACAAGTTGACAGTTAATATGCTACAGATTATCATTCAAGGAAAACTTTTTAAAGATGAGCATTTTATTCTCTGGAAAAGAAGTAGTGAAAAATCAAACTACCTTTCTTAGGACAGAAAAGAAGAAAATCACCTACATTGAAAAGCTGAAAGCAAATCCAACAAAGGATGCACTATGTTGAGGGACAGGAAACCATGCAGATTCTGCAAAAATGCTAAGATAATAGACAATTCTGACAAGTGAGCCTTTGTTTTCAAGGCAAGAAAAATCAGCTTGGATTTAGGGTTTTGAATGGGTTTGTTTGATTTGTGTATGAGGGCAATGACAGTCATTTAGAATAGGAGACCTTTGGTATTAGCTGACAGATTTTGGTCATAGGTAAGATTTGTAACCAATAGTAGAGCACAAATAATAAAATTAAGCACAAATAATAAAATTGAAGTGCAATACAATCAGTCTGCAAAATGGTGGCTTTAACATGCTAAGTTTAAGCACATCCAGAATGGCAATCCATTAATACATCACCACGAATAGCAATTAGCAATTAGAGAAACACTTTTCTAACTGAGATTAGGAGCTGACAATAGCAGTTAATATTTGCCTCTCCCCCATTTAGTATACAACACTTTTTTAGCTACTGTTGTAAGAGCTCAAATGAATCTGAGGGGAAAGTTTTTAATGACTCTTTCCACAGTAGTTGGTGTAGTCACGTGAGAGGACATGGGAACATCAGGAGTCTGAACACCATCCTTGACCTTGTCTAGGAGCACCCTGAAGGAATCAAACCCTCAGCACTGTAAAGCACTAGCCCAGCCCTGCCCTGTTTCACTTTCTGTGCCCAGGAGTCCCCACTGCAGAAAGTTTAGGGTGGAGAGAGGCAGCTGTGCCACTGAGGGATGGACTCCTTGTGGAAACACCAGGCAGGCTGGGAAAATTTGCAGGCTAGTGCTGTTCAATTGGGCTGGAAATTTGGATCTACAGTGATGATCCCATCACATTTAGGAATTTTACCTTTGCAGAGAAAAGCCCCCAAAAAACCAAAATCCAAAAAAAAAAACCCCACAAAAAACCCAAAAACTTCTAAAATGCACAGCTATAAACTGTAGTCTGCCACTCAAAGCTTGGCCAGTATTTCAGATTCAGTGGGGCCATGTGATTCTGGCAGATGCTACTGCAGCAGTAAAATTCTTATGTACCTCATGCACTGAAACCCTGTTGCTGTAATAGAGCATTATCTGGTCTAAGTGCTTTTCCTTAAGGCATAATTTTCTATCCCATTTAGGTGGTTCATAGCAACACTGACAAACATCAGAGTGTCAACCTATTCTGAGGCAAAGCACTTTATGCTTCGAAAAAAAGATTACCTGCAAGTATTTTTGAGGTGTTCTTACACAGACCACTGAATTGTGATCTTTCTGAGACTGAAGAAAGGAAAATTGCTTACTTGTTCTTAAGCTAAGTTTCTCCTCTCCTCTCAATCCTAGCCTTTTTCTGGAAGTTCTACTGCTCACTGAAAGAAGCTGCAGAGGCAACAGGCTAACAACATTTGTTTACTGTGGATCTCCCTTTGAAGGGTGATTACAACAACATCATTCTGCATATCCGGAGGGTGGATTCCTTATCTCCCTGGAGGAGAAGCAGAACAATCACATATTTGATAAGTTCAAACAAAAGCGCACACAATTATAGGAAGCCAAGTGTTTGCTAGAAGAGGGCAGTTTATACAAACCCCATTTTTATAACCTCATTACACACAATTATTTCATGACAGCTTTCAGGAGCAATGTTCTGCAGCCCTGCAGTATCTTTCCCTCGAGGTGACACGTGAAATATTTTCCATTTGAAAGTTGACACCAAAGGGGAAGCGCGGTGCAGAAAGGAGTCACCGCAAGAACTTTGCTCCGTGTCCACTTTCACCCCCACCCACCTCACGTTCCGAGGCAATGAGATGATGGTAAAGCCACACAAGGCTGCCTCTCCACCTGTGGGAACAGTGCTGGGAGCTGTGTGGGCAGGGGACACGCTTACTTCCACCTTAGCTCTAGCAGAGACCTGCTGTTCCAAGCCCCAGAGGAGCAGGAGTGCCCAGGAATTAAAGTTAGAGGCAGTTTGTGGTGGTGTGAAGGCTGCACTGACAGGACAGGACAGGACAGGACAGGGTTGTGTGGCTGCAGACATGGAAGAGGAACCGCTGGGGAAAGGCATCACATTCCAAAGGAAGAGTTCTTTGCCCAAGTATTCACCTCTAAAAGGATATTGACAGCAGTAGGTTGGTTTGATATATAAGTGCCACACTCACTGAATGGGTTCCAGTGAGCCATAAAAGAACATGCAGCACTAAAGGGCTGGAGATGCAGGGAACTCAATGTAACTGGATTGTGGGGGAGAAAGTAATTTCCTTCTAGTGGAAGAAGGAGAAAGAGGAAAGAGGAAAGGGAGAGGAGAGGAAAGGGAGAGGAAAGAGGAAAGAGGAAAGAGGAGAGGGAGAGGGAGAGGGAGAGGGAGAGGGAGAGGGAGAGGGAGAGGGAGAGGGAGAGGGAGAGGGAGAGGAGAGGAGAGGAGAGGGAGAGGAGAGGAGAGGAGAGGAGAGGAGAGGAGAGGAGAGGAGAGGAGAGGAGAGGAGAGGAGAGGAGAGGAGAGGAGAGGAGAGGAGAGGAGAGGAGAGGAGAGGAGAGGAGAGGAGAGGAGAGGAGAGGAGAGGAGAGGAGAGGAGAGGAGAGGAGAGGAGAGGAGAGGAGAGGAGAGGAGAGGAGAGGAGAGGAGAGGAGAGGAGAGGAGAGGAGAGGAGAGGAGAGGAGAGGAGAGGAGAGGAGAGGAGAGGAGAGGAGAGGAGAGGAGAGGAGAGGAGAGGAGAGGAGAGGAGAGGAGAGGAGAGGAGAGGAGAGGAGAGGAGAGGAGAGGAGAGGAGAGGAGAGGAGAGGAGAGGAGAGGAGAGGAGAGGAGAGGAGAGGAGAGGAGAGGAGAGGAGAGGAGACGACAGGACAGGACAGGACAGGACAGGACAGGACACGACAGGACACGACAGGACACGACAGGACACGACAGGAGAGGACACGACAGGAGAGGACACGACAGGAGAGGACACGACAGGAGAGGAGAGGGAGATATTTTGGTTGTCTTTAGCACTTTCTGAACACTCATAACTGGTCTACCAGCTAAATGTCTAAGAAAATAAAATCTAGTTATGTTATAAATGTAAATAAATTAATAAATTTTAAAAAAGAAGGAAAGTAAAAAGTAATTTCCTACATGGATTGAGTAAGGAAGACTTTCTTGATGTTATCTGTAGGTTTTTTATAAAGGTAATCCTCCAGCCTGAAAATCCAGATTCCAGGAGGAGTGAGGAAGGTTTTCAGGATCAGATTGTAGAGTTTGTTTACAAAAGAATGCTAGTAAAGGGAAAGAGATGGGCACAAAACAGTACATCTAAGCACAGCATGCCTATACCTTTGTTATAATGCTGTAAAGATACTTTGGGCAGCTTCCTGGCAAATCCAGTCAAAAAAGAAAGTAGGTTACACAGGGCTTGTTTGGGTCTGAATAACTTTAGATCTCTACAATTGCTGTACCTGTGTCTAGCCCTTGAAAAGAAAAAAAGGTCAGTGACAGCAGTTGTTCAGTGACCACAAAAAAATAATGTGTCCCACAGGCTGTTCAACCTTGAACATTTCTGTAAATAGAATTCTGCCTGGAATATTTAAGGTTTTCATCACAATTAGTGTATTCTGTTCATAGCAGTGACTGGTTTATTACCTTAGCAATATGCCATATGTAATTCAAAAGGCTTTTACAGGCCTATTATCCTGAAGATTTGGGTGCACACAAAAAATGGTTGTACATGTTCACAGAGCCAAGGCCAAAAAAAGACTCGTTTAGGAACGAATATTTCTTTTGCTGGAAGACTTCCATTTCTCTTTTTGATGTAATGCATAAGTGACTGCCATGGAAATGTAATGCTGAGGCTCGGTCCTGATGCCACCAAGATAAAAGGCAAAATTGTCTTTGAGTTCCAGACATAGAAATTATTTTTCTGGACTCATTGGAAGGTTCAAAAAGTGAAGATATATGTTGCATTTTAAGGCAAGCATATTAATTTTGTTCAGACATGTGCAACTAACTGAAACAGAGACACCTTTCTTTACTGATTTATGCAGGGTGACTGGGAAAACAGTGCACAGAAAAATATCTTCCTTCCTACATACTTGGGTTCTTGTACCTCAGCATACATAGATCCAAGTAGTATTTTGACTTCCAAATTTTTAATGTTAGTTATTTACATCTAGCTACCTTTAAATATGGAAGACCTGGCTGCCTTTTCCAGGAAGAATACAGAATTCTCTTTGATTGCCTTTTGTTACACAACATTCTGCAGGAAAATGTAGCATCACCTTCTGCGAGGTATAACACTCACATGGGAGGGAAGCAATCCCGTAAGAACATCCAATTTTACATTTACTCTTTTTCTCCTTTCTTAGACAAAGTTTCCATCACCAGGAGCTTTGGCATTAGAGAGGCTGTTGGAATAAATGAAGGGACAGAAGTGTCATCTGGTTAACACCCAAGTAAAAGCAAAAGCAGAGTCAGAGACATGAAAGCCATCAAAGATATCCTACTATTTATGATGTGAATGTAAAGTGTGCTTAAGGCAATGTGAATTACCCTCAGCAGATCTCTGATGTTACCAAAGTAATTGCTGAGGTCTCTTCTGAATTGCTGATAACTCTGTCTATCATGGCTTGCTTTGTTTGCTTTAAGTTGCGTTCTTAGAAGCAACAGGAACTCTTGACAATAGAGAGCTATAGAAATTTTTTTTTTTTTTTGAGTTTAAAACATTGAATTATATCCAACAGGCCCTTAGCTCTGTTCATCAAAACAACAGTTGCTGGGGCAAAAGTCCACAAATATGTGCCTTAGTTTTGATTTCATGTCTCCAGCAGTATGAAAAAGTTTTTTTAGGAGAGCAAGGACAAGCCTACAATCAAGAGCACTCTAACCCTACAAAATACATATAGAGAAAAATCCACAGGGATGGCTTTGGGGCTTATGAGCAAGCTCCCAGCTTGCAGAGGGGAGCTGTGTATAGTTGGCTTCATACCTGAAAAGGTGGGGATAATCCCTAAAGAGAGCCTGTACCCCAGACAGCTTGTGCTTACTTATACAACCCCCAGAATTACTAGGTTACCCCACATCATATTCCCCATGTCCTTAGGAGTAGGTCAAAATTCCTCCCATGCCTGCAGGATCCCTGGTTTGGGAGAGGCTGGAGTCAGGTACAAAAGACACAGCATTTATTTCCTAATACAATGAAAACCTGAATATATATGTTAAAAAAAAAAAGCAGATAAAATAATCTTATCACACTTTTCAAAAAGCACTAGAAAAACTGGGCTGCTAGGCCTGACTTATGCAAAGGAAGACTGGGTCAGGAAGAACGGAAACACACGTAGGAGAAAACAAGAGTTGTTTAGAAAGTTAAATGAGCTGTTAGTTTTAAGGAAAAACGTATTTATTAATGGTTACCTATTGGTTAGCAGGTCAGTCAGTGACTGGTACCTGACAGTGACCCTACAGCTAAGATGAATTGCCCTCCTGTTATTGCTTGGTTTGGAAAAGATATTTCTTGACATTAAGATCACTGCTTTATCCTACTTAGACTCAACACGTGGCACAGGAGTCATTATATATTTAATATATTTAATATTTCTCTTTTGAGAACTAGAGGAAGCAGGATTATATTAGGGGCAGGAGTGTCATTGATTTATCCTGAATTTAACACAGGACATCAAGATTATGTAAAGTACAAAACCATTTCTTTGGAAAAGGAGCAGACATCAGAAGGTCTTTGTCAGAGACAGAGCTACATAAATTGAAATCAAATACAAATACAGAACAAATCTCTACAATGTCTGCCAGCATGGTAGCTCAGACAGCTCTGCTGTCTCAAAAAACCCCAGTTTATAGGAATAAAGCTAATATCAGGTATTTCCAGTGGTGTCAGGCAGAGAAGAACAGGGCTCCCCAAAGCTTCCTGCACAGCCCTGCCACACAGGCAGCTCAGCTCACCAGAAAAGGGCATCACATTCTTCCCTGCACATGCAATTAAATTGTGTGAATCTAAGGCAAGCGTGCTGCATTTAAACAATGAAGTCAGCCAATAAATCTCACTGCTGTCTAATTCTCCCAGGGCTGCAGCCTCAGCCCATACCTCCAAGATAAATGATGATGTTCACCACCAACTCCTGCAACCACAGCCAATAATGATCCTTCTACAGAGTGATCCCACTGATTTCAGTCATGTTACTTTTAGCTTATTCTGACGTGAGTGGCATGCCCATCCCATTGACAGGAACAGCAATCTGCTCATGGACTTTAGAATATTTGCTGTCCTCTGGCCTCAAACATGAGAAACAAGAGTTTCAGAATTAATCACAGCTCCTCCTCTTCTGCCACTCACTGCAAATAGAAAGGAAATTGCTTTCAGCATATATATTTAAACAAGCTTGGTTGCATTAATTAGTTCTCCTACGACATTCACCTCAGTTCTTCTTGTTATTCCATTTTAGACGGTAACTAACTCTGAGGTTTTAAGTAAATGAACTCATTTGAACACTTGGTCCT
Organism: Fringilla coelebs; assembly: GCF_963513975.1. Taxonomy (NCBI): domain Eukaryota; kingdom Metazoa; phylum Chordata; class Aves; order Passeriformes; family Fringillidae; genus Fringilla; species Fringilla coelebs. The sequence goes on along the minus strand of NC_140034.1, from coordinate 59,980,808 downwards.
GTATTTTTCCTGTCTGTTAATAGCTGAGCCATTCAGTATGGCTCTGCAGCACCCTCAGAATTCCTGAGAAAACTGAGTCATCCCATCATTGCTCACAGGAAGGCTGTACAGTTGGGTATTACTGCCACCTAGTTTTCAACTTTTATTATTATTATTACCTAGACTTTGGCATTTTCTATGGTAAAAAAAGGTACATATATAAAACCAGACAATTTTCATTTTAGTCATATATATATATATGTCTGCCTATCTATCTCCTGTGATGTCTTGAAATAGTGGAAAATTGACCAGTGATAAACTATTACTGAATAAAACCTGCATGCATCTAAATGCAATCTGGAATTTCCTGTTTAGGGGAGGTATTACTAATCCCAAATATAAACAAAGTGCGAAAATACAACTTAAACTGGCTATGCAGGATCAAAACAAGAGCCAGTTTTGCCACATTGTAGGAGTTTGTAGATCTATAGTTGATCTTTGCCAGCTTACACAGAATCTAATATCTTTATTGTGGATCTCTTTCAATGCAATGGTCAAATAACGCCTTTCCTGCCTAATATAGGCGCTATACCAAAGCCTTGCAGAAAGGCCTTGCAATATAAGACTCCTCATGGAGGTACCAGATATTTTTCATTTTGAAGTGTAAATAGAGAATTTTCACATTGGGATAGTCCTTTTTAGACCAAGAAATGAACTAAAAGCTTAGCAAGAGAGCAAACACAACACCCCCCCTACACACACCCCCCCAAAAAAAACAAACTGAGAAACCCCAAAAAACAAAAACAAAAACCACACAAAAATAAACAAAAAACCCCCACCAAAACCAGAGAAATATGGAGGACAAAGCAATTTTTGAAACCTCATATAAATTCCACTTTGAGGTCTGAGAAAGGAACTGTTGGGATTCTCCATTTCAGTGACCTTTTTGCTTTTATGCTAGTTCTGTGGTTTCTGACTCTGACAAGGAGTGCCTGTGGGAACCCATACAAATGGGAGGTTAAATTCAGAACCCAGCTGAGCAACCTTTCACAAGATGTGAAATGGTAAATATATTGCCACAGGCAGGTTCCAGTTTTGAAAAGAAAAAATTAAAAATGGCTTATAAGTGAAATTTAACTGCTAGAGCTGGGGCTCTGTTACTCCAAGGCAGAGTAACATGTTTTATAGTTTATCCAGTGCAATTCTACTGAACCATATGAGGAGAAGGAAGTCTGGTCTTTGCTGCAACTGAATTTTGTCCATTCTTTTAACAAACCACATGGCAAAAATTAGGCCATTTCATTGTGTTTGTGTGCAGCAATCACGCACAAAAGCTGCTCCATAAATCTCCTAAAGGAGCCTGGATTCTCCTTCATGGAAGAGAAAGATTTGTGTGGCAATTTTTCGTGGCAGCAAGACCAAGTATACTAATGTTGTTGGTCTTTATTTTTTACCAAAACGGCTTTAATGACTGGAAGTAAAACAAGATGTTTGTGAGCTTCAGACATGATGCAATTTGAGGAATTTGGCACGGTGGATGGGTTGACAAGGCACAATTCTGAAGGAGGCCTTTCAGGACAAAACTGAGACATCTATATTAACACAGGTTGAGAGGCCACAGATGTCTCTAAGCACTCTCCCTTGTTTTTTAAATTGTTATTGAAAGACGAAATTCTATTTGAACTCAGGTCCCAGGCCCCTGGGCTTGAAAACCATATTGTGCACCCCCCACCGTGCTCAGGTTAAGTTCATTCAAACTATTTCTGCAGCTACAGTATGGATCACGCTCAGTTTTCCTTTTTTCCCCTAACAGGTTTGTTTCTGGTCATAAATTCTCAATCAGTGTGCAAGCCACATTGTACGATTTCGTAAGTAGTGTAGTTAAAACATGTTTAAAGTCAAAAGAAAAAGGATCTGACAATGGAGCATTGTCCCCTTTTGCAGAACTGAAGTGTACCTTCTTTGATTCGGTAACCTTGCTGCACTTTGGTATGAAATTGCCCCTTTTGCCATCAAACTTGCATTTAAAGTGCCTCATTAGCATGTCTCACCAGATCAGTAACGATTCTGCAAACCCAACACTCATCTCAGTCAAGCCACCATGGTTTTTCTATCTGTTTAACATCTAAAACTCCTTGACAAAGTTCCTTTTAAAATTTACTCCTTTTGTTTCTCCTTGGGTTTTCTGCAAAGATCTTTAAACTTCGATGTACTCCAAGATGACTCCTGAACAAAAATCATGTCTAGCCCAGCTAGTAAATCTACTCTCCATTCAATGGGATTAAATAAGTGTTTCACGGCTATTGTAGAAGCCTCTAAAAAGGATCTTGCATCTTTAAGAGTTTCCTACAATAAATTAAACACATCTCACCCATTATAAAAGAAAAAAAAGAAAAAAAAAAGAAAAAAAAGAGGAGACTTGATCCAGCACAGGGGAACCACTGTAGACCCACAGTGATGCCATACTTCTAGCACCAAAACACCCACAGATAACAGAGCCTAAATGAACAGAAACAGGCAATGAAAGAGGAATATAATTTCTTTAGGAGCTCAGCCTTGGGCTTCCCATCAATAAAACATGACCAGCAAAATAAAGTAACTATGTAACATATTAAAAATCTAAAACTCTCCCATTAATTAAAAAGGAACGTGTCCGGTTTCTACTTTGAATTTGCGGTACCTCAGCCAGGAAATTATTTTTACTTCTGAAATATGTAAAATCTCAAACTCAGTGTTCAGATACTCCTGAGCCCTTCTCAAACACAGGCACAGAGTAATCCTACTGATATTATTGAAATTGGTGTCTTGCTTAAGGTTAATCTCGTGTTTAAACTAGAGCCAACACACTCAATCCAAACCTCTCAGATCATTCTGCTCATTTATGAACTCATTTAGGAACAGAAAAAACTGGAGTTCTTTGAACCAAAAGCAGTATTGAAAAAAAAGTTTGCTGAAAAGGAAAAAAAAAAAAAAATCTGTGCAGAGAAATATCTGTGCAAGAGCACCTCAATTTGACATAAACTCCTGGAGGCTGAGAACAGGCTACAAACCACAGAATCATCAGTGTGACTGTGACCTAAATTGACACGCATTTCCCTCAAAGGCTACTGAATCATCTGTCTGAAAATCATCCCCACTTGTTGAGTGTTGAACAACCCACCTGAAGCGAACCAACACTTCAAGGCTGTGTTCAGAAAACACGGGAAGAAACCTGCCAGCATGACGGGGCACCAGTTTAGTAACTTTGCTGTAGCAAAGAACATAGCTGATAAATTTGGAAATACCTTTCCATTCTCACATGAGGATAAAGGCCTTCACTGTATTCTTTTCAGTCATTACCTGCAGAGGGAAGAAATGCAACCCAGTAAATTCAAATTCTCCCTTAACCTACAGGGCTAATCAACCACTGAACGTTAGCTGGGTGCTCTGTATTCCAACTGTAAATGCAATGCAGGCAGTGGAAGCAATTTCCTCATTAGCAGTGATCAAAGAAGACTGAAACAAAGTGCCTTGAGAAAACAGGGAAGCACAGAAGGAAGTGCTTCTTGTATAAACTAGGCAGGAGAGAAGATTGTTATCACCTCTCCCCGTTCCTCTTGCTTTAATCCATCCGAGTTTACTAATTTTATTATCCAAACATTAAGGTATACTTAGTTCTGCATGTAAGTGGCACAACCCTCTTGTCCCTGAGGTCACCATCGAAGGTGAAAGCAGAATCACTCACATTCAGTCACTTTTCCTGTCCCTCTGGATGGACAGAAATAGGCTTCCCAGAGCTGGGAATTACAGAGTAATTTTGCGACCATTTTCCATGCAGCCACTCCTGCCAGCCTGGTCATTCAAGTGTCCCCCTGGAGGGACCCTGCTCCTGCAGAAGTCACTCAGAGCTGTAAATGGCACCAATTCTCACAGCTTTCTTTGAGGCTATTGGTGTTTTCTGAGAGTTCCTGGTGGTAGCCTTTTGTCCAATAATAACTACCCCTTACAAGTTTCCAAGCCTGGAAAACATTCAAACCCAAAAAACTGGCTGAGTCACAATACAGTCTTTCTATTTCTGAGTCAGTCTCATCCTTTCTGAAGGTCTAACTCACAAGTTTTGACCTCCCTGTGTTTGTGATATCCAACCAAACACCAGCTGATATGCTTTGGTCCAAAGTGAGTTTCAGTGAGCCTTTTCTTTAAATCAAAAGCCTCTACAAATCGGTGTTTGTATAATATTAGTTGAGAATTCCTTAAGTACTCATATAGAATGCCCAATATTTAATTAGTTATGAGATTAGTTATTCTTAACTTCCTGTGGTAAAAGCCACACCGATGATCTCTTTTGGTTTGATATGTATTACAAATCTACAGGATAATAAAATTCACCATGGTTTGGAAAAAGGGGATGCCTGAAATGTATCTGCCCAAGCTTTAAATGCTGTACACATTATCCCAAAAGCTCAGACTGCTGTGGTGTGATGTCATGGTTTGCCTCAGATACCTCAGGTTTCTTCCTGTAGATTACTTTCCCTGGTGTGTGAATCACTCAGACCTGCCAGGAAAGGTTCCCCTATGGACAGTGAAGGTCTCTTCTCCCAGGTTAGCAAGTGAAAGGAAATGATCTCAAGTTGCACCAGGTGAGGTTTAGATTGGATATTAGGAAAAATTTCTTCACCAAAAGGGTCGTCAAGCACTGGAACAGGCTGTCCACGGTGATGGAGTCACCATTCCTGGAAGTATTTAAAAGCCATGAAAATGTGGCACCTGGAGACATGGTTTAGTGGTGAACATGGTGGGGGAAAGATTGGACTTGGTGATCTTGGAGGTTTTTTCCAATTTAAACAACTCTTATGATTCTACAAGGGAAGGAGCATTTCTAAAGAATGATTCACACTATCCAGCAATAAATGTAAACTATTCATAAACTGTTGTATTTAAGTTATTCCTGATCCTGTGATAGTGATTGTCACTTCCTCACAGACACACAATATCACTCAACTAGTCCACACCTGCAGTTTTGAGCTGCAAATCTCTAAATCATGAAATAAGACCAGAAACTACAGTGCGGGGCTGCTCCTCATCCTGCTGCTCCCTCTTGGTTGCTGCACTTTTCCATTTTGGACACAGACCCTGCCCACCCTTCTGCTCTTCCCCTGCTCCCAATTTTGGTTCTCAGACTCAGCACAAAACAAAAACTGAGCTTTCTTTAGTTCGTCAGGACACTGGAGTTTACCATCCTGACCTGAAGACAGGCCCTGTTCCTCCTGGCAAGCTCCAACAGCAATTACCAACAGGACAAAGTCATAGGAAATGGTTTGCTCTTTGTTTTTTGATTCCACGGGGTATGTCAAGGACAAGCTTTCTGTTTCTGGCCTTTTTATAGCTGATAACTTATGTGGCCACAGATTCTAGAAAAGAGAAGGAAATCCAAAGCTGTCTGCCAAATTACAGCAGATGTGGATCAAATGGAAAAAAAGAAGAAAAGAAGAAAAACAGAAAAACAGAAAAAGAAAAAAGAAAAAGAAAAAGAAAAAGAAAAAGAAAAAGAAAAAGAAAAAGAAAAAGAAAAAGAAAAAGAAAAAGAAAAAGAAAAAGAAAAAGAAAAAGAAAAAGAGAAAAAATGGAAAGGTGGAAAGGAACCTGATGCTTTGTAACAACAGAGGCTGAAGACCTTGAAAATTCACAAGCTTTTCACTGTCCATCTAATGCGTGCATCAAGGATCAAATTCTGTGCACCACAGAAAATCAGTTCAGAGACCAATTACCACAAGTTACAGCTGGAAAAAAGGAGGATAGTATTAAACATTGTTTAATAATAATATTTCAATAATTAGACACTTGTGTTTGGTTCCAACACCAAAAAGAGCTGAATGAAATTGTGTGTTCATTTATTCTGAATTTCTAGGTCTGATTTCTTCCAATCTCAGCCAGAAAAGATTTCAGAGCACTTGCTATGAAATTACAGCCACTTAGAGAGGTGGATCATTCAAGAAACACCACCTTTGCAATATTTTAACACAAAAGAGAGGCAGTCTATCACGAGGGACATAAAAAACCAGACCAAATACAAATTAAAAATACCCAGTCAGTGTTTTCTGTTCCATGTGCAGGATGTGATAATAATTAACTATAATATCTTGTTCCTCTCTGAGCCTTAGTATAGGGAATCACATCTTCACCAGAAGTCTTTAACCAAAGTGTAATGTTCTGAAAGTCCCAGAGTATAAATTTATTAATTTAGTCAAACATCCAAAAGACAGGTCGATACAAAATCAATTTGATAAAATAGGGGTACATTTTTCTTTCTCCTTTTGGCTTTTGGCTTTTTCCTTTTGGTCCAAAAAGCCATTACTTGGTTCCTTACTTCAACTACCATTCATTTCCACAACATTCACTTAAGTTGTTGAATAATAATCATTATTCCTGCAAAAAATCCTTCCATTGCCAAGATGTGTGTGCATCTAAACTAGTCCTTCAAGGAAATAACTGCTACAAAATACTTCATCCCCATGTTTTCCATACTGGTTTTTGATTCCGGTTGCTGAAGTACTTTAAAAAAAAAATTAAAAATCCTTTGTGTAGGAAGAAAGGTTTTGTACCACTTCCATAGAGGACTTGTAACCATATAGGTGCTGTAGAGAGAAAGTGACAATTGTATTCCACTTTCCAAGCCCACTTTGGAAATTTTACCCCAGAAAGAACAGGAAATCCTTTTCCTGAAATGCAGATGTCACAGGAATGACAACTCCTATAAACCCAGGACACCAAACAGCATTTTAGGACAAAAGTAAAGATCAGAACAATCACATAAAACACACACAAGGATTAACTGAGAAGAAGAATTTGTTATTGTGGCAGAAATAGACTAATGATACACCAGCTCTTGAGGGAAGAAAAGATCATCTATAGAGGTAGGGAATGAAAAGTACTTGTCTGACTCTTAAGAAGAAAAGCAAATAACTTTATAACAGGAAGTGCAAAAAAACTTATAAAAAATAAAGTTATCTTCCACTTGAATTTGCCAGTTGTTAAGCCATTTAATAAATCAGGATGTAGGATCTCTCTGCTTGATGACACCCTAATTCCACACCAGATAGAAGCGCTCATTTAAAAAACCCCACAATCATTTGTAGGTGAGAAGCCTGTTAGAAAAAGATTGCTGAAACTATAGCCAAGCATAATTAAAGTTACACAAGTGCTGCTTCACAGCCCAAAATTATGTTGCAGTCTAAACTTCCTCCCTGAAGAAGTAGGTTGATCAGGAAACACCTCCTTCCAGTTTGGGGCCATGGACTCAGGGCAGCCTGGACCAGATTGCCCCTGACCAAATGTTGCTCCCAACTGACAGTCCTGCACTGATCCACTTGAAAAGAAAAAGTGGGAAGTTTTCTCCTTAATGGACAGGTGTTCCCCTGACACAAAATCCCAACCCATCAGTCCCATTTGGTTTGCTAACTGGAATCCTTATGCATAGCCTCAAAGGAGGACAATGGGTGGAAATGGCCATGGAAAGTTAATGACTCTTTCAGCGCCACAGATGGTCACTCCAACTCCTCTAACTCCAGGAAATTGCCTAAAACTCCCTTATTCAATTAGAACTAAAAACCTAGAAAATCTCTTATGAGCAGCAAATTCGACAGGAGTTTCCACAGGATAAAGTGCAGGAAAAGGGACAAAGACTTTTTGATACCAAGGCAAGAAGATTTTTATCACACCACAGAGCAGGGGTTTAACAGCCACCACAGGACTGTCATGAAGAAACATTTAAATTTTGTGATCACCTTTATACATTTTGACACCAACAAAAAAATCACTGAGAAGTGCAACCAAAATCAGAATTAATCTGGTTTGATAGGAGAGATCTCAATATTACATAACTTGATTTGGTAAATTCCTAATTATTCACAAATTTATATTAATTCCAGTTTGTTTAAAACTGTGTTATATCCACATCTCCCAACTTTCAAAGAGCAAAATCACTGAGGATTTATCACTGAGGATAAATAATTTAACGTACTGAACACAGATGAATAGCATTCATGTGACAAAGACTGACATGACAATAAGATGTTTGAAACAATGCTGGTATCTCCCTCAGAAATTGGACCAAAAGGATTTAGTCCACTTATCTCAGTGAATTTTAAAGCTATCCCTGTTCCTTTGACTTCAGCCATATCCCTCAGATATGTTTCTATTTTTGTAGTTAAAGCTGGCTTTCTGTGAGAGACAGATTTAAATTTAAACTCAATACTCTGGACATCCTTTTTATTTTCCATAGTGTCATTGTCTTTGTTCTTGCACTTTAAGAAGTGAAACTAGCAATTCATCAGACTGCCCGGTTAACAAAAAGGGAGAGCCTGTACAATGGAAAATGTTGCTGAGGGTCTGCTTCTGTTGCCAAACTCTATCTAAAATCATTTCTTGATCAAGGTCCAGCCCATTTTATTTTTATCTCTTTCATAACACAAGAGAAACAACTTGGCAGAAGTCTGCAAAAACCATTGGTGGAAAGAGAGAATAGCTACTGGGTACCAGAGTAGCTGGCAAGACACACAAATGTTCCCAGACAGAACTATCAGGAGCATGTAAATAAAAACATAACTTCCATATTGCACTGCCACAGCCTGAGTGCTTCTTAAATCCATCTCTGAGGCAGCATCCACTTGTGCCCAGTTCAGCCATGGACAACCGAGAGTAAAAACACGACACTGTTCCCATGACTATCAGAACTGTGATCTGAATCCTTCTCAGAATCCTCCCATTTGTTCACTGTGATCTGAATCCCTCTCAATATCCTCCCATTTGTTCAAGGTGGGCACAAATCATTGTCAAATCCAGTCTGCCTTTCGTCCCAACAGTTGCCAGTATTTCATGGGAGTGAATCTCTGGCCTCTGTGTCAGTGTGTCTGAAATGCAGCATGAAAACCAGTCTTAAGTGAACTGTTTCATTGGAAACCAAACAAGCAGTTCCTCACATTGAACAGATAATGCCCAAATATAGAAAATTGATTACAGGTTGAAGGTAATGCAGATAGTCAAGTACAGCTGGGGTTTTAGCCAACAAAAAAAAAAAAAAAAAAATCACAGTCAGAGAAGGAAGCATTTAGTTTCTGTTGACTCAATCTATTAATTAAGCTAAACACAACTATTTTAAGTTCCAGGCAATTCATGCATTTTTGGCCTAGAAATGAGTAATTATCTTGTTTGTGACTAATCTCAGTAGGAAATTTATGAGGGCCAAGGGCCGTTTCAGAAACACATGGTCTGATGTGAGTACAGGAGACTGGAGGTATTTTTCTGCTTCCAAAGAGCATTTTACAATTATTATCCCTTTTCAAACTAAAAAAGGAAAGAAAGAATTCAGGCCTCTAAAACTATATTTGACTTTGTTTCTAAATCTAAACAGCCATTTAACAGATTACCATATCTCACCCCATAGTCTGTCACAACTTAACAACCATTCACAGCCAAAGACCCAGTTGTGCACTCTGACAACTTCAAAATAGGGAGAAACCAAGAGGCAATTTTTCCGCTCAGTTCTCAGCAAGGAATGATCCTGATTACAGGAAATGCTTTATTTTGAGCCTGACGCCACATCTATGATCAGGTGCTGTGTGTACCACGTGGAGAAAAATGTTCAAGGCCAATTTAATCTACAGTAACAAAATTAAGCAGGTTTGGTTACCTGCACTGACTGAGAGGACTGGTCTTTCCATGACACAAGCTCACATTTGTAAATTTACAGCGCACATTAACCAAATAGTTTCCAGAGACATGAATTTCATGGAGCTTTCCAAGGATTCTGGGGGTGGAAAAATATGTTCCATTTGAGAGTATGCTCTGTCTGTGCCACAGTGCCTGTGGCAGCCCATACTTTTTATTCATCTACATCCAGATCAAAGCCTTCATCCCCAACAAGCACAACCATTGACATCTACAGAGGTGTTCCAAGTTACTCCAAAAGAAGAGGTGTCTGAACATTTTCCATAGGTGTTTGAACAGAGTAAACAATGATCTCATACAAAAATAGCATTAAGGAAAACCTAAGCTACAACCACACAGCAAAGCAGAAAGTTTAGCTCAGAAAAAAATCCTCCTTTCAAGCAAGGCAACTCCTCTTTCAGTGCCACCTACAGGATCAGCTTCAGAGTACTCACACAGCAGAATTTTTCCAGACTTTTCTGGAAAGCACAGTAGTGCACCTGGAAGATTCATGTTCTTTATTTGCACTGTCTGGATATCTGGATAGCTTTGATTCATGTACCACTTGTAGAGAATCCAGCTGCTGCAAGCATAATGAAATTTATAAATCAAATCTCTTCTCTATGTTAAAGCTGCTCTCCAAAAGGTCTTGGTAGCCCAGAAAAAAAAAAAATGGACTGTGAGGAATTTGCCAACTATATGTTTTACTAAACTTTAGAGCTTTGTATAAATGTGTGATATGTTGCAAGGCTCACCAATGTCAACACATCTACAGTCAGGATAATTTTCCCCTGTGGATTCTGTCCTTGTTATGAGCCTGATAATAACACACCCCAGATTTACCAAATCTATTAAACCTTTATCCAGAACACTTGGCAGGGATCAGAGCATGATACCTGCTTATTATGATATTATGATGATATGATGTTGTTGTTGTTGTTGTTGTTGTTGTTGTTATTATTATTATTATTATTATTATTATTATTATTATTAATCATTCAAGGGTATCAGGAAAAGAAAAGGATTTAGGATAAAATCCTGAGTCTCCTGAAGTCTGGGATTTTTTTCCCATTGGTCTTAAAGAGCTAAGATTTTGCTCCTGATCCCTGTCATAAAAACAACAACAACAAAAAAATAGTAATAATCAGAATAAACAATAGACAGCATAATGCTGGGAGGTTGAGAAGAGGGCATAGCAAATCCAAAGACAGAGCTCCATGGTTATGCAAACTTATTATGAAACATCACCATGCTTTTTCAAAGCAAAAAAAAAAAAAAACAACAACCTAAAATAGAAGGAGTGGGATAAAGTGTCAGTGACTGTATTACCCTGTTTCATAAAAGGGAACACAGATATCTACAGAGGTTTGCACCAATTCTTGGTTTTATGAAAACCAGATTACTTTGCAGCTGAAGAAGGAATTTAAGAAGGAAACTTAGAAGCTGAATTTCTGAGCAGGAATTTAGGGAAGGAATTTAGAAAATACAAACTTTTTGCCCAGTGTCAGTCAGCAGGGTCATTTTCTACGATAGGGTGAGGATTTTGAGCTGCTGAGTTCTGACTCCCAGCCCCACATTCAGAATAGGAGGTTTTGAAACACCAGGTACTCCCCAGATGACACGGACATCATCTACCTGCCCTGGCTGTGTCCTTGTGTAGGAGGGTGGAAATAGGCTTCTGCACAGGAGAAAGAACACAGAGAAAAGGAGAGGAAAGAACACAGAGAGGCTTAGCGAGTGTCACCAAACTCCAACACAGAATTGTTCACCAAGGTCTGAGTTTCCCTATTGTGGTTGCGCCAAGATTTATTAAAGCACAGCATGTGTTCACTTATTTTTATCCAAAATTAACTGAAAAGGCACTTCACATCTGCTCTAAGGGGGGAAAAAAAAGTTTGCTTATTTGGCAAACTTTGTTTAAAAATCTGTTTCTTCCAAGGTTTGTCTCTTTAGTTCTTTTTGTTTGTTTGATTGGGGTTTGGGGGGCTTTTTTGATTTTGTCCATGGGCGTGTAGCTTTCTTCCCCTCCAGCACCTCTCTTCCTCCATCTGTTGACCTCACTTCAGCACATAGTTTCCCACTCACTTTGCCAAAAACGTATAAAACTTGGGGCATCTGCTCCAATTTCTTTGTGACCTGTAATTGTATCATTAAACTAACATTTGCTCTGTTAGTCCCTGGAACTTTAATTAGGCACTTCTGCACCGTTTGCCCTCGCTCAGGCGCTCCCCCATGGAAGTGGTAGGGAATGGCCTTGAACAAATGAGCTGGGTGAAAAGCCAGAAACCCCAGTGCTGAGTGTTTTACAGCACCAGGGATTATCCTTCCTGCATATGAAATGTTTTCCTATGCAAAATATTCTCCTTGTCTTGCATTTCCATCAACGCCCCCTTCTCTGTCTCCACCATTCCTGAATTCTGCTAGTCTGTGCACAATCATATTACAAACCCCTCTCAGAGGCCCAGGGAAAAAGGTCCATTCCTTGAAAATTCAGTTTTCAGCCATGGATATAGGCCACATAGCTCACCTTATTTTCACCATTGAATCTGGGTCTCTAATACTACTCTATTGCATATTAAGAGTTGGATGAATGCCTTGAAATAGAAAGATTCTCCTGCATCAGAAGCACTAATACAGGTAGGGGGTAATTACATGTACATATGAAGCAGGACTTGGGGATGTTTTGAAAGCAAGTTTCCACAAAGTCCAAAAAAGAAAATTACACTGAAACAAGTAAATGCCACAATTTTCAGAGTTAGAAATAATTTTGCCTCGTTAAAGTGATCCTTTACTAAATCTAGCAGGTAGAGACAGAGGATATAATATTTTGTACCACTGAAAACAGCTCCCTGTTATTCCAGCAGCTGCACACTAGGAATCACAGAGTATTTCTTAGAAATCAGATCCAGTTGTTTTGTTGATTTATATCTATCTCAGGTAACAAATCTCTCAGAAGGAATGTTTACAAGCTAGGCTGCTTGACATAGGAATCTGACATTGGTTTACCTTTTCAGTGGAATGAGGACAGCGGTGTTTCCTCTTTTTCTCTGTGATCCCTTCCCATGACAACATCATTTCTTATTCACACGTTTTGTTTAGCTCCATCCAGTAGGTGTTACAGCTGTCCTGCAATAAAGCTAAATCCTTACAAGGTGTTCCCTTCCATTACCACATACTTGGAGAACATTTTAACCCACGTGACATCAAAAAAGAGAAGGCAAACCTCCCAAATCCTAATACATTCATTTGATCATATTACATTGCAGTGTTGGCAGATGGGTGGATTTTCCTGGTACTCTCTCCAACTTTAAGCTTAGAGGCACAATGAATCCAGAAGTATGTTCTTTGTAGAGATTATACTCTGAAAGAAGAACAGTGAGCATAGGGAAAAGATCCACTTACAAATATACTGCACAGGTACAGATTGACCACCCAGCAATGCTGGGAAGTTGAGTTTCAATAGGAAATCCCCAGACACCTTGAACAAAGGAGAGACATAGCTGTGGAAAATCAGGAAAACAGTAAAATCCTGCCTCTGAATCCATTGTTCTTAAATAGAAAATCTAATTTCTTAAGGTAAAACATAGCTCAGCTCTGAAGCGGCCACTGTTCCGAAGTACAGTCCCACCAAGACAGAGATCCAAGATGCAGTAAAGGTACATGAAAACAAAAAAACCCATGCTTCCCCCCAAACCAGCACTGAACAGATCTAGGCTAGATCTCATGGAAAGGGACCTTCTGAAGGTTTGCTCCTCCACTGTGTTCAGAAGCATTTGAACATCACACGAAGTGTAAACTGAGGGGATGTGGTCTCGTGGCCCTGGGGAGAGTGGAGCTCCTACAGTCAGGTGGCCTTGGAGGGAATCCCCAGCCACGGTCCCCTCCCAGCTCCAGGCACTTCAAGGGCAATCAAGTGTCCACCTTTATGAGCAGAGAGTGAAGAGAAGCACAGAAGATAGAAGTGGCAATGTCATGACAGAAGACTTTTTTCTGGGCTCTGGAAAGGTTCTAATAACCACCTTTGCCACTCTAAAATGCACAGAATTGTATACAACTGTGATACCTCAGAATTCCTGGGCAAACAGGAAATTATTTTGCTTTACTCATTTAATTATGAGTCTGGGTGAAAAGATATCTCCAGTATCTCTTCGTTCCTCCCAAGAAAAAGAGATTACTCAGGAGAAATGGATAGGTGTTGTTTTTTCAAAGACATATGGGAACTGATTTTTTATTTAAGAAAAATACAGTGCTTTTAAATGAGTATGAAAAGTATATATTATCAAACCACATGAACTCCCCTCTGAAGTCCCCACACACAAAAAAGAGAAAAACACAATGGACTAATTTCTAAACAAAGAGTTGTGCATTTTTCTATTTTAAACTGTTTATAAAAACTAAAACCCAGTCAAACTGTACTGAGAGTGAGAAACAAGGGCTTTCAATTCATCTGTGCCTCTTCCTTCAAGTGTGCCTTTCACCATCTAAGAAAATCCCAAACAATAACAACATACTAAAGAGCCTAAACTTTTGGCTAAGTTTCCAGCTGCTAATTTTGTCTGTCATGAGCTGCTATTGTCAGTCTGAGGGAGGGATTATTTCCAACCTTAAAAAAAAAGGAAAAGTAGAAGATGCAAAATACACTCAAAGTAACATCTGTGTTTTCTGATTTTATTAAAGCATTTTGTCTTTGTTAAACAGAAATAACAAAACACTGAGCCCTTCCCATCAGTATTCATGACGTCTGCCTTTTCATACAAAACCCTCTGAAAGAAAATTCCCCCTGGAAAAAAAAATACTCTCCTTATAAAAAAACAGATTGTGAGACAGATGATTGCATTGTTTAATCAAATTTCCATCTGAAAACTCTTTTCCTAGTTTTAGATTTAGCTCACCCAGTAAGGCACAGGCACTAGGAAGCACGTGGAAGTATAAAGTAGCAGCTCCTCCATTTTATTATCTCCCTTGAGCTTTGCAATTGGCAATTGAAAAAAGGGGAGGAACAAAAGTAGCAGACATAAATTAAGCCCTGCTTTTTAAAGTTCAAACTGAATTTTCTTTATTTTTCTACAGCTGTCAGATAAGCAGGGTAAACCCACTAATGCATGTTTAATATATAAAAACTCATAATGTTCAGTAGTACGACCTCCATTGGAGACATTAGTTCAGGCCAGTGAACTTGGAGTAAGCCAAGTGTGGAAATGTGGATTTGGGCCAGTGACCCCCACCAGTGCCTGTCATATCTGCTGAAAGCAAACTTGTCAAATATAGAAGGGGCAGAAGGAGGACAAGAGTATCCTTAAACCAGGGAGCAGCAGCAAAGCAAAGATGCCCATCATCTATTCACAGTTGTCTGTTGTTCACTAAGGGCTCTGGCCGTCTCAGGAACAAAAAGTCTGGTTATAGCCTCAACCTTTCAACCCTGGCTGGTCTGGGGGCCTTTCATTTCACAGGCTCCCCAAAGCTGATGAGTGATCATAAGGCTATGATACGCTCCTTGCTGTTATCATCTCTTCAGACATACTCTGTACCCAGCAGAAGAGGGAGAGGGTATTCCCAGGAGTGCCAGCCTACCATAATAAAAGAGCTACTGTTCTTCCTCTTCAGCTACAAAAACAGTCTTTAAAAATAGTTGATTGGTTGTATTAATAGTAATTCCTTAGGATTTTTTTTTAAATAAATCAAACCATTTAAAATATCTTCCTTACATCCCAACAGTGGTTTTAATTGACTCATGAATGCTTTTCCTGCTGCTTTGGCTGTGGCCTGATTTCTTTTTGTCCCCTCATTTTCATTTGTACAGTTTTATTCCTCAGCAAAACAAGATGCAGCTACAGGGGAAAATCCCCTACGAGCATTTGATTTCACAGGCAGGGGAACCCCTTAAACCCTCGCCATTGTCAACAGAAGACAGAGAACCTGCGCTGAATTTGTAAAAATCCCAAAGAAACTTGTGGAACACTTTCAGCTCTATTAGCGACAAGCTTTGATGACTTTCCTCAGTGTTTATTTCCCATGTTCTGTGTACTGCTTCCACGGCTACTCTGTATTTGTAACTCTCCTTTTTGAACGAACACGTTGCACGTGAGACACCTGATTCTCTCTCCAGCAAGACACCAGTGATGGCCCTTGTGTGAAAGCAGATCCCTGAGGGCTGTTCCCACCCATGGCTCCCAACAGGGACCTACCCTACCCACCCAGCCACACATCAGCACTTTTGTCAGACATGATCAAGCACAGTTCTGGTTTTTTTAACACAAGAAAGTCTGCTGGTGCTTACCATTTTGTATTTTCCCTTTTGGAGGGTGTGTGCTTACGAAAGCAAGCTGGATTGCAAAAAAACCTATAATTTTATCGTATTCAATACAGATTCCTGCCCACCAGATGAAAAACCTGATGGTTCTTGCTGTACAAAGCACTCTTTGAGTATGTCCCCAGTGCCTTGCACCATCCTGCTAACATGCTTGGGTTTGAACACATTTTCTTATCCTGGAGATAAAAGTTATACTGGGATAATTTTCAGACTTCTTATGTCATGTTCCTAAAAGATGACTTCTAGGACAGCCATTTCCAGGTTAGGTATTTTTAAGAGAGAGGTTTAAGGTTTTCATGTAATTTCTCATCTTGTTTGTTCTACAGAGATAAACTTTACTGTCCTGAGCGAACTGGGGTCTACCAAAACGAGTACATACAAACACAGATTTGAAAAAAATGCAGACTACCACATGTATAATTTATGGTTTCAGTCACAGAGAGGTAGATGAGGCAAAATAATTAGGCTAATATACCTAAGAATAAATCATTTAAGTAACTTATTTTTACATGAGTGTCTCCTCTTGATTTAGTTATGCACACAGGCGTTGGAAGAACATCTTTGTTTCTTCCAAGAAAGAAAAGTAAGAACTCTGCAAAGCTACTAAAAAAAATTGTATTATTTATATAACAACCAGATTTTACAGATAGTAGCTACTGTTTACAGTTAATAAGGTGAGTTAATTGTAGCTTCTGCTGTATCAAACACAACGGTTCAAATACAGCATCACATTGGAGTATTACATCAAATGTCATTTAAGTGATGTTACCTTTTCAATAAATCCTAACGCCAAAAAAAAAAACCAAACAAACAAAAAAAACCCACAAACAAACAAAAAAACCCCATAACCATTGCAAGACTTTATATTATATTAGTGGAGATAAATAATTTCATAGGTGCACAAGTGATGTATTCCTTATACATTCCTATATTATTTGCCCACAGTAACCAAGTCTACTTAATGACAGAGGAAATCACTGCTACGCCCATCTCATGAATATAAATCTCTGTTTCAGGGAAAATCCTCGGAATGTAATTGACAAAAAAAAACTTTAAATTGGAAGCCCTTAAAGTAAACTGTGCCATCATTCAGCCTCATTACTACTTCCCAGCTTAAAATGAGGGGTGGTTATTAAGCACTGTCAAAATACTCCCAGCTTCACAAGCCCTGAGGATGATTCCTGTGCACTTAGCCTGGTGAGATGGACCTTATTCTGCCATCATTACCTCTGAGATTCACAACACTCTTGTGGAAAAAAAATCCCATAAGATGGCCTGTTTCCAAATTCTTGCTGGTAACAGCATTATGAAGCTCAGGCTATCATTTATTATTTTGCATGTTATTTATTAGAAAGCTTACAGACAGCCCTGAGAATATTTAAGGATCCAGAGACAGAAATCAGCTTATGGAAATGGCTAAACATGGAGATGTGAAAAGGATAGCAAGATCAAGTCATCAAAATTCAGAAAGCCTTAAAAGTAGGCTTAAGGCTGGCCACACAACCTTAATGGAATGTGAGGAGTTTGGGGCTCAGTGTGCGCTCATTTCCCTCTGTTTTTTTGGCTCTGCCATCCATAGGATAAGAATGCACTCTTAAACTGGATGAAAACCTCCCCACACCTGGGCAGTGATCCCTCTCCTTCTGCTACTTCTAACACAGATGAGAAAGCAGAATTTCACTCCACCAAAAGGTCAGAATGTGAGCAAGTAGCACATGCAGACTAGGGACTTTTCCCTCACCCAAGAACTCCAAGTAGTGCAGTTTGGGAGGTTTAGGGATATTCTTCAGCAATTCACATTTCACCATATCCTCCTCTGCTCCCCTTAGGTTTGTTCTCAGTTTGTTTTTCTGCTTTTTATTTCTGGGGGCTGAGGTGAGAAGCATGTTTGTTTATGGAGTGTTTGGCAAGGTTGGTTGCATCCTTGAGCCCTTTCCCATTACACTGATACTGAACATTCCTATAAACCCCATGGCCTTTTCCTAACACATTCCTCACCCATACTCCAGGTTTTACTCTAGTAACTACCTCTTTTTTGTGCTACCTGTTCATACTAACTGAAGACTTCACCAGCTTTTAAGAAGACCCTGTAGGTAGGCATTTAAAATACATGATAAAATGTGGTACATTTATACGGTTCCCACAAAATAAATTGGAAGGCTTGAAATGTGGAAGGCTTTTCACCATGCTGTTTTATGAGGAGGCATATCTCAAAAGAGCTGCTACATTTGATTTAACATTGTTCCTAACAAGAGTTACAGAGTTTTCTTTTCCTGCAAAATTATCTTTAGTGGTTATTTTTAGAGTTTGGTTCCCTATCTGATTACAATAGATCACGTTGCAATTACAGTAATTTATATATGCTATTTTTTAAAAAAAAGACATCTACAGGTCCATTACGGTATCAAATTTTCAAGACCTTTACTTGCAAACTGATTTATCTTTTATTTTATGTCATACACTGACAATCATGTGGTAGGCAAACTTGCCTAGTAACAACATTAACATTTATCCACAATGCAAATGGTTTCACATGGTCAGAGCTCCTCCACATATTAAGTCTTTGCTCAGCCTCTTAGTGTATCAACACTGGGGTGTTCATTAAGAAGCCAGCTATCCCTTATTTGGAATTTTATAAATTGTCTTCCAGTTTCGGATGTACAACCACTGTTTTTATGACCACTGCCTACCCCAAGTCCATTAACCACTTTCAAAACAATTTCAGATCTTTCCTCTGACAGCAGTTCAAAACCTAAAGATGTAATTTCACTTTCTGAGCACTATCTCCTCATTTGGTCCTCCCCTGAACCACAAACATGTATCTCATTAGACCACATAACATCCATGTTTAATTATCCTTAGCAGACTAAAATTTGCCAGTTTCCATATGGCTGATCTGTTCAATCTGCCAGGTTTTTCATTATTTATTCAGGAAAAAAAAAATCGCAATTTACAAAAACAAATTCTTTGTTTCCCCACAGAAAGACCAGTTTCTATTCTCTGAGCAAAAAAAACTAGAACTAAACAATATGTACAACAGAAGCAGATGTAGCCATTATGGTGTGGCCTGGTGCTTTGAGCAAAGGGACAGCACGGGTAAAATTAATGCATTAATACATTTACTTCAATGTGTTTAACCCCTCCTACTTAACACCATTTACTTCAGTGTGTTTAACCTCTCCTACTTAACATCATTCACATTATTCTTGTGAGTGCAGGGAAATTTAAACTTCTTCACCCCAATTTGCTGCAATACCACCACCAGAATCCTGTTTCTGTGGATCAAAAGGAAAACACTCAGAGACCACATACCTAAATATAGCCAGTGCTTTCAGCTGGTGACCAACAGCCTCTGTGGTTGTTGAATTCAGCATCAACTCACGGATCTATTTTGTATCAACACAGTGGAATTGGTTTTTCTGGATGGCATCAATGCCAGGGTCAGCACTGAGGACCAGGGCTGCAACAGCAGAGCAAACATTAAGTTATTATTTCCCTTTCAGAGAGCATAAAAGTTACTCTAGCTTGAAGCCATATGGCCCAGAAGTATGTTGACATATCTCAGCAATAAAGGGTTGTGTTACAGAAGGGACCATGCCCAGGAGATCAAAAAAGCTGGATCGGCTACTTGACCAGTGTCACTCCACTGAACCCGAGCAAAGAGCTGGAACAAAGTGCCATGAACTCATCTGCACCGCTGTCTAGGAGCAGGGACCCTCAACAATGGCAGCACCTGCCAGATCGCTGCTCCCCTCCCCAATAAAGTCACCAACAGCCCCCTCACTGTTCTGTCATGTGCCTGGCACAAGGCCCCTATTGTTACCAGCCACTCTCACTCCAATAATTTCTCCTCTAAATGACACTGCACCACCACAGGTCATTTCAAGGGGACTGAAAAGAAAGATTTTGCATCTGTTTTGAGTTGTAGGCACCAAGGGGGAGGGGGCTCGAAACCCCTTGATAGCTGGCAAATGGTAATAGCAAAATGTCTCTATTGTTTGTGTCTGAACAAACAACCATACTACATGAGAGTTTTTATTGTCCTCAAGGCAATCTGCCACGATTGCTCCCCTTTGCCCATACTCTACAGAGAGAGAGAGAAAGAGAGAAAAAAATCTCCACAATAGTCACAGTTAGGAAACCTTAGTGAGAGTTTAATGACCAGCTACCAACTAATGGATGGTGAGTAACATATGGCAGAGCTTGGCCTCTTCACATATTGATTAAAAATAATTTAAAATTTAAAGCCAAGTTTGTTTGACAAGGTTCCAGCTTCTCAGCAGCCACTTAACAATCTGAATAAACCTAAAGGGGAAAAGCTTAAATTCTAACTAACCCAAGGCAAAGCAGAACAAAGTCATTGTCACATTACATAATTGAATCTATTACATTTACCCAAGATTAACAGCCAACACTTCACAATTTTCTCCCTCTACCTAAAAGAGTTGCTGATGCAAACAACAAAGCAACTCTCTGCAATATTTGGTAACCTTTGTAGAGTGCCTTTATTAGACCCTCTTTATTAAACACAAATATTAATGGCCATAATCAAGACCTGCTAGTCACATTTAAACTACATAATATCATTTATTGCAATAGAATGAGTCTATTCTTATGCCCTTGAAGCACAACTTGAGTTCAATGGTCATATTTTTATACACATCTTTGTATTCTTTTTAGATTGATGAATGTCAGAAGTTATAGTACTTGAGATAATTGTTCCTAGTGGATGGATTTAAATAATGTCTAACTGGATTACTTTTTATTTGCTTTCAAAACCAGCCACACACACTAATAAATGGATTAGATAAAAGCATAGAAATTACAGTACCTGTGTCTCTATCAAGAATCAGATGTGCAGCTAAGAAGATTCCAAGTAAATGAAAGGAACATCAACAAAAAAATGCCAGTGATGAATTTTAAATGGTGTTTATTTGAAAAAGGAGAAAAAGGAGAAGTCCTCTATGGCTCAGCTATACACACAGTGAGGATCTGGATAAAAACTTGAGATATTTGAAAGCTGATATAAATTGGCGGCTAAAGAATAAAGATCTCAGTTATTCTCAGGAGACTGCAACCTGCTCCTGATTCGGGTGCTGAACTGCTCCATAACCTTAGAAAGGTCACTTTGTCTCTAGCTTCTCCCTTATACTGTTTTTAGTGGCTTCTACAAAATGTTCTGATCTTTGTTGAGGCTCTGGCCATTAAATCAACACAAAAGAGTCACCATTATAGGGTTCAGCACTGAGACCCCCTTCAGATCCAGTGCAAACATTTCCCACGCCTTGCAAAATAAAAAGGCAGGTATCATAAAAATTCTCTGTGGAAATGGCACACCCCAGGTACTCAGAGAACACCATCATTACCCTGCTTAAAGTAACAGTGAGGCAAAATATCTGCCTCATTTATGATCCATGATTCCCATGGATCAGCTGAACTGGCAGGAGCTACAGGATGTAGGGAGCACGAATACTGCAAGGATTCCTCGGTTCCTGTGAACCCTAGTCAGAAGAAAGAGCAACACACAGAAACTGTGACAAGGGTGTTTTTGGGTATGAAGGAATGGCAGAGGATGTGTTAGAAAACACAGCACTGATGACATGATGGCATATGAAAAATGACAGATGATGGCAGAAATTCTGAGGGAAGAAAATGTGTGTCCTTTTCCTGAGTAGTAGCAGCAGCAACGTGGGGAGTAGGCAGCACAAGCAAGGAGATGCAGCTTGGTTCTCAACCATATTTTAGCAAAGTGACTTTAAAATATTTTAACAGTTTGACTTGATTACATCTGCTGATTTCTCTTTAATGGAATTGCTAAAATACACTTTACACTGAATTTATTTCTAGAGATCTTCTATTATGCCAGCACATTAGGCCACGACAGAATTTTGAAAGGGATTAAGCTACATGTGGATGGAAGACAGAAAGAGGGATCCCAAAGTGCCACAGAAGTTAAGACCTAACTTGTTTAAATGCTTTTATAGGAACACCACAAAAAAAAAAAAAGACTGGATATGAAAATATCATCTATGAGCACCTATAGATGTGTCAAAATCTGTCTGACAACTATGCATTAACTGCAGAGTGCTCCTTAGAGATAAAAAAGAATGACTGTTGCATTTTACTGATTGGAAACTGGAATGTAGCAAAAGATTTTTCCAAGGTCACACAGGAAAATCTGTGTCAACACCAGGATTAGAAGTGAGATCATCTGGCTTCCAGCTCCATAAAATCATCCTTCCTCTCAAAAAAAATTACTTGTCTTTTCTAATAATAAAAGCAACTGCAGGAACGGGTGTTCTTCTGTATTTGCCTTTCAAGTTCAGAAATATAAGCAATGATCAGCTCTGATCCTGCCCTGCATTTGGACTTCCTAGATGCTTCCCAAGGATGGCCAATGCACATTGAACACAGGAAAGAAGTGAACAGCTTAATTCTCATCTCATTCCTTCCCCTTCATGCTCCCAACAGCAAACAACCCAAATCAGGATTAAAGAAACTAATCCTCAGCACACTCACTTTTCTTTCAGGTGTCTCCACGGGATCTGACCACATCCCAGCCTTTGGTGTACTTTTCAAATCTACAAGGCAGGAAGCACAGGTCTTCATCAAAAGAAGAGGAACAAACGTTTAGGCCAGGAAGTTGCTAAAAATCAGATAGAAGGTATCTTTGAAAGTAGCTTTGAAAGTAGTTTCCTATTTCAAAGCTTAGTGCTTCACCTGTTGTATCCACCTGCATCCCAAAAGCCTGAAGAAGGTAACTGGGACTTAGTGTGGGTGCCAGTACCATCTTGTATTAACTCATATCAGCCAAGCATAAAGCATTAAATGATACAAAACTGGGCCACTGCCAATCAGTTGTGGCATTTTTCGTGCATCTGAAGCGCAAAATCTTACCTAGGTTTGGCTGATTTTCATATTTGGGACCACATCAGTGTGCCATGCTGGCATGAACACTCAAAACCAAATTCTGCAGGACTGCAGCTGCCGTGCGAGCTTCTGGCAGGCCAGGGGTATCCACCAAGTGTCCATTGAAATTATGTTCTCAATTTTATACATTGCATAAACAGGATAAAACTGAAGCCTCTAGAAGGAACCCAAATGCCTTCCACAGAAAATAAGCTCAGAACACCAAGGGTGCCATCATTTCCTCTCAGGCAGTTGCACGCTGCCCATAAACATCATTGGAGTTTATGTGCACACAAATGACCTCTGAACTATTTGTCGTTAAATTTAATTAAAATCTCCTGTCTGAAGGGAAAAATAATAGGACCTGAGAGTGCATTTGGAAGCCATTATGGACAGCCTTTGTGCTCTGTGGAAGGGCACATCACAGCTGAAATAGCCCTGTGTCAGTGCAAGTGTAGAGGAGCAGGGAAAGACATGGCACTGCAGAGGGGCAAGGGAAGGCAGAAGAGAGGGGCTGCAGCCTCTGCACTTCCCAGGAACCTTGGATCTTTCTGCCTGACATCAGGACGCTGGAATTTTCATCATGGCAAACATTCTCCAAAAGGAAAGCAAAGGAGGGTTAGGAAACCCTCACGGAACAGGTCTGATTCTGCTGCTCACTAAGCCCTGTGGAAGGACGGGAGGGCATTGCCAGGGAAGTCAGGGAAGCACAGGTTTTGCAACACATTTGCAGAAGCTCCTGCCACAGATATTTTTAGGGTCATGGAGGACTTCCTCCTCCCTTCCTTGCCCCCCTTCTGCAAGCAGGTCAAGTAAAAGTCTGCTGCCCTGAGCTATCTCTCTTAGCAATCTGATTAACATATGGACATACTCTGGCTTACTAAAAATGGGAAATCAATTTGAAAGGCAAGACAAATATTATTTGCTTTCTTCCCATCTGCTGTGATATGTGAACATGCCTGCTTTCAGCAGGGATACAGGATTATTGATTTAGGATATTTATAGTGTTTGTGCCGTTATCAGGCCAGCTATCAGAAGGCTGTAGGAAAGGCTGTTTGACCCCACAGGCTATTTAAATATGTAGCTGCTTTAATAAAGTCAGATTTTCTTATTCAGGTTGACAGCAATACTATTTCATGTCGTGCCTAAAGATACCATTTCCTGCTTTGTCATCCACTTCTGTTTGATAGCAAGTCAAATTAAATGTAATTGTTAAAGGTCTCTCCTCTCTCCATGGTGACCCCAATGCATTTCCAGGCTGCTGCTCTGACCCTCTGGGTCTGCAAAAAGCTGATTTTCACTACACCATTGCCTTTTAACCCATAATCAGGCTGAGTCACTTTGGTGGAGGAAGCACAGAAAACCAGAGGACCATTTACCATAAGTGCAGACTGGCTTTTAAATGGTTGAGTTTTGAGAAGTTTCTCCATAAATAATCAAGCCAAATAATTGGAAGTGGCCACAGATAACTATCTAAAAAGAGATAGCACCGTGGGCTTCCAGCAGTAGCCCAGGTCAAAATGTGAAATATCCAATTTGGATTGCTGCTGAGAGCATATAATCAATATCTTTCATAATAATATTTCATCCAACCCATAAACACTTCTCCACATTGCTCAAGCCTTACCAGAACACCCACAAGTTGTCAGGAGGGCTTATCTTGGAATTAATGAATGAGAGCCTGTGCTCACAGAGAGCTCCATGTAGCGACGTGTGGCTCTGTAAAGGGACATGGTACACACAGCAATTAGTCTCAGGAGAAAATGCACCTTTTAGGATTGGATTAGGATGGCTGGTGCTCCTAGAAATACTGGGTTATTGGTGTGGCTATCTCTTGACCCTTCCAGCTTTATTTCTCTATCATTTCAAGCTGAAATTAACTTGAGAAAAGTGCAAGGTACTGGAATATAAGCTAAAAAATAACATACATTAGTTACTAAGCAAAGCATTTTATAACCAAGCAGATTTTTGACAAATATTTCATGTGTTATGCAGATAAAGCCCTGAGCTGAGACTCACAAGAGTTGTATGTGATTCTTAGGTCTCTCAAGGCCTTTCTACAGCCACCCTTAGATCTTAGACCTGCCTGCTCCCTGTGTGTTGTCATTGCATCCCAGGGAACAGAGCTGGTCCTGGAACAGGGATTCAGCTCAGGTTGGTGGAAGCCTGAGACAGGTCAAACTAAGGCAAACCCCCAAATCTAAAGCAGGGACAGGGCCTGTCAGATCTTCCCTACCATGAAGGATTTGGGGACCTGAGGCCTCCACAGGAGAATCAGTATGAATAACTAAGGCAAAGATTACTCCAGGGATTCAGACTAATGGAGAGAAGCACTGACTTACACAGCTACATGGCTTGAGGTAACTCAAACAGAAATGCAAGTTTAGAAAGCAATTCTGTGCTCAGGATCTGGAGGAGCTACAAGGTCATGAGAAAAACTTGGTTTAGTTCCACCACATCAGGAAACTCCCTTCTGCAGCAGGTGATAACTGGCTCACAAACATCTGGCTGCAGTTGTAGGGAAGTCCAAGGAGAAGGAACTGAAGCAGCAGCAGTGTAGGAAATCATCTGGGGTTATATCATGTTATAAGGTTACTCAAATGCAGCAGGAATGTTGGAAGTCACTGACTGAGCAGCATCCTGGCAGGACAATTCCATCTCTGTGCACAGCGTGTTCCTGAACAGCCAAGAGTTCTGCTGGGAGTTAATCACAATATTTTCTAATAACAGGCATAATTTGCTGCAAAAGTTACAGAATTAATCTCTGGGGTCAGGTAACCCCCATGTCTCAAAGGCTCTAACAGTCTATCACAGGCACCGCTCCTTCTGACCGGAAGAAGCATTTAATAGGAAATCCTGACATCTGGAAGAGCACATCTGGCAACCATAATGTTTCCAAACTTGCTAAGGGTCCTTTTACATCAAATTATTACCAACTTCCTTGTGTCATGTTCTCTCTTTACAAGGTGGGCCTGCATCACCCCCATTTATCCCACACAGCCCCAACTGAGCAGCATCAATTATACAATAATCACCTGTTTTTCTGTAGCACAGTGAAACTTTTAAGACATTCCTGGTGCTGGTGAAAAGTCGAGAAGTTTACAGTGAGGTATCTTTTGGTTGTTCAGTATTACATGGCAGCTGAAAACATCCAGTCCAAGCTAATAAAAGGAGCACAGGAAGGAACATAAAATCTGAGTCAGGCCTTAAGCCAAGCTCTGCGTACAGGGGATGGGAAGGAGACTCTTGTATTTTCACATCTACTTGATATGAGGTTTCTTGCCCTTTTCTCTGGAGCAGTCTGGGGTTGCTGCTGTCAAACATATCCAACAACATGTCCATAAAAGAATCCTTAAAATACTTTGAAGCATCTTTCCCACATTGTAGGATAAATCCACAGGGGAAAAAGGATTTCTCTGAACAGTTAGAGAGTCTATCAAAACAGCATGGCACTCAAAAGGAAGATGTTTTGGTTGCCCTTTTACCAATGTAAGTCTCTTTTGTCTCCAAAGGCGCCTCATCTGCTACACTGGTGTGACTTTCCCTCTGTTCAAGTCCTTTCTTGTGACCTTTTCCACTTATCAAACCCAGAGTGCTCCCTACGCCTCTCTACTGACATAACTCAGGGAGCCTCACCACATAAGGCCTTGGAGCTCCCACTCATCCCTCATGGCCTTCCAAACCCATCCTTTAATTCACTGCTGCTCTGTCTTGCCAGCACTTTGCAACTGGAACAATTCTCTGCACTTGCTGATGAAAATCTTTTTGTTGGGAAAGAGCTGATATATAAAATATCGCTTAGAAATTATTTCACAGAATCACAGAATCATTAAGATTTGAAAAGACCTTTAAGATCAGAGATTACAACCCTTAACCCAGCACCATCCACGCTCACTACTAAGGTTTGAAAAGACCTTTAAGATCAAAGATTACAACCCTTAACCCAGCACCATCCACGCTCACTACTAAACAATGTCCCTAGAACTATATTCCCATATCTCCACTGTCTATGGCACAGCAACAAAACATATCATTATTGCTCTAAAAGTGTATCAAATCAGATCAAATCATAATTGGGTTTTCCCACCTTTTTTTTAACTCTTATTTAATAAAGTCTGCTGTTAAACCAAGAACAAAGCAGAACCTGAGATTGGATGTCCCCATGTCTGGTCCAACAAAAATTATTTTTCTAGGATGGACTTACCTTAGAGGAAAGGAGTTATATTTACACTATTCTGTGCAACTGTGCAAAACTCACCTAAAATTGCAATAACTGTGTAAGGCTGACTGTTGAATCACAGAACCCTGAACCAAGTATTTGGCTTCCACTCTGCAGTCCCAGATAATTCTCCTCACACTTTACCTTCAAGCATCCGCGCCTTGACATTTCAAGAAATACCAAGGATACTTTCCCTGACTCGATGTGTGTTCCCTGCAAAGACAGAGGGCATTTCACAGGAGTCGGTGGAACAGAAACATAAACAAACCCCCGTGCCCTGGTTAGGCCTCTGATCAGGAATGCCAAACACCTCCCCCTGCTCCCTGTCACGGATATCTCCAGCCCCATGGGTCACTGCTGGTGGCCACAGCTTTGAATCACATGCTGGGCCTCCAATGATTTATCACCCCTTAACAGTTTTTGTGTTGAAGATTCCCAGTTGGGAGCTCCACTCCCCTTCCCCCCCACCATGAAGTATTACCCAAGAGCATCAAAACCCAAGCAGGAAAACACACTGTCCACGTGGAAGCAGAGTTAAAGTTGTTTAAGAAAACTATTTGTTACCCACAGACACTTTGAGCAAATAATTAGTGAAACCATAAAAGATTTTAGGAATTATGCAAAGGTTAAAAAGTTAGACTTGAAATCTTGTAGAGTGTTTCCAACAGACTACATGGGTGTCTGTTTCTCTCTGCACATTCCATTTTAAAACACAGTCAGCTCCTTCTTTTGATAAATCCTTGCTATGAGATTCACCTTAGTTTTCAGCCTCCTGTGCTTCTGTGGAGCTTCCTTGAAGAGTTTATCATCAACAGAAAAACTGTGCACAGGAAAAACTCCATCACTTAGAGAGTGCTAGCAGGTGATGTGGTAATTTCTGGTCTGAGTAAATAACCAAGATTTGTCTCACAGGAAACACTGATGCGGCACTTTTCATCTGCAAAGTTTCCAGCACCTTCATTCCAAAGCCAAGCTGACTTTCAAATTCACAATGTGGGATGCTGCCTGAACCTGGGTTAAAGCCAAGCTTTCCTAGTCTACAGCAAAAAGGCTCAGGAACAGATAAACTTCTTTTCTTTGATCAGACTCACTGGGCAGTAACGGTGATACCATGTCCTCATGCCTGTATCTCAGAATCTGGCAACAACCCCTGCAGGTGGTGGTGCTGGCAGTAATGAGAATAATATTTGTCCTTCTCCTTCTGGTGGATCCAAACAATCCATCCAGTTACTTTTTCAACAAAACAAAACAAAACAAAAAACAAAAAACAGTAGACCCACTACATGTGGGTTCTGAACACAGTTGAACCCATTGTGCACAGGAGCCACATCATTTCAGCCACTGAACAGAGTTTGACCATTTATTAGTATTTGTTTCAGTGGAAAAAGGCAGGTCCTTTGAACAAATGGGTCACACTTCACTCCTGCTTCTCTCCCTCACACCTCTACTGCCACTCAATGGTCTAATCAAAGACACATAATGCCAGCAACAGAAGAATCAGGTTGGAAAACAAAATAAAGTGATACTTCTCGATGATACTCAGAAAATTAAGTCTAAAAGGCAAAAAATCCAACTCATCAGCCAAATAAGTATCTTGGAGGGATGCATGGGAGGCCTCCTGTTGCCCAGGTCAAGGACACAGCTTCAGCACATCCCTTCTCCACTCCCATCCAGCTCTCATGCTTATGGAAAGCAGGGTGACAAGTGGGGACAATGTGGATAGAGAGGTACAGGTCTCATCCTGGCATGGAGCTGTGATGGAGCCAGGGAACATGCACTGCTGTGAGAACTGAGAAATACCTGCAGCTGCCTGATTTTATGTACAGCTTTAGCAACTCCCAACGTTTTGTAGGTTCTTTACTTGCACAACATGCAAGCAGGAATTATTATGGGGAGAAGGTGTATTCTTTATACATTTAATCCAAATCTCCCTGGGCTAAGTCTCAATGATGCTAAGCACTCACAGCCATAATCAAAATCAAGCCATTCTGGGATTATCTTCTGTAAACACAAGGCACCCTGTAATATGTAAAGTTATAATCAGTAAAACAATAACTCAGTGCATATCTAAAGATGTCCAAATAGAAATGTACAACCAATAAAGCATAACCTGCAACACTACCTTACAAACAGGTAATTTACCTGGGAAAAAGGGCAATCCACCACTAAAACAAGGCTACAACACAGGCTCTCTTCCCACTTCCTTTACAAAGGATGATAATAATGATTGTCCAACACAATTGCCAGCACACAGAGTAGCATTTTTGCATGATGTCTCACAACTACCACTGCCCTACTGGCAACAGGTCCCTAATAAATAGGTGTCTGTGACAATGAGGGGCAGGCCAGAACCCTTACAAACATATTGCTTCTTTCTTGTAGTTCTACCACTTGCCATAGACTGTGAGTAGAAGTATTAAAATCAAAAGCTAATACACAGGAGGCTTGTTTATTGCATTGTATGAACCAAAGAAGAATTTCCGCAATATGACACAGAAGGCAGAGTGCACAAAAATTCCTCTGAAGTCTGCAGAGAACGTTTAACAGACCCTCCTCTGTATTAGCCTTTTTCTCACATATCTGTGTTTTGAATTTTAACACAGCTGTGAAAGAAAAAAAAAAAAGGAAAAAAGCCCCACCAATAAGCTTTGCTAATTGGGCATTCAAAAGTTGGAGACAAAGGGAAGTTTGGGGAGGAGATGAGTTTGCTGTGGGCAGTGGCTGTGTCAGACAGCCAATGACATCACTGCCTGTGTTGTCTCCATCACAATTTTCCAGAACAGGATTACAGCGATGACAGATTCCATTCCAAAACTCCCAGGCAGCTCTTTACATAGATGTTAGCAGAACAAAAGCATTACACAAGATTTCCTCTCTCAGTTGAGCAGCATTTGATGTTCTCTAATGCTCACCTTGGGAAAAGCTCTGGAGAACCATATGGACTTGCTGAAATCACACAGGATGTCCTGTCTCATAGGCCAAACTCACGAGTCAAGGAACCTCTGTGGGGCAGACAGAGCAGAGGAGGTGGGTTTTATTTTAGTGGTGCCTTTTATTTCCAAGAGAGCAGGAATGACTTCCAAAGTTTTGCACATCAAATCCAATGGCCACATGTTGCATAGAAAATTGTAATGGTGGCCTATTTGGGCATAATGGGAAGTAGAAAAAAGAAAAAGCATCAACACTATGAGCTGCATTAGAGAATTCTTCAGTAGCCACAAATAAGTAACACACATTTTTAAAATCCTTTCACTTTCATCTTTAAAAACTCAGTTCTCCACTTGTACAGAATAACACAGCTGGTTGTCTAAGAAAGTACAGGAAGTCACAGCTCTTGATATTTGGATGTAAGCTTTCATTTAAAATTAATAACCACCATTGTCATGTATTTCAATTAAAAGTGGCCCAGTAGTTAAGAATTTATGGGCTCAATTAACCTAGTTCCCTTCTCTGATTCAGTTATTTTTTTACTTTCACCATTGGCAGGAAGTTATTAAATTAATATCCTTATTTTGTGCGTTAATTTAATCTGATTTGTATCTATTGCTGATTTCATCATCTTAAACAACATTATCAGCATCAACTCTCTTCTGTGTCTCACTTGATCCGGGGAGAAATGTTTTCTTCTTCACAGAAGAAAAATGAGCAAACATTTTCAATATTTGATGGATACAATTGTGCACAAAGCATTTATCTAATTTTCATGCTCTGTGTATTAGAGGAATTATCAGAACCAAAAAGCAGATAGAGATAATAGCACGCATTCATTTGGAGCTGCCATTTTTTAAAAATTCCCCATAAAATGTTATAGTTCTATCTTTTCCTCAGCCTTCCTCACACATGTACCTTCATGTTGGTATTTAGTTAATGGAAAATCAAAGGAAATTTAACAAGTGTTGTAAGGAACCACTTACATGTGAGAGAACAGCTTCATGGTCATTATCTGGCTTGTGCTTTGGAAGGTTTGGACTTACCCAGCTCCATTCCTTGCCCCAGCCTGTTTTATTAATGCCAGTGAAGACCAGGCATATGTTTCAGACAAACTCTGTGGAAGTGCCTCCTTCACAGCTACTCAGGCCCATCTCTGCTTGCTGTATAATTCCTGTGTCCCCTGCTGTACCCTGGCATTTCTGCAGTGTGATGAAATGAATTCAGATGAAGAGCACAGCTACTGAAGTGCTGCCCACCCCAAGTGATTCAGGCACATTCAGCTTTGTTGCTGTGACCTCCCAGGTGCCCAGGATTTATCTTTGTATACAACACCATCACCAAAAGCATCAAAAAGTGCAAGGAAGGTGCTGTGTTTCAGAAACTCTTTTTTTTAACCTTTAACTGCAAGCACAGGGTTGTAATAAGAAAGTATTACATTGCATTACCAGGCATGTCACTGCAAGCAAAACCAGTTTCACATCTTGGGTAGTTGGAGAGGCAGACAAATACTGTGACTGTCTTTTTCTTCTTGATGTCCTTGGATAATTGATCTTGAGCTAGGAACTTTGCATTCCAGCAGAAGCCTGGATTAAAAACATAGACCAACAACAGTCAGCCATCAATCTTGAGGCAATCTATCCTGTCTGCAACCATTTGTATGAGCCATTAGCTATTCAGTAACTCAGGAAGAGATCATCTTTCAAAGAGAATAAACTCTCAGTGCATATCCCCATTCATTCCTCCTATTCTTTTGCTAATTCCCATCTATTACTCCCTCAGCACTTGCAGTGAAATTGCATGCTCATTGCTTTGGTCATATTTATATACCACATAACTAAGCATCAGAAAAGAAGAAATAACTGCTTTGGTTTTTTTCCACATACAATTCCCAACAAAGATTTGAGAGAGAATTTTCCAAAAATACTGCAGACCCGGATGCAATAATATCCTCCAGCATGTATCCATACCTACATGATTCTCAGTTTTATCTATTTCTCCTGACATCATTCCTGAAGTGCAATGTAGTACCAGGAGCAGCAGCATTAAATTAAATTAAATTAAACAGCACATCCTCTTTGTGAGGGTCCTTTCTCACTGCCAAAGCAGAGTAAAATGAGAGGTTAGGTAAGATAAAGGAGACAAAGGCTTTGTTTTCAAAAAAGGCATCTCTTCAGAAGGCATCTCCTCTTCAAAAATTTTGGAGCTGGCTTTCCTGTGTCTGAAAATACTCTAATTTTATATACATACATTTTACTGAGAAAACATTCAAAATTCACTTTGAAAGTCAGTTATGCTGCATGCCTGTATGGACCAAGGGCTGGGAGGAGGGATGCTGATTGCTGGATCTTTCCACTGTGCCCCTGCCTCTCCCGAGGCAGCTTCCTGCTTCATCTGCTGCCCCAAATCAGCCCAGTTTTCCATCACTGAGGCAAACTCGGCCTCAATGTCTGCTCTGCTATTTGTACATCAGTAGAGAAGAAGGAAGAAACTATTCCCCTTTCCTGGGCAGAGACAGACTCCTCAGAGCCCACTGGACACGAGCACATTGTCCAGGGTGTGTCTTCAGAGCACCGACCAACAGCATCCACAGCCTGCTGGACTTCCCAAGTAACTCCATTACTCTGCACAATCTTCTTAATTGTTTAGGTAAATTTTTCCAATTGTTAGCACTCCTCTGGGG
The DNA here is from genome assembly GCF_963513975.1 of Fringilla coelebs. Taxonomy (NCBI): domain Eukaryota; kingdom Metazoa; phylum Chordata; class Aves; order Passeriformes; family Fringillidae; genus Fringilla; species Fringilla coelebs. The sequence continues at coordinate 59,948,096 of NC_140034.1, read as the reverse complement.
TATTCCCATTGGAATTCTTGTTCCTAAAGACCAACAACAGACGAAAGCAAATTGTATTTGGGACTGGTCATTAAGGCTGTTACATTGTTTTTCCTTCTTTTCAGATAGTAATTACAGGCTGTGAAGTGTTATTACTTTTTTTTTTTTTACCCCATACATTGCAATGAAGATCTTCCTGACCACATGAAGATTACAATTAATTAATCATGATCTTTTGCTTAGTGAACTTGGTTAAGAACATCGCATTCAGAACTCCAACTATATTTCCAAGCCATCAGGTTCACATCATTTTATATTAAAGCTAAAAAATAATTTCAAGAGATGCTTTTTCACTTTTTATAAATTGAAGTCGGTTTGATCAAGCCACAAGCAATGCAATTTTCAAAGTCCAGGAAAATAGTCTGGTGCCTAATCACAGCAGAAGAGTCAACCCTTACAGACTCCTCTTTAAATTCCTAGTCTAAACAATCATATTTCTTAAGCAGAAACAGCAACACTGAAATAAAAAGGTGTAAGCTATTTGAAGGGTTTTTTTTCTAATATAAAAAGTGATTTTTTTTTTTAATATAAGAAGCATGCATTTTCTGGCCAGCTTCACTTTAAAGGAATTTCATATGCACAATTTAGATATTAAGCATGGGCCCAACCATGTTATGTATTTAAGTGTGCCAGTACTGACAAATCATTGGCACTTAACAGTTCTGTCTTTAAAATCATCATAATTTGACTTCAGAGCACTGCAAAAAGCTATAAAAGGATTTTAAGAGCTGGAAAATGACTTTTCTTTCCAGACTGTTCAGAGAACTGTACATTCATTGTACTTTTGAAAGCAATGTGACTTGTGAAACTGGCAACTTTCCCATCCATAACGTCTTAGAGATGTTTATAGCACATGATATTTTAATTGCCTGGTGACAAAATTATTTGGAAATAGATCAGTTTCACAAGGCATTTGCTTCATATTTTAAACAAAAAAGCATGAGGTCTGAATATTGTTAAGGTCTGGACATAAGGCTGACAAAACAGCACAAATGTTAGGGGAAGGTGTCCATAACCCATCACCCTTAGTGCATCCAGGAATCCATGTGCACAAGCTTAGGTGTGGGTAGGGATTCAGTCTGGACAACAATCATCCAGGTACATCACAGATTCATAACCCTCTTAACCCTCTTAAAGTTTAACCTAACCCAGGCCATGTCTTCTAAAGGATGGTCTCCCCAAGCAAGCAGTGGCTGACAAACTGATTTTTTTTTTTTTTTTTTTTTTGGTGCATGTATGGAGGAGTATTTTTCACACAGAGTCTCTCCCTGAACCTACAGGACTGATTGGATGTGAATGGGGAGTCTGCTGCCTTTTAAGCCAGATTTGCCATCTTTGATTTGATGTATAAAATAGTCCAATGGCTTTGGATACACCACCTGGGGGACTGGCTTTGACTGCATGTCACACCTCTAAACCTGGACTCTTTTTTTATAGAACCAGTATTGGATGTGGTCATGTAGCCAAACTCCTGCAGTTTTGGAATTTCTACCTCACTTTCTCTAAGCCCATGCACAGAGAAAATTCAATCTGTCAACCACACACCAACAGATTTTTTCTTAACATCCCACCTTTTTTAAGAGGTAGTCAGGAGGGTTGATTTGCTTGGCGACTACATACAGAAAGGGGAAAATAATAAAGTGTTTAAATGTTTTTCATTGCAGCTTTTTAATTTGGAAGCTCCTTCCATTTTCCAAGATTTTGGTTTGTTTGTCTTATTTTCAAGTTGTCATGCCAGGGTTCACAGGTAACCTAACAAGGGATTTTGAAGATAAAAATTAGGGGAAAAAAACCACTTCAGTACAATCCACAGTTTTAGACTCTTGAAACTGTGTGTGCAAAGGGTAAAGAGTTTTCTTTTTATTTTATTTTACAAAGCACACAAAACATACACTGTACTTGACACGTGCACAACTCAGGACACTTGATCCAAGTCCCATTTACTGCACTTGGTAATTTGCAAATTTAGATCCTGCTGAAATATCTGAAAGGAAACCCTCTTATGAGCATGATTTTGATTTACAGCAGCTAAAGTTCTAAGCTGTAGAGGAGTCTCTCAAATATTTGTTTATAGGAAAAACATGGGCCCCGCTCCTAAACTGGGATTTTACTGGAAGGCTGCGGTGGAAAAGGAGTTACACCAGCGTTCCTTGCCATATTAGAGATCACGTTTTGTAAATGGGGACTGACCTTTAGCTGTACCAACACTAGTAGGTGTCACTGTAATTTATTCCTTCATGGGATTTCCTCTCTGGTGCTTCCCCAGCTCCGTGGCCTTGTTTATCAGCTCAGCAGTGCCTGTAACAAAACATGCCTACATATTCCACATCACATCCTTACCCGGAGCAAGGGGAGCCAGACAACCTAAAATATGGAATATGCATTAGCCAGCATGCTACATAAAATTCCAAAGCCTGAGACCTTTTCACAGCCTGACAGATTTTCCCATATAGCTTTCCACATTCCTGGCATAACCCAATACAGGCACTGCAGGCTGAATGATAAACAGAGACTCCTTCAGGAAGCCTTGGGAAAGTGGAGCCTCAGAATATGATGCTTTGCTCTGAATATTCCACAGGTGACCGAAGGCTGCACAGACCATTTTTTCAAGACAGACAGAAAAAGTAAAAATGGGACCAAAAAAAAGTAACTAAAAGTATCTGGCAATGACCTAGCACCACCCTCAAACACTATATTTTGTGAAAAATAAAAAAAAACTTCACTACTTTCCGATCCTGGAAAAAGCAGAAGCAGCATTTCAGCAGACACATGATTTTATATTGGTTTTGCATTAAGTGCATCAAGGCCTTTTATTGCAAATAAATAAAATTTAACTGCAAATCATGAAAAGCATGAAAAGCCATTTCTGCTAATTGACTCGCTTCTATTTTTTCTATTTTGTTTATCAGCTGTGGCTTACACATATATCCACGGCAGCCCCAGTCACAGGCAAAGTGCATCCAGCACTCAGAAAGCGCTCAGAAAACATGAGCCTTGCCACAGGCAGCACACACCCACTGAGCCAGGCTCTGAGCAGCATTCAAACCATGCACAAATATCCCAGAGTGGAGCCAGGGCAGGTACACACTGCCAGGCTCTTCCAGGTCACACCCCAGGGGAAAGCAGAGCATCTTCAGAGCTGCTCTGCTTCCCATCAGCAGTCAGGGGCTCTGAGCTGGCACAGGTCTTGGGCATTGTTGGGATGTTCTGATCACACTCACGGCTTTGCAGCCTGTGGAGCACAGGAAGAGAGGGGCAGCAGAGGATTGCCTCTCTCACAGAGTGACCTCTGTGGTGCAAATCCAGAGCAAAACCTCCGACAGCACAGCCAGGAGCCCCGGCCAGGATGAGTAATGAGGACCTCGTGTGCAGCCACCGCACGTAGTGAGAGCGCAAAGTACAAACAAAATAATGCACAAAGGACCACGGCCACTGTGCCTGTGTTAGAGCTGGGAAAGCTTCAGCTGGTACTGTTTGCAGTAGTTCTTGGGATCAAAAGAGGGAATGTGCACCTCCCAGTCTTACAAAAACGTGTCCTATCTGTTATTCAAAATTATCTGTTAAAATAAAACAAACGTGCAACCCTGTTTCTGACCACAGATTTGGGCAAAGCACTGGACTGGGTCATACTGTCATCAGCTGCTACCCTCGTTTATGACTGGACAGCAAAACCAGATCCTATTGCCTCTGCTCCCTCCTCACACTACTCTGTGATGCCAACAAAATGACAGAACAGTATTTCAACGCTGGATCTTTAAGCAGGCAAAATCTGAAGATTATTTTGAACATTTCTGCCGTTCTCAGTGATTTAAAAAAAAAAAAAGTTTGCAGGAAATAACCAGAAATCCTGTGCCATTAAAAAAAAATTGATTTTGTGTTCTTTAGCATTCATTTAACCTTAAATTCTATGCAAAAGAAGAAAGCAGGTTCATGAATTAATAAATATCAAGTGCAAACTTTATATCCAAACTTGATATCCACTCTGTTGAGGTCAAGGTGCTAAATGGCTAAGCTGAAATTCTGATACTTAGTACAAACCATAGGCATGTCAACACCTGACTAAATCTGGGAAATTATATTCCCTGTACTACAGGACAAAACAAAGCCAACAAACAAACAAAAAAAAAAAAATTAAGCTTTCCACTGGTGGAAGTAAATATTGAGAAGTACCTGACAACTGAGGAGATCACATATTTTAGTAATTTTGCTCACCTATGGAATGCAGTGAGCTATGAGTTGAGTAAGAACTGTCAGGATTTCCAGCTCTCCTATAAATTAAATCAGGGTGATCTGAAGACAAGGAAACAAACACATCCAGGAAAGGTTTCTCCCTTTCACACACAACACAAGCAGCATTGATCCTAGCCAGTGAGGAATTTCTGGGAGACAAAATTCCCAGGTAATGGGCTGAGGGAGAACTTGGAAAGAACCATGACCCCAGTTCTGCTGAAAAAATGTTAATATTTATGAGAAAAAAAAATAATTCTTTTCCTTCCCAAACATGTCTTTATAGTCTCGATCTAGAGACACTGACAGAGACACAGATTGCTCAGAATATATCCATTTCTACATATAATTATATCAAAAATGTTAGTATACATTTCAGTATACATTATCTATAAGTAGAGCTTATTTTATTGTTAATAATATTACTCTAACATGTAGATGACAGAAACTGAATTATTAGTGATATTCATCACTAATATTTTGCACCAAAGGAAAATTTATCTGGTTTTAAGGTAGAGAACAATAATTTGATTAACTCTACATTTTTGGAATTCAGCCTGAAACCTCAAATTTTTTCCCAAAATACAACTATGTTAATAAAAAGCTCAAGCTAATCAGCATAGAAGTTACACATACTCTTAGCTAGAGAAAAATATAATGAGTAGAATTTGGGGGAGACTAGTTCCCCCAAGCACACCAGAAAATTGGTAAGCATCTTTATCTTCACATCCAATAAATCTTTTCCTGCCTTACTGAAAAATAATCACTCTTGTGTGACCGAAATATATTTTAAATAGCTTTTTTTTTTTTTTTTTTAAGTAATCCACCACTTGAACTTTCCAATTAATTCCCATGAGCCATGAAAATGCCTGATGTAACACTGCAATTTTAAAATCATCTGTGGTCACTGAAGCTGACCAAGCCACCATGTGTGCACACAATCTCCACCAGCAGTTAAAGACCAAGCTGCAGAACAGGTGATGCCACCATGTGGGGCCTTGACTGCTAAATGAGGTCAACTGACAGGGACTGTTCTGAAGGAGGGGACAACATGGAAAGAAGAGCCAAGGTTGGAGAGGAAGCTTTGGGAGGCTGAGCAGCAGCCTCACAGGCAAGCTCCTATTGTGCTCAGAAACAGAAAGAATTTGACATCTGACCTCTCCTAGGAGAAAAACCCAAGCAGCATCTCCAGAGCAGGCAGTGAAGCATGGAAGTGCTCTGTCCCACAACAAAGAGCAGATAAACCAAGACACACTGGATAAACAGATAAACAGGGGCTTCCTGGGTGTCTCTGGGAAACCCCTGAAGATCCATGCTTTGAGAAACAGTGCTCGGATATCTTGTGAGAAGTTCTGAAACATCACTGAGACTGCTCTAAAACCCTCCAAATTCACAGCTCTTTTTAGAGTTTTGTGGCTCACTTCTCCATAAGACTTCGCTAAAAGCCTGATTCTTGTATCAAGCAACATTAATGGTCTCCTCTTCTTCTTTATCCAGGCAGGTGGCATTTCTATTGTGCCCATTTGTGGCAAAACAGGCCATTTATCTTTCAAAAGAGCAGTTAATGAACATTCTCTCCCATTAGTATGGCTGGTAAAGGCCTCAGTCCAGAAGCAGAGGTGGAAGCACTGATCACAGCCCTTGCCACTGCAGGGAATGAATCTCCATAACAGAATTAATCCAGAATGACTTTTTGCTCCAGATGCATCCAGTGAAATGGGCAGCTTTGTTACCAAGAACTGCCCAGTCAGACACTCCCCATTCAACAGGTCTGTGCAGTAGGGAATGCTTGCCTGTGTGGAACACTTACCACCACATTGCTCCAAGTTTCCTTCAAAGGAATTTATGTCCCATTTTGGGCTTCATCCATTGTGTGCAGGCCAAGCATCTTTACCTCCTTCTAAAAAACAGCTTGGGTACCTGAACTCTAAAAACAAATAATACCCGAGCCTCTGGAAGTCTGCTCAAGCAAATATATTCAGTCAATAAAATAATCTCAGCAGAATTCCGAGTTGTGTCCTTGTTTGATTTTGGACCAGCAAAGAATGCACAATCAAACCCCATTACCCAGGATTTTGAAAATGGGATGGATTTGAAATCACTGGTTGTCCTATACCACCACCTTCACCGGTGGCTTCTGTCAATTATATGACTCAGAGGCAGGTGAAGGGAAAAGACCCGACTGATCTGAGACCACTAACGATGAATCCTGTCAGATGGATATTTTGTAATAAATTTCTCCTCCTTGCATTGTAATTCTCACATGCAGCCTGAGGAGAGGTAAGCAGGTTTTTTTTCCTTTTTTTTCAAGTTGGCAGCAGGTCCTACTCAAGGTCAGTTGCTTGGTGACCAGTTTCTCTGGCTACAAAATAAATATTCCACATCTGAAATATTTGAGAAAACACTCTTTTTCCTAACTACATTCCATAGTACTGGGGCCATGGGGTTTCCCAGAATAGTCTAAAATGTTAACAGGGTTACACAAAGGACTACTTCCAATTAGATTATCGCTCTAAGACAGACACAGATCCATCCCCATACACAGCAGTGCTCACATATTCTTTAAATAGTATGTTAAACCTGCTCCAGGGTCTGGAGCCCATGTGAAGTAGTTTAACCGCCTAGGAACAAATTAGCTGGCTGGATCCTGTGCCCTTTTAAATGTAGGTGTGGTGGGAGACATTTTGCAGGGAATGAAAAACTGGAAGTCACTGTGTTCAGTCTGAGGTGCCTGCCAAGGAAAGCAACAAGAGAGCAAGACACAAAACCAGATATCTCACCACCAGGGATGCTCCTGGAAGTACCTGCTCTGGGATCAGCACAGACAGTGTGGAAGTCAGGTGTCTGCAGGCAGCTCCCAGTGCTCCATGCCATCCCCCTCTCCATCCTTTCAGTACAGCGCTGCTTTGTCCAGGACACAGACAGTTGAAGCAAGTTCTTCCAACCCTCTCAAAACATTTGTCCCAGTGATCTATTCTAAGTACCATCATGGACAGATTCTTATTTTTCAAATGCAAAGAGAAATACTGTAGGACCAGTAACCAGTAGCTAACTCTGCACCTTTTCCCATCATAATGACAGGGGATGTCTTCAAAGAGACTAAGAATAGGACAAACATTTAGTGATGCTTCTTTAATACCCTTTTCAGCTCTCAGCACTCTGTAGCATAAGAATTTCCTGCACTTAATAGCCCTTGATGAAGCCTTCTTCCATGAATTTGTCTTCATACAATGACTAGGGAGGAGAAACAACTAATTCTAGATTTTATGATTTGGTAATAATTCCCATAAAAGAGCACCAATTATATGGAGTTTTAAAAAACCCTATGGAAAAGAAAAAGGTATTCTTGAATGAGCAAAATAAGGATTCTCCACCTCATAAGCATCAGTTAAAAACTTGGATGAAGAGTTTTAAGGCTGCCAATTCTCAAAGGGGAGACAGTCAGGAAATGGGTTTAAACTCACATGCTATAGACGTAGGTTCAAGCATTCCTTTAAATACAGGATCCAGGTTTCAAACTCACCTGGCCTTTCAAAAAAAAAAAATATTTAGACATGTACCACTCATATGCAGTCTGGGAATCTAAGGTCAACATGAAAAATTAAAAGTCTCCCACACACACCTAAATGCTGGGGGTGTTTTCATTCTAAATATTTGGTTTTAATTTTTTCATACACCCAGAGCACTCACATCTCAGAGCTGGAAGCTCCACATCTGTGGGATAGTCAACTGTGAAAAGGGTCTGGACACTAATTACACATATCTGGGCACTCATTAGCACCTTAGAGAGAAGGAAGTATTGGTTTATTCTCTTTCATAGGGGGAGGTAAAGGTACTTTTCCTCCATTTTGTTATACTCATTTCCTAAGGAGATTATTTTTCCCAGATGTTCCTGCCCCATTTGCTGGACAGGATGAACAGTGGTTGCTTTATAAATTCTCATGTTTTCTTCATTATCAGCACTTTGTCCACATTGTAGGAATTAATAATTTCCTCCTAATTTTCCTCCATAATGTGTGTGTTTTGCAGATGTTGATTTAACACTTTTGCATATATCCGCATTATCTCATTTTGCAATAAAAAGACAAACTACAGAAGAATTCCTCCTTTTGAATCTACTTATTTTACACATCTTACTTCAGATTCTCAGAATTTGATTTTTCAGTGTACCTGTTAATCTGTTAAATTGGGACTCATTTATTTGTTAAACTGACAATCTGGAGTTTATGGTGATTGGCAAAGGCAAATAAGCAAATTAGGCCAAGGATCTTCAGGTAAACAGCCACAAAGCAAAGAATAAGTATCTCTAAGTGTTTTCACTTAGAACTCAATGAGTGACAAAGAATTCATTTCCTCATCACTGCACTCCAAACTTGAATCTTCCTAGAGCTCTGCATTTCATAGACTATCACTCTGTTTCTGGGATATTCAAAGCACTGCTCCTGCAAGCTTCAGTCCCAGAGCACTTTGTCCTGTGCAACAAATGAGCAAAAGAAGCTGTCATGATACTCAGGGAACAGAGCAAAAATTGCATATAAATCCTTAATTCTATTTTTTTTTAATGTCAGTGCTCAACTTTGTCACATCCTGTTAATACAGCCCAGTAGATGTTCAGCATAAAATGCTCCACCAGCAAAACCAGAAATCTGCTGAAAGACAAAAAAAAAGGATGTTACTTAGGTTCCAGGATTTTTACCAATATTCTAAAGGGATAGTGATCCAGCAAATACTTTATCCAGTTCTTAGCCCTTTGACAGTTCCCTGGACTCTTTATTCCAAGTTCAAAGCAGTTTGCTAAATAAGTCTTAGCCTCCTGAATCACAGAATCATAGAATGTTGTAGGTCATGTATTTCCAACTCCACTTTTGTCCTGCCTGCTGATTGTCCAAACCATCCTAATTTCATCAGTGTCTCCACTCTCACTCACTCCTGGAGCCAATTCTCTCTCCTACATGGTGCAGTCCAGCTTGCCTTTCATTAACTATGCATGGCCCACTTACCCTCTTTAGCTAAAAACTCACCATAATTTCGTTTATTTCCCTGCCAGTTCCTATTTCCTCACATCATATCTGATCTTGTACCCCTTGAATCTGTAGAGGTAGCTACATAATTATCTTGATGTTAACAAGAGTTACATATCCCTGACAGGGCTGAGTAAAAATTATCTCCCAGAGTGGGACAACTACATCTTTGAAAAAAAAAATTCCAATATTTTTGTAGCATGGGAAAAACAATGTATTTTTTCTAGTCTTGTACTTGGAAGACATTAAACTGTTCTGGCTGAAAGCTTCTTAAGAGAATTCAGACAGAGGCAGACACTAAATGAAACATGGAAAAAATTAGTTTGAAACTTTGACAAAGTTGTGAACAGCTGAAAATAGGCTTTAAGGGCTGGAAGTGCCTGGCAGCCTTAGCAGTAGATGCTGTCACAAGCCCTGCCTGCAGTGAAAGGGCCACCCCATCAGGTCACCCGCTTTGGTTACAATCAAGCATAACACAACTGCATTTCTGGAGTAACTCTGTGTCCCTGTCAACCAACCAAGACAGCACTTCTGCCATTTGATTGTCCAACAATTTGGTACCTCCATGAATCCTGACAAGGAGACCTCAGAACACTTCCCCACTCTCCAGGGCTGCGACACGGAACACGAACACGTTGCGAGATCTCCCCCGAGCCCCAGTTTCTGAGGTGGCAGTTCATGGCAAACAGCTGGTGACTGAGCCCCCAGCTGTCCAGATTCCCTCTGTGAGAGTCAGTCGTAGCCCTACTTGTGTCTTCAGCCTCTCCTCCCCGAATTTGGCTGTAATGGACCTACCTAAAGTAATTAGGCCACCTGTTGCATCGCCAGATCCGTTTAGGGGAGTTCTTCGGCACTCTGGTTTACACGGTTTGACAGGAATTGTTTAAGTGGGTACCACTGTAATGGCACTGCAAAGTGAAATCGTGACATTATTTTAATCAATAAATATAATTACGTGCTCAGATGACTGTGAGTTGTTGTAATTAGTTCTCCATACCGTAATGCAGTCTGTAAAATGCCAACTTTTTGCACGTTACATGATGTGGGATGGGAATTGCGTTTGCAGGTGATTGGGATATTTACAAAAAATTGAATTTTTACAGCTCAGAAAGATGTTTTATCCCTGGTTAAAAAAAAAAAAAACAAACAAAAAGAAGTATCAGTTGCAGAACTTGAAAATGGCAATTTGGTTTGGGAGTAAATTTGGTTTTATAGGTACCATTGGCACCGCAAAAAAGGTCACCATAAATTAGCACAGTCCTAACACAGACCAATTCTGCATCCATACGTCATACAGTTTTATTTTTGGTTTAGATGTATAAATAGGATCTATTTAATCTATATATACATATATATACACACATATAGAGAGATATATATATCTCCCCCCATCTTAGAGGTTCTTCACAATAATGCCTTCAGGAAAAGAGTGGGGTTTCTTCTCAGTAGGTTACATGGTCATTTTGGCCACTGCTTAGCATGTAAATTATACAAATTAATATAAACATACCAAATATATTTATATGCAGTAGATTTTAATTTTACATTAGCAAGGATTTTAATATCACAGAATTTCACTTTTATTTTTCTCTTTCTTTACACATACCTTTGTTTCATGTCTTGAAAGGGCACTCCACCCTGTAATCTTCATTCACTCTGTCCACAGCTCAAAACTGACATTAAGCACTTGTTTATTTTTAAATACATCCTTAAATGCAAAAAAGTCAACGGGGTATAAATATATTTTAAATATCTAAATTTCAGCACACTCGTCCATAGGAAATACCAGGAAATACCAGTGAATACTTGCACATCATACCACACTTAAAGGGCTTAGATTTTTCTTATCTCCATAAAAAGAGAGAAGGAAAAGACCTCTGGGGGTAAAGAGGAAGATCTCAATCTCCTTTATATTTTGCATTCCTGAAACTGTGATAGTCCTAATTTTGCAATGCAGGATGAACAGGACGGCTTCCCACATCCTGCAGGATGGGACAACAACAATATGAATGCAGTGAGAAATTAACAAAGTTGCTATTAAAACTGCTTAGAATGCATAAGGAGTTTAGTAGGCAACAAGACCTAAATTAACTCTTCAGTCCAAATTTTTATCATTATTAAATTAACTAAATGTGCCTCAAAACATGAATGTTCTAATAAACTGCTTGGGGTTGCAGCCAGTTTTACCATTCTAGGATACAGAGCAATGTTATGCCAAATAATATTTCTCCAGACCACTCTTATAATCAGAGTGCAACTCATGTGACTAAAATAAGGTCCAAATCAAATGTTTTAGGTACATAAATACCAACGGATCCAGTCCATAGAGTATGGTCCATAACAAGACCACAAACTCTGATTTACAGGGAAAATTTGAAACGCTGCCCTGCAGGGATAAAAAAAAATGAAAGTTGTGAATTCCACACTGGTGTCAGTTCCAATATCCCCAAATGTTAAAGGCAGTAAAGCACAACTTCACCTGTACAGATTCTCATTACAGCCACACTTTTAAACAATTAATACAAACAGTACACTGTCAAATGCAATTTCCATAGGACTGAAATAAAGAATGAGAAGATTTATTTCTTAAAGGCACTATCAATTTCTCCACAAGCTTTGTTTTGCACACAACAGCTCAGAATAGCAATGATTAACTGAAAGGAGGAAAATGGAATGCTGTCACTATTTTTCCAGTTACTCCTTATAAAAGGTATGTGGGTACATCAAGTAGACAACATTTATCTTTCCCCTTGTGGTTTGCTGGTGTTGGAGAAACAAAAAATGGACAGAACTATCATTAAAATTAAGAATCAGAGAAACAGACAAGGGGTTAGTTACATCTACATATAATTTATTGTTGCCCGGCAGGATTTCAAGCCCATGACATGCACCTTCAGGCTTTACAGGCTGTTTTGTAGATTGGTCATCCACCATAAATAAAATCTGACGCTGAAATCAATTGACCTGACATTTACCCTGCTTCACTGCCTAAGCACATACCAGCTCTCATGTGTGATTTTTAGGAGGCTCTAAAAGACAAAATTACAAGGGCTGATGAGCAGTTATCAATGACAAGTCTGTAGGAGTGTGTGAGTCATGAATGGGCCAAGAACTCTGTACGGGAATAGTGTAAGCTTTTACCTAGCTGAGCTCTGATATCATCACGTGAGCTACTGAGAGATATAAAAATAATATATGAAGCGGTAACCTTCCCTTCCACATGAGATAGAAAATGATGCAACAAAAAAAACAGGATTAAAAAAAAAATTCAGAGTGACTAGGCCAAGGATAGTGCATTTCTTGGGCAAGGTAATAAAATTTTCCCATGTTTACTGCAAAAAAATTCAGTTCTTAAAAGACAGTATTACACTGAGTTGCAGTAAGATTTAGGTTGTCTGACTTAATTCAACACCTATTTTAATGAAGACAGTTCATTTGAAAAAATTTGCTTCCTTTTGCCAGGTAAGTTAAAAGAAGAAATCCCAAGTCACTTTGTCCTTGGGCAAGTAGTCAAATTCTCCAGGGTCCTAGTAGGGTGCTTGTTTCAGGCTAGGCATGAAGGTCACTTGCAGGGCTTTGGTATCAAAACTCACTCATGTTGTCACCCCACCCTTTGTTGGTGGGGAAGAGCAGCCAGAGTCCGTTAGACAATATCTGAGACACAGACCTTCTTCCATGGAACAGATTACTCTAGTGGTATCCACCTTGTACTGGTACTCATACACATCACTTGCTAAGAAATGTGATATTTGGCAGGTTATGATCAGCTAAAATCATCAGTCAGTTTCAGAGCTGACTGGCTGGGAAGAGTCATGAGGAATTTGGTAACAAATCAGCAAGCCAGGTAAAAATCCACTCCTGCCAGCCCACAGCATGGCATGTGGACACTGAGCACTCTTGGACTACCCAGCAAGGGGGTTCCTTCCAGCTTGTCCACATCATTTAATTGGCAGAAGTCCACAAGTCCGTTCCCAACAGCAAATTCATGCCCAAGTTGGATAGGAAGTCATTTGACTCAATCAGTAGTCATTCCTTCCCCTCTGTCAGCATAAGGCTTTCTGAAGGATCTTCACTCAGCTGCAGTCTCAGCAGGTCATTTCTCTCTCATCAGATCCCAAGGTAAAAGCTGCTCTAGCTCCATTTACCTACCCAGCTCTCCCCATTGTCAATTCAAACCCAAATGAGCCTTTTGAAGTCTCTTAGTCCTCTTTTTTTGTGCCAGGAAACCTTTGGGACAGTTTATAATCTATATAAGCACTGAGACAGGACCACAAAATGAATCGTATTAATATAATTACAACCAGTAAAGCCATCAAAAGGAATGATTCCATATTTAAGCTAGAATAAAGAGGTAATGTGAAAAAAAATACTCTGGGAGATCTAATTATATAATGCAGTATTCAGTTCTGCACGGCCAGCCCAGCAATTCCTCTAACATTCCAATCAAAGTGATCTCACTAGCATGTGAGAGAAGAGTCCAGCTGACAGATTTGGGACATGTAACGTACTATTTAGTCAAGAGGCCCCATGTGCTATTCATAAAGAATTAACAACTCTTATATTGACAATGACAGTATTGTCAGAAGACCTTTGGAAGGGGGGAAAAAACCTCCATAAACTCCGTCTCTGTGAAGTTGGACTTTTTTTTTTTTTGGCCCCTCTTTTCCAATGCTGATGTAATCTCCAAACATCTCCAGCAGCAGCTGCTCAGCGAAACCAGGCACCTTCTCCCTAGTCCCTTTCAGCAGCACACGCAGCACTTTCCAGCTCCCTCAAGACAATCAGGGCCTTTCTTTCACCAATTAGCTATCACTTCAAGAGTCCTGCGCTGTCCAACGAGCTCTTAAGAATGGTCTTTGCAGGAAACAACACTGGAGGAGCTTTTTTTTCCCCCTAGACAAATGAAAAGGGGAAAAAGGGGAGGGGGAAGAGGGGGACACAAAAAAGCACAAGAAAACAAATCAGAACACAGAAGCTGTCCAAAATGCATCACTCACTTAGTACATGGACAAATGCAGAAATGTCCTCAACAGCCAAGGCTAGAGCAAAGCACACACACATACACAAACACACACAAAAAAAGTTCCTACTTTCTTTAGGAGATAGTTTGTTTAGTCAAATATTTTAAAAAGGTTTCATAGAAAGAAGTGCTCTTGTTACAGCAAGTCTGAGCCGTGCAAACTGAAAAGGAACGAAACTCCTGTAAGATTATGCTCTGTTTCCTTATTTGGCTCTCCAAATGTAAAGCAGCATTATTTGAAGTAGACACTATAGGAAAGAACTCGGTTTAGCTCACTTTAAATATAGATGGATTGATGAAATGAGTAATTACTGGAACTGTTAAGATCTTTTCAGACTTACTAACTAGCACGTTCCTTTCCCCAGAAACAGCACTTTCTGTCTAAAAAGAAATTAAAGCCTGATTCAGAGACATAAGGCTTTGGGAATTCTACATTATTTTTTCCTTAAATTCAGGGTAAAGTAATACCTTGAGATTAGAGGATACAGTAATGTCCTTGGAGATGCCAAGTCCTCATTAGAACTAGCACAAACTCCAGGACCCACTTCAGAAGAAAACAAGAACATTTATTGATGTTTAAGCAATTCCTTGCCTGGGCCTGGATATGTGGAGTTGTGAAGGCAAAACTGGGAAGGATCAGCAGGAAGTGAAATTACTTGGATATGGTTCAAGCAATAGCCTTGTGTCAGAGCTGCTTCCTTGATTTTTAAAAATTTTGCATTAAGCCAAATATCATACCAAAATACTGACTGTCAGTACCCTCTCAAAGTATCACTTTCTGGTCAAATTTGTCCTTGATTGGGGTAACCTCATGAAAGTAAACATGTTGCCTATTACACAGCCATCAGAACCATATTTACACTGCAATTTAAAAAATTAAATAAAATAAAATACAAAGCCCAGGGCTTTGCCTTTGATATGCATTCCCTTTTATTGAATGAGTATCAGAAGCAAAGCCCTGGGCTTTGCAAACAGTTAAATGGTAGAGCAAAGCAAATACTTTCAGGGGTTTCAGGAGTTTGTTCACACTAAGGGATGTTCTCAACTACCACATGGATTCCTTAATGGAGGTGGAAAGTGTCAGAACTGATCAGATTGCTTAAAAGGCAAGAAAGTCTGACATATTGCCCTGCATGCATTTATGAAGCAATGGGAATCAACTCAAATTCCTCTGTTCAGGAAGGCTCAACCAAGGGATGAGTACACAAAATCAGGATTAAGGAGGAATCTTTGAGGAGGCACGCCAAACAATGTCTTTTTATACCTACAGATTCCAAAAGCTGCTGAGTTTAAAGGGACTGCTCCCTTCAACTAGCAAAGACTTGGCTGAAAAAATGCAGCAGGCTGGTGAGAACAAATAAATACACATGTATATGTTACTAGGGTCACCTACAGCTACAGGAAAAAGGATAGAAGGGGCCCAAAAGGTCTACCAGCTTGCCCTAAAGCAAAATCAACTACATCATTCCTGACAGCTGTTTCTCTAACATGCTCTTTTCTTTTAAGAGACCTACACCCACACAGATGAGAAGAAAGGAAATCATCATCTCATCTGAAAGGGATTTCAGCAGGAAAAACAGTTTGACAAACTGTTCAGTGGCTCTATCTGCTACAACACAGCCCCTGCAAGACAGGGGCTCCACAGTACGCACTCACTTGGGCAACCGGCTCATTTGGTAGCTGTACAATTAATTAGTGGTTGAGGTGATGATACCTGAGGTTTTTTTCAGAGAAGCAGTATCTTTGTACCAGCCCATCAGGATGGCTCCAAGGAAAGTGGACCTTTTGTGACAACCCTCTTCCTCCAGCGTGGTGCAACACAGCTGTCCTTGCTCCAGCAGCATTGCTGAGAACCACCGATTTCAGCATGAGCTGCAATCCAGCACATCCCATGCCTTGGCCATCAGCTCCAGCTCACTCTAATAGCACCCAGGAGCCTGGGGGCTACTTAAGGGCACACCCCAGGGATGAACTGGGGGTTCATTGCACTGCCAAGGGAACAGGTGCCTCCTCCTGCCTGGGCTCACGAGCGGCTCTCAGCTCCGGCGGGCCCCGCGAAGTGTCAAAGCCGGAACAGAGGCGGCACATCCCTGGCGCCTGGCACCGGGATGTGCCCAGGACAGGCTGACACAAAGCTGGGGCAGCTTCCCTGCCAGCTGCCTGGGCAATGGCAGCTCCCTGGCTCCACATGCCACGGCTGTCAGCTTGGCAGCCCGCTTTGATTCACACACAGGAATGCTGTCCAAAATGGAAGGACATGCTTTCCTGCTTGGATTTCACTCCTTGGGACAGATTTCCTCCCACAGAAAATTAACGGCACGGCATGAGCGAGGCATATTTAAATGCCAGATGGAAACTGGCGTGGCTGGATTTTAGAAAATGCAGTTTAACATGGGTAGTTGTTCTTCCCCTCTTTGCAAAGTATTATTTTGAGAGCAAGTGAGGAAAAGCACTATGTAAAGCCTATACATTGAGCATTATTACTTGGATTTTCCCAAATTTATTTTTTCACACAACAGATGTTCCTCATGTCTGGCACCATTTTTAATGATGTGCCTTTTTTTGAAGAATGTGTGCTGTATCACCCATAAAAGCATCCTCTCTCTTCAAAGTTTATTTTATTAAAATCATTTTTCAACCAGTCCTCTCTCTAGGGAACAATGACATGATAGAACAGTATTTCTGACAGGCAATATTTTATCACTAACATGTGTTTTCATCACACAACCAGTATTACTACCCTATTCTGCTATAAATATTTATTAAAATCCTCTAATCTGTAACTATTTCCAAGACAAATTTAATATTTTGCTTTTAAATTATCACATAATTAATTGTCCTGGTAAATGCTCATTGAAGGGTAGTTTAGGGGGGAAAAAAGTACATATTACGCAGTCTTGTTGACTTTTAAAATGTAAGGCAACAGATTTCACATCTCATTTTCCAATTCCCTTATAAAGCAATCTCCTAAAATATCACTACATTCCCAAAATTTTAAAGTATCAAGTAAATTTACAAGCAGCAAAGCAGACAATATAACAATAATCCTAAAACACTCACTGTTATCACCAGTTTGAACTATATCCCAAAATATAAGTAAATTAGAATTAAAAAATAGGATATTTGACTTACTGCATTTTCCACACATTCAAAAGTCAGGATATCTACCAAAGGAAGCAGCAAGAGTTGCAGGTGCTGGCAAGGCTAATAAGAAGTTCTGAGTTCTTTGTTGAAAAAAACAAGGGAAAAATTCAAGACCAGCATTTATCTGTCAGAATCAGGTCCCTTCTACAGTTATCAGAGTCAAAAAGGCACCTTGCTCCAGGTTACATATGTGAAACCTCCTGAGCAAGCATTCTACATCACACTGAAAACAAAGTACCACTTAAAAAGGGTCAGATCAAGACGTCACTGCTTTAGAGGACAAAAATCTGACATTCAGAGTCAATTAGTGCTCCACATAAGTTGTGATAACGTGCACATATCAAGATCATTAAATCCTGCATTGAGTCAAAGCAAAGTCAACACTTGCTCCACGGGTTTTCTCCTGGAAAATCCCCAGCAAACACATTCCTCCCACTGTAATCAGCTCGGTATGCCCATTTCCATGATCAAGAACAACAAAGACAAATAGAAGATACTTCATTTATTGCATGTTTCATCCCTTAAGACTAACTTCAGCCTCCATAAAACCAGAAGTATTAGTAAAACCGCAGCTCATCTTCAAAGGGGTCAAAAGTGAGATTTAAATGCAACAAAAGAGCACAAATCACAGGAAACAGCAATAAAAGTGAAGGGAAAAGACTAGAAGGAAATTAAACAAAACCTTATAAATCAGTCTTAAAAGTGATTACACAAAGACATCTGTATTTCCAAAAAGACTTGATGAGACCTCTGCTGTCATTCCATGACCACTTCCATGTGCTGCTGGATGGGGCAATGGTCAGCAGGAGACATCTTGGTTCCCTTTCACTTACAGGAATTTCTTATTAGAAATGTAATCAGAACATGACCCAGCAGTAGTAGAATCATCACATACAGGCCATGATACTTAATGGTACCAATCAATTAAAATATTAGCAATGCCCAAAATGTCCACCTAATTACGAACAAATATAAAAATACAAAAATACTTTGTGACTCAACAGATAAAAATAGGGATACATATTTAAATTTACATTTTAAAGTTCAGAGCAGCATGTTATCAAGTAATTATTATCTCCTTAGTGATCAGAGAGACCATACACAATTTGCTAAGTTTTCACACTCAGCTAGATGCCTAATTTTTGGGGTAGAAAGAACCTCAGGGTTTTGTGCTGAGGAAATTAAGGAATTATCACCAAATTTGACCAGGCACAATGATCTAGCCCTAAACCAACCTTTTCTGGTGCCCTCCTTCCATCAGTAGATTTTTTTTTTCCCCACTGAATTAATAGATTCACATCAATACATCAGAGAATTTAATGAGTACTATTTTTGACAAAACAATGTTTCAACAGAATGCTAATTTTTCAAACATAGAAAACTGGCAAAACATGCTTCAGTTTTGACAAAGTATTTGCCAAGAGCTGCCTTCCAGAGCCCTATGACTCAAGATCAGCACAAACCAGACAGATCACAGTCTTCAAACATTATGCAGTCAAGGCACTCATGCATAAAACCACAGTTTGAGCCTTTTGATGAGTGCTGTGGTCACCTGTCTCTGGGCTATTCGCAAGCCTCCCTTCACTTAAGATCCTTGTTTCCTTTTCACTGTGCAAAAACCAGACTGGGACTTTCAGAAATGTCACAGGATGGAAAACTCACTTCCCTCTCATCTGCAACTCCATGTCTTTGGCAGACCAGATCACTTGGATTATGCTCTGCCTGTGCTGTACCAAAAAGAGTTCAGACCCAAACCTGCCCCTGGTTTACAATTAAATTTGGGTGTTCCGGTCATCCTCTGTTTTGACTGCACGAGCTAACAGCCCTGAGGTTAAAGTTCCAATGGTAGGTCCCTGGGCCTCCACAAGATGCCATTTTCCTACAAGGTCCACCATGTGACAAACTTAACAACTAAAGAAAAATTCAAACTTTCTAAAACTAACCATAAGCAAAATGTGCTTTGGCGAACTATAGACCTGGGAAACTACTTGAAGATTATATCACCCCACTCATAAAATGCAGTTATTAAAAAGAACTGTTACCCTTTCAAGTGATGGAAGGCAAACATTTCACATGCTGCACTCACACTGCTCCAAACCTCATTTTTCTATTCAAAAATGAAAGTCGGGCTTTCAGCAAACTACATTGTGTTTTGAAGAAGTTTTTCATTCTACTAACAGGTTATCCAGCTTACTTCTAAAGTCTCTTTGCACACAAAAAGAAGGGGAGCTGGGGCAAAGAAGGAAAGAAAAGAGTCCATTTGAAAAAATTACACTGCTAGATTACAAGAGTTGAAAGCTGGTATGTAACTTTGCTCCGGGTGATCAAACTGCTAATCAGGAATGCTGTCGGGAACAGAATGGAATTCCAAATAAATTAGCCATATCCAAGAAGCCAATAAAACACAGGATTAAGGCTCACAAAGAAAACAAATTTATTCAGCCTACTTTATCAGAATTCTTAATAATGGGTACTACTTTTTCTCATCGCAGTCTGAGCTCTTCCACTGGAATAGTGTAGAGAAGGAAAAATGAGTTCCACTTCATAAATCTCCTACTTGTACAGACACCTAAAAACGTTACAGAGAGCAAGACACACAATGCCATTCTATATCAATACATATGCTTATCACAGCCACGGGAGAAATGCGCTGATTTATTTCCCCGACTTTATTTCTGAGGCACCTGACCAAAGAAAAGATGCTACACACTTCTGGGAAAATCTACAAAGCTGAAGGAAAAGGTTAGAAATTCACTGACCTCCATGCTAAAATGAGGTTCAATACCACAGTATATATATTGAATAACTAACGACAAGAATAAATCTCTCTCCTCTAAGACAATCCCATTGCCTCATGCTTTTCATCACGTATAACAAGGAAAATTTACAGTACTGTGGCTGAGGTACTGTCTGCAGCTCAGAGCATTTGCTGTTTTCACCTCTGACAGCATCCCAGAGAAACTCTTCATAATAGTTTATGCCAAAATCACAGGAACATTAAAAGAGGTACTTAAGTTTCTGCCTCTCCTTGAATTGGAACTTTAATCTTTTTCAGGCTGGTTTTCCTCATCTGTAAAATGGAGATTATATTAGGTTCTTACTGTACAGCAGTTTGGAGACAGAACTAAATTTTTGAAGCATTTTTGTAACAATAAAATTTTAAAAAGGAGATAAAATACTCACAAGAATTACTTCATGCAGGATCTAGACACATAGAGAAATATCCTCCTGTGACAGAAATGCATGTACCATCTTGAATTCTGAGAAAAATAGGTAAATCATAAATATATTCTCACTTCAAGCCATACATTGTCCAGCACACTTAATTCACTAGAAAATAAGAGACTGAGGACAATACCACTAGCATTTACAGGACTCTGCCATATTTACCCGAGAATCTGTGCATGCAGGCGTTTCCTATAACAAAATTCATCAAGCAAACCACCAGCTGAGTGTGAGTGTTGGGGATTCATTTGCCTGGTGGTTCCCAGCCATGGCACTGTCTTGCTTCCCAAATGACCAAACTGCACGAGCCATTTCATATCCATGGTTGGCATACCACGTATTTTCTAAAGAATTTTTGTCCCAGAAAAGGGGGAGTCCTTGTAAGGCACCAGTTGCATCCTCTCCCCTTCCCACGATGAAACAAATTAAATGCTATTTTTACTATCACCACTATATCTAGTATTTTATTAAAGAACAAAAGCACGTGTTTTATCAAGTGTGACTTACATTTATTTTTTTGTCAAGTGTTTCCTCCTCTCTGTAAGAAGATATTTGCATAAATATGGAAAGAAAAAAATATATTCCCAAATCCTCTTCTCTGGAATTGCACTTCCAGATAGTGACGGTCAGATGATGAAAGCCCTTGCTGTACCATCAAGCCATGTGACTGGAAGGGTTCTGTCTATATCTCAATGCCTCCATTAAATGCACATTAAAAAAATGTTTGATTTGCACAAAATATTTTAAATTAAATACAAACTATGCTGTTCACTCAGAAAAATAAACCAAGAAAGCAATAAGCACAAAGAAAACTTTGAATGAATACCAAGGAAAAGTGTTGATTTTCATTTTCAAAAGGGTCTGCTTGAATAAAAACCAAATTTTTATGATTTAATACAGCAAGAAAAGTTTTGATTTAGGGAACAGCAGAAAAGGAAACTTTCCCAGAGATTTAGAGCACATCAATAAACTGTTTCAAGTCATTTGAGACAGCAATTGTGGCAAATGAACTACTGGTCTAAAAAATGTTACCTTGTTCTACCTTGACCTGCCAAACAGGGCTGTGTACACGCTGCATGAATGGACGATTTGTGGGCTTGAGCTGAGCACAGGTGGAAGTGCTTGAAGATTTGGGGTGGATTTCTGCATTTCCAGGATACAGACCCAGGATTTCTGAGGGAAGGCAAGGAGGGTGGCTGCTGGCATGGAGCAATGCTTCTCCACTGACTCGCTCCTGGCTGTTCGCAGGCCAGTTCTGGATCACTACACTCAATATTTGGCTTTACAAAATAATGTCATAAGTTACAGCTTGATCAGCAAGTGCACTGCTCTTGTACCCTGAAAACAGCATGACTGAGGTATAGCTGAGATTTTTTTTTAAAAAAACCCTCAGAAAATAAAGCAAGTAGGTGAAAGGTAACTGTATCACTTTACAGACACAAGCTCCCCTCTGATTACAACTAATTAAGATATTCAGCAGCCTTAAAACAATACCTTTTTTAAATCAATGTACCCAGCCAGCATCCACAGCTTTTTGTGATGACAAATGCCCTTTGAAAGAGTTAATAGGCAAAGGTTTGTACTGGCAATGAATAGGGCTACCTTTAATTGATCCAAGAGCCTTAGAGAGCTGTCTTATAGCGTGATGATGTATTTGGGCTGCAAGTAGGCCAAAATAAGCATAAAGAAAATCTGTAAGACCATGAGACCTTTCATTTTTTCATTGCAGGGGGGGACAGTGGCGGCGGGGGGGAACTGCTGGGGAAAATGAGACAACTATGATGGGGTTATCTTTGTGCTCTGGCACTTAAAATAGATAAAACGACAGAAATTTTGAGGAAAAGAGAGGAAGTGATCAGGCCATAATTCTTAGAATAAACGTCAAGATGTACGGAAATGTACAAAACAAGGCTTCTTCAGAATTAAAAAAAAAGCCATGAAAAAAGAGGAGATGACCTAATGGTATAAAGAAACATTGATTAAAGAGATACCCAGAGGGAGAAAGATATTCCATCAGCTTTAACAAACACTGCATGGCCCTGCATTCCCTCTTAACTTCTCAAGTAAGGGGAGAAAAAAATGTCTGTGGAAGAGGCAGTCACATGGATCCATTTATAATTTTTCCCCTTATTCCCTGCTCATCTTTTGCATGGTTTTGTTCAAGATGTACGGGAAATATGCACACTAAAAGCAACTCATAAAATTAAAGATGATAGGTTAGTTGTAAATATTTCACCCTGAGTAGCCAAAGAAGAAACAAAAACCCCATCTTTATAAGTAATATAAAATCCATTCAATCATATTGTTTCTTGATGAGACTGATTATACATTAATATTACCTAACAATGAAGGAAGCAGTCTATCCATGCTTACATGCCTGCATCCCTGCACTAGTCTTTCATCAGAAACTCACTTTTGGCAGAATCCCTCCCTCACAAAGCAAAAGGTAAACAGATTTCCTTGAACTTCTACAGGTGCAAACTTTATGTCAAGGTACAATTTTTCTGGATAGTCTGAGGCAAATCAGACAAGAAAATTCCTAGTCTAAAATACTATTTTCAAATTGAATTACTGTGTAAGCATACTATCAACAACTCTGTAAAAAAAAATCAAACAGAAAGTTGTTAGCATCTGAGATTTTCTTAGAAAACAGAGGAACTAGGAAAAAGCAGTTGCCATTGCTCCTTAGAAATAAAGAAGCAGAGCAATAAAATATCCTGCTCCAATATATGCATCCAGATGCATTAGGAAAAGTGAGTCAAGTCAAGTTTCAACCTGGGACGGGGAACCGACAAGCTGTTCTCAAATTCCTGTTCATCCCAGAGCCATGAACGAGCCCTCTTCTAGCAGCCACCCAACAGAAAAAGGTACAGAGCTTTCAGTGTGGTCTGGGTAAAAGTGAGGATTGAACTTACGTCTCAAAACAGCAATACATTCCCCCATTAGGAATATTTGCCTCCTGTGAGTCTTCCCCTATGCTACAAAGCTCTGAGGAAAAGAACAGATAAAAACTTCACATCACAACTTCCAGACATTTTCCCAATTAACCATTCTAAGCCCCCATCATCAACCATCACAGAATTACAACCATACCAAGGTGAGCACCAGCTGCATCCTTCAAAATAACCCCTCACTTCAGGGCACAAACATCAGCAGGTGAGGAGAACAAGGACATGAGGACAGGGGCAACCTACTATGGAAAGTTGAGACAAGCTGTGCACATCCTTGCTTACTTCTGCATGAAGAGACTCAAAATACTGTTTGCATTTTGTGTTTTGAGTTGCTTTCATTTTTAAAAAAATAATAATACTTTTGAGAAAGTCTTCTCTCCTTGTTCCATCCACTTTCAATTCAGACTCCCAGAATCTTACGTTGTAGTTTAAAGCCAAAATATTTCCTTCCACCTTATCAGGCAACATGTAAATTCTAGCTACCAATGGGTTTTCTGAAAAGTAAACAAATAAATAAAAAATTAGGATATACAAGGATGTTCAAAGGATATCAAGCTCTTCTAGGACAATTTAAAATCAACTGCTTTCTGTGCAGGGGACAGCAGGTGGATTGCCCATCCCAGCCTCCCCAAGCATGGCAAAGCACCAGTGTTTCACAAAATAGAAGTCAATCTTATCACAAAATAAATATGTCCAGTAGCTTCCTATTCAACAGAAAAAAATGGCTTTAAAAGTCCCTTGCAAACTACTTTATGATTTCCATTCTATGAACTGGTGCAATCAGCTTATCTGTAGGATGCTCCGTACTATTGAAGATTTCTACTGCCGCCCTTGGGGACAGCCTACAGAAAAAGAGCCAATATTCAGATCCTGTTCACACACATTCAGTTTCACCAAAGAACACACTTTGATAGCAAATACCATCAAAAGCTGAGCCTTTTCCCCAAATGAAGCCTAAAGGGTGTTTATAGGTCTGTTTGTTTACACAGAGGCAAAACATGTCCTGCCTGGAAGCATCAGTGGGAGCCAACAGAGCCCTACAAGGATGGCATCTCTGACTCAAACTGACCACCAATGCCAAAACTGTAAGAATCCCATAACCATGGGCTTATCTTTGACCAAGCAAATACTGTACTGATGAGAAACTGAGGCATGGAAAGGCTGAATAGACATGAACCCAGTTTTTCCAAGGGGCATCTATTTTAAAGCTGCCTCATAAAGCTAAGGGAAACAACATTTTTTAAGCCAGTTCACGTTGTATTCTTGAAGGACTTTCTGTATTCTGCCTACACGTGCATATGCACACACCTGGAACAGCTAAAACAAAGACATGATGGTGGGGAAAACTGATGAAGAAAGAGAAATGGGTTTTCCAGTGCCAAAGATGGATGCAGTTTCAGAGAAAAGATTAAAACCCATCAGTTTCTGTCCCTCCTGCAAGTGCTCAGACTAAAGCCTCCCAGGTTCCTTATAAACTGAAATAACCCTCCTGAATAATTTGTATTTTTCAAAAATGGTCTCCAGCAAGCTTTACCTAAGAGCCAGCTGAGTCTCCTTGCAAAATGTGCTGTTTAACTGAGGTTTAACTAGACTATCATCTGCAATCCCAAATACAGGGAAATAAAACCCACAATGTTTTCCCAAAGGATGCAGAAGGAGCTTACACACTGTATCCTGCAAAGAGGCAACAGGCACAGATAAAGTTGTGCTTTCAGCTCCACCAGAATAAATCCTCAGGAACTCCACGTGGACAGAAACCTCCGCCCTAAACTCTCCAAGGACTTTCCTCAGCTCAGCTGAGGATACTAAGGAAGCAAACTCTGATCCTCTTTTTTTCCTAGAAATCGGCTTCACAATTCAACACCTTTGATGTAAATCTTTTAAAAGACTGTGATGGCATCAAGTAAGAAACAGGATGGGGGAAAACCTGTTTCCGACTCCTCTGTGGGGGGACCATTAGGAGGAGGGTTAATAGCCCTGGGCATGCAATCAAATTAAGGTTTGTGCCAGTTCCCTCAGACTTCCCCAGGCTGGGCAGCTCACCCTCATCTCCTCCCCAAAGACAGCTCTTAAACAGAAGCACGACAGTCTGCTGGGAGGAAACAGAAAGATAATCACACAACTAACTTATATGGACAAAGAATGAAATGGGCCGAGGGAGGGCAAAGAGGGAGGGAACCTTTGATAGCTTCACCTTTGGAGCGATACAAACCTAATGCACATTAAAAACAGAGAGGTGGGGGGAAGCTGGAACTCGGACCTTCCCAACATGTGGATTGCAGCACCGAGTCTAAACAAGGCTGGAGTTAGCATTCAGAGCACACAGCCCAGCAGAGTATGGGAAAGGGATCGAGCAGCCAGCCCAAAGAGCTGGCGCCATGAACTGACGAGCAGAGCGCAAGTGATAAAGATTTACTGCGAGAGAGGAGGAAACAGTCCGCTGGCCCGATTAGAGCTGTGAATACCGAGTTGTTCAGGGAGGATTTTGCAGCTGACTGATCACAGGCTGTCGGAGCAGGCCTTGGACAACAGCTGCAAGGCTTGCTGGGCTGCAGAAACAAAAGGCGCCTAGCACGGTGCAAAGAAAGAGTTGACAGGTTGTTGTTAGCAGTGGCAAATGTGTGAGGTATGTCACTGTGTGTGAGACGGGCTAGGCTGGGGTGCTGGGGAAGAAGGAGGGCAAGAAGCACAGGCAGCACTCAGAAAAAGAGGGGGCGTCGCGGGGGAGGGAGCAGGGACACAGGCTTGGTCAAAGCGTTTTCCTAAAATCAGGCCGGTGTTTGTAAGGAGGACAATCACAAGGTCTGTTTACTGCTGCCAAGATGAATTAGCCCATCGTCTCATTTATAGGACGAATCCGGTGGCACAGACTATAAGGTGCATGGCATTAAAGGGACTAATTAGACGATTCTGGCAAATCTGAATTAAGACCCTTTCTTTCTTTGAAAGCTGGAAAGCATTTCTCAGGACTCCAGTCAGATGGCTTAGGTTTTGTTGGGCCTTTTCTTTCCCTTCTGAGAAGGGATATCTTGTGCAATTCCCTAACTCACAAGGGTCTACTCTAAATTCTGCTCTGAGCTTCAAGAACAGTTGTTAGGAAGCTGCTGGCATTTACATCATATCTAAAAAGGTCCAAACGAAAATCCTGGATTCTGCAGGAATTCAGCTCCCACGGACAAACTTTACAGCTGGTCCCTCCTGTTAAGAGTGGGCTAAACCAGAAGCCCAAATGAGAACATACCTGAGCTAGGAGCCTGCAGCTGAACTCTCACTCACACGCACAAAACAAGGGAGGTTTTTCAAAAGATGCCTCCTAATCTGACACCCACCCCCTCCAAATCCAGTGCCTGCAGCCAAGTGCTTTTCCCAAGCAGCTCTGAGCTTTCTGGAGCCATGGTTCACTAAGCATGTGAGTGCTGGGCAGGAATGTATCAATGAAACTCCAGAGAGGATCAAAGACAGGAGCTGGAGAACAGGAGACCTTACTTTCAGCTCCCTGTTTGGCAAGTTTAGGATTCAGTTCTTGAAGTCTGGCAACATTTTACTCCAATTGTGACCAAAACAAAGTGTTGCAAACACCTCCGAAGCAGTGGTGCATGCTGTTTGCACACAACCACTATATTACAGTGGTCACTATTAAAATGTTTTACAAGCAGCTAAGGTTACCATGGCATTCACAGCATACTCATAGGCAATACCATGAAAATCACAGAAACATCCAGCACTGCAAGCTGCAAATATCAGATGTTTCATAGTAATTAATTAGTGACACTTTGTAAAGCAGAGGCTTCTTGCATTTTAACACACATATCTATCACCAACAAATAGGAGATGCTGAGAAAGTGCAGTGGCCTTTATAGTGTTCAATCAATTATACAAACAAATCTTATTTTGATTTTTCTCTTCTAAATGGTCTCTGGGACCCAGTTAGTGTAGTCCCAATGGGCAGCACTTGATACACTGTAAAGGGAATTCAGAACAAGAGGCATTTCAAGTCTTCTAACACAGCTCCATTCTCCCAATATATATATAAAAAAACCAACCCAGTGTGCAGAATACTCCATCTAGGGGCAGAAATGTGACTCAAAATTTCCTTAGCCTTTGCTTTGACATGTGTTAACCTCATTGTACCAGGTCTGAGCGCATGAGAAATAATCAGACATTTCACAGAGGTTCCAAATAGCTCTTCTTCAGTATGAGTCCATAGATTTTTACTTTTTTATTATTTTAAATACAGAGCTTCCAGCTTGAGTTTCCGCTTAACAGTGATGAAGAACACAGGCACCACTTTTATACACCTACTAGCAACTGGACTATACTTTAAACTACAAATATTATCTTAGGAACAATTTATAATCCATCATCCCCATATGCTCAAGGTTTTCAGCTAAATAAGGGTGGCCAGTGAGCTCAACTAAAAAGAATACTGAAATGCCTGAAGGACTACTTGTGTAACTATATTTTTGGATGTAACTGTGCTTCTGCTGGAGTCAAAGCAAAGTCCGAATTTGAGTGCAATGACAGCACAAATAATTAATGGCAGAGGTATATTTCTGAATCACAAATTCTCCCTGTAGCTGGATAATTCAGTATCATTTATGATTAATGGCATTTGTTCATCAAATGTAATTGAGAGCAATGTATACAGTAGACAGAAGCAACAATTCACAGGCACTGAGAAAACCCTGAAAATATAAAATAATCCCCTTTAAGAACTTTTTTCTTCTTAAGGAAAAATCAGTTACAGAAGTGTATCAAGCCTTGCCTTCCAATGATGTTTTCTTTATAAAAATCGCTTTCAGCTGACAAGTCCTCACTGATTTTCCATAGTCAGCAATGGGTTACGGCTTGTCCATAATGTCACAGCTTTCCACTGCACTGTGTCTTGCTCTTTGTCTCTCTGGTACAGACAGGCTGCTTCTGAAGCTGTTGTAACACTTTGGAAAGTAATCAAATTACTCCCTACATTTGCTCTCTTTAAACACCTCTGCTTGATCCCCTCCACTCTTCCTGTTCAGCCTCTCAGTCGCAAACTTCATGCTTCATAAATGCAGAGGTTAGAATTTTCTAGACACCGTTTTAATTTTTCAAATAGCAATCCAATTACTGAGCAAATTGGCACATGTGCCTGGTTACATAGTGACTTGGCACTGCCTCCACTCGCTGCTGGCAGTGATGAATGTGTTTCCCCTTCAGCCCTCCTCATCTATCTGCCCCAGCCTCCGAGCCAACACCAGTGACCACATAAGGAGAGTGCCTGGCAGCTGCAAGCCTGAGGTGCCAAGAGGCAGACTGTGTTCTGTAGCAGCAGGATCTGGGTCTGTGACTGGCTTCCTGGCTAGTCTTTTGTAAGACCTTTTCCATGGCCTCTAGGTTGGCTCTAACGAAGCCTGTAGAAATGCCTGCAGGGAGCTGGTATAGAAGTGAGTTAAGTCAAAGGTTTAATTTGGTTTCTAAAGTGAAGTGAATGTATACTGGCCTTCTCTTTCCACCCTGCAATTATATTCCTGCCACATTTATGTGAAAATACAGTATTCAGTCAACAATAGGAGTGCATTCCTGAGTATGTCTGCACCACACATTGGGGCAAAGATCCCCAAGCCAGTCTCAATTAACTTTGCTGCAGAACCAGGAGCAATATAGCCGTGTTTGTTTGCTGTGACACCCGAGCTAATTAACTATGTATGGCAGTAACAGAGCTTTACTGTTTCTGGCACCGATGCTGCTGTCCCTGTGTGGCAAACTGCTACAGACATGCCAGCTCACTTGGAGGTAACCATAGGGCTCCCCAAGCCAGTGCTGCTTTGCACTGCCCACATGTGTTTAGGAATACTCCAGGAACTGGCAGGAATTTGTTGGCCATCACGTGAGAGTGGCGAGCCTGTAGATGTGGTTACAGTAAATGTGGACTGTTCCATCCCAGTCACATTCTTTTAGTACTCACAACATGATGGCCACAGAGCATCTTTAAGTAATGTGTTGAGCATCTTGAGCAGCATCTGTCACATGTGTTGCTTTCTCAATATCTCACTTCCTCCTCCAGGGGCAAAAAGCTGGACAAAGATATTGTAAAATATTTCTCATATTTGCGCTTTTTTTTTTCTTTCCCCCAAGAAATTTGGGTCTTATGAATAAGTGAATTTCTTTAGACTATTTAAAAAGCCATTTTCAATTATTGCAATGAAGCAGATAAGAACTTTCCCACAACAGGATAGCTCCTCCCCATCTGTTTTTTTTTTGATCCCCAAGAAATTAACTTTCTTAAAATAAATGAGTGCAGGTTCCAACGACCAGAGATGCACTATGATCCCTGTAATTCAAACAGGCTTTGGTGAAGGTAAAAACAAAAAACAACTTGCCAGCTATTCCTCCTTTGGAATTCCACCTCAGGCATACCAAGAAGCTACTGGAGAGAATCAGTTATTTGTCCAGCAAATTTCTGATGCAGATGATAGTCTGGAATATATCTGAGTGGACTATGAACTGCACACACAAGAATATTTTACTGAGTTTGCTTGCTTGGACTTTACTGTATGAGTTGCACTTTAAGGGTACAGTTGTTTGTTACTGATGGATTTTTTCCTGTCCCTTTATATTTTTTCCCCTAAATCAGGTGTTTTGACAGAGGTACTTAATGAGATGTACTCAGAGGTACTCAGTGAGTGGTTAGATTATATTTAATTAAATCATCTGCATTTATTACAACTCAAGAGCCTTTACCAGTGTTTATCTGTGGGTAGATAAGAAGCCCAAGGTCTTCTGTTGGCTCCCTAGATAAACAAGCCATGTTGTAATTCTGAGAACCACCATAAGTATACAAGGACTTTCTCTTCAAACCTAATCAATCACCCCAGCTCTCAAGACTGACTTTTCACAAGGCACCAAACACAGTGATAAATTTTAACACACGTACCCCTTAAGCTATCCCTCTGTACAAACACCCATAACCGTGATGCAGCAGCCTGGATTTTAATTAACTGTCTGATATCTGAGTGTGACATTTCGTCTGTGCTCTCAGTCTTTGCCACAAGTTTTTATGGAGTCACTTTAAACAAACACCATTAAATCCTGCACAGGCACCAGGCAAGGTAAAGTTATACACGTTGCTGGTAGGCTTCAGACCATTTTTCAGCACTCTGTACCTCTGTATTCCAGTGATGTCCAAGAGAAGGATAAAATCCCTGGAGCTGCAGATGAAATGCAACCCTATTGCCATCTTCAATACCTCCTATGGGAACTGGACACCGGACCCACGCTCCTGGCCACAGGCCTGTAGGACACAAGGAAGAATTAGTTATGCAGAAGGGCACACGAGCATGTGCCTCTCACCAGGCATGTGAATGTCCCAAACATGCCAAAGCTAGCAACATTGCTGTAGCCAAGCTGTGCTGGAGCTAAGCATGCACTTAAGAGCTTTGCTGGATGGCAGCCATTTACAGATGTACAATCAGTACAGAGACATGGAGGCAGAGACTTCCTTTCATGGGTCCTCTGAAATCTCTTCCTGAAGACACATACTTGGTTATTTCAATTAACATGTTTAGAGAACCAAATACTCTTCTTCTGATTACATCTCAGACATTGGCATATGTATAATTTTTCCTGGAGTCCTTAATTTACCATGCTTCTTAAAGATTCAGGGCCAGACAACTGAAAATCAAATGCAGAAAGTAGCCGGATTCTGATAAGACAGAACTCTTCCTGCTCCTGTTTGCCTCTTGCTTTATCCTTTATTTGTTTGAAGATGCTGGTGGGTGCTTGCCTGCATGTAATGATAACTACTAACAGCAGCTTGATGAATAAGAGAAGAGAAAGTGGAAAACAATAGGAAAGGCATTAAGGGCACTAAGTCATTCTTTCTGGGATGGGCATTAGGCATATGTTCACTACTTCAGTCTCAGTGCAATCAAAGCTGTCCTGTGCCACTGCCAAAAACTGCAACAGGTGCCAGAAGATTACAGCATGGGTTAAATCCACTCTTCAGGCACCAGCTCAGGGACTGATCCAAATCCCAGGAGCCAATGAACATCTTCCCCCAGATGTCAACTGTTTTCAAATAGTTCCCCTCTTATTTCCAGTGTGATGCTGGGGAGGGGCAGGGGGATAAATAAATTTGGCTGCCAGGAGGCAATCCTCTAATTTTACCACTGCCAGTCTGGCCAGGTGCCAAAGTAATGTACAGCCACTCAAACACATTTGTAAGGTAATTAATATTTTATATTCACAACAATAAGAGAGCTTCATTCACACAGAACTATTAAGACAGTTTCTGGTTCCGTTCTTCCCAGCACATTACAATGACAACTCCATGCCAGCAGCAGCCACATGGCCTAAAGGTGCCAAGCTGGCAAGGATACTCTCTGTCAGCATTTGGCATCCAAACCCCTTGGCAAAGCCCTCAGCAGTTGTGCTTGGCTGCCTTTGGATCCGTCATGTGCTCGGGCTGCTGATAGCACGGGAGGGTGCTGCGTCCCCTGGGCACCATTTCCCTTTAACACCTGTCTGAGTCGGAGGAATGCGCGCACATGCACAGCGAGATCCCTGCACAGCTCCTCCCACAGACCCAGGCCACATGCTCCATTTCTTACTGAAAGGGCTCGTTTCCTCAGAACCACTGTGCCTTCTTTTTTTTTTGCACCTCTCTCCCCTCCTCTTCCCCTTCACATATCTGTATACAGCCCTTAGAGGGTCCTACATCCTGCCATGCATTCCACATGTGTTGGAGGTTTCCTCTGTGAACAAGGAATACAAAACATAGCCCTTTTGTATATAATGAAATCTCATATTTTACTGTGCTCGTATAAAACCATTTCTTTGTGACTAAGACTCTTTTTATTTGTGACATTTTAATGATCTACAAATGTCTGGTATAGATGAAAGGAAATTATTATTTCCAGGTCACCTTGCAGTAATACTTTTTGATAGGCACCATAATTCCAATTAAATTGAGTAATAAGGGAGGGAGAAACCCTTCAAACATTTAAAGTGCCACTGAAGCAGAAATATTTTTAGGGGAAAACATAAAAACAAATGTACATCCTTTACCACAAACTACAAAATATCAGAGGAGCACAGATAAGAAAACCCAAAACCCTTTTTCATCTGGGGACCATTCAAACAAATGCAGACCATAAGAATGTGACACCGTGCCCAACAAACATCACATTTTTGTGTCACAGAATTGGGGCTGACTTGGGCACAAATTTATTGAAATACTCCCAGGTCTGGTCCCTCAGAGGTACCTGTCAAAAGCACAGCTACCACCCCAAGCTTGGCAGAGGCAGCTCCCAGGAGCTACAGCAGAGAAGTGTGTTGAGATGTTGCAGAGCACCTCCCCAAATCCCTGCCTGTCCCAAAGCACTACCCCCATGAGCCTGCACTGGTTCTTCTGGTACATTCTGACACCTTTGAGCACAGTTATCTTTGGGTCAGACACCCTGAAGCCTGTGACACACACGCAAGCCTTGGGTTGCTAAGCTCACACCACAAAATAGCTGCTATCGCTCGCTCTGGAGGGAAGGCTCCGCGTGCCCATCCCACCCCAGCCGGAACATCCACACACAGGCCACGACCCCCGTGTTCCCCCTTCAAGCCATACCCTCTGTCTGTCACCTTGTACTGTGATTTTTGGTTTGTGTCAAGCTCAGGGACCACAGACACCAGCCAAGGCCTCCCTGTTCTAGCACAGAACACAAACCCTGCTGGCTGCACGTAGTGTGTATCTTGCAGTACTCCTGTGTTTACCCACATGAGCTTTGCTTTTTTGAAATAAACTTTTTCAAAATTGTTTTGAGGGAGCTGACTTTTCATTGTTTTGTTGGGCTTTTTTTACCTTCTTGGACAGTTCTTCACTATTCAATCAGGAAAAAAACTTCTCTCTCCCTCTCCTCTGATACATGTTTTCTTCAGACTACTAGGGCAACATACAGGATGGACAATGGGACCATGACAAATTTAAGATCCAGCATCTTGGAGGCTTTCCTGGCCACAAGCCATACTTTTCTGGAATGGAAAAAAGCTTTTTAATAAGGCATTTTCCATAAGAAATTCGCTTTTTAACCCTGGGGAGGTAAGGAAATACTCCAACTTAAAATTATTATTCAGTTGCATATAAAAATGTTGTTTTAGATCATTTTTAGGACTTGCTGTAATTGCATTATTTTCCATTTTTTTTCCTCCATGACCCGGGCAGTGAATTTCATTGTGATTAAAGCACCTGGCTTTTGGAGCAAGGGAGACGAAAAATAAGTACCAAATAAACATATAAAACTCTCAAGCAACATTCCTGGAATAGTTCTTCTGTAAAGTGCATGGCATGTTCAGAACACATGATTTCCTAGTACAAAGATTTTATTGGCTTCACTGCTCAGTGTGATCATCTCAGATTCATGCCAAATAAACCTTCCACATCATATTGACATTTTATTTTTCATTTCTGGCTACACCTACTCTTTCTAAAAAGCAAGTTCCCAGCTCCTGCGGGATTTCCCAGGCTGAATGCATGTTTTATTATCTTCCCTTGAAAATTATAACCTAGAAGGCAGTGCTGCATGTTACTCTTGGCAACTAAAGTGGAAAGGAGTAAGCACAGGATTTCAGAACATGCAACAAAAGAACAAAAGCCAGGGAGGAGGCTTTGCCTCCATCAGGCTCCTGGCACCTTATTTTGGCAGCATCCCAGCGCCAGGCACTAGGAGCAGACTTGTTCTCATTTGAGTGCCAGTCAGAGAGAACCCTGGGATGAGTGCATCCTACAGCATGGTTTGTATGTAAGTCATGTGAAAGACCAAGGAAAGGAAAAAAAAATTGATGTCAAAGTCAGAAAAGCTTCCAGTTTGAACTACATACACATAAACCTAGATGGACAGACCTTGCCAGGTGTCTCCTTATCATAAACTACTTCCCCCTGTTAACATGACTAAATATATACAACTTACCCAAACCAAATCCCAACCATTTCCCCATTTTAAACTTAATGAACTTTCTCAGATTTGTGCATTTTTTCAGCAAAGTCAAGAGCTTCTTCATGAGAACATGCCTGACTGGGAAACTTGTTTTTTTCAGAACAGTTACTGTGCCATGACACAAGGGTAGAACACTGCTTTAAAGGGCTGCTGACTCTGGACAATTTATATGCTAATTTCAGAAATGATTCCTCCTACATTAAATAAGGAGCTGAGGAATGTTCCAAAGGTCTAGACAGACCATGGCATTAACAGATTGGGTAAATCAACATTAATACTGCCCACAGCATATTACACCGTGTGAACTTTCTTCACTGCCCACACTTTACTAATTTTAGTTCCACGTGGTTCCTCAGCTGACTGGCCAAAATATAAACTACATCAGCTCCCTAAAGCCTCCCTGTTCATCTTGACCTTGGACTTGCCTTTAATATTAAACTTGAGAAAAAAATCCTGAATGGTCACACTTTTTTATTCAGGGTATGTTTATAAATGGTTTATGAAGGGTTAATAATGATTAATAGATTATGAAAATGTTAAAGAAGCATAGACAACTATAAACACTAAGAATAGCTGTTTGGCACCCAATACTAACTGATCAGCCATCTAGAACATACATTCTAGCCCAAACTCCAGCTGTGTGAAGGCCAAGTCTGGCAAATAATCCAAATATCTTCAAGCTTGTTTGAGCATTGACAAGTTCTCCAGCATTTATTAGCAGTATTCTGAGGCTGAGCAGTATTAAAGTACAAGAGAAATCTGTCTCTGAATTTATACTTTGAATAAACAAGCTGTTATAAAATCTTAGGCTAACAGAAAAATTTCCAGGTTTTATTTTACTTTCAATAAAAACGATCTTTACAAAATTTATCATATGTTATATGTAATGCTAATAAAACAGAATTGGAAAACTCAAAATGTATGCAACAAGCATCACTAGATGGATCACAAACTATTAAGATCAACTGAATTTGTTCCTGTATCTCAGCTTAATAGCTACACTGCTCAAACAAGGCACTGATGAAAAGCATGATGCCAAGTCTAAGTACTTAGCTGTCCCCAAAAAAAAAAAGTAAATCCCACTTGGGATGAAATTTTGGGTTTATAAATAAATCAGCATGCAAAGCATTTACAGCATTTTGTGTATTATCAAGATGCGATGAGCTCTTGCAGTGTTACTTACTAGTAAACCCTAAAGCACTAAATACTGTCAGATACCTTCACATGACAAAAATCTGATTTCTTCACAACTGAAGTTACAACTGCTGATAGGCTTTTCTTTCTTCCACCCTCACCTCCCTCCCTTTTTTTTTTTTTTTATTCCTACTTAACTGAGGATTATACCAAATCTATGTGAATGACACAATCTCATCACTTTCTTAACAGACATTGCAACATTTTGGGGGCACAGAACTGAATATTAAGTCAGAAGAGCACTGGGCAGGCACCTCCTCTCATTGAATTCAACAGCTGAACTTCCACAGCGTGCCAAGGGATTCCATTAGGTCTGCATATGATGTGGGTGCCAGCAAACTCTTTGTGCTTCATCACACCCACCCCCCTAACCAATCATTGCACTAGGACTTAATTATTTCATAGGAGCCACCTCTTAGCAAACTACAGCCAGGTAAGGAGTGAAAAAGCCTTCCAAAAACCAGTACAAGCAGGACCCCAAGACCTGACCTAGGTAATAAATACATCACACACAGCAAGAACATGCTTTCCTATGCCTGAGATGCCTCAGCCAAATGTCACCTGATAATGATCGATGATGGCAAATTGGCAGCTGGGCTACTGGAAAAATTCCAAGCTTCACCTTCCAGCTACAGAAATGAAAAGGATATAAGTGAATTCGATCTTTGGCAGGGAAAGGTACATTGTTTCATTGCTGTGGGAAAAACTGCTTAATGCCCCAACATTTCCTAAAAATTAGGCTGCAATGAAACATTAGCAGTAGCATTATTAACTATAATTAACTTTCCTTGCTAAACGAAAAAAAAAACCTTCTCCAAACCCATCTCCAAGCTGCAGGAAGAAAAGATATCTAGTGTTTCACCCCTCGTTTTTTTCTGAGCACTTCAGCAGAGATGCTACTGCAAAGAGAACAGGCCTCTGTGTGCTTTGGGTTTTAAAAATTAAGACAGCTCCCAACTTTCCTGTCCTTTTTCCTCATCAACAAATGAGGAGGAGATTAATCAAAATTTTGGGGTTAGATGATAACACTTGGTATACTGAAAACAACAATCCTCACACCTCACACACCTCAAATTAATTTCTGAGTGGTGAACCTTGTGTAGGAAATAGCTCGTGTCTGAAAAGAGACACAAAATGCATACAGCTTTAAAAAGGATTTGGAGATCTCAGAATCCAGAGGTGTTGCTATGCTCCATGGAACAGAGAAAACCTGAAGAGGCTTTAAAACCTTTGCATCCAAACCTAGTGATAAGAATGTTGTTAAATATTCAAACAGGTATTCTTTCTGAGAAACCACAAGTGATGCTCATGCAGATGTCTGCTCTTGAGTACACATAAATATATGTGTAAAACACCCTATGCTTCTCAACAGGAAGGAAATAATTCCCAAGTCAGGGATCATCCAGAGGGTCTGACTCATCCCTGTGCATCCAGTTTAGAGCCACGTTTCTCCCCTCCTGTCTCAGTCTTTTACCTCAGCTTCCTTCCAACATCCCTTTACCTCCTGTGAAGGTTCAGCCAGCTCCTTTCCTCCACCAATCCTCTTAGTTTCCCCCAGAACATACCTTATCTCAACAGGAAAACAAAACACTTGAATTAATGTTATTTTATTATATCTTTACTTCTCTCTATGCCCCTCTCCTCATGCTGCCTTTTTAGGTTAAAGTTTCTTTATGACAGGGATTAGTTACTGTTCAGTGTACTCACACACCACAGGCTGGATCTTAACCAGCCTCAAGGCACTACCATAAGAAATTGAGAATAGAAAGAGACTGCCTTTGCCCTAGGTAAATGCTCTCCAGAGTGATATCAATCATATTTTTCCATCTTTGCAAAAGGAACCCCAGAAAGCACATAACAAACATGCCAAACATTATAGAACCTAAATCACCAGTTCTTTTGAAAAATATGTATTTTAAACAATTTCTGTAGCATTAAATGGAATTACATTTATTCAATGCATCTCTGAAATAATAAACCAAGGTGGAAATTGCATTTTTGAGTATAGATGTATCTTTTCAGGTTACTTAGGAGCAAATTTTACCTGTTCACAGTTACCCTTTTCATTGAGCTACCTGAATAGAATTAAAAGAACATTCAAATTGCAAACATTTTCCTATGAAAGACCATAACCGGATATAGAAATATTTCTAAATACTCAGGAAAACACCCACAAAATTAAAAAAATTATTCTGAACATGTTTAGCATCTAAATTTTTTTTTACTGATAATTTACCATGTACTTCATTTTCTCAGTGGCAAAGCTCTTGGAACATGCAAGCGCTTAGGCTATAGGTATGTTGCCAGTCTGTGTTTATCATAGAATCCTAGAATAGTTTGGGTTGGAAGGCACCTTAAAAATCACCTCATTCCAAGCTCCCTGCTTTGAGCAGGGACACCTTTCACTATCCCAGGTTGCTCAGAGCCCCATCTAACCTGGCCTTGAACAACTCCAGGAATGGAGCAGCCAGAACTTCTCCAGACAGCCTGTGCCAGGGCCACCCTACAAGAAAGAATTTTTTCTTAATATCTAATCTAAATCTACTCTCAGTTTGAATCCATTCCTCCTAGTCCTGTCACTCCATGCTCTTGGGAAAAGTCTCTCTCCATCTTTCTTGCAGGCTCTGTTCAGGTACTGGAGGCCACAGTTAGGTCACCCCAAAGCCTTCTCTTTTCCAGACCGGCCAATCCCAATTCTCTCAGCTTTTCCTCACAGGAGAGGCTGCTTTACAGGAGCTGCTTTATCTTTCCCTCCAACAGCTCCATCACCTTCCTGTGCTGGGACCCAAAAACTGGATGCAGCACTGCAGGTGGGGTCTCACCAGAAGGGAGGGGAAGAATCCCCTCCCTCCCCTTCCCACTGCCCACAGTGCCTTCGATGCAGCCCAGGACACGGGTGGCTTTCTCGGCTGCTATTACACATTCCTGGCTCCTGTCCAGCCTCTCACCCACCAGCACCCCCAAATCCTTCTTGCCGGGCTGTTCTGGATCTGTTCATCCAGATGCATTGATACCAAGGGCTAACCTGACCCAGGTGGGTGCAGCACTGCACTTAGGCTTGTTAAACCTCATGAGATTCCCATGAGCCCACTTCTTGAGCCTATCCAGGTTCCCCTGGATAGCACCC
The DNA here is from genome assembly GCF_963513975.1 of Fringilla coelebs. NCBI lineage: Eukaryota > Metazoa > Chordata > Aves > Passeriformes > Fringillidae > Fringilla > Fringilla coelebs. The sequence continues at coordinate 59,909,184 of NC_140034.1, read as the reverse complement.
CATCCCTCAGGTGTGCCATCACCCTGAGCTTGGTGTCACTTGAAAATTTGCTTTAGGGTCAATAAAAGCCACAGGGACAGTCCCTGCTGTTTACAGAACACATGCCAGGCCTGACCAAAGGCCACTGAAACCAGAAGAAATCTTTCCAACCTTTAAGTGGAGTTAGAATGAAGAAATAATTCACTCTTCTCCAGAACAGCACAAAGGCAACTTAACCACAAATTCTGAAGAATAGGAGCTGAATTTCTACCACTCCTAAGGAAGTGGGAACTCAGAATCTCAGGCTTTCCATTGGGGGGAAAGCATGGGGTTATTGCAAGAACTAACCCATTCTGACATGCCAAAAGGATATATTTTCTATCCCATGAAGCTCAGGTTTTCACCTTTGGCTATGTTCTCAGAATACAAAGTTCTGTTTTTAACCCAACTCAGCAGGGCATGCAACAAGGAGAGTGGGAGAGCTTACCTGAACGTGTACTGAGCAATCAGCCAAGGCTTCTGTGGAGACCTCAGTTTCAGATCAAGATGGGCCATTACAGCCACCTAATCTAATCATCATCCCTCACACAGACCAGAAAGCTCAGGCAGATCTAAAAAGCTCAAAACCGCACATTCCAGGAAGGCATCGACTTGGCAGCTCTGCAGTAAAACAGTAATGCCTCAAATGCCACACTTCATTGAGAAAGGACATCTGACAATTTTGCTGTGAGCATTACTCAGCTCTGGAGAGGATGGACCTCCAGGCTCAGCAAGGTTTGCAGCCCCCAGCATGCATTCAGATAGCACAGAGTGACAAACTCTGGTTTGTGGCAGGAACAGCATAGTTTGAGTATTTTAGCTGTGAATTCAAGCTAAATTAAGTAGGCGATCAAACCTTCAGCCCTCTGCTGGTGAATTGAGGGAAACAGACAAAATAATTGAAACGCTATTTTATGAACAATACATAATGATTTCCTTTTATATAGGGCCAGATGAAATTCCAGAGATCTGTGGTACTCTGGAACAGTGTAAACCAGTAATTTGTAACAAAGTATCCCAAAAATGCATTGAAGGTTTTGATGATTTCAGGTGCCCTCCTTCTCAATGGCAGTACCTTCTCTCCTCTTTGTTTGCTCAAGAATTTGTGTAGGGTCTTTCCTAATTGCACATTCTGAAGCTTTCTAGCTAAAACAAATTCTCTTTAAAATGGGCAAGTCATTGAGCCCAAAATTCAACCTTTTAAACATGTGAGGTTTGGATGCCCTTTTGCCAAATCCACAGCAGATCCAAAGACACCTCCAGAAATTCCTGCCAGCGTTACTGACAGGAATGGCTTTTGGTTGCAGTCACTGAGGCTGTAAGGGCTCTACAGTCAATGATGACCTTGCAGATCCTTGTGTTTTGTTAACATGATGGTTTTATGCCTCTTGAAGATTTGCCCTAAGATACATCCTTTGAAACAGGTACACGTGGAATTATCAGCCTGCGAACTGCCCTTCTCCACCCACTGGAAACCATCAAGTAGCTTTGACATGGGGAAGCTGAACTGAAAGGAAATGGTGGCTATCCTCTTGAAGTAACCTCTAGAGAAGATGAGGATGTCATTGCAAACTCGTGGGAAAAATCAAGTTTTCCCATTGTCAGCATGCAAAATAGGCACAGGACAACAGGCACCATGATTTTTCTGCAGTCAGGTTGGCAAATCCTTGAATGTGAAGAAAATTAAAGCCAGAGGCAGTATGTTTCAAACAACTATTAATTAACTAAGGGTTATAAAGCTGAGATTTAGAGAGCTGATGCCTCAAAGAGACAGAAGCAGCAGAGAGCATTGAACAGAACATGAAACTTCAGTATTAGAACAGGTAAAATTAATTTCTCCAATAAAATACATTTTTCCATTATCAGCCTCTTTTCTCAAGCAGTGTTTTTGTCCAAAAGAAAATAAGAGAATTCTGCTACATGCACTGCAAATGAAAAAATGAGAACATTCTCATTAGTCACCAACATTTTCCTCCACCATAATCCCAAAGTGGCTTTTAATCAATTCCCTACAGATAAAAAGCTCAGATATTATTTCCACCATCACATTATCACTGATGAATGTGTTCCTACATTAGACATTAGAGCCAAAGTGGGGTATCCTAAGAGTTTGTACATTTGACCTTCAGTACCACAATTCTTGTAATTTCCTGTCTTCCACCTTAAAGTTCTGCAAAAGGTACACAAAGTATGGAAGCAAATAATGGAACACTGCATAAGGGGACATTTCAACCACGTATAGGCAAATAAAGACAATACCAGAGCTGTGTTGGTGCAACAACTAACAAGGGTATAACTAATAAGAGAAAAATTCAAGAATTAAGTCAATTCACTGTAGTTAAATCACTGCAGATAGAACCAAGATGACCTAATGAAATAATTTCATGACATCCGGTCCAAATACAAGGAACCTTCCTATGACAGAACAGGTTTCTTTTCTCACATTGATTCTTGCCTGATTTTCCAAGATTTTCAAGACAAGGGACATCTGATTTCTTAGTCACTAGAAGTTGAGATATCAGTTGAGAACTTCTTGCAATAGCAATATAGCAATATCATTTTAGAGATACCTTTCTTCAGAGAGTTCCCAACAGTACTCACATGCAGTATAAAAATAGGCTTTATTAAGCTCTGCAGGAGCCAAAAGCCTTTATTCATTGAAGAGGCCACATGCCACCAGCAAACAGAGGTTTAGGGCTGCCAGGGAGCTGGGATCTAGAAAATGCTGCCTCTTATTCATGCAAGACCTTAACTTTTGGAGACAGAGAAGCAAGCACTGAATCCTGAGCTCAGTGAGAGCTTGAAAAAAGGGCAGCTCTTGTTCAGAGCTTGTTCTTGTTTCTGTGGACTGTGGGCCTTGGGATTGAACCAAATAGAAATCAGTGTAGTTCAGAAAAACCTCAGCATTACTAAGGCAAGATCTTCAGGCCAGACTGTAAGGATCGGTACCTGACATCCGGGGCTCAGTAGGAGCAGTGAACCACAGAGGTCCCTCCCCATTTCGGGGGCAAACAATTCCCAAAGCCAACCTGTTCCTGATGCCTGAAGGAAGTCCATGGGGACAGTTTTAACTTTCTTATTCCCAGGAGAAGTAGCAAAAGAAAGATATTAAATTCTTTCCAGTCACTGAGTTTCCACATTTGCAGTGACATTGCCCATAAAGTAGGAGATTGATGGCATTTCCACAGTGGTGACAGCAGAATGGGCAGTTGGAAAGTAAGAGATTTACTTACAATAGCAGCAACTCACAAACAATTTTTAAAAAGCTAGCAAACAAAGATGTAAGTCCATAAAGGAAACAGGCATGTTTGTATGTATGCCTGCTGCAGATTGTGTTCTCCCTATGGCCATGACACAATCCTTTGTGTGAGCTACACAGTGAGGTGTTAAAGGAAAACACAAAACAAAGAAAACCAAATGCTCTCTCTCTTCACCAAAATGAACACACCCAAAACACTCTTAGCTCCTGGATCCAAATATAGGACAGATTTTCAAAGCCTTTCAAGCACTACCTACATTATCCAAAAAGGCAAATACACTGAAGAATAAATAGGGAGAGGTTAGCTTCTTCTTAAAAGGATAACAAATACTGTCCTGTTTGTAATATTTTTTACTACAGAAAACCAAAAACTACTAATAAAAACTATCACTTTTTCTGGCCACATTTACAGACCCACTTGATTCTTTCCAGTAGAAAAATTAATTAAGAACTTTTACATGCTTTTATTCACACCAGCTCCAAGATGTATCTCTTGGGAACAAGCTTGGTCTGCTGGGGATATAGGATCTAATCTGGGAGCTGGTAGTTGCAGTCATCACAATAAAACTCCTCACTCACTATCACAGAGCAAACCTCACCTGCAGACACATAGCTTTTAGGTTTACATGCATATGCGTGTTTATATATAAATATATTTATTTTTACGTATATACACAGACACATAGACACATGCAAACACACTTTTGGAGAGAAATCTTGTGTCTCAAACACAAAAGGCTGTCTCACCATAAATACCATTCTGAGATCTCATCTGCAGTTACCTCTATTACAAACATGCAGAACTGCAGTTCTTTCTGCCTTTATTTTGCTGGGATGCCATGGCAAGTGGTAAATGCTCTGCTGCCACCCAATGACGTTTCCTGGGATTATCCCTTTCCCAAGACCCTTTCCTCCTACTCCACAACCAGGTTAACAAAAAAAAAAATCAGATTAAATTAAAGGCAGCACTTAGAGCTGGAACACTTTGCATACCTGTGGTGCCTTGGCCTCTAGGGAACACAGGACATCCCCACCTCACCTCACCTGTATGCAAATAGCCCCAGTCCTTTTCATCATTCCGCCAACAGCGGCAAAACTTTATCTGAATTCCCAGCCACAAAACCATCATTGTGCTGTGGCAGTTAATTTTTACTGGTTTACAATGTGCTTTCCTGTGCACAAGAGATAATTCCAGCTAAGCACAGCAGACCTTTCACACAGCTGTTATTAGGCTTTATAGGCCATCAAAGCGTTGATTTCGCAGCGCTGTGTCAATGCCAGACACGCTGACTCCCCGCGCTGCTTTCATTGCTCAGTTCCTTTCTTCGCCCTCCTGACAAAGCACAATTTGTTTTAGTCCTTACTACTACATCTAAATTTAGTTTGCAATGCTGTATAAACACAAGTGGTAGCCTGTCAGGTTTAAGTGAAAAAGGGGAAATGCTGTAACGTGGGTTCACCCTACCTATAATTAAGTCCTCAAAAGTTTGAACACTTCAGCTTTCCTTGCAGTAAAATAGACATTTTTATAGTGCCAGTTTAAGGAAATCTAAGAAACTAGGCAAGTAGTTTTTGTCAGTATGTGTTTGCACACAAGAACAAGCTGCTCAATTCTGAAGAACCTGTCCAGAATTCTAGGGTAACAACACGTGCATCTGCTCAAATGAGTGTAATTTAACATTTGTCAGCCCAGAGTATACAATGACTTACTTTAAAATGTAGTTTACATTTTCAGTTATCAGCTTGAGCTGATACAAAAGACCCCGACTGCTCAGGGATGAACGCTCAGTTGAGAATTTATTGTCACAGAGGAACCACACTTAAAGGTTTAAATGAAGGAATAAACCCAGCAGTGCTTGGTTTATTTGCACCTATTTCATTACTATTCTTGTTTTGGCACATAAGATGTAGGAGGATGTTCCTCTCACCAGAACATACAGGTTGTAGAATAATACGCTAAAAACCAAAAGGAAGGAAGAACTAACTTCTCTCCCAATAAGCATCTACAAGAATATTTGATCCCTGCATTAAAAGATAAAAGTTATTTCCAAAACATTCTGTCCACTGCTGCTCTCTGGGATTCTCAAAGATCAGAGATTGTTTTGAGGCTCATTAACAGCTAATGGTATTTAACTATGAGACAAAAAAACCCTGGATTTGGCACTTTATAAGAAGTGCCACTTACCCTTACATTTTCATACTCCAAGCACAGTTGCAGAAGTGTTACAGATACAAACATCTTGATACAAACAGATGCGTATTACTGATAACTCACTGCCTCAAAACATACCTTTTAATGTTTTGCCATTAAAAACCAAAACCTGACTGTATTCCGACCCCCTTGATTCAGGCCCCAGCACTTAACTATGCTGAGAATGTTCCATTAAGTACATCCAGAAGTGCTGATCACACAGCCCAGCCTGCACCGTCAGTGTAAAATGAGGGCTTGAACTCCCTCTGCTGGCTAAAACCACAGCTAAAGAGTAAAAAAAAACCTCTCGCGCCCAAAAATAGAAAAGTACATTAAAAACTTATTAAAAATAAATATAATCTTATCTCTTCTTTAGAGATTTTCATCCTTTCAGTTGTTGGCATCTCAAAGCAATCTTGCAGTACCTGAAAGGAAAACTCCTGACTTCCACTGATTGTTGCTTTCATGAAACACTGATCTGTGACTGGGAAGCTCTGCAGATGAGTCCTGTACAATTTCTTTCTTAAGCACTGCCAATAGATCACAAAGAGGACAGTAACTGTGATGAAACACCAACCAGTCTGTACAAAAAAAGATGGAGAACTGCTGGAAAAAATACATCAGAGTAGCAAATTAAGATGTATTTTCAGAAGGACCAAAATTACAACTTTAGGTCAAATTCACTAAGAAGAAAGGTAACAGTGGCAAATGGGGTTCAGTCCCCAGTCCTAGGAGAATTTTTTGTGCTCCAAGTCACTTTGGCTCAGTTTCTTCCCTGAAAAGTGTTCCTTCTCTTTATCTATCTCAATTTCCAGAGAGAGGATTTCTGCCCCAAGGAACCTATAGAGCAGATTCTGCACCTTCTGTGATAGGTCAGATAATCCAGGCTTTTTTAATTCTTCCAAAATTATTTTGAGAGTATTGTGTCTGGCCTACCACCACCTTGCATGGGAGTATTCATCCCTACATCACAATTAAACAGCCAAGAAAATATTGTACAGTCTATAAAATGACCTGAAGCATAAATGGCAAAGCAGCCTTGCTGGTCAGAGGGCTCCATTAACCCCACTGGTAAGCCCAGCTCAAATGGCAATATTTAACACATATTCTACTTAAGCCTGAAAACCACCACAAGTGGGGTCCAGACAGGCATTGCTGGGTCACAAACTTTTCAATCCAAACCTTTCAATCTTGTGGTATTTGCTGGGTCCCCAGGATGAAGGAGGAATTGAGAACCTGACTCCATGTTCTTAGAAGGCTAATTTATTATGTTATGATATTATATTATATAAAAGAATGCTATACTAAAACTATACTAAGAACAGAGAAAGGATACACACAGAAGGTTACAAATAATGATAATGAAAGCACGTGACTGCTTCAAGTCCCGAGACAGTTGGCCGTGATTAGTCAATTAAGCCAAAACAATTCACAAGAAGCCAATCAAACACCCACCTATTGGATAAACAATCTCCAACCACATTCCAAAGCAGCAAAACACAGGAGAAGCAATCAGATAATTATTGTTTTCATTCTTCTCTGAGGCTTTTCAGCTTCCCAGGAGAAGAAATCTTGGTGAAGGTATTTTTCAGAAGATATGACAGTGACACCATTTTATCTGTGTGGGATTGGGATTTAATTCAGCTTTTCCTCATTTAATGAACTAGATGTAGTCCTCCCCCAAACACCTGGTCACGAGTGTCTGGTGAAAAGGTAGCACCTCTCTGTACAGATTAGAAACACACATGAAAATTCAGTGCAGAACTGCATGTGAGGTGCCTCAGACCTACATTTCACAAGGTCCACCTGTACAATGCAAGTCTGCTGCGGCCTGAGCAGCAGCAGGTAAAGTCCAGGGTAAAGAAGCAAAAAGGGCCTTTGCAGGGTATCCACAGCTGTTTTATTCAGCTGCCTGGTAAAATGTTCAGGTCCAAGGCAAACATACATGGAGGGTCCACGTTCCTCTCTCCAGGGGCCAGGGGATGAACCTGCTCTCAGGGCAGTACCAAGATGAGATCCAATCAGGGAACAGGGAGGGATAGCTCAGGGACATAGGAACAGACATAGGGACAGGGAAAGGAACCAATGGGGTCGAACAGCTTTGAGGGGAGCTTCTTGTGTCTCCCTAACTTAGGGGATGCTCCCCAGGGTCCCCACACATGTGAGCCTTAGAATATTTAAGCCTGAACACAAACTTTCCTCATACCTCACTTTTCAATGTCTACTCAATTAGGAAGTAGAGGATCCTGCTTTACAGATCTCCAGAGGACTGCGTCAGGATCACTCAGGAGATGAGAAGAGAACCAAGGGGTTTGGAAAACGTCAGAGGCAAAAGTTAATAGTCACTGTGGAGGGTCTCAAATAAGCAGATGTTTCAAACATGTGCCTAATTTTAAAGTGCTGAGTTTGATGGCAGTAGATATTACAGTGGGCACCAACCCAAGACAGAGCTAAGGAGGAAAGGCTAGTGGACAAAACAGGAAGAAAAGCAGAGCATGAAAAACATTTTTTCACATGCTCTTTTAGTCTGTGTAATCTACCCTAGAGAGGCCTCAGCAAGCAAGTTAACTTCAGACTTCAATTACAACACGTGGGCAACTTTACTGCCCAACAAAAAGTCCATTAGACATTTATAATCTCATTTTATTAAATTTTCCTACTCGTGATATTTACTATGGGGTGTGTATGTGTGTGAGGTTAATACAAAAATCTATATTCTATTTGTATATTAATAAGATTAAAAGCTCACCTTTGTGGCAGGTGTTGCTGTGGGCACATGCTTGGATTATGGATTAACCAATTCCTATCAAAAACTGGGGTCTATCACCAAATCTAAAGCAAGGAAGGCAGGTGCTTTTCCTGCTGATCATCTAGCTGAGTGCTCTGATTGAATTACATCAGGAAAAAATAGCTTTGCTTCCTTCATGAAACCTGATTACAGAAAGAGAGGGGTGACACCTCACACAAGGCAGTGAAGCTTAAAGGACAACCTGTTCCTCTCTGGCCCCTTCTGCTGGCTACTTTGATCTAAGATTTATTGTCTGGGCTTAACACCTTCACCTTTGATTTCACAGGGAACTTCTTTGGAGGCATTTTCCTACTACCATTGTCCAAGTCTTTTCAGAGAAACCACCAATTATCCAGGATGCCGGGAACTGAACGCTTGTAGTTTTGGTGAAATACAAGATTACTCTCACTGGTATTAAACAGGTATGGGAAGACACATTAAAGACTCAAGTTTTACTTTCTAAGAGCAGTACTTGTTTAAAAAAAAAAAAAAAGAAAAAAGGCACTGTCAGCAGGTCAGCACATCATGTGAGGAACCAATTCACTCCTAAAGGCAAGAAGACCTAATAACACACTAGGGGCCAGACTGGTTTCCCAGCTCACTCTAGAAGGATGCTTCTTGTACAAGGCCATTGTTACAGCACCCCCACCACCCAGCTCAATACTGTAGTGTTACAGTTTTGCAGCAGACACAAAACAGCAGTTCTTTCCTGGGAGCTAACAAATCCAGTCTGCTTTTAGCCAGAAACCTACACAATAACCTAATTTTAAGCATAAAAATCCAAATCCCACTTGGTCTTACCTAATGTGACAGGCTGTGTAACAGTCCTTACAATTAAATTGTAATTTCTGCATCCAGCCCAGCAACCTGTGGTTGTATTAGAGGAAGTATTTCACCTTGCACAGACACACACACCTGCTACACAGTGGAACTTGGTCTAAAAAATGCACTCAATTTTCTATTTTGACATGAATCTCCACCCTCTTAAATGGTGATGATCCTTTGCCAGTGAGACTGTGCAGGGCAACTGGCCTCCTGGGCAGTTTTCCAAATCCAGTATGATGTTGCAAGCGCTCACCAGCTCTGAAAAAGACTATTTACTCACCTCCAAGAACAAAATACAAGAAGTACAAAGGAAGATGAGGCTAAAAGCATTTTTGAAGTTTGTTTCAGGTCAGACAGAAGGCTGGAACTGTTGCTTAGGATGTATTTTTCCCCTAATTTGTAGAGCTGAAGTAGTGACTTAATAACTAGAATCTATCTGTTTACTTACACTTACCAAACCTCCAGCACATGTGCTAGCCTCAGCTCATCCCTACTAAATATTTATAAATAAGATGGCAAACTAGCTATAGTCCTCCCTCCTCTTTGGATAAGATAGGAAATAAGTAGATTTAGAAGTTTAGAGGTTCCAGGATTTTTTTTTCCCACCTTTTAAATGAAGTTAAAAAGTTCTATAGAAGAATAGGCAGCAACAAAATTATAAACCAGCTGATGTGGAAAAGTCAACATCATCTCCTAAACACGCAACTGAAGCTCACAGCTGGTGAAAAAAAAAAAAAAAAATAAAAAGAAGGCAGCATTGTGTGCTAGCAAAGGCAGTGAGCAGGGACTGCAGGTTTTATTCTTAACTCTCCCACGGATTTCAAGCTCGGCTGTGGGCAAATAACCAAATATCTCAGCTGATCATCTACAAAATAAGGATAACAATATTTTCCTATCCCAACAGGATGTTTTCAGAAGAGTTCTTGGGAGGCACTCACTGCAGTGATGGGGTCCATGAAAGTCTCTGCTCAGAACAAAGACAACACCTGCTCCACTGGTTAATGGGAAAAAGATGACTGAGACTGTTACAAGGAATTTCTAGCATTAAAGGACAAGCTACAATTGCCTCTGGCCTACAGTTAAGAAATTCAGCATCAGTGAACCATTCTTTTATACAACTACTGTGGAAAAAATTTAAGTATAGGACTAGACAAGAAAATAATGCAAATGACCTAAATGTTGCCTTCGATATGGAATTCCAGCCATTGATGTAGTTTTTCTCTTATAGTGGGTAACATACATTGTTCATGACAAAAATATCCTTTTGCTTCCCTTGGCAAATAAGTTCATAACTGATGAAGGTAAATGCACACCACAGTTTTTCCTTGAGGATTGCAACAATTTTAGTTAACTATGACACCTTTGAAAAGCATTTATTATGTCTTGTGATTCCATTTTATATATTCTTCTCATATTCTCTGTGGGACATAATGATAGGTGGCTCTCCCAGTGGATTGCTGGACATATCCTCATGTACTTAGCATTTGAAAAATGCCAGCTCAGCCTTCAGAGGTTTTTTTTTTTCCTGACCATCTTCTTTCATTTTATGCTGGGAAAATTGTAGCTCTACAAATATAGAAGAGCTTTTGAGTTCATAATGAAATATGAACTTTAAGGAAATCTGATGATCTTGTGTTTATTCCTGAATTAGCAAGAGATTTCCTGTGACCTTAACTTCATCACTTACATACTATTTCATCTTTTAAAAAAGAGAGTGTATGTCTGGAGGATGCAGAAAAGAAATCAAGAAAGGCTTAGGATTTTACTCTGTCTTGGATCCAGGGAAACATCAGACCTATTTAAATTAACAAAATTAATTTTTAATCATCTTTACCTTTGGTAAGGTAAGGTTCTGTAATATTAAGTTTAATTACTACATCTCTGCTTTTTGTAAGGTTTTCTAGTTGTTCCTAGGATTTATGCTGCATCAGTCCCCTGGTATTAACTTTTGAATTCATTCACCAAATCAAGTTTGAAAGAAGAGCTGAAGTGTGACAGGTATGAATGTCATGCATTTTGTGACATCTGGTAGCAGGCAGAGCAGAGTGCCCAAACTAAGTGTCCTCATCAAGGGAAAAATCAAGTTATCTGACCTACTTGGCTTGGCAGTGAGCCAACACAAACTGGGAGAAGGGCAATACATGCCTTCTTCCTGCCCAAAAAGCTAAAGGTTTTAGAAATGAGATTAAAGGGAACCCAGCAGAGAGAACTGCATGGAGAACTACGGGAAACTAGTGCAAGGTCAAGTATCAGCAACACAGCACACACAACTCAAGCTCATCTCCCTGGGTATAATGGGAAGCTGAAGGAGCATAATTTAGTTTTTGCTATCCCTACTTGTACAACACTTGCACACTGTAAACATTTGTAAGCCATTAGACCCATGCTGTAACAACAAAAGCTAGGTTTGTTACAGCCACGGGAATTCTTGCTGGTGGAAGCACAGAGAGGTGGGCGGGACAGGATCTCGGGAGCAGCTGAGCCACCACCACGCAGGGGCAGGTTCACAAACATCCAGACAAAGCTGTAGCAGGTGACTGTCAAATCCCTCCTGAAACAGCTCTCAAGCAAAGAGGAGCCTGCTCCCTCCCAGATACAGTGCTCAGAACTAGGGAGCAGCCTCAAATCCAAACTACAGCTTCTCCTACAACCAGCACACAGCAATTACACAGCATCAACACTTCACTCCTCTCAGGCATTTACATATTTGAGTACTGGTTTTAAAAGTATTTGTGTCTCTTCTTGATCTGAACAAATTGCTCACTCTGAAGTTCTTCTAAACTCACACCTTTCACATTTCTTAAGACTTCTGTTATTGTCCTGTAATGAACACCTTCCCCCAACTATTTATTTTAAAATGCAGGGCCCAAAATGGACAGAGAGAGATACAAAGGGAAGTACTATTACAAGTAGCAGCAAAGCAATTATCTTTGATCTCTTTCAGATGCTGTTAGCTCATTCAATTTGCAGTACACTATCAGCCCCATAATATTTGTCTCCTAATACTACTTTTTCCCTGCCATGTATTGGTAAATTATAACACTGCATATTTATCTCAAATTTTACTTCACTAGTTTTGGTGATTTCCCCCAGTTTATCAAGGTCATTTTGAAACAGCATCAAATAGAGTGTATTGCTTAGAGATGGACTACAAAGCCAATTTTACCCCTCCACCCTTAAACCCCAAATTATTACTACCTGGAATTCAGAAAACAAATGGTTCTGCATGTTTATAGCAACTTCAGATTAAGTCAAAACCAGCTGATTTCTGGAAAGCTCCCAAGAGTTATATACACTTTTAATTAGAAAAAAAAAAATCTAGTGGAAGAAAAAAAAATCATTAACACCTACATGGACAATATAGGCAAACATTTTGTTTTCAATAAAACCCCAAGACAGAGCACCGGAATAACTGGATCTGATGAAAGCACAATGTTAAACTACAGAAGCTGGGGTAACACCCTGTATTACTCCTGTTACACAGGCAGGTGAAAAGATAAACCATCTAGCAAGGTAAGAAATAGCTCTGAAACAGGAGGTAAAGGCAGCTAATCTATACTCTGCACCATTTTTCTATAGGCCCTCTTTTTTCTTCTAGCTTTATATGTCCTTTTAAAATTTTTTTTTCTGCACTTTAAGAAGTGTTGGAGGGATGCAAACCAATATTCCCCAAAATGTGTCATGTTCATAGCTGAGTGTGCCTGTGAGGTTCATCACTGTATTTCTATATTTTTACCAAAAGAATCAAAAACACTTCAGTTGAATCCTTCCTCTCCCTCCACTCGTTAAGCAATAAAAATTCATAGCAAATCAGGAAGGAAAAAAAATACATGAGGAATCTCAAATTAGCCTTAATTAGATGATTAAGGTCTTCCTTCAGAAGCTAGAAAAATCTGATCCTGATTTAATAACACAAGGTGAGCTTCTCTTCACTTTGGCTTTCACATGCTCCACCCAAGCATCTGCAACAACCATTGCCAGAGACATCTGTTCCAGAACTGATTTTGTTCTGCCCACCATCTTCTAAACAACATAATACCAAAGAATACCACGGACTCTGCTAAATTATGTGCACAATCTGCTCCAGCTGAAATGCTCTGAGAATGCTTTTCCACCGTTCTCTTGGGGAAAAGAGAGATGAAGGAATACCTGGTTTGTAGAGATGGAAATGCAAATCAAAATCAACCTGCCCAAAACCATCAATGCTCAGTTCCAATGAGGTTTCACCTTAAACATGGGTGTGCCAAGAACCTACAGATGATGCTATGTACACCTCCAGAATTGGACAATAACAAAGCAGTGTCCTGTAGTTCTGCATTTTGAAACCCAGCACTTACATCTCACTTGCACGTAAGTTCCTCCATGGGACCAGCCTTTAACTGGCAAAAACAATGGGAACAGAAATGTCTGGCACTGCAGAAATCAGTAGCAAGGGAAAGGCAAAAACAAACCACAGGAATAATTTCAACACCCCAATTATTTTCATGGTTCAAGAAGGAAAAACTTTTTTTAATAATGCAAACCTCAAATTTTGCCTAATGACATACATTCATTTCCATGATTTATACAATTATTGCATAAGATTTGTGGTCATTTACATCTTCCAGTTCAAGTGACATTAGGTAGCACAATTTTGCATTAAATTCTAGATATACTTTCAGTCAATTACACAAGTGTGAAACAAGAACAAGACAAACTATTCCCTTCAGAACGCCTCCTGCACATTTGTCCAGATGTAAAGATGGGATAATGAAAACAGTTGATGTTTATGGTAACCCCACACCAATTTGTGTTGCTTAGGTAGATTGTAGTGTAATGTTGTAATGTAATAGTGAAAAAAAAAAAAAAAAAAAAAATCTCAACCACAAAACCCCCGAAGAACCTCAAGAGACCAGAAAAAAAAAATCAAACTTGTAAGCTGTCTTGCCTTTTTGGCAAGACAAAGCTACTTCAAGTATTCAGAAAAGTGGACAACAAAAAAAATTTTTTTCAGTAAAAAAGTAAAATAAGAGTGTTTAACCACTGTGTAATAAGTCCCAATACATTGGTGGCAGCGATTATACATCACGCTAGAAGGAACAGAAACCATCCTGACATGAAGCCATACTGAACAGAACAAACTCAAAACTAGGAAAACCATATGCTGATGCCTTTATCAGCTTGCCAGGATGAGTGTTTCAAGTTCATGACTGAAAATAAGCATGGTGATGCCACTGAAACCAGTGCAAGTGAGTTACTGGGTGGCTTAATCTGGAACAGAGACAAGAGACTGCATGCAGACGAGGGCACAGCTTAAGAGGCTAAGAAAAACTGCAGGAGTAGCTTAGAACTCAGCTGCCATATGTCCTACACATATGAAAGCTACAACATATTTTGCTCCACAGCACAAAGAAAATACAAGCAGAAAGGTAAAGAAACAGACAAGGATTGTTAAGTAATTTCTGAGCAGTGAGACAAGGCAAAAATATGGTTTTGACCTCAAAAAAAACCCATCAGAACCATCATCCTGGATATTTTGCTCTCTTTCATGCAGGACAAAAAGAAATGGCAAATGATGAAAAAAAGATGAGGAAAAGTACAGAGGATGACTGCTTGGCACTTCTGAAAAACATTTTTTAACTAAAAAAAGAACCAAGGGACTTATAAATAGTAGCTGATTATCTCCCCCAAGCCTTTGTCAATACAGACATAACCACAATAATGTCTATTTTGGTGACCAGTGTCTCAAGGAGAAGGCAGTGCCCCAAAGGGCACTTTCATTTTTACATATAAAACCAGTATTTGTGGTAGATTCTATTCTTCATAGCAGTTTACTGTTATGTGGCAAGAGATTCAAGCCCCTTTTTAGAGGAACACTAAGGGATAACAAAAAGCATGTGGACACAGCTTACTGTGAATCCTCCACTTTGGATTTGTTGAGAAACTTATTTACCCAAATATTTACCCAAAAAGTTTTACCCTGGTGAAACTTAGTGGTACACAGCATGTGGTTATTAAGCCATAGAGGAATGTGATCCTGCAATGCTGGTTGAGCACCTTCAATTCCCACAGGCTGGAATTAAAATTTCAACAGTTAAGCACTTTGATTATCCCCTTCATTTTTTTTTTTTTTTACCCTTCTCCCTTTGAGTGGGTGACTCCAGTGATCGTGGTACAACAATCCAGCCAAAGCTGATTCCCCTTAGCTTTTTCATGAAATACAACACAGCATAGAACAGGACTTGGAAGAAAGTAAAAGGAAGAGGTTCAGTAAAGAGCAACATGAGAATACTGACTCTGAAAGAGAGCTTAGTTTTACCACATTGAAAACCACAAGTGCAGCTGCTCCAGTCCAGGTTCTAACTCCTCTCAATGACCTGAATGGCACAACCAGTATGAACCCCCCATGGAAAGCAAGGAAAAACAGAGGATGTGCAAAGCAGGCAGTCCCTGTTACCAAGCTGGAATTGATTGTGCTCCGACATGATTAACTCCTGAAAATTTGGTAAGATATGCTGGTGTCACATTACAATAAAAATAGTGTTTCAGCTCTCACTAGAAGAAGATTAAGGATTTTGTTCTGGTTCTGCCTAATCCGTTCATGAATTGCAGGGTGCAGCCCTTGCCACACTTGCCTGCCAAAAAAGGCAGCTCCATTTTCTTGTGCTAAAAAAAGTAGCAGGCTTAGTGGTTATAAAGGTTATGTTTTAAAGTGCACTGTCATTTTAAACAGACTTTCCCTATTAAAAAAAGTAAATAAAACCTTCTGATATCAACACCCTATAAAAATAACAGCTGCAATACTCCTTCTGAAATTGCAACTTAAAATCAAGTTAGCAGGATTCAAATCTTTTCCAAAAAAAGATATGAACCCAAAATAAAAAACCTTTCTGCAGAGAATTCCCAAGCAAAATCTCACATAGTGTCCTACCAAGCCTCTCTCCTAACAGCATCTCACAGAAAATCCATTCAGTTTCTTCCAGCTGACAACCTCAAGAAAACAGAGGTCTAAATAAATCAGTCCTTCCCACCAGTCACCTACATAAGTGCAGGTGTGGGTGCTGGTGCAGTTTTTCCATCAACTCCTCCTCTGTAGGCTCTT
The DNA here is from genome assembly GCF_963513975.1 of Fringilla coelebs. Lineage (NCBI taxonomy): Eukaryota > Metazoa > Chordata > Aves > Passeriformes > Fringillidae > Fringilla > Fringilla coelebs. Next base: position 59,893,022 of record NC_140034.1, on the reverse strand, counting down.
CCAATACATCTCTACAAAGAAAAAGCATGAGTTGTTAGGGGCAGCAAAGGGAGCTTCCCGGCATTTGTTTTTGCAATGTTTAAACTGAGATGTAACGTGTGCTTGTTTCAGGAATGAAACAAGGAATTAAAATTACAATAAGCTGATGCTCCCTAAAGATGCATCTAGTTGCAAGTGATCCATCCTCTACAGATGTGTCATGGAAACCAGCAGCTGTTTTCCCATAAGAAGCAGGGAAGCAATTTCCTGCACACAGTACAATACAACTGAAGGTCAGTAGATTTGTTTTCCTGAAAAAAACTCCCAAATGAGAACATGCTCCCAATGCTACTATTGAGTATCCAACATGCACCACAAGTTCCACTAATGCACGATCATCAAGTATTAACTCACCACCCACAATTTCATAATAAGCCAAGAACATGCATCACTTCCCTCATCTTCCCTTTTCTTCTTTCCCTTGTGTTTTCCTCCCTCTGCAGTTGTTCCCCTCGCCCCCAGCACCTCTTCTCCCACCCTACCATAAGCACAAAGCATATAAAGGTTAGGCTACCAAGTCAGCTTAAAGCGGGCCATAACTAAAGCACTTGCTGGATTTCTCCAAACTAACAAATGAAACAGCTTGCTTCAGAGGGAGGAAACAGAAGACATCTTGCGGCCAGCACACATTCCTTAAAACAGACAAATTAAAAAAAAAACTACATTGACTATCAAGTCCAGCCCAACTCACCTGAACATGAGTTCAACTGTCCTCTGGTATTCAATATCTGAAAGAGACTCTCGCTGGCAGCGGCGGTCCCACTTGTGAATAAAGTTCTGAAATGGAAAAGGAACAGCAGAAGATATAAAGCCTTCTTCTGATGGCACCAGAAAAGAGGTTATATCTGGTCACTGTGTTTGCAGATAAAATTTGGGAGGCAGGTGAGGTTTGATTTTGCGCGGTTGAACACTGATTTAGTTAGGCATCAGCTTATTTACTTGCTGCAGGTCACTACTTTACTCAGGCCTTTGTCCAGCAATGAAATAACTTTCTCATCACAAACTGAAAGAAGAGCAGAGCAGAAGACAGCCCTGCTGCCTTCAGCTCCTAGCAAGGACTGCCTCCCCAAGACAAGCATGTGAACTACCCACAAGACTTCACCTGATATGAATTTCTTCCTCTTTAAAAACCCAACAACATATAAACACACTGCTAGTCCAGGTTTTGAATAACTCTAACAGATTAATACCTAGGGAGTAAACACACAGCTCAGGAAAAAGAAAAAAAAATAAAAATAGTGACATCCTCCTCTCCTGCAATGGAATGCTGCATCTTGGCTCTGATAGCAAAATTTGGCCACAGCCATGCAGAAACAAGTAGGTAGAAGATGTCCTAGACTGAAAGTTTGCCCTTCCTCCTACTGCAGTAAATTTTAATTCTCAGTACACTCATCAATGTCAAGGACATCTCCAACAGAAATTTTCATAGGGATTGAGATGGGGTGAAGTGCCCTCTACAGGCTCTCAGTTCCTTCCACTACCTGTAAGAGAAGTCTACAATGGCAAACCTGGAGCAGATTGTTATGATTAGCATTCCCTTCATCAGAAATTTGGATTTGCAGGAAAGTATGCCATGAGTAACTAGCAGAACCACAAGTTCTTCATGGCATTGCATAGGCAACAGTTTCTCTGAAAAACTCTAGAATATGATCTCTTGAAAATAAGTAATCAGTTCCACTTCTCTAGAGTGGCACTGAACAACAGTGGTAATTCAAACTGGGGTGGGAAGAAAGAGGAGAACCAAATAAAATAAAAATTTTGAATTTAAATTGCTCACTTCATTTGCTGACAAATCAAAATGCAAAAAGGCCTACAGATTTAATAATTAATGCTGAATTTAAATGGTAATGCATGAGAAACAAGCAATTTTATAATACTTTAAATACTTTTCATCTTTATAATAAGGAGAGTATTACAATGAAATTGTACACACCCAATAAGACACAAGTTTTGTGACAAAACTGCAAATAAAACATACAATTCTCTAGGAAAAAGAAAACAATTCCTCAGCTCCTTGGACATAGGGCAGCAAGAAAGGTAAAATAATCACACACACAAACCCAATATAAAGTTGTTTGAGTTCTTTTCATTTCCTGCACAAATTAGAACCCATTTTCAGGATCTCACACCAAATAAACACACTTCCTTACCTCCAGAAGTAAAGCTACGAAGAGATTAACCCAGATGACAGAGGAGATCAACCACCAGGCTACAAAATAGATCTTTGCCCACCTGCAGATCAGATGAACAGACAAAATACATAAAGGAGGCAGTAAATAAGCTCAGCCTGAGCAGAGCACCATAAAATCACATTTTCTTCCTTGAAATATAATACTACTACTTTCTTAATAGGAAAGGGGGCCTGAATAAAAAAATTAAAAATAACAAATGTTTGCTTTTCATTAGGTTAGCTAAACAAACTCACTCTCCTGAGTTAAACAGCCAAGAGTCACTAGAACAGCTCAACCCAGGCACTATCCAGTTCATTCAAACCTTCCCCAAGAAGTCAGTAAATACAAATAAAAGGTATGTCCAAGGTTTTAAGTCTAGAAAAAATTCTTCCTCCACATAGAATCACAGAAGCATTAGATTTATTTCCTACACATCAGAATTGGTCCAAAAGAAAGGTAAGCAGCACCCCTCTGAGCAGGAACTGTGCTATATGTATATTTCCTGTTCAGGCACATTATAAGCTGGATTTATATGGGACTTCTTCAGTATTACTACAGCTACTTACGGACTTGAGTATCTTGAAAATGCATCCAAAAAGACTTGCCAGTTGTTCACCACCATCACATCCCAGAGGGTCACCACTGCTGCCTAAAAAACAGGAGTAGAACAGCACTTAAGTGGCTGTACCACAGATCTAAGCCTCAGAAAATGAGGAGGAAAGGCAAGCAGAGAGTGGAAGAACAAGGGATTTCATCCATGATCACACTCACAGCAAAGTCATCGAAGTTGTTGGGCCAATATTCCAGCTGTTCATAGGTCCCACACTGCAGAGTGCCATTATCATGTGTGGTGTTGGCAGCACTGCAAGAGATTACAGGCTGATGTGAACACAGCTCCCTGTGAACTCTACTTTAGAATTCTTCTGAGCCCCTTGAAGAAAGTTAGGTTATCTCATATGGGCAGAAAACAAGGGAATAAGTTCAAAAAACATATTTCAGATAAAGCAGGGTAAAACTACAGATAAGCATTCCTGCAATTTTAATGCAGCAAGAAGAAACAGAAGGAGTAACAGATAATGAAGCTGTGTGATTTAACATTAAAAGTAGGGTGGCTCAAAGAATGAGAGCAAAAACAACCCAAACAAAACCGACCACAAACAGCTCAGAGGTAAAAAGATGCAGATGCTTTTGAAAAACAGATTCTTTCTGAGCAGTGATGTTTAGAATCTTACCTGGCATTTCCCAAGGGAACAACAGCACCTTTAAACAGCATTATTCCAGTTATAGCAAATGCATAGAAAACCACCTGGAAGGAACACAACCAACTATAAGCCTTGAATATTTCTGTCACAAAGCAAGAAAGCAAAATGCAATTAACACAGAATTTATATTAGTACCACAGTTGAGATAATTGCATCAAGAACAGTGCCTGAAGCTTTTAAAGTGAAAATACTTCAACTGCTTGCTCTTACTTTTTAATATTCTACCTAATTTTCAGTCATTAAAATGCATTAAATAATTTTGTCATCTCTTTTACTTCTCTGTGTCTCAGAATGCTGATATTTAACTATAAACATTGCAGAATAGTGACTTAAAACCAAAGCTCAGTACCAGTACTTAGAAAGAACAACCTAAATATCTGAGTTTTCTGCTGGAGTCAATGAAAATAAACTTTTAGTGAGCTTATGTGAAGATAAAATTATGCCATTATTTTATATTCCAACAGCAACTTCCTTAAAAAATGCTAATTAGTCTAAAAATAAGGTTTTAAATAACACAAAGAATTTGGGAACTTCTGTCTTCTAATTGTTAGAAATGCAAACTTCTTTTTAAACAGACACCTTTCAGTCTATAGCAGTTGCCTAGGTGATACTGCAATTTTTATCCTAAAAAGATTGTTCTAGAAATAAGCTACAGCTTTGCTTCTCTGAGAAGGAGCCATTTATCCCAGGAAAGCCTGAGGCAAGCTGAGTCTTCAAACAAGAAGTCTGGTGTGGGGTTTTTTTGTTTGGTTGGTTTTTTTTGTATTTTGCTACAAAACAAACCCAATAATGGGAAGTCTGGAAGGAATAGAAAAGAGATGCCCTTGCCTACAAACTTTGAACACCACTGGAGTAAGCTGAAGCCTACATTTCCTAACCTGCCAGAAGATGGGGTATCCGGCCTGCCAATAAAATTAATATTATTCTTTGAAAAAAATATATATTTAAATCCCTCACTGCCTAAGAAATTAGCTAATCAGTTACATTATTTTATCTTCACATGTGTTCCAGGCTAACATTAGGAAAGATATTTTGCATCAGCTGGCACTGGGGTCAGATTTCACTACAGCAGAAGCTCAGTGAGAGCTTCTATGTAGCCTCAAGTAAAAGCAAATTAAATTAATGGAAGAGGCAAACACTTTGGCAGACTTGTGTCAGAAGTGTGAGTTGTACAGCACAACAAGGTTTTCACCACCTTAGATTTGCCCCAACCAATACCTTTATTTCAAAGTACAACACCAGACAATTTAAGGCCAATCCTCTACAGATAAAAGGAGAGATTATTAATGACAAAAATAGATATTCCAGTGTTGTCATCTTATTGCAGGGGTTCCATATTGCTGTCTCCTTTTCACAAAAGTTTCATAGCTTCTCATGGGCAGCTCCTCAGAGCACTGACTCTTTCTTCTTCACAAAGCAGCCAACTGACTCCAGTTGCCCTCTCACCCAGCCACCCCACTCCTTTATAGCACTCTTCTTCTCATTGGTTACAGCTGTGGCCTGTTAAAGTCAGGTCTGCTCCTAATCTTTGATAATTGGCCCAGCTGCAACTTCTTAGGGGTAGGAGTACTTTCTACACTATCTTTATTTTCTTATATTCTATCCCCCTACATTCTGGTTAAATTGCATGCTAGATATATAGACCAGAACAACAAATCATTATCTTTTAACCATTCAAATTAAGGTACCCTGCAAAAACCCAAGAACAATAGCAAAACCAAACCTGCCCAGGCACTTCTTTGCCCTACCAGGAAGACATGGTTGCAAAGCCAGAAACTCAAGAGTTGGGAGAATTTATGTAATGGACATCACACATTGTGATCCACCCTTTAATCACATTTGTTGAGTCTACGTTCTACACAGACACACCTAAAACAGGACGGCAGAGGCTCTTAAAAAATCATGTGCAAACATGCCATCTCAAGACCTTCTCAGCCAAAAACAATTTTAAAGCGGTTTTGCTATTTAATTTAACATATGCAAACCATGGTAAGGAAAACTGGTGTACTTTTAGCATGGATTAATTGATTAATTTTTAATTTGAATCCACACTACCTAAGCTAAGGCAAACACTCAATGGAAGCTTTAATTAATCTTTTAAAGATGATGCTCCTAAAGGAGGCACTGCCACTGTGTGCTGGCTATCACAAACCAGCAGTTTATTGTGGCTTTCCAAGACATGCCCTGGAGAAGAACTGCCTGGTTAAGGTGAAATGTTACTGCTCATGGTGATTGTACAAGAACCTTGTTAACTTTGTTGGTGTCATACCCTTATTAAACTATAACAAAGGAAATTACAGTCTTGCATCATGACTTACCACAAGGATTCCTGCAAAGGCTCTTAAGTTTTTCACCAGATCCAGCAGTGTAGTAACAACCAAAGCCATGAACTAAAACAGAGCAGAATTTTGTACCTATGACATTAATCACAATTCCAATCCATATCAAATTTTTACTAAAAAGACAAAGAATCAAGTCAGGACAGTTAGAGCTGAGCTATTCCACTCCTGAAAGGCTCTAACAAAATTTATAGCTTGACCAACAAAGAAACCCAAGTTGTAGAGGGAAGAGCAATCACCTTCATGTTGGGGATAATCCGCAGGAACCTGAAGACAATTAACATGTTCACCAGACGCACCATATCCCACAGGGACAACAAGCCCATGAACTCAGGCCTCCTAGGAAGGGCAGAAAAAGGAATAAATCATAGGAACATAGCCCATGACAGAACAACACTGGGCTACAGGTAAATACATTGATTTACTTAGCAAGAATCTCAGCTACAGTAAACTAATAACTGATGAAGGAAGGAATCCCTTTAGCCTGGGCTCTTAAATATGTACAGAGAGCTCTTTGAAGTGCATGTTTGTGCCTTCTGCTGGGGAGGAGGCACCAAAGAGGGTCCTTTCAGAAAACAAAGTGAATCAAAAGGACTGCTAGAGGGAGATATTTCAGGAACTTGCACAAAGATGGGCATTAATCCTTCAGGGCACGCCTGGCTGAAGAAGGGGTTTGAAAACAGCACTAGGTTAAAGGACTGTCTTGTCAACCTTCTTCCTTATGTGTTAACATTCCATGGGAGATGGGCATACACTTCAAAACCCAGCCCTGATTTTGGCTTTTACATGAGCATGCTGAATGCTTCTTAGCTGGAAAGGAGGGCAGGTGGTGGGGATCTAAATCTGCCAATGACTTGGTAACACTGATACTAAATAATTATTTGTACCTCCAATATATTCAACCCCAATAACGAATGAAACTATTTAAGATAATACTGCATAGAAGGCATAGTCTAGATAACAGCAACATCACTGCCCTGCCTTGAAGGTGGCAGTTGCTTGTCTGTGGATGTGACAGCAGCACACATCAGGACTCAGAGGGAACTCATCTGGATTGTAACCTGCTCGCAGTGACTGACACAAAGACCTAACAAGAATTACTGGTGCTCCAAGACGATAGAGGAAGCAACTGCCTACATTTAAGAATCAAAGGGCAGAATCAAACACAAACATAATGATAACATCAATAATTAATATAATTAGTTAATAGTCCATAAATAGTCTGTAGCAATTACTCCTTTGGCACCTATCACTTCAAGGTGATAGGAATACAAGTAGTATTCAAATACAAACCCTTCTAAAACCATAAGGTCTGACTTGTCTAACTCTGTTCAGAGATTCTAGTGTAAATTAAGAGAACTTCTTGATTGTTGGAATCTTGGGGGACACAAGACAGATGATGGACTTTGGACCTGGTTAACATAAGAGATTTGATAACAGGATGCCTTGGCAGAAGCAAACGGAACTTTGAAAATTAGACCTGGATAGCAAGAAGATGAAATCAAACAGGTTTACCAGAAGAAAAAAATCCCATTAAACTCTGCAAGCAAGAGATGTTGTCATATGCATAAGTTTGTGTATGTGATTTTAACCTAATCATTGTAGCTCACATTACTAATCTCCTTGAAGTAGTATATAAGGGTTTGTATTCCACAATAAAATCCAATTCTGATCACTAAGTCACTCTCCCCTCCTCTCTCCTTCGCCAACACTTGATGGCAACATAACAAATATCCTGAAAAACGAGGGAGTGTCAGTGTCTTAAGTGTGAGCCTGCATGAAGACACAAAGTAGCAGAATGTGTAATAAATCACTTGTGAAGTTCCAGGAAATCTTCCAGAATTCCTTTGCTTTCCTCTTTTCTTGTGGAGAAGCAATGATTTTTATGTTTTTTACAACAAAAAAGAAATCAGGATAGTTATCCAAAAGCTGTTTGAACTTAAGAAAATAAAAAACCAACTGCTTGCTATTACAATACCAACAAATAGTGTTAAGTCCATGGGAATTTTCTTACTACATTTTATAGCATGAAAAAACCTCAGCCTTCAATCTACATACAGGGTTGAAGAGCTTTCATCAGCCGCTTAGGAGTTCATCTAACTGGATTTATGGACAATCTAATACTGAAACATATTAGGTTGTGTATGCAGTACCATATTCCCACTCTTGCACACCTGGTAAGCACAGACCTGCCAAGGTATTATTTTAAATCACATTACAATTAAAACAAATGCATCCTCCTCAGAAGAGCTACACAGAACTCTAAAACACTACAAAAAAAAAGGAAAAATCTTTCACTTATCCATATTGCATGGCCTCTAGTGACTACAAGGGTGCAAACTTCTACCAAATTTGGAAAATTAAAGACTGGGCTTATGATCACAGTACCATGACATGTACACATGACAATGTGTGTGCTCCCCTGACCCACCCCAGCCACTGAGCAAAGGGCAGCAGGTCACAGAGGTTACTCACCAGCCAGGGTGAGGAAATCCATACACAGCAAAAGTTGCAATCTCCAGAATCTTCAGTTAGGAGAGAAAAATCAAAGCAAAACAAAAGTCAAAACTTTACTTTATAAATCTGAGTTCCAGAAATTATGTAAGCTTCTTGATAAGAAATATTTTCAAGAGCTTTAAGCCACTAATTGGGCTCACTTTAAAGCTCTGAATTGTCATATTTGCCTAGTTATTCTCCAAGCAAACCAAATGTACATAGCATCCAACAATTACTCACAAAAGGATATAGAGTGAATACCATTAACCATGAATTTGACCTCATCTGCCACAGGGGTGTCAGGCTTTGACCAAATATTTGTTATAATAGTCTGGCAATTGTTTTTAAACTTTAAGAGAAACGTGGTTTTAAACTATGAAACAGAATGCCTCATGCAATTATTCCAGGACCTGAATTTTTCCAAATAAAATTTAAAGTCTTCTTATCAGGAAAGGCACCTTTTCCATGAATTTAAATAAGCCAATCTTCAGAACATAGACCTTAAGAGAACCATGTACCGCCATGTAAACTTTCCAGCCACAGAAACCCACAACACTGGCTCATGTTGTTCAGCTCAGCACATCAGTGTTTAAAAAAAAGCAGTTCCACCAGCTCTTGTAGCTCCCTAACCTTCCTAGCCAACAAATCCAAGAATATGTAAGCTAACAAAGCACTTACCAGCAAAATTACAGTCAGAAGTCCATCAAATCTATTGCTTGGGTAAGACAAGTATCTTTTCAAGCCCATTGCTAAGATTTTCAGCAACATTTCCAGCAGGTAGTACAGGATGAAGAAGCAGTTGATAGCCTTCATCCCCCAAAAGAAAAGCAGCCATTAGAATTCCTGACATCTCAGGGAACAGCAAAAACTGCATGGAATATTGTTGCATCTTACCCCCAGGAAGAAGTCATCCCTTTCAGATGGCTGCTTATCTGCATCCATCACCAAAACCACCTTAAACAAAAAATATTTTATTAATCTACTGCTTTACTGCTACATTAAACAGATTTTTAGGCACAAGAATTGACTTTCATATTTTGCATAGGCCTTTTCAAGCAGCTCAAAATACATTTTTAACTGCAAGTATTCCCTCTTAACACTTTGCATGACTAAAGCATGCCAAAAACCCAACTGCTAGAAAAAGCAGTTATTTAAAGAAAATTAAAGAACAAAAGCAGAAATAAAATTTGTAGCAGAGAAAAAACCAAAAAACAATGACAAAAAGAAAAAGAAAGAAAACCACTGCCTCACGACAAAAAAACCTTTACTTACACAAATAGAAACAATGTTTGCCAGGGCTACCACATTCCCCAAGTAGCCAAAGTAGGGATGGCCAAAGGCAAACTGCACTTTCTGCATAAAATGGGATTGGTACTCTGGACTGGGCGGGTGCTGAAAAGAACACAAAGGATTTGCTGAATCACAAAGCATAAGCATTTAAAAAATAATACAGTAATTTTAAAAACACACCCCGTCTCAGATTTTTAAAACTCTGACAGTTTCAAAGCAAATCTTCAGGGCCACAGGCTAATTTTGACATTTAATCAGGAAAATGTTTTCCAGTTGTGGTTATTAACAGCAAGAGACCATTTCTGATTATGCACAAGGTAATGGCAAAGAAGGAAGATAATCCAACCTCTCTCCAACGCCCCAAGCAGACAAACTAAACACCAAGCTACTATTTGTATACATCCCTTCCCCATTTCCCAATATTTAATTTAGAAGTCTTAGATACATGTGAACATAAAAGAGAACATTTCCTAACCCTTAAATAATTTGGCGTTTTGTTTTTTCTTTCTCTCTCTCTCCAAGTGGAGAAAACTGCTTTCTGCCCATCTTCATCTGAACACTGAGAGAATCCATATTTTGTTCTTCATACGGGGACTGGGAGAAAAAGACTTTTAACTATATTAACTGAACAACTCACTTTCAAATGCTGACGGAATAAACAAAGATGTATTTTGTACATTTACCACCATCTAGCAACCCCAAACTAATGCTATAAAAGCCTCCAGAGCAATTTTGTCTGTGGCTATAAAACCTGCTCACAAAAAGCTTAAAAATCAATGTGATCACACCTTGTGTTTCCATATTGCAAAGCTTGTTTATACACTTTATACTAGAGTACTCTCACTTATTTTTGCACAAGGCCAGACAACTTCTGATGCTTTACAAATGATGATTACATACATACTTGCTTAATGGCATCTTTGTCTAGTTCTTCAAAGAGCTTCTGGAACTGGGCAGCTGACAGCTGGTCACAGGAGCACATTTTGAGTGACTGCACATGAAAGAGAAACATTCAGATCAACATCTGCAATAGGAACATCTGCAAAGTTTGCCAAAACCCTCCAGACTACCTTGGAAATCTAGGAATAAAGATGTAATTCAAGCTGTTTGAGTAAGGTTCAATATTGCTCTGCTTTAACATAACACTCCAAGTGACTGGAGGACATGTCTGGCCTTTTCTGTTTTTCCTCTCTGGGATCACACGCTCCTTTGACTAACTTAAATTTTAGTACCATGTAGTAGTGCCACTACTCTGTTGTGATCCAATGAATGCTGCAACAGAGAGCAGATCTTTGGATTTGCTAGTCAGGATTGATAGTCACCAATGTAAAGGCTAAGAAAATCCAGTTCTTACTCTCATGATGGCTTGCTTGCAGCGAGAATCCATCTCAGCTTTCTGCAGCACCTGTAGTAAGGCCCCAACACTGACACAGGACCTATTTAAAAGAAAACAGAATGGACCCTGCTACAGATAAGTTCACAGACGGCAAAATGAGCTGTTCCAAATGTGTTCCTGCCTCTTTGTTTTGAAAAGCAAATGAAAGTAGAAGTAAGAAAAAAGGAAACAGACCCTGTAAGAGTCACAAACAGTGTGTTATGAACATCCAGTTGCAGAAAAAATAAATTAGATGAGCAACAAACTGCCATTTTCAAGAGTGCATGCTCAGTAAATATATTAACACAAAACAAGATGAGCAAAAATCTACTCTTTCTTTTCTTTTTTTCTTTTTTCTAGATAATCTACTGTTTCAAGATCCTTCACTTACTGTTGTGCACTAGCAGGAGTCTCTTTCAGGGAAGACAGCACCTCAAACGCAGCCCGGATTCCCAGCCGCCTCCTGAAGAGGGAGGACTGAACTGATTTCTGAGCAGTAAAAAAGTAAAAACACCACAGAGGAAACAATTTACTCACACTTCAGGCACTACTGTGTCCTATGGCCAAACAATACACTGATCCTCGGGCACACATCCCAGATTTGTGATTAGAGACAAGAACAGGGGACTGCCCTAGGCCTCACTCCTTCCAAGAACTCCGTGTACAAGGAGGAAGGAAGCAAGTAAGCAAGCAAGTCCCTGGAATTCAAGTAAACATGCAGGTTATGGTTTATTTTCTATTCTGGAGTGCATAGGCATATACCTCTTCCAGAGACACTGGCAACAGCAAAGCTCAAGCTTTCACAGAAAGAAAGACTTCACAGAAATTTGCACTAGCATATAGAGAGAGGAGTTAGAGAGCTTGTCCTACTCCAGCTTCTTGCCTAAAAGCACAAATCCAGAGCTATGTTTTTTCATGGGTTTTTAAATTACATTAATCACTTTCAAACTTAGTTATTTTATTAATAGCCAGATTATGTCATGCTGTCATGTAAGAAAGAAGAAAATTGAGAAAGAAGGGGTGAAGCAGAGGAAGAGGAAAGGATTACCAAAAATCCCTTCTGCACCCATTCTGTTTACACACTCCTCTGCCACAAGAGGGTGGGGGCCATTCATTCTGAGTAATATTGCCTTGGGCTTATTATCCAACAAACTTCACCTACTCTCTGGAACTCTACTAGGAAAGCTACTGGGTGGGTAAGGCCTGGTCTAGTGGGAGGTGTCCCTGCCCATGAATGATCTCTAAGGTCTCTTCCAATCCCTTAATATTCTATGATCTGCAACAGCAGCTATATAAACAGCACAGCAGATTTCCTTCACACAGTTTAAGTTCCTCAGCCACTTGTCCTTGGTCAGTCACACAACAGTTCCTTTTTTTTCCCCCCCCTACAAATAGTCAAAATTCCAGATAAAAGCATACTTGGAAATATGCAAGCAGGTTTTGTCACCAGAGGAGATCAAGCTGTAACAGCACATAAAGGGAAAAGGAACTGCATCAAAGACCATTTAGCCTTAAAACTGTATCTGCAACCAGAGTGGGAAGGCTCCTTTACTACCTTATTTCTTCAAAGGTTCAAGGTTATGGCAGAACATAGAAATTAGGAATGCTTTACTCACCAGAAGGTACCCTCGAAACTGGTTGTATATTATTGCTGTAAGCAAATTCATCAAAAACAAGTTGCCTGTTGGAGAAAAGGAGGCAGTAACATTTACTGAAAAATATCTGTTTCTCAAAGAAGTTTCAATGTATGCAGTAAATCAAAAGTAAAACTTAAAGAAGGTTAGTTTTCTTGTGTTTCATTTCCAAAAGGTTTTTAATGTTTGAATATACTGTAATGTATCCATTCCCCTGTGACATGTTACCAAGAAACTCCAAACCATAAGTACCTTCATGAAAATGATCTCACAAACACATTGCAATAACTGGAAGAATCACAAAAGTGAGAAATTCATGATTAAACTTTCCTAGAAAATAAAACAGTGTAGATGGTATGCACAAGTGTCAAAGTTGAAGTGCATTAAAGACAAGAGGTAACTTACCTAATACAGTGAAGAGGATGAAGAAGATTGAATATGCTCGATTCTTAGAATATGCAGGTATCATCACTGAATCAAATTTAACAAAAATAGGAAATAATATTTTAATGCTTGAGATGCATAGTAGAGACCTCTATAAACTTTTGGTAATTGGTAAAAGCTCTCATACAGCTGGATTTTAGCGTGGCATATATAATTATAACACAGAAAGGCAAAAATCAAGTTACTAAAGGCATGAAAAACCTTTACACCGCTTTCCTCTGGCTGTACTAAGAACCAGCAGCTGAAAGAATAGTTACAGTAGCCTGAACAGAGCAATCTTCAAAAGGAGAGACAAGTGTTATTTCTGAAAGACTGCTCACCATCAGGATTATTTGCAGTAGTCAGCAGGACCAGCAGTGACGTCAGGGAATCCGGCAAATTCCGGAAATACACCACCCACTCCTTATCCTGCTGGTTATCCTAGGCAAAGATGGATCCATTGTTAAGAGAAATACCAAGGAACCACTGTCTTAGCAAGGAAGGGGGGAAAAAAGTTTAGTTTTTTTTTAACAATTAATATCAGTCGACAATCAATTTCTTGCATGTGTAATCAAATCAACCCCTGGAAAAAGCAAAAGCCAAAAAATTAATAATTACACATTCTCTTAATAAAAATTAAGAAAATGTGTAAGAATACAGAGCAATTCACATCACTTATTAATAGCAATAAGAAAGCACAAGTAAGAACAGGAAGCCCCACATGAAGTTATGTCTAGTTAGCACTTCAGACCCAGGAAGAACAATCACACCACAAACTGACAGTGTGGGACTCAGAACCTTCCTCAAAAACACACTGGGAGGCTGATCTTGGATCCTTGGATCCTCCACATATAATTTTTTTTTTTCTGGAGGTCAAGAAGCAACAGATAAAAAAAGATGCCGAGAGCAAACAACACAAACATGAGTCAGGCAGCACAGGACAAACAGCTCCTTAATCTGCTGCAAAGACTGGAATATGTAACCCTAAAGGACATACACAAGACAATGCAAAAAGTCATGAATCTCATTAATAAACCTACTTTTAGAACTTGCCTGAAGTATTTTGCCATGTTAGATAAAATTAGTTTGTATGGATGTCAGAGCAGCACACCAAAATAGCAAAGTCCACTCCCTAATTTGTTATTTTTTACCTCAATGTACACACAAGTGATTGGTTTAGGTATACAAGTTATAAATATACATCTGCAGGGGAAGCTCATAGCTGAAATTAGATGTGACAAACAGAGATCATACAAGGGTCCAGAAGGCAAACAACAGTGGGAAAACAGACCTCTGCTTCTAATTCCAAAGATTCTGTAACATGGGAATTCAGGGAATTTGCTGATTGTGAGGAAGACTAGAAGCTGGCTCGAGTGCAAATTACAGCAGAAATGAATGTGCAAAACTGAGAATGAATGTGCAAAACTGAGAATGAATGTGCAAAACTGAGGACCAAAATTAATGGGAGAAGTATGCAAGAAATTGTTGTGTTTACAGTAACATATTTATGGAAGGCCTTAAAAAGTAAGAATGAAAAAAGCCCCAAATAATCTGAGTGTGATAAATTAAGATACAGGAAGTCTAGAAGAGAAGGAACATATCAAGATTAACGAAACACAAAAATAATTTTAACCACTAAATTTCAATTTTGCTTTTCAGAAGCAGGAAGAGAAGAACAAGAGGAAAACCCAAAGGGATCAGAAACCAAAACTAGTACAGGCAAAAACCTGTACTAGTACCTGTATATCAGCATTGAAAAGTGAGAAAACACAGAAAAAACTAAAGTTAGAAAAAAGCTAGATAGGGAAGAGAAAAAATAAATGAATGATAATATAAATGAAAGAGTGACAAGAGCTTTGGAGACAGAACAGCACAGAGGGTTTCAACAAAAGCAGAGAAAGTAACTCAAGGGATCAAACTGGGTAAATGTATAAGGAAGTCTCCTGCATACACGACACCATGCACATGTTAAAGCTCTCCGAGTGGACTTCAAACTCATCTCAGCTCGCCTGACAACGTGACCTTTCTCAGGGAAAACGAGTTTCACTAGTTTAACTATAAAACTCGACAAGAAGCAGCTGTGCAAGAACAGAAAAAAGGCACCCAGATCTACCAAAGCAGCCAGAGAATTGATTACCTTTGTTCGAGCAAAGAGCAGCATGGCAAACATGGTGAAGAGAGACAGATGAACAGCCAGTAGTAGAAGAACACTGTTGGAAAGCAAATAGATCAAAGTATTAACAGCAACTTTATCTTATTCTTAATATTTTCTTCTAAAAATGCAGAAGTATGCCATATAAAGAAAACCAGGGGCCTTTTAAGAAGTTATATGGAGGTAACAGAAGGAGATGTGAGTTTTGATACAAAATAAAATAAAAATCACACTTATGTGCCTCAGTTCTTTCCTTACAAAAGGGCTTAGAAAAGCAAAATCAACACCTCCCACTTGACTAGCATTAAAAAACCTGTGTCACACACACAGTCATGTCAAAGTCTAGGACAGACTAAGGGGAATCAAAAAGTTACCACAACCTTCACCCTCTGTGACCCGATCTCACTGATCACTTAGCTACCTGATCCAGAAGGAAGCTGCTCAGCTCAGAT
This sequence comes from Fringilla coelebs, assembly GCF_963513975.1. Lineage (NCBI taxonomy): Eukaryota > Metazoa > Chordata > Aves > Passeriformes > Fringillidae > Fringilla > Fringilla coelebs. The sequence continues at coordinate 59,877,389 of NC_140034.1, read as the reverse complement.
GCCCCACACCAGAACTCCAAGGATAACAACCAGCCTGGTACCAGCCATCCTGTGAAAGGATGTCTTCTGCGCTATAACCCACCTTGCCATTTCAGGCAATGTGCTGTTGATACTTTTTAATGTTTTCTTCATCATTGAGGAATTCTGGAGGAGAAAGAACGGGCGAAGGATTCTTCTTATTCTCACACTCTGCAAAAAACAACGGATCAGTCACCGAGTTCCTGCAACAATGGCAGCTCAAATATTTTGAACGCAAGTTTGTCAGAAAGCACTGGACACACACACTAACTAAACCAACAGTGGAACAGAAAAAGAACTGAACTCTGCTCTTCTGAGCTCACAAAACATCAAAAAAGATTCCACACCTCATTAAAATGAGGAGAGATTGCTTTAAAAACACACATTGACATTTCAATAGTTTCATCAAGCCCCTAATTGGAAACAATCTAACTTTACTGCTCAGTAGACATAACAATCCGGCAAGAGACGGCATTTTTGTATTTTCTGCCAAGGTCCATCTCAAGAAAGGGATTAATAGAGAGCTACTTTCCATAAAAACCAATATATATTCTAAAAAATAAGTGCTTAACTTCAATTTTCAGACTGTTTTATAACTAAATGGCCTGGTAATTACTTAGCAATTTCTGTCTCTGACAAGACTCAAGTTGTAAGTGCTTTTTTTCCCACAACAGGGTAGCAAATAATCTTTTTGATTCTTGCAGTCAAGACATTTGCAAGCCTTCAAGTTATTCCTGTCACTTATTTGCTACTTCAAGCGTTTCAGCATCTTGCATTTTAGGATCAGTCTTCTGTGGGCCACACTTAGCAGTAAAAAACCCCCATAAAAATTACTTTCTTTATTTCTATTCTCTTGTTCATCCATCCCAGAAGTTCGACTGCTCTTTCTGCCATTGCTTTGTGTTGGGAGACTCCTGTTCCAACTTCCCTGTCCACAATCCCACCTCAAGATTTCACATTTTAAGATCATGTCTCTCTCATTCATTTCCCTGCATTTTTACCACATCAGTGTTTTCTTAACAAGGATTGCAAGTGCACAACAACTAATTTAATGTAAATCTGTGGCAGACAAAATCAACTGGAAGAACGCAGCATTATGCCAAGGAAGGCACTTCTAGAACCATTTTCAAACATGAAGACACAACTGTTTTAAACACAACAGAGCTTCAGGTTAGAAAGCAGATGTTAAACTACCTAATTACCTTTTTAATTACCTTTTTCTTATACTTCACTACAGAGGCTCTGTCATTCACTCAAGTTAAGCACATAATTCTCCAACTGCGTTTCAGGCAATGAGTTTTCCCTGCACTCTTCAACTGCTAACAAACTAAAGCAATGAGTGCTATTTAATTTTACCAACAAACACAAAACTTGCATTAAGAATCAAATAGAATTCTTTACTAAGCTACATTACACCAAATTCACTTTGCTTCAGTGAATTATCCAGCTATGAAAGATCAAAGTAAAGCTGTTCTTACCTCTTTGCAGGAAAAACTCAGTGACACAATCCAGTCAGCAAGGGAAACAACTAATGTCAGTATATAAGCCATTAGCCATTTATTTTTCCAAAATTCTTTCCATCCAATTAAGTAACTCTGGACAAAGGAAAAAAAAAGAACAACCATAACTTACTTTAATAATAAAATCCAATACCCTAGTAAGTCAGCACCAGTTTTTTTCCAAGTATCTGCAATTTTACATTAGTGCTGTTAAAAAGCTCTCCAAAATTCAAACAAAAATACGTTGTTGAGAGATCTTTTTTTCTACAAGAACTAAATTAAGGTCACAAGAAAGAAATCCTTTGAATGCAAGAAAATTTTCCACTTAATAAACATAAAAAAAGTATTTTCCAGAAATAAGTATCCTAAGAAAGGTCAGTTTCTGAGAACTTTTATTTTGTGTAAATGAACTGACACATATTTATCATATCTATTATATACCCTGATTTTGTAGCCTAATACAAGCAGCTAAGCCAAAACACTTGCACTCTCAGCAAAATGTATTTCATTTTATTTCACTCAATTAGGAAAATCAGGTTAAAAAAAAAAGGGAACAAATGTCTTAAGTAAATAAATATACACTTGTTAATTTCTCCTGAAATGAGGCTCTAATAAAGCAAGGCAATTTCATCCTGCTTGAAAAACAATTCTACCACACACCTACTGCTTCTTTCAGTACCAGATGAAGGAGATGCTCACCTTGACAGACACATCAACCACGAACACCAGGAAGCAGAGCAGCTCCACACTCTCTGTGAGGCCACAGGGAGGATTCCAGGCGGGAAGGCGGTAGCGCACATCAGACGTGATGGTGAGTGAGGAAGGCTCTTCAATGAAAGCCAAAGCCAAGATTACAGTAATGGTTAAACTCAAAATCCTGTTTGGACAGAGATTAAATCAAAAATAAAATCAACAAAATCATTTAAAAAAAAAAAAGTACAAAAAAACACCACCCCAAAACAAACCACATAAAATAGCCACAAAATGAGTCCAAATAATAACAAAATACTTAAGAGTAAAGTAATTTTCTTTGAAGTAAACCAAGCTTTATGATACCATATTTCACTCAAATGGGTTAGACCACAAGGCAGCACTTGACCAGCATGTTGTTGCCTGCACTGGAGATGTAACTGCTGACCAACAAATAACTTGAGGCGGTGTCCTTTTGAAACTAACAGCAGCAAACAATCTTGCTGGTATCCAACGTGTTTAGAAACACACTCTTTGAAAACTCTTAACGCAGAGTGCATTAAATCATGCTAATTACTCCACTCATGCAACACTCCTGTGGCTGTTTCCAAAGAGCCATCTCTGTCATCATACTTCCATAATATTTTCTGCTTTCCACTTCTATCATGCTTACATGCGGTCATAAGAACTTATTTGCTTCCCAGAGTAAGTTCTTATAAAGATAAAAACACAATTATCTAATTATCTAACAAGAAAGAAAGAGGAAGAGTAGTTTTTAAGGGAGACTAACTCCTAAACAAAAAGGCAAAGAGAATAACCAAGTTCTTACCACTGGCAAGTCCTGGAATAGTACCATCGATAAAGCCACAGGGATTTGGAGTCCACACGGTGATTTATAGATCGGTACTGAAGGCAGGAAGCAAAAAGGCTAATTCAAACATTACATTCAGTCTGCCTCAAAAACAGAGATCAAGTGAGCAAAGCAAACCAAATTGGTACATGTTATTAATTATTAAAGTATCAGGTCACCCATGACCACAGAGGTACTCTACATGGGTGAAAAGGGGAAGATTGTAAAGAAGTTCTGTTATCTAAAGACCACAGAGCTGCTCAGATAATTAAACTGTGTGCCAGTCATCTCAAGCAAGCGCTGTCATAATTTCAAATAACAGCATTTGTAATAATTCAGTGACTATTCTATGCACTCGCCAAAATGGTCCACCCACTTAATTCCCCTCTCCAACATTCATTCCACTCATGGCTCTTCTTTAGTCTTTCTCTTCCAACAGGCCATAAGATGCAAACAAATTAATTCTGAATAGAAGAGACTTCAACCTATGTCTTTGAATAAAATATGCTTCCAGATCAGGAAGTGCCTGTGATTCTTAAGGAATCCACAAAATATGTCCCTCCTCTGTGACAGCTCCTGGGCTGTTCTTACTCTGCTCCCACTGAGCAGAAGCTTCCAGAAGGGTGGCCACACCTTAAATACATCTGACCCCCAGAAATCTCCCAACCAAAAGCTATCCAGGTGCAGCAAGAGAGCTGGAGAACTGCCCTTCAGCATTCCCACTGCCTGGGAGGAAACACGATCGAGGAATCTGCAGTAATGGCTAGTAAAGGAGTGACAAAGAGGGAATCAAGACTTCAAAAGGCATCAAGTTCAGCTGAAGAGTTCCAGCTTCATACTTGAAGCCAGCCTTAAACTCCTGAGCTTTTACCGGCTCTTAAGATGTGCAAGCAGTCAGATCGAGAGGCAAATTACAGGGTTTGCTCAAATTGTTTCTCCTAGCAGTATGTTAGTCACTAGCAAAAGATCCATAATCAAACCAACCCAAAAAAATAAACAAACAAAAAAACACCATGAAAAATCACTCCACAAACCAGCATGTCTTCTGAAACCCTGAAAGAGATTACTTCATTGCGGGAAAAAACATATTTCTCCTAGGCAGAAGTTCACTGAGACTCACATACCACAGGAATTTGGAATTCTGATTTTGCTTTGTGAATTGAGATGGTGGTTTACAAACATTGCCTGAACACAGAAGAACTTAAAAAAGTGGCAGAGTGTCTGACAAACATCCAGCATAGGAAGCATAAACGCTAACAAAAAAATTGTTACTTACTTGTATTGCATCTTCAATGAATACTATGGCTTGGTTTATATAAAGGTCATTATCAGCTCCAGCACCTATGAAGAAAAAAGAAATATGAATCACTTGCTGTATTCTGGCTAAACAAATTTTGGATAAAACTGCTTATCAGTTAAGAGAAGGTGCACAATCACAGTTGTCATAACAAAGTGCACTGTACACACACAAGAAAAAGAGTTCCTGCCACATCTGCTCTGTCAGCAGCACTGTGCAATACATTAAATAAGTAATAATAATATCAAACACATCATGCACCTTTTTGCGTTTTGTTAAAAGGTTCTCTTTTGTGTTTAAGTGGCCAGATTACACTGGTAGTTAAGTTTCACAAAACTACACAGAGACAAGTCCTAACAGACAAAATAATGGAGATGCAAATTGTTCGTTGACAGAGTATACAGTCAAGCAAAGCCAGGAACATCAGGCTATGATAACTACTATGATAACAATTTTTATTTTTGTTTAATAAAGATGCTGCGGTCTAGAGTGATCTTGTTCCTCCAAAACCAGCAGGCATCTCCAGTCATATGAGAACTAAATTAAGTGGTTTTTAAATTTGTTCTGAGAGTTACTCTTGCCTTGCCAAACAGATCAGAGCTCAAGACACAGCAAGGGATGAAAGAACATAATTTGAAATAAAATACCACTAAATTAGTTACCATGACACTTTTTAAAACCTGTAATTAAGAAGTCTATGTGAAAATAGACACATAAAAAATAAAGGGCAGCCACTTGAATTTACTTGAAGTAAGACCTTTCAGGAACTAACCTGGCAATTAAGCCAAAAAGAGAAATATAGGTAGTTAAGGTCAAAATAAGGAAGAAAAAAAAAAAAAGAGAGCGATAAAAAGAGATAAAAAAGTGAGGGGGACTCCAGAAATAAAAAACATATGCCAGTGCAACCTTCCCACAGAGAGGAAGAGTCCCAAGGAGCACTTCATACCATCTCCACCCAGGAGACAGCAATCACAACCCGGGATACAACAAGAAGGAGTCGATCCCAGCAGTAACAGAATGCCCTCCCACACACACCAAGCAATACCAGAAACACCATTGATGAGAGCCACAGACAATTTTATGTTCCACATGATTTAGCAGCATCAATTTCCTACAAAGACTGCAAACGGTTTTTAAATGTCACCCTTTATCTGAGCATCAGCAAAAACAGTTTTGTACTGATCCTGATACGAACCACGGCACGAAAAAGATCTGAGCATAAATAGGAGACAAGCCAGGCTCAAGCAGTAAAGACATTATTTTTTAATGACATCTCACACTAGTGAGATAAAAACAAAAGTTGCTTAAAGGAACCATTAGCTAAAAGGATTGCAAGGACAGAAAAAGCTTTAGGTACTTGAAGCACACGGCAAGCCACTAGTGTTGATGCCAAGGATTTTGGAAGGGCAAAATCTGAGTGACTGTTCACAGCATAAAAATAAAACAGGGAAATTAGCCAAAAATGTTTACTCTAGCAATTTCTGCATGCATTCTACCATGGATATCCAACTTATTCTGCAACTCTTAGTCACAGCAAGTGACACTTAGTCACAAGTGATGATTAAAGCACTGCTCGCTTTCCATCCCAGAATCCATTCCAGACCACGCTGCACTTCTGGAACTGCAAAAAAAGAGCAACAAAAAGTGAAGGCTCCCTTCGGTGATGCAACGCCCTGAAAAGAGCGAACCTGAAGTCTCCAAGGGATTCCATCCTGGGAGAACTGAGATGTCAGACCTACGACAGTCACCGCGTCGGAGAAAACCTTGTCAGCACTTTAGAGGAAAGCCCTAAAATTACATAAGGAACTAAGGAAGCCCGGGGCTGCAGCAGCAGCGCAGGGCTCGCACCTGAACCCAGCGCTAGCGGCTCGCTCACAGCCGTCCCCGCCGGAGCTGCCGGCAGCAGCCCGGGCGGGGCGGCCGAGCCCCGCAGCACCCGGGGGAGCTTCCTGGGCTTCCTGCCGCTCCCAGGAGCGCCCCAGCTCTGCGGGAACGGCAACAGCTCCGCCCGCTCCAGCGTCCCGGGCACTCACCGTCCTCGGCGGCCGAGCGGGCACCGCCGCGCTCCCGCCACAGCCCGCGGCCCGCCCGCCAGCGCCGCGGGGGCAGCAGCGGCTCCGCCTCAGCACGGGCCTCCATCGGCACCACCGACCACCACTGCTGCCGCCGCACCGCCGGCTTGCGATGGGGCAGGACGGGGCGGGAGGGGAGCGGGGGCGGAGGGGAGGGGAGCGGGGCTCGGCCCGCCCCGCCCCGGGCGGCTCCGCCCGGCGCATGTGACCGGCTGTGAGGGAGAGCGGGAGCCGCGGCCCGCCGGGCTCCTCCCGCCGGGCCGGCGCTGCCCCGGCGTTCGGCCCTTGGGCGCAAATTCCCGCCCGCCCCGAGAACGGGGGTACTGGAGCAGGCGGGGTGTGGGGAGAAAAGTGTCGGGTTTTCACATCCCGCACGTCATTTATGGGCTTAAAAAAATACCTCCCTGCTAAGGAGTTGCATCGTTTTTGCCTCGGGCTGGTTGCAGGTTCCTGGCTGGGTGCCTCAGGGCAGCTGCGGGGCCGCTTCCCACATAAATCACAGTCCTAAATAACCATTCACATCCCTCGTTGCAGAAAGTACTTAATTTGTATTTAATCACCCAGGCTTTCCATAAGCAGCCATGAACTCCACTCATGTTGCTTTCACTGTTAAAGATGCTTCACTTGTGCTGCTCACCGGCTTTTCACACGCCCTTCCCCTGGTCAATTTCATAAAGCTGCAATTTCAAAAGAGGCGTCAGGACAATTTACCAACGCTTTTCTGCCGCACACTGGGATCTGTGGCGGCATAATGATGAACACGAGAGTGTATCAATCCCTCATTTTAGTATTCCAGCCTAGGAAGTAAAAGTAGACCTATCCTTTGCTCTTTAATTGAAAACTATATCTTGTTTATCAAACGGGGTGCTCTTTACTCCAGTGAATATTTTACACATTTACTAGTCAAGACTTATAAGGTGATGCTTAGTTGTAAGAACTAGTTGAATTGCAAATAAAATCAAGGACCAGGGAGCAATGTTCACTGTGGACAATGGTGTTGCGTTTATGTATGTTTATGTATGTTTGATAAATAGCAATGGGGTAGCTTTTGCTTTCATCTTGCACCGCTGTTTAGTCAAAAAATAAGTTTAACACTGACTTCCAAATAAGTCAGGGTGAGATCCAGTCGAGGATAAAAATGAAAACTCTTTGATATTATCTTTACCATGATGGTTGTGCAATGGATTGACCTGGGCTGCTCTGTCACTCCCTTCCTCAGCTGGACATGGAGAGAAAATATGAATTAGAGGCAGGGAGAGGTCACACACTGAATACCATCATAGGCAAAACAGAATCTACATAGCAAAATTATTTGAATTTATTACCAGTCGTAACAAAACAGGATAATGAGAAATAAAGCTAATCCTACGGACAACCCAGCCCTCCCTCCTTCCTGGCCTTAAACTTTTTCCTGATTTTCTACCCCTCTCCCTCACTGGTGTAGCGAGGCAGGGCATGGGGTTATGGTCAGTTCCCATTGCTTCTGGCACTGCTTCCTCCTCAGGACAATGAGTCCTTCCCCTCCTTCAGCCTGGGGGTTTCCCTCTCACAGAGACCAGGCCTCCACAAACTTTTCCAACACGAGCCCTTCCCATGGGCTGCAGTTCTTCAGGAACAGCCTGTTGTGGGTTTCCTGCAGTATCACGAGTCCTGCCAGGACCCTGCTCCAGCACAGGATTCCCACAGGGTCACAGACTCCTTTGGGCATCCCCCTGCTCTGGTGTGGGCCCCTCCCTGGGCTGCAGGTGGATCTGTGCATCCCTGTGCCCTCCCTCCCTGGGCTGGAGGTGAATCTGTGCATCCCTCTGCCCTCCATGGCTGCAGGTGGATCTGTGCATCCCTGTGCCCTCCCTCCCTGGCTGCAGGTGGATCTGTGCATCCCTCTGCCCTCCATGGCTGCAGGTGAGTCTGTGCATCCCTGTGCCCTCCCTCCATGGCTGCAGGTGGATCTGTGCATCCCTGTGCCCTCCATGGGCTGCAGGGGCACAGCTGCCTCCCTAGGGGCTGCAGGGGAATCTCAGCTCCAGAGCCTGGAGCAGCTCCTGCCCCTCCTTCTGCCGTGACCTGGGTGTCTGCAGGGCTGGTCCCCTCACATGTTCTGACCCTGCTCTTCTCTGGCTGCAATTACTTCTGCACAATACCTTTTCCTCCTTCTTAAATGTGTTATCAGAGGCACTACCCCCATCACTGGTTGGCTTGACCTTGATCCATCCTGGAGCCAGCTGGCATTGGCTCTGCCTCTGCTGCAGGCAGTTTCCAGGAGCTTCTCAAAGAAGCCACTTCTGTAGCTCCCCCTGCCACTTAAAACCTGGCCACACAAACCCAATACAAGTTGTCTGCAGTAAAAAGTGATCATCATCAGCTAGATGTTAGAATTATTTCCCATTCTCAGTAGGCAACAATGCACATTGGAGTTAAGTGTTGATAACAGTTAAGTGTTGATAGTTCTAGTTGAACTAGAAGCATCAGATGGAACAGACCCAGTGAAAATTTCTGGATAGTAAAAGGAAAATAAGAGTGAGCTGGTACAGTCTGTAGTCAGCATTAGCAGGCAAGAAATAAAATGCAATTTGTACACATGCTGTAAATGCAATTGCTAAAAACGAGAAGTGTCTGAAATAGTTAGGGTAACAACACTAACTGCAACAACACAGGAGACATGTAAATATTGTGGTTTTGTGCTATTATTTTTTATCTGAATGAAAGCAAATGCCTCCTCTTTCCTCTTCTGTGTCCAGAAAGAGAAACCAGTAACTTCTGGAGGAAACAAAGAGATAAGAAGTCTTCAAATACACAACAAATTTTTGAACTTCTCTTCAGAATTCATCCACTCCCTCTAGCTGGAATTGGAAGTTCCCAACTAACTGTGAAGGAGGGCAAATCATAGCTGGGATTTTCCATTCTTCCTGCAGCATCTTTAACTCCAAGTGAATCAACTCCCAAGTTATGGAAAACAAATGTGGAGAATGTGCCCTTTTTTGCAGACATTTTCTACTAGCACAATGTACGAGTATTTTAACAGAAGTCTCACTGGGCCTGAGCTCTCCTGTTGCTGCAGTTAAGTATATTGTTTGCCTAGAACTGCAGAAGTGCATTTCTTGTTTTCCCTAGTAGAAGTGCACCTTTCAAATCAAAGTTTAAAAAGAAAATGGGAACAGCTAAACATTAAATGAAAAGGCAGAAAAGGGCCTCAGACAAAGGAACAAGCCCATCCTTTTTTATTGCTCCACAGCACTGAACAAATTTAAAAAATCATTTTGAAGACATGAAGTTAAAAATTAAGTTTTTGCAAACCGTAGGTGGGATGTGGGTAACACTAATTGAGCTCAGAGACACTGGTTTTATACTTCATTCTGCAATATTCAAACAAAACAAGAAGTTAAACTCTAAATTTGACCCCACTAACATGAAGATTACCCATCTGCTTCAAGACAGACATGCTTCCAACACCTTGCAGAGTTTGACTTTGTGGCCACTCAAAACAATGGACCAGTCTACAAAGCCCGTGCCAGGTAAATAAAAAAACACGTAGAATAAGAACTGAGTCAATTAGCATGACAAAATTACAAGTTTATTGCAAAGTAAGGTGAGTTTTTAAATTAAAGGCAATTAACTCAAGAAGTTGAAGGAGATCCTTAATAAATGACCCCTTAGCCAACCTACAGTTTAAGTATATTGGGAGTAAAACAGGTAGTCAATTAAAAAAATTGATTACAACAGTCAGCTCAAGAACTGTTAAGCAGGTTATCCCTGTTCATTATCACAATATAATCCAGTTTTGAATATTCTGTTTGGCAAATTAATTACCACAGTTAAACAAGACAGAAAGTCAGTCCACATCTTCAGCTACAGAAATTCCTTCCTTTTTTTCTAGCTTGGATACCTGTAAGTAAAAAAGAAACCAATTCAGTAGCAAAAATAAGCTTCTCCATCAACATCTCCTACAAAGATAAGGTTTTTATGAAGTGGATAAATCTTTTGGTTTGACCAAATGCAGCTAATCCTGTGGTGTAACACCGGAAAAAGCAGAAGATGGCCTGCAGGTATCTCGTGCTTGCAGGCAGATGTGCCAGCTTTTTTCTGAGCTGCATCACAGTTCCTTCAAATTATGGCAACTATTAAAATCCCAGTGAGTATTTTGGCACCTGGAAGTGCATCATTTGTGCTCTGACCACAAATCTTTTACTGCAGACACAGCTCCAAGGCAGAAGCTACAGACAGCACTGCCAGAGTTCCTAGAGTTGTTCTAAACCCCCTCGGCCAGATAGAGCTGAATGACATGAAGACTCCAAGAGCAAACTTGGTAATTCCCAGCAAATGCTATGATCTTAAATTCCTTTTACCCCTGCTCCTTCTGCAGCAAATGCAAAGGGAATTTTGCACGAAAAATGAGTGGATAACTAAACTGGCTGGCTTGACTACACTACAGACATCCAAGCAGAAAAGTACTTTCTACACATCCAAGTGATTTCTCTGTCATTAGCACTCCAAATTGTTTCCATTCACAAATGAGCTCGAGCTGTAACATGACTCTCCTACAGGAAAACCTGGCATTACCTAACTAAAGGTGGGGTTTATGTCAAGTTTATGCCATATTTTCACATCCTGTTACTGTGCCAGAAAAATCTTAAGTGCAGATTGAGTCCCAGGAGCAGAATCATCAGTGGGACAGTGTCCTAGAGAGTGATTCTCTTCAGAATTATAATTGTGCTGAACACCTACTGTAAGAAGAAACTCTTCCTGTATTCCTTTTCTTGAATAGGGCAGATTTGACTCAAACCACTGCAAGTTATCATTTTTCAGTCTTGCAAAGAGCTGCAGGAGTTATCAGTTCAGGTCACTCTTATCTACACAATAAAATCTTCCCCAAACTTGCCTCCTGGTTTCCAGGAACAAGTTGCAATGCCCATTAACCTTGCAGAGCACAACAGCTATTACATACAAATCTAGTTAGAGAATGTAACAATATCTGCATCATTAAAAGATCTTAATCACATTTACTGTAAGCATAAAATAATTACATTTTGGTCCAGACTCTACAAAAACATTTTCCCTGACTCCCACTGAGACCAAAATAACTTTTGTCCTGGACTTCAGTGGAAAAAAGTCCAGTATGATGTAAAAAATCCCCCACTATACTACTTTACAATAAAGTACTGCACATGGTAGCTTTTATCCCAGGTTTCAAGGTAGTAAAATACTATTACAACATGTCTGGCATTTCACAGATGAAGGAATTAGAATTTTATTACATGTATAAACATATTCTTAAAAGCAACTGGGGTGTAAAATCTCTGGCAGAAAAAACTTTTTCAAGGTGCTAAAATTCTTCACCCCAGCATTTGTGCCATAAAAGAGGCATTAAAAATAAGTTTGAAGGGGTGGCTAAAAACTATAAAAAGTTAAGCATGGTTCCAATAATCACCTGGGTCCCTCCCCATCTCAGTGCTCAAACTGAGCATGGTACCAGCATGGTACTGCTGCTGTGTTTGAGCAAACATGAATTTGTGAGTCAGCTAACTTGAGATTCAAAAAAGGAATTGCTGCAGAAGCAGCGGGGAGAAGCATTCACAGTGAATTGCTGCCTGTCAAGTCTTAATTCTGCAATTAAGCAGATCCCTTCAGACAGGTCCTGAACTGAAACCAAAACACAAAAGCTTGTTTCTCCCATTAGCATAGGACTTCATGAGTCTGGGTACACCTATTACTTTTAGTCCTCAGTACACATGTTCTTTTATTTCTTCTTGTTCTTTTTTTCATAGCAGTGTGACAAAAAAGAACCTAAACAACCTACACTGAAATCAGGGGATTTAACCTCACAGTTTTGTGAAAAGAACAATCAATCACAGTTATTTCTGCAATAACTGCTACCCTAAATGTTAGTTGTCTTTTACTGGAGAATCACTGGGACCAGGCTTGAGCGACTTTGAGTAATTTAAATACAAAATCATTCCAGAAGCAGAAGGCATTTACCTGTTTGTCTATACACCTGAACTGCCAGGACCATGAGGTGTTGTAGAGGAAAGGCCTCAGGTCGAAGCGGTTGTCATCTGGACTGTAGTTTTCAGCATGGTAGGAAGGAGTGAGGGTGGTCATTTTGTGCCTGTTGACTGAATACATCCTGAAGAAATGCTTAACCTTGGAGGCCACCTGGTGTACAAAGAATGTAGCTTTTAACCAGAGGAAGTTTCTTAGTATTTTAATTTAAAAATTGAGAGGAGCACAGTATTTTGGAGACTGTTTTCTACTTTTACACGGTCTAGATATTCTTGCAAAGCAAGAGCCATTTTTTGTCTCAGAACACATAACCAAAGGCTTCAAGAGTAGCTGGTCATCTGTATTTTAGAGAACAATTTTCCCCAAGGTATAATTCTGAAGTAATTATTTTCAAATTACCCAATTAACAATTGTTTTAACAATTTGCAGCACAAGACAACAAGCTCCATTTAAGAGATGCAGGCCAGCTTTTCCAGCATATTCTGCTGCACCTGTAGAATAATCTCTAAACCCCAAATAATGAAACTATTACTTTCAGCTAAAAGGAACCTGACCTCTCTCCAAACATGCTCTATTTTGGTAAAAGCAGTAAACTATTTGATATTTTTTTTCTCTTTGGTATATTACCTCTCTTGGAGTAAAAATTTCCTTCCATGTATGAATCAGCTTACAGAACATACTGTATGGTCCAGCCTTTCCAATTTTCCTTAATTTCCCATAGATTGAGAGCTCGGCATATGTCATCCCCATATCTGCCTGAAAACACACACAGAAAGTCAAAGAAAATCTTACCTATGCAAATTTTAATGAATACTTTCATGGAGCAATTAAAGTAACCCAGTTAAATCAAAGAAACACCAAAATGATATTGTCAATGTCAAAAAGACATAGTAATACTATGAGCAGAAATAAAAAAATCCACTAGAATTTCTCTGAATTGGGAGATTGGAGGCCACAGAGGTAGTTTTATCACTCCTCTCCTTTCCAAAGGGATAGCAAAGAGAAGGATGTGGGGAGAAGAGTGCTTTGCCACCAGTGATTTTCATAGCAGTAAGGCCCTGATTTTCTTCTGATATTAAAAAAAAAAAAAACAACATAAAACAGACTGCATTTTATAACACCCATCCTTCTAAGTGTCCAAAAATCTAAAATAGTTCAAAAATGTTAATTTGCTGTTTGGGAAACTATTGTCAACACAGACAGGGCAGGTATGGGGAACTAATACTTTGTTGGCAGCTTTACGACTCGTCAGAACACACCTGTCAGTAAGCATGGTTACATACAAGAGTAAACAACAGCTATGGGACAAACCCCAGATTTTGGGGTAAGACTTAAAGCATTTTAAAGGCACTGCCCATTATTACCTCATTACCATGATATAATCTGAAAAATCCCTTTGCCAGGATTTTTCTCCTGAGAAGCCTCAGAAAAGAAATGTAAACAATAATCATCTGATTGCTTGGAATGTGGTCTAGAAGTTGCTGACCAACAGGTGCATCTATGATTGGTTCCATGTGAATTGTTTTTAATTAATGACCAATCACAGCCAGCTGTGTTGGACTCACTGAGTCTGTCATGGATTTTTATTATCATTTTTTTCCACCCTTCTGTCTGTATCTTTTCTCAATAGTTTAATATAGTTTTAGTATATCATTTTCTAATAAATCAGCCTTCTGAGAACATGGAGTCAAATTCTCATCTCTCATCCTGGGGACCCAACAAGACCACATTACCTCATCAGTTTGAGCCACTTGTCCATCCACCAGGGGCTCCAACTCTGCAGTGGGTGGAGCTGACATTATACTGTAAGGGAGAGGGAGAAGGAAAAACATGGATTCCATACAGTCTGATGAGTGTTGGTTTGTTAAAACAGCACTTCATCCCAAAAGTGAAGCAGCGGGCTCAGACAGTTCCTCAGACAGTGGAATGAACAAATACAGTCACTGAATCATTGCTCACCTCCTGAGGGCTGTGAGCTGGAAGTTTTCAATGCAGTACTGAATGAAGTTCTTCAAATCAGTCTTGCTGATGCCACCAATGGGGTTGATATCAGCACTGGAGCAGTCATACTTGGTCAAGTAACCACGGAGACTGAGCAAAACAGGAAATTTTATACAGCAACAATACTAATGTAACTGCAGCATGGGATACAACCCATGACACTATAGAGAATTTAAACATAGCACCAAGAAAGGGAGAAACAGACTCCCAATTAGTAACATATTTACACCTAAAGGGCAACATGTTAAACTGCAGTAGGACAATCCTAAAGCCCTGAAATTTCCAGAAGATACTTTAAACCAGCATAAAGCACTGCAAAACTATCCATGCTGAGGCAATATGTGCAAAACAATTAAAACACTGTGCTGATTAATTAAAACAAAAAACCTCAAAACACCCACACAACCAGTACTCTTACAGCTTTAGAGGTTACCACTCCCACAATCTTACAGGGATTGCTTTAATCTTCAAATACCAGCTCTACTAACAGTACTCCAGATTTTAAGATCTGGTTTTTCAGCTCAAAGTTCAGATCTTCATTCCTAATACAGGAATTCAACAAACTGGGAAGTCAGCCTAGTGAATGCACAGGTAAGCTCTACTGAAAAGAGCATTTTAAGGGAAAGCTGTAGCAATACTTAAGCTAAACCTCTGAAAAATACACAATTTCCCATTCAAGCTGATTTAACTATTTTCATTAATTTCATTGTTACCAGTGCATTCTTAGGTTGTTACCTCTTCTGAATAATAATCTACAGAGATATTTGGTAGAGTTGCAGGAAATGACAGTGACCTGTTCCACGTGGGTTTGGATTCCCAATTTTCACCAACCTTTCATCCACATTGGCTGATCCCAGCACCAGCAGTCCCCCTGGCATCCCACGAGCCCACAGTGTCAGCTGAGCAAACAGGTAGGCAAGGACCATTCTTATTCTAGCCTGCAAAGCAAAATGGAAAGGAAAGCAAAATTATCATAGCAGAGTGATTTCTCCCCAGTCACTTTTATTAATCAACTGTCTAAACAAGCTCATGAAAAACAAAATGCAGGCAGGGTAAGTGTGACTGCAAGGAGGATAGTCTTGTGGAGAAATTGCTGAACACAGTCAGGAAATCCAGGTTCAGTATTTGCTACTGCCAGAGACTGAGCAAGTTTCTCCTGGCCAACTGCAAATTGGGGAGTAGCTGCTATTTGCTACCTCTGATAGCACTAACAAGGATCCATGATGGATGAAGCATGCAGATAAACCATATGCTGTTATAGAGCAAATAAATCCCTCTAGTCTAACAGAAAACATTTGTAAAAAGTTTACATTGCTTTTGTCCTCATTCTGAAACTCAGCTTTTTCTAAGGATGGCAGCAATGCCAAACCAACCCGGGATCCAGCCTCCAGCTCCAACAGCAATTGTTGGTGATGTTAAGCAAATATCCACACTCCTCTGTGACTTAAACCTCTCCTGTTGCCAAAAAGCTGGCAAAGAATTCAATGTTTGCTTCCAGAGCAAACAGCTGGATTTCTCCAGTAACAGAGAGAGAAAGATCAAGTCCTCAAATTAACAAAAACTATCAAACAGGATAACCAACACTCTGAACTAAAGCAGAGTTGTTGATTAGTTTGGAAAACCAAAAAAATCAAACCAAAACCCACAGAACCAAAAGAGTGTGACCTGATTCAGTCTACAGGACACTCACCTGCACATTCTGGAGTGCCAGGCTCTCTCTGCTGCTCCCTCCATGGACAGAAAACTGGGGAGTTCGACCTGTCACCACACTGAAGATCCCCACAACAGCTTTCACAGCCGCATCAATGTTCAGGTTGATGTGGTAGCTGAGAAGAATTCAAGCACAAGTGACTCAGCCAGCACAATCTGACTACATAAAATAGATTAAAAAAACACCAAAACTCCACCTTATCAAATGAGTTTTTAAAGGTGCTAAAATCTCAGATCTGGTAGGAAGAAACTTAGGAAAGAATAACACTTTTCAGAGTCTGTTTCCAAAATTCCATGTCCTTTACCAAATGTTTCTAAGTTGGCATCACTTTAACACTTTCTAATAACATCTGCAGCATTCCTACTTAACCTACCTCCTATTCCTCTCTTATTTTTTTCCCCTTTTCGAGTTTGAAGGTTTTAGATGTAAGTCTTTGCCAGAACATGATATTTTTTCCCACCACTTCTGAGCTTGTACCTGCCTATTTGCTCAGCCAGCAGCTTGGCCCTGTTGCAGGTATCCTGGGAGGAGTTCTCACTAGCCATGTAGCACGTGGTGAGGATACGCTTGCAGAATTCCCGAGGATCCTCAGGGATGTAGGTCTCATCATTCACAATCCTGCGTGCATCAGCCAGCACATCTGCATCTGAGGACAGAGCAGAAGAAACAGAACAGGAGTGGAAATTATTGTGCTCCTCCCTTTGCAGGATGTGCAAATATCTTGTACATCCTTTGTATTCCAATTAAGCTTTACAGCGCCCATGACAAATAAGACGACTACATCTAACTTCCCAAAAAAATCAAATAAAAGAATTACTGATTTTGCTTCTGATTTTGAGCACAGAAATGTTAAATCTTTAGATCTATTGAAGAATTTTCATAGAAAACATGATCTAGTATGTACAAAGACTTAGCTAAAAGCATGAAGTCTGCTTAAAGCCAGAACTTAAAGAATTTAAACCATTCCTAACCATGCTTTGTAGTTCTGCTTTTAATAGAATGGGAAAATTCTAAAAATAAACTGAAGACTACATCAGCCAACATTTGAACAATAGTCTGAACTATTAATAGTCTAAACAATAGTCTAAACTCAGAAACTAGGTCTGAGTTCCACATCCAATTCTTAAACCCAAAACAGAAACTATTACGCCAATTCAGAGAATCTGAATTTGGACACACATTTTCACTGGAATTTCTGAAGAGATACAAAGGACTCCATTAGAATGACAAAAAAAGGGTCTGCCATTAATAAGCTCTTGCAGCTTATTAATATTAACCTATCCATAACCATTAGTAAACACAGCTGGCCAGACACACAGATCTACTTACTGCCATTCTTGACTGCCAGGCAAACCTGGCGACACATGGAATACACTATGCAAGCTGTAGCAGAGCTGTCAATTCCACCACTCAGAGGTAGGAGAAAACCTGCCTTGAAAACAGAGCAAGGAAGAGGTTCCACTTAGCACAATAAGGAAAAAAAATATGTATTGTACCACTCAGAAACACACTCCTGTGTGGCATCTTCAAGGCTTCATATTGTTCAAGGTTTATATTCTACTGGGGAAAACCAGAACAAACCACCCAGAGCAAATCCTCTGAAACCCTCATCAAATGGGTAATCAAACAAGTAGTCAGTGTAAAACCCTTTGCCTAGAAAAAATTCCAGTTGTCTTTACCCTCTAGTAAGACAGAAATGCTAATAAAAAGAATTACATTTTTCATATATACTTTACTATTACACTGAATGACTACTTCATGTCACTCTGCTGCAGTGAAGAAAGCACAATTCCTAAGGGAAGGGTGCACAGAACATACTGAAGTCACACTTGGAATACAATTTTTAAGTCTGACTGAGCTACCAGTGAAAAACTCAAACTTTGCACCTTGGACTAACATCAGTTTGGGTAACCAGCAGCACAGGAAAACAATTTGGATTGTGCCTGTGGCACATAAGAAGCTGTGTATGCCAAGGGAAAAACAAACCCAGTTTTCTTACCTGTTTGCTGCGCCTTAAATAGTCCCAGAGCCAACATGCAGGTCCAAGGCTGAAATTACAGAATATGATTGTTCTAAGTAGATTAGGGAATAACACCTGTGCAAGTCAATATATTTACTGTGGTCTTCCAATGAGAGATCTCCTTTACTTAAATCTGAACAAAATCTTATGTTTATCTCTTTCTTTGAGTTTTGGGTTTTTTTAAACCAAAATAATTTTCAAGCAACAGATTCAGCATTTGATTACCTGATCTCCTCCTCAGGACTGTGGTGTCTCCACTGGATTGGCATACAAGTAGGAACAGCTAAATCATCAGGACACGACAGAGCAAAGTTCACTTTTACCCTGGGATAAGGATTCACTTTACTTGCCTAAGCAATAGTACAGAAGAATTCAGAAGACACCAATTTTAACATAGTTTAAAAAAAAATCAGCTCTCTAAGATACTGTGAAAATCAAGACATGCAAATACTTCTTACATCCAATAACTATTCAAACTTGGCACGGTTGACAAACACGAAGAGTTCTTACCGCCAAGTTACGAGATGAAATCTCTGCTCTGTAACTTCGAACATCCTCCAGGTCCAGAGTGGCAACCAGCACCTCCTGTGGAAAGGCTTTCAACATTAGATCACTCTACACAAACAGATAAACAAGGCTTGGCAAAAGAAATGCCATCAAGGAATGCCACAGCATCAGCTGGGGCAAAGGAAAAGGCAAGAAATGTTACCGGGGGAAGAAATGTAGCTTGCACAAAATGTGAGGAAAGCTAGATGACAAATCTACTATTATCTGAAATCAAAGTGAAACCTTGTGTCCACAAAACTGGGTCATAATTAGAGTCATTGCAGTCTTTGGCCTTTCTTCCTTTAAATAAGGGAATCTCAATTAACAGGGTCTCTCCTCCTCATGGTGATTGCATACAAAAATGTTTTCATGAAGTTTTTCCACTGTGACAGTTCTCCCTTCATCACAAAAGCAGGAGAGCTCCTGTAGGTAATCTGACTAGGAAAGCACTCAGATCTAGTTGAATAGCATAATTAAAATACACCCTTTTTAGTCTAGAGATGTGGACCTAGATCTGGAATGTTTGGAAGTGTTGAGCATAAGTGCCTCAGCAGCTATGGGGTGAATACAGTACCACATCATCCAGTGAGAACTGGGATCCTTGTGCAACTGTTTCTCCATTCATGGAAATCATTGCACAGCCATCATAATACAGACGATCACCATCACAGCCTTTCTGGTTTGCTAAAATGTATATTCCACCATTCTGCCAGGGAAACAAACATGCAGGGAAGAGGAAAAAAAAAAAAGCTGTTCAGAATGTAGCACCTGACAGGATGTCAGGATGTTAAAAATCAAAATGCTGTTTCTCTGCTCCTGCCCTTCTTACAAATTTCCTCTCCCTTTACATTGTGAATGATTTATGGCTGGGATTCTCTCTTGACAGGAGCCTCTAAGTAGCAAGAGTCATTCCCTCAACCCAAACAGAGAGAGCTGCACTTCTAAATTGAAATTCTGAGTTCAAACTGAGGTTGGGAAAAGCAGGTGATGACAGAAGCTGTGTTTGGATGTCAGAGGAGAGAGCAGATTCTGTTAAATATAAGCATGTTAAATTACAATGACAAAGCAGCTTTTTCACAGTGTAATGTACACTCATTGCTCTATTTTTGTCCCCATCACTGTTAGATAGGATTACAGACCAAATAATAACTGTCTCCTCATCATTTTTCAAACACACAGAACTTTCCAATAGAAAAGCACCCACCTTTGCTGTGGCAGAATTCACCAGATCCACCCGGGTGTGAGCCTTCCGCAGCACATGGTGACTCCCAGAGGAGTTGGTGAAAATTTCCACTCCATCAAGTCCCATCTCAATGTGAGGGCTGTCAAAGCAAAAGGCACAAAAATAAATCACTACTGTGCTGTGAAAACTGCAAATGTCATTAAAAATCACTGACAAACAGAAACATTTATGTCACTGTCAGTTTTCTGCATGTCTTAGCTCAAACAAGGTTAGGGCTTTCAAAAATATCTGTTTTCTTGCATTGCCCGACTCTTTTGTCAAAGACCAGCAGTGGCTGCAGAGGTCAAAAGGGCTTTTGCTCAGTCTGTTCTAAATAAAATGCCTTCTACTCTATAGAAGGCCAGATCCCAAAGAGAGAATAACATAATCTTGGTCTGAAAGGGCAACATGGATATACACTGCAAATTCAGTTGTCCCATTTTCTTTGTCTCTTAGTAAATTCAAAAGCAGAACCACAAGGAGAAAGTTTTTACTGCTTTTTTTCTTTTTCCAATGTCATAAGAAAGAAATACTAACAAAAAAATCACATCTTCAACACACCACATCTTCTGCATTTACAAGGAAATTAATGTAACTGGGAGATTCAGTAAAGTATCAGGAATGTGAGCACGAGAGTTACCTGTCATTTATTTCCTTAGGTCACTCTTTTCATTCTGTTTGGTTTTGGTATTTCTCCCCTACCTTCTTGTTTCAAGCTGATTTAGTTTAACAACCAACATTTCCTTACCATCCTGCACCTAGCCTAATGAGTTCTTTCCCATGATGTATTTATTGCTCCTAATTATATTTTATCTTACTGGCACTTTCTAAAAGATAAATTACACAGAAGAATAATAAGCAGATCTCTTGAAACATTTATTTCAGGCATGTTTTCAATTACTTTTTATTTCCTCTTCTCCTTTACCTGTTTGGTGCCCAGAGTTCTTCACATATTTCTGCCCCTAGGCAGGTATCTTTGGTTGCTAGCACTGCATCCCCAAAAGGAACAGTTTCCTGAAGAAAAACAACAACATTTTTACACACATGCAGTAGAACAAGCTGTTCAAGTCAAAAACTTGAACTACAAATCTTAAGAAAATACAAAAATTGAGTGCTTACTTATGTGAAATTAGTGACACAATATCAATCACATTATACCTTCTTTTATTTTATATCAAGTCACTTAAAAAAAAAAAGAAAAAAATTCTGAAATGCAGATTTCTGGACGGATTGAAATTTCATATTTTAATTTCAGTAGTATTCAGATCCAGTGCTTTGCTTAAGGACAGGAATTAAACAATCTACAAAAAAGAGACTTGTCTGTGGCTAGGAATGACACTCATGCTTTAGTGGGAACTAACATAAATTTTAGATCCTTCCAAACAAATAAGCTTTAAATGATTTTTAATTTATTTTTTTTAACCTAAAAACATATACTCAATTCTAGTTTCAAGAACAGATAAATTCAGTATCAAAATTGTGCAAAATATGGCAATCAAGGTTCTGCACGTACAAATAACTGAGGCAGATTTAAAATTTACTTGCTTTGCTGCCACATACTAACATAAATAATGTTAAATTATTCTCTCATTTAATGCAACGTAGAACCACCACTGAAACAAAAGAATCTACAACATAACTGGCAGCAAAATTTTGGAGACTACAGTTTTTAATTGCTGAATCTGGAAGATGCTAAATTAAAAGAAAAAAAACACAACAAAAACCAGCTTACCTGTCCAGTCACTTCCTGAATTATCCTGGGCAGAAAATATTCCTCCACATGCCTAAATCAAGTTTAGAGATTGTGAATACATTATTATATAGATCACAGCATAAAAACTGGTTCTCATCTCACCTTCTAACACTGCTTAAAGAAACCGTATTGAAGTTGTACAGGGCTGTGTGTATTTAAAAAATGAAAAAAAACTTCCTATTTTCTGCAGAATTAATGAGAAATGCTAACATTTTAAGATAGCAACACCTGTGCTTCAGAAAGGCGAGGTAAGCAATGCCCCATCCTGGCTAGAAAGCAGACCTAACAAAGAGCACACCGTGCAAGACAAATGCCAGGCGGAAGTTTCTCTTTTTGCAGGGTTACTACACGAGCAGCACAGAACCAGCTGGGGCCCAGAGGAGGGATCAGAAGTGCTTTGCTGAGACCCTCAAGCTGGAAACATTCCCTGACTACAAGATGAGTGCACAGCATCAGAGATGAGTGCCAGGCATGTCCTGCAGCATCATAAGGTAGGCAGCTTCCACTCTCGGCAGAAGTTCTGACAGAGCTCACCCATTTCAGTGTCTGCCAGTTCAGTACTGGGATGCAGCACTCCGGAGACAAACACTGTCCCTCCAGCCCTGAGCTGGCTGTTCTTAGAAAGCACACACCAGGAAAATGACACTTTACACTGGCTGAAGGATCAAGCAGCCCCACTTTTTCTTCCAGCTCAGCAACTCAGAGTTTGACTGCTCAATAAGCTTCCTAACCAAGCTGCAACCATGTAGCTTGGCTGACTCTGTCCTGCTGCTCTGCCTGTAGCAGCCAATGAGGATTTGCTGCAGATATTTCAACCCCGTTGCTGTGGCTGCAAACAGCAAGCTGTGTTTTTTAACACAATTCCTGGAGTTGCCAGAATACCTTGCTTTGCTCCATGGGGTGAACCATCTAAGTTCCCTGTAGTTTCCTGCATTTGCCAGTGATATTTTTGGTCTGATGAGAAGAATCTTCCTTAAATAAAACAAAACAGAAAAACTGAGTTAACACAGCCAAACAAGCCTATATATGAACACTGATACTGAACAACTTCTTTTTTCTTTTATAATGTAACATTTTTAAAGTTTCTTGCAGACTCAAGGGGTTTTTCTGAACTTTTTCAGAAAGCAGTGGGAATGCAGTTTCCACAAATCAGAAAAGAAAAATTAGATAATGAGAAATTTAAGTTATCTCTCTCAATTTAGCAAATAGGAAGAATAATCCATCACTCTAAGTAGCACTGAAGAATCTTGCTTGAAGGCCGAACTGGTGTCTGAAAAGATAATGTGTTACCTCACAAGGAGCTACTTACTTATTTAAAAAGATCACTCGACAATTGTAGCGAACATTTCTGTGCAGTACAGGCCTGTGAAAATAAGAACCAAAACCAGCCATGACTACACTCACTAAATGAAATTATAAAAAGCTACAGAATCTACTTTACTGCAAAAGCTATTCAGAAGACCTCACTGGAGGGAAAACCATATATGAAGTTTTAGCTTCTAATTCTTTAGTTTAAGTAGTGCATTGAAAAAATCTGAGTTACTGACTGTGCTGTCAATCTCAGATATATCAACTACTACCTGAGCCTTAGGAACATGAGCACACCAGAAGATTCCCTGTGGCTGGGCCAGGTTATTTAATCAAGTGTGACCTCCTGTGATACTGCCAACCCAGTTCAAAATCAAACTAGCTTTACACAATTATATCAATACAAACATGTTAATTTTACAGATATAATTGATCACCCTTCCTTGTGTGTCAGCACAAGGCTTACAATGGCTTCAGTGTGTTTCACATACCCTTATGTTAAGATGTCTGTCAGTGAAAGCAGCCCCTACATTCCCACAAGACAGTCAATTTATAAAGCCCTTTGAATTACACCTGACACAAAGTCTGACCTGTGGCAATAAGTACCAGACATTAAGGTTTCCAAGATATAACTGTAATTATCCAATATATAACTGTAATTATTATTTATTACTTCTCTATTGAAGGGATCAGCCACCAGCAATCTTTGGAAGGATTTCTTTTAGAAAATGTTCTGCACATTGCAGTCCTGGTCATGGTAGTTAAAAGGGGAAAAGCAGTGCAGTTCCTAAATGTTTGACATTTGGTGCAGAGCCCTTGCTATCCAGAGCATGGCACAAGCAGCATTCCCTAAGGACTTATCCCTTTATCACAGGTTTATAAAAAAAATAAACTTACATTCCCACATCACAGATAATATCTTGAGTAGCTGGAGACTCCAAGAGCTTTTCCAGAACTTGAAACGAATGCAAGAGTGTGTCTGACTCATAATAGTGATCTGAGCAGCCATAACCACTGTGTACAGAAACAAGGAGAAATCAAAAATTCAGCCAGATCAGCACCAGAGCCAAAGAACCAAAACTACTTCAGACAGGGAGCATTTCATCATTACATAGCTAATTTATATAGAAAATGAAGAAGCAGTGCTGTCAACACCATCCCTATTTACAGCATTTAAAACTCTGCAGCGTTCTATATCACCCCATGATATTCCCTCCAGGAGAGCAGCCTGGGCCCAGGCAGAAATCAAAGCACCAGAGCTCCCCTGACGGAAAACTCACGGAAGCAGGTTAAAAATGATCGCTTCCAGTCAGGTTTCCAAGACAAGAGACCCAATCCTGCGCTCACAAGTGCGGAGCTTTTCTTTGCCCCGACGGCCGCCCGCTCCCAGCACGGCTCTGGGCACGGCAGCCCCTCGGGGCTAATGCTCTTCCCGACTGTTCTTCTCCGGAACTGGAACCGCACCAACGCAAAGCCAGCAAAGCGCCCTTACCAGATTTCCAGCTCTGGCCCGAGCCGGTACCGGGCTCCTTTGCTCTTGGCGATGTCGATACCTGGAAGAGTGTTGGGAGCGCAGTGCGTGAAACGGGCACGGGCTGCGCCGCCCGCGGCGGGAGGCAAGGCGGGAGACAAGGAGGGAGAGGAAGGAGGGAGAGGAAGAGGCTCCTGATAGCCGGGGGCGGCCAGCCATCTCGGCACTCACTTCTGAAAATCCTCTCCAGGTTGCCCTCAAAGTCCAGAGCCCACTGGTTCAGGGCGCAGGTGGCCACGGTCACTGCCCGGCCCATGGCGGCGCCGCCGCCTCCCCCGCTGCTTCCGGGGCGGCACCGGGCCGGGGCTGCCGGCCCCTCCTCCGGCCGCTCCTCCCGGCCCCTCCTCCCGGTCATTCCTCCCGGTCATTCCTCCGGTCGCTCCTCCCGGTCCCTGCTCCGGCGCCCGCAGCAGCCCCTGCACCGTCAGTGCTCCAAGCACGGGCTCCATGCGGAGCCGCTGCCCACCCGCGCTGTGGCTCTCCAGCGCCGGTCGCTGCTGCACGCCCTTCCGCAGTTTTATCTCCCCAGAGCCCCGAGTAACGGGAATGAAGCCTTAGCCCGTTTCTTAGCTCGGCAGCTTCTTTTAAGAAGTTCAGAGGGCGGGTGCTGAAGGTAACTAGAACAGGGTGCAGCCTTCTGTGTGTTGTTCTCCTTTCAGCATCATCCCAGCAGCTCTCAGGGTGCTGACCCCAGCGAGGCTGATTTCTTCAAAGTCCCATCTCCTCTCTAATGTCCCTCATCACATATTTGGCCGCTGTGAGCCACCTTACACATGGGATTCTAATTTCTCTCTGTACTAGAATCAGAATGATTTAGGTTGGAAAAGCCACTGAGTCCAACCACCAATCCAGCACTGCCAAGCACACCACTAAAGCATGTCCCCAAGCACCACATATACATGGCCTTTACCTCCAGCAATGGTGACTCCACCACCACCCTGGGCAGTCTGTTCCAATGCCTGCCAACACTTTCCATGAAGAAACATTTTACTCTCCGATAAACGAGCCTTGGCACAATTTGAGGCCATCTCCTCTTCTCTTGTCGCTTGTCATTTGGGAGAAGAGCGTACAGGCTATGGCCTCCCTTCAGGGAGTTGCAGAGTGTAAGATCCCTTCCTTAAGCCTCCTTTTCTCCAGGCTGAGACCTCCATCCCCGCTCCCTCCCTCCAGATTCTGCCCCAGATCCATTCCCTTCTCTGGACACACTCCAACAACTCAGTGTCTTGGATTAAGGTGGCCCAAAACTGACGCCACAATTCAAGGCAGGGCCTCAGCGGTGCCCAGAACAGGGGGATAGTCACTGCCCTGGTCCTGCTGGCCCCACCACTGCTGACAGTGACAGGAAGCCATTGTCCTTCTTGGCCATCCGGGCACACCTGGGCTCGTGTTCAGAAACTCTCGGCCAGCACCCCCAGGTCTTCTTCTACGGGACCATTGGGAATTGCACAGAACGGCCAGTGGAACGCGGAGAGTTCAACAGCGACTCAAGGCGGCCCAGTCTGGCTTAGGGGCTCCACGTTGTGACCCAAGCGCAGGTGTAACCTCTTTCCTCGGACGCCATTCCCGCTCCATCGGCGCGCCGCGCTTCACCCCGCGCTCCCGCGGCAGGGGGCGGGGCCCGCGACCCTCACGCTCCTCGGCCCATGGGACGAGCTCGCGCCACCAATGGGGAGCCGCGGAATGGGCGGGGCGCGGCGGGGATTGGCTGAGGCCGTGGGGCGGGGGCGGGGCCCGGCGGGCACGATGCCGCCTGAGGGGCCGCAGGTGCGCCAGAGGCGGAGCGGTGTTGGCCGGGCTGGTCCTGGGCAGCAGAGCGGGGTCCCTGAGCACTGATCTCCGGTCAGTGGTCCCCGGTCGGTGGTCCCCGGCCAGTGAGAGAGCAGCCTCGGCCCCGCAGGTGAGTGCGTTCCTTCCTTACCGTGTCTTGGATCAGGCCTGGAAGGGAGCCAGCCGTGTGGGCAAAGGGGAGCGACGAGCCGCCTTCCCCTCATATCGCTTCTGAAAAGGAGCCTACGGTGGGAGGACTGAAGGAAATGGCCTAAAGGCGAGGTAGGGGAGGTTAGGGTTTGATGCGAGAGAGTTCTTTTGTTTCGCTGATGGTGTGGTCAGGCGTGGGAACAGGTTGCCCGAGAGGAGGTGGTTGCAGAGGGTATGGCCAGGCTCAGTCCATAGATAATGGGCTAATTGTATAATGGATTAATGGAATAATTGTCCATCAGATAATGGATCGGGTTCGCTGTGATGAGCCACATGGAGTCGGGACGTCAGTCCATAGTGCTGATTATAGGGTGACGATCTTTAGCATAAGAAGTATGAAAGAAAGCTACAGTGCATGTTCCACAGAGAGAGTTAGGTGGTGCTTAGTAGTCATTCTCCATTCCCACTGATTTTTTTACTTCGATGGGATTGTATCTTGTTTTCTATGTTGTAAATAACGTATATGGAACAAGGACTCTGGGCAGAAGTATCCAATTGACAGAGTCTGGTACAGATAATGTTACAACAGTGTCAATTTCTCAAATTAAAAAAGGCAGTTGAGTTACAAAGGTTTAGGATAATGTGGTGAAACGTTTTTTTTTTCATTTTACGTCTGCATGTAAGTAATAAGTGATATTAATTGTCTATGCATCGTAAAAGAAATTTCCAGTTAGCAAGAAGTTTAACGGATTTCTTTGATATCAGTGTTTTGATTAGGTTTTGCTGAATGTAAGTTCATAGGGAATTAATTGGTGGCAATTTTTTGCTTTCTGTCCTCCACCCCTAAATTTTGTGGGTTCTGAAGTCTATATAATAGATTTCAGTAACTTTTATTTGTGATTCTCTTGTAGAGGTATAAATATTATTGAGAACCAGCTGGAGTGATAGGATTCATATTTTCTTTCCTACAGGACATCATGGCAGCTCATCAGGAGAAAAAAACTGCTGAAGAAAGAAAACACCAAAACACGCAAAATGATACTAAAACATCTCAAGGCCAGTGGGGAAGAGCATGGTGAGAGAAGCCAATGACCCCAAGTAGTCCTTGTATTTCCAATTGCTTCATTCTTACTCTTAGAGATGCTGTATTCCTTTTAAACTTCCCTCTGTTAGTAACAGATTTTTGGGTTGCCCTGCTCTGGAAAGGTCATAGCAACAGGTAATTTGCTGTAGCAACAAGTGCTGAAGAAAAGTTCTTCAGGTTTTTTAAAGCAGAGAGTTTGCCAGACAGTTTGTGTTAAAACATACTCTTTGCAAAAAAGAAAAGCAAATCATAAAAGTTGGTAAAATTTCTGGTTCTTGCAAGGAAATAAATATTTTCTGAGGTTTGGAAAACAGGCATTCTGGCATCTGTGGCCTTCCCAGCTGACAAGTCCTGCTGTAGCAAGGTTTATGACTCCTGTCCCAGTTCCCAGAATTGGGCAGGTATTAGTAGGGCATTGTACTGCAGCTGGGAACAGCAACAGTGGCATAGGAAATTCAATGTATGGCTGTCCAAGGTCTGTCTTTTCCAAGTTTCCAAGCTTTGCATAATGTTCTTGGGAGTCCATTATCACTTCCAACTGAATACTCCACCAGTTAAAGCCATGATTGCCATCAAAAAATGTGAAGTCTGTAATAATGATCTGCTTTTGGAGGGGAGATTTTATCTAATCTCTTGCTCTGATCAACTAGCATAGTTTTAGAGCAGTTTGTGGCAAAGTGTGTTCCTTACTGAGTTTTTAATGGCTTTTTGACCCCCAGACATGTCTCTGCCTTGAACACATTTTTAGTTTTCATCCAGTTAAATCTAGAAGGTGCACTGAAAAAATTGTCTGATGTAACTCACCTGTCTGAAACCTGGGGAGACAAAATGCTCTGTTTTGGATTACAGGGAGGTGGACTGGTTTTCCTTGGCAAGCATCCTTTTCCTGCTCACGTTTGCACCACTGATTGTGTATTACTTCATCATGTCGTGTGCCCAGTACCAGTGCTCTCTGACTGATCCACTCCTGGACTTGCTGACAGGGAATAAGCATCTGTCTGACATCTGGAGCAGGACTCCCATGCTGACCTACAGGGCTGCTGCCATTTATTCCCTTTGGGTCGCTTTCCAGGTACATTATTGAGTTATGATCTGGATGCACTGTCTGCTTTCTCCCACAGCTGTTGGATCAATCCTTTTGCACAAAGGATGGTGGAATATTGCACTGGCATTTACTCTTGGGTGTTTCACAATTTCCAAGGTGTTTTGGAATCCAGATGAAGCCTATGTCCTTGGAAAATAAGTATAATGGGAATATACAGAAATATTCCTTGTGTGACATAGTCCCTAATGAGTTTTTTAAGAAAAAACAGCTATATAACAATGATACCCATTTGTTTTAAATTAATACAAAAGAAATAAATCACAATAAATGGACGAGGATCTGAATGTAGTTACCAACTGTCCTGCCTCCCCAGGACAGCCTTAGGATGACAGCCTTACATGGAATACATCTTTAGAGCTGTGGAGTAGCTTAGATGTATTGCTAGCCTAAAAGCACAACAGCTAAATATTGCCATTTTGGCTTACCCAATACTTACTAGAAACTTGGGAGGAATGTTATGTTTGGTATATGTATGTGAGGGGTAGTGTTTTGAGGGGTTTTGTCTTGTCTCTATTTACTGTGAATACATTCTCTCTTAGGTGTTTTTGTATGTGTCCATTCCTGATTTCTGCCATAAATTTCTCCCTGGATATGTGGGAGGTGTACAAGAAGGTGCTGTCACCCCTGCTGGTAAGGTCTTCCTTGGAACACATGCACACCATGTGAAATTCAAATATTTCTGTTCTTAGAGTCTTTAGTAACCCATGTGTAACCAGAGGAAACGTGGACATAAATGCTCTCACCTTCCTCACATGTTCAGTTCAAACAAAACTAGAAAGCAATCTAGGTCATCTTTTAGAATAAGTTATAGCATTTCTATCTCTTATAATTAATAAAACTGTTGATCTGGTAGGCACCACACCAGCAATGGAAAAGTACTGGTTGATAGTTTTGGCACTTAAAATTATCAGTGGACTATTGCTGGTATTTGACAAGATAGCTTTACCTGCTCAAGCTCCATTAACCCAAGGGACTTGGACAAAATGTGTGATGTGAGCTGTTACTGGTGGCTTGTTACCCTAGTCAGTTGTGGAAGAAGTCTAAATTAAGTTTTATGAGAAAAACTCAGCATAACAAAGCCTAATGGGTACAGCAGAGTCTAATGGAACTTTCAGAAAATTGCTTCAAGGTATTTAATTGGGTGATGAGGAGAGAGAGGTCATTTCATGAGCACTTGATTGAGCTTCTTTGTAGTCTGTGCATACCCATGTTAAATAAAAGCTGTGTTAATGCAGGGTCGCTAACACTCCATTTTTTCTTCATATTTTAGGTGTTGTGAATAAATATGAAATAAATGGACTTCAGGCCTGGATCATTACTCATGTGCTTTGGTTTGCAAATGCTTGTTGCTTCCACTTCTTCTCACCTACCATCATTTTTGACAACTGGATTCCTTTCCTGTGGTGTGCCAATATCTTGGGATATGCAGTGTCCACCTTTGCAATGATCAAAGGCTACTTTTTCCCTACCAATGCAAAAGACTGGTAGGTGGATTTTAGTAGTGAGAGAATACTAGGTTTCAGAGATTAAAATTGTTAAATAGAAATCGGGTATATAAATTGTATGACAGAGTATATTTCACTGGCACAGAGAGCTAGGCCAGTGTATGGCAGATTCATTGCTTCACCAGCACCATCCCCTGCATTTCATGCTGCACACCATGGGTCTGGCAGCCTCAATGTCACAGATACACCAATCCTAAAAATATTTATACTGTTCAGAAGTGTTACCAAGAGTAAACTTGGGCACTTCTGAAATTCTACAATTTATGTCTATTAATGTAATACTTTGGTTGGGCCAGTTTGGGTTACCTTGCACAACATTACTTGGTTTTATGATTTTTATTACTACTACATCAAATTAATCTGAATTGTGTAGGCAGAGTAGCAATTACCGGTATTTGTATATAACTGTTCATTTCTAATTTTTTTTTTACAGCAAAATCACTGGCAACTTCTTTTATGACTACATGATGGGGATTGAATTTAACCCTCGAATAGGGAAGTGGTTTGATTTCAAGCTGTTCTTCAATGGGCGCCCTGGGATTGTGGCCTGGACTCTAATCAACCTCTCCTTTGCTGCCAAACAACAGGAGCTGTATGGTGAAGTGACAAACTCCATGATCCTTGTCAACGTCCTCCAGGTAAATTCTGAGGAGGAAATTAAGAAACCAGCTTGGAAATGAGGTAGTATGGAAGTAAGAAAAAAACTCCTTCAATGGAAATGAAACGGGGGCATTTTTTCCTGGCCTGAAACAAGCTCATTGAGTGATGGGACTTCTTTGGATTTTTTCCCTGATCTGTGTAAATGGGAGCCTGCTCAACAGAAGCTCCATCCCTCCTCTTTGTAACCCTGTGACTCTAAGCTGAACAGAGATCACGGTCAGTTAAGTTCACTTCCCAAGTGTTTGTCCTAGAGTTGTATACTTGCCTTAGTCATCCTATTATTGCTTTATCTGTCTAGGGAGATAGATATTGTGCATCCAGGTAAGTTGTATTTATGTGATAGTTCTTCTTCACCGAGTTCACAAATGTCTGGTTTTGAAGTGCTAACATGAAAACACCAAAGAATTTTGAGATCATATCACCAGGCAGCACAGACATTAAGCTGATGCTGTTAAACAGGGTAACTGGTGACAGTGCTCCGTTATTAATGTGAAATTATTCTGTTGCAGGGTATTTATGTTCTGGACTTCTTTTGGAATGAAGCCTGGTACTTGAAAACGATTGATATCTGCCATGATCATTTTGGATGGTATTTGGGCTGGGGAGACTGTGTTTGGTTGCCTTACCTCTATACTTTGCAGGTAAAAATGTGTACACTGTGTATTTGGGCTAACATGAGTGAAACTTTCCAGAAACATTCTTTCTAGCAGTTTAATTTGTACCTGAAATGTTCCTATGTAGTTCCACTGTTGAGAAATTATTGCAACATTCTTTATAACAATTCTCCTGTAGGAAGGCTTCCTGTCCCTGCATGGGTTTGACATCTTTTCCTCTCCTGCCCTTCTTTTGTTCCTGTTTCTGTCATTGACAATTGTGTCTGCATGCTTTTCTAAATCCTTTAAGTTTCCTTTCTTTTTACTCCGGCTTGTTGAGGGTCTTTTGGTTAGTGGTGGTTTGTTTGGGTTTTGTTTCTTGGGCTTTTCCTTCTGTCCAGTTTGCATCCTTGCAACTTCTCTCTTCTTGTTTCACAAAGAAGTGCAGTTTTGGAGAGAGAAAAAGAGAAGGGAGCTCTAGGATGCAGAGTTTTCTGAGAAGTTTTTTGCAGTTTTATTATTGCAGTAGATTTTTCTACTCCCTTCTTCTGGTCTCTTGAGGATCACTGCAGTCAAGGAATTGGTCTGGCACGCTGAGCCTCTGTTGGAAGTAAATAGCTGATTGTTTTTGTGTTCCCCAGGGTCTGTACTTGGTTTATCATCCCGTCCAGCTGCGCACGCATTATGCCTTAGGGGTCTTGATGTTGGGCTTGCTGGGTTATTACATCTTCAGAATGACCAACCACCAGAAGGACCTGTTCCGTCGCACCAATGGCAACTGCAGGATCTGGGGGAAGAAGCCAGAGTACATCGAGTGCTCCTACATGTCCGTGGATGGCACCAAGTACTACAGCAAGCTGATGACCTCGGGATTCTGGGGCTGGGCACGTCATTTCAACTACACGGGAGACCTGATGGGCTCGCTGGCCTATTGCCTGGCTTGTGGCTTTGAGCACGTGCTGCCTTACTTCTACGTTGTTTACATGACCATCCTGCTCACCCACCGCTGCATCAGGGACGAGCACCGCTGTAGCAGCAAGTATGGGAAGGACTGGAAGTGCTACACTGCTGTGGTGCCCTACCGGCTCCTACCCGGCATATTTTAAGGCTAAAATATGCAGGATGCAGGGGAAAGAAAAAAGAAGAAACGTGCAGGCATACCATGTTTAAAGTAACTGAAGTGAGGCACTGCTCTGGCCCATTTTTTTAGAGGACTCTTTTAATTGGAATACTCCTCTGAATCACCCCCTTTCTAAATTACCTTGCAGTTTAAGAAAAGATGCGTGTATTGAGACTCCTGAGAAATCCCAAAGCTGGGAGGTGGCCTGACCCTTGGTAAGGTAGCAGGGTTACCCTTGGTGGTAGCAGGGTTCTGGAAGCAGTTTGCAATGCTTCAGGAAAGAAGTTTTCTGATGCAGCTGCTGTGGCCATCAGAGCCTACAATCGAAAGCAGCTGCAAAGGAGGTTTGAATGTTGATTGCTTTTGAAGACATGAACAGTAGAAATACTGAACTGACAAAGCTGGTCTGAAATAACTGTTATAATCTAAAACAAAAATGAAAACTGTCATAAATTAGTGCAGTTTTCAGGACCTGGCAATATAGAACATGACCAGCTGAGTTTTATTTTGCTACTGAAACCAGAATTTGTGAAACTACTGAGCTGAGCTGCTTGGGCTGGTGTAGAGTTACTTTTTTTCCTAGTAACTGCTATGGGCATAGTTTTGGATTTGAGCTGAGACAGTGTTGATAGCACAGCGATGTTTTCACTATTCCTGAGCAGTGTTCACACAGCATCAAGGCTTGTTTTGCAACTCACTCCACCCACCAGGGAGTGGGCTGGGTGAGCACAAGGAGCTGGGAGGGGACACGGGCAGGACAGCTGACCGCAAGGAATATCCCAGGCCATGTGGTATCGTGCTCAGCCCATAAAGCTGGAGGAAGAAGGAAGTGGGGAATGTCAGGAGTGATGGTAATTGTCATTTCAAGCCACCATTACATGTGCTGGAGCTGTGCTTTCCTGGAGATGGCTGAACATCTGCCTGCAGGTAGCAAGTGGGGAGTAGATCCCTTATTTTGCTTTTTTTGTGTGCAGTTTTTCCTTTACCTATTAAACCATATTTATCTCAACCTGTGAGTTCTTTCCCTTTCCAGATTCCCTCCCCCCATCCCACTATGGGGGAGGGAGCAAGGGGCTGTGTGGCATTCACATTCTCTGGTGAGTTTCTGGTGCCAATCCCAC
The DNA here is from genome assembly GCF_963513975.1 of Fringilla coelebs. Lineage (NCBI taxonomy): Eukaryota > Metazoa > Chordata > Aves > Passeriformes > Fringillidae > Fringilla > Fringilla coelebs. The sequence goes on along the minus strand of NC_140034.1, from coordinate 59,843,769 downwards.
CTCCATGTAATAAAACACTTCTCTGTATTATCTCACTGCACAAGCATGATAAATACCTTGTCACAGGCATTTACTTGCATCCTAGTTCTCCAGTGATGGTGAGACACAGGTGTTAGCTCAGCTTCTGTGCCTGCATTGTAAATAGCATTAGACTAACTAGGTGATGATATCACGTCAATATTTTGCATTTCCACAGAAATACCTCACTATCTATCTTTCTATTTTTTTGAGTATAGACCATGAAAAAATGCAAAGGGCATTTAAAATTTACCAGTGTTCAGAAGAGACCACAGTCTGTGTAGCATCTTTAAAAGAGGAGGTTTTCAACTATCTCATGTTTCCAGAAACACTTAAATACTCAGATGTCCTGCAGCAGAAGTGCCTGCTCAAAGCAGGGTTAACAATTAATTCAGAACCAGCATGCTTTATTCAGTTGGGTCTTAAAAATCCTCAAAGAAAAAATCCTGGAAGCTCTCTGGGCAACCTGGTTAATTACCTTTGAGTGAAACACTTTTTTCCTTCATCAGAATCTCCCATACTTCAAGCAGCAGTGATCTTTCCTGCCAGTCCTTGGCCAGCCTTTGCTATGGCAAGGTGAATATCTTGTTCTAGTTCAGCCCAAGCTGTGAATGTACAGGAACACTGAAAATGTTTGACCTGCAGTTTCTGAGGCCATCCTTCTTGAAGTGAAGGGGAAAACCATGTGAAAGACATGCAAACAACTCAGATCACAGTTTCCACCATGTCTCTGAAGCAATTGCTGTTTTTTTTTTTAAAGGATTCTAGGCTGAGGTAGTTACATAGCAGCTTCCAATGAAAAAATAAAAAGCAAGGGGGAAAATAAAGCAAATATCATGTTTAAAGATATATAGAGTGAGGTTGATTGAAAATAATAAAGTTTTAGCTGTACAAAGGAAACTGAATTAGGCATTTCAAATGCCACTTAATTAAAGCCAAGTGATGCAGTAACTAGGGAAAGAAACAAGTTATGTAAAGTAGGTAGAGGATCTTCAGCATTTAGTTCTGTTTACACTAAGCAAAACATTGAATAGAAATACCCTCTGTTCCAGGGGACAGTGAGCAGGTTGTATCTCTCTTTGAAAAAGGCTCTTTGGGTAATCTGGTGTATTATACAACACCAAGATTAATTTAGGTACATTTGTTGCCTGAATAATTAAAATGGAAACTACTGCAAGAATAACCAACATAAACTCAAAGGAGTTCCTGCCTCACTCATCCCTCAGAATTATTTGAACATGCTAATAAGTGGTAGACAGAGAAGATGGATCTTGAATATGACCTGATTTAGAAATTTCTGTATTCCTAAGAATATCACATGTCAAGAGATATCATCCACCCGTGCATGAATTTCCCACAAGGATTTTGTCCCCTCACTCTCTGTTTTCATCAGAAAAGGAATCCAGACATAGAAAAAAAATTTATGTGAAAGTATTTATGTAAAGAACACTTGTGCATTTATACAGCTTTTCCATCAATGTGTTTTACCTCATTTAGGATTTTTTATCATATATTACTTTGGCTGTAAGTTGGCTTCAGCAAGTAGAAAACTATTGCAGCTCAAGGAGTTTCAGGAAGCACTGGCAAAACATTTGAATACAAAAGCTTTTGAAAATCGGATGTATTTGCAGCATCTCAGCAACAAGTGTTCCATTATAATTAAAATTATGCCATTAGTGATGAATATTTGCAATCAAGGGCGGATCTGCAGAGGTGGAGGTATCACAAAGGTCATTTTTTGCCTACCATGCACTTTTCTTGCCTCATCTTATCATTACATCAGTAAGTCTAATTGATTTTTCCAGGTATCTGTTTCAGAACTAGAAAAACAAAACAAAAGTACTGAAGATTATGCAGGAGGAGGTGTAGTTTGAATGTATCACACTGAATCACACACACAACAAGGAGAAGCAGCCCTTTGTAATGCTTCTCTCTCTGCTCAGTGTATGCACACAGTGCCTGAAATGTTGAATAATTAAGTTTGCTGACTCAAAACAACTGTGACAGCACTTCCAAGAGTTCAGTGGCAGTGGCTTCCTTCAGTGTAAATTCAGTGGACCAAAATTTCCTGGGTGGTTCTTGAAACCAGACTGCCAGGGTGTTGGGGTTTTTTATTGGTACAGTTTTAAACAGACTCCTGTGTGAGGTTCCGCTGCTCCCACAAGCCAAACGTTCTTGCTGGGAAATGTTCTCTGTGCCAGGGATCTCAGAAGGAGAATCTGGCCTACAGATCAAATTCCCCAGCTCCCAGCTTTCTGTTTTGAGAGGCAAGCAGGCATTCCCTAGTAAAGACAGCTCTTTAAAAGCTGTAGAGGCAGGGGTGCACAGCAGGAAGCTCAGCCTCAGCCAAGGAAGTTTTTTATTAAATCCTGATATCTGATGTGAGTGTATTGACATCTCAATGGACTCATGGTGTTCAAAACCACACAAGTTTAAATTTAATAAAAGCCCTGTAAATTGTGTCCCTGAGGAGTGGTGACATTTTAGGGAGGCCATGGGTTTCTAAGAAACTTCCTCCAACTCTTACAGATATAAGTTCTGGAACTTTGGGTTTAACTGATGTTTGGCCTAGGGACCTTCTTTTCAATGGTTGTTTCTTTTGATGACATCCACAATAAAACTTACAAGAATCCCATGTACTACCAACAAGGATAGGGGTTTACTTGCTGGGGAAATTAGGAAGAATGGTAAGAATCTTGAGGGGAAATTGCTTGTCAGCTTTGCATGGATATTCTTCAATTCTTGAATCTATTAGAAAGATATTTTTCTGTTAGTGCTGCCCTCTCCTGGGCACGGGGGACCAGCAGGTGTGCAATGAACGGGCTAGCTTCTGCTCCTGAAACTATTCATGTCATTGAGAAACAAATCTCTCACATTTGTGAGAAGAAAACAAATGGCCCAGAACCCTATTCCTAAGAAAAAAAGAATCTGAACAATTTGCTCAAATAATACAGAATATGGAATTATAGAATCATAGTATGGATTGGGTTGGAAGGGACTTTTAAAGGTCTCTAATCCAAGAGCCCAGCCAAGGACAGTGACACTTTCTACTATCACAGGTTGCTCTGTGACCCATCCAGCCTGGCCCTGAGCACTTCCAAGGATGGGGCAGCACCAGCTTCTCTGGGCAACCTGTGCCAGTGCCTCACCACCCTCAAAGGAAGGAATTTCTTCCTAATACCCAATCAAAACCTGCCCTTTTCAGTTTGAAGCCATTCCCTGTGTCCTGTAAATATTCTTTCCCCATCTTTCTTGCTGACTCCCTTCAGGTACTGGCAGGCTGCAAGGAGATCCCCCCAAAGCCTGCTCTTCTCCAGACTGAACAAGCCCAATTGTCTCAGCCTTTCCTCACAGGAGAGATGCTCCATCTCTCTGACAGCCTTGGAGGCCTCTCTCTGGACTGGCTCCAGCAGGTCCATGTCCCTACAGTGCTGGGACCCCAGAGCTGGATGCAGCCCTGCAGGTGGGTCACTTCTGTCAGCCTGCTGCCCACGCTGCTTTTGATGCAGCCCAGGTGTGACAGTCACTGTGACAGCAAAGAGAAAATGGGCCAAGTTGACCCTGCAGGAATCCTGATGGAGCCAATGAGCTGTGGTTGCACAAAGGCTCAGTCTGGATTGTGATGTGGCTAATTTCTTGTTCAGTTAAAGGGTTGACATGTGAACTCCTATGGATTTAGAAAGAATGCTTTAGGATTTACCACCTTCCTGTTGATTTCTCCTCCCAGCTGGGTGTCACTACCACGAATAGCTGCACTAATCAGGCATATGAGTATTTCTAATCAGCTGCAGAGCAAAGACTGACAGATTCCTGGACAGAATAAACCAGCAGAAGCTGGGTCTGTATGAAACACTGTGTAAATGTTTGAGAGAAATCAGATGTAAGAAGCAAGATGCAGTGGTAGTGATTCACACAGTACCTTACACAATAGCACTTCCATCAGTATTCTGATGCAGTAGTGAAGTCTTAACCTCAGGAATCAGCAATCTCCAAAGATCTGTTCAGTCTGAAACAGACTGTGCCAAATTGTTCCTAATTCAGAACTGTCACATGGCTTTTGTGAAAATATAACTTTTAATACTTTTAAATCATGCAATTAACAAGTTTTATAAAATGTTTTTTTCTCCACTTTCTTATGACTTGAGCTATATAATTTCATCCAATGTAGAAGACTTGAGAACCACTGATCTATGTTAATTTTCCCACTTTCTTCTTAGTTCCTCCTTAGTTCCAGTATAAAAACCATCCCCTAAAGCCCAAGGCATGCAGAAAACAAATACCCTGACAGTATTTTGTTTCCCAATAAGAGTAGAGTTTTAGTTGCGTATCTTCATGCTGGTTCCAGCTGGGGTAGAGTTAATTTTCTTTGCAGTGGCTGCTGTGGGGCTGTGTTTGGATTTGTGCTGAGCACAGGGTTTGATCACACAGAGATGTTTTTGTTGTTGCTGAGCAGGGCTGCACAGAGCCAAGGCCTTCTCTGCTTTTTGTGAACCCCACTGGGGAGGGAGCTGGGGGTGCCTGGGAGGGGACACAGCCAGGACAGGTGACCCCACTGAGCACAGGGACACTCCAGACCATGTGGCATCATGGTCAGTCTATAAAGGGGGGGAAGAGTGAGGAAAATGGAGACATTTGGGGTGATGGTGTTTGTCCTTCCCAAGTCACCTTTACTCATGACAGTCTTGATCTCCTGGAGAAGGCTGAACTCCTGTCTGTCCATGGGAAGCAGGGAATTAATTCCCTGTTTTGCTTTGCTTGTGTGCATGGCTGTTACTTTGCCCATTAAACTGTCCTTATCTCAGCCCATGATTTTTGTAGCTTTTACCCTTCTGATTTTTCTCCTCCATTCCCACTGGTGTGAGAGTGAGCAAAGAGCTGTGTGGGGCTGGGCTGCCAGCTGGGGTTAAACCATGACAAACTTTTATGTTTGTTTCCCTGTGGAGAGCCACATATATCCTCAAGGATATAATCTGATCCTTAGAAAATCACAGAGTCTCCTGGGTTGGAATGGACCTTAAAGATCATCCAGTTCCACTAGACCAGGCTGCTTAGAGCCCATCCAGCCTGGCCTTGAACATTTCCAGGAATGAGGCAGCACCAACTTCTCTGGGTAGGATGTGCCAGTGCCTCACCACCCTCCCAGCAAGGAATTTCTTTGTAATATCTAATCTAAACCTACTCTCTTTCAGTTTGAAGCCACGTCCCCCTTGTTCTGTCACTACATGCTCTTGAAAAGTAGTCCCTTGTACTGGAGTCCCAGTAGTCTTGTACTGGAGACCCTTGGTTTCAGTGATCTTCTGGTATCCTCAGACCTGAAATTATCCTTCAAACCTGGAATTATCCTTCAAGTAAATTTCAACTGCCAAGTCCCAGAAAAGGCTTAAATCTCCTGCAACATTCAAAGGTAATTTTGTTCTCTGCTAGAATTACAAGGCGTGGGGACACGTGCCTGTTGTGACATTTTGTCAGGTGATGTTTGTTTCTATCACAGGAAGTTAAACCCACATATTGAGCTACATCTTCAATCCTCTGCAGGTTCTGTGTGCAGGTCACAGGATTTCCAGGCACAAAACCTAAAAGAAAAAGAAACCCATGACCACTTAGATCTTATTCTCCTTAGCAAACACTTAGGAAGCGCTAGAAGTACAAAGTGTAAGAAGTATTTCAATAATATTAAGACCTTTCCTACCTTAGGATTACTACATTACTTTGTGATGGCAGAAAAGGAGATACTGACGTCCCAGAGGATGGAAACAAGAGGCTCAATAATTCATCCCCCATATTTAGAGGAATCTTCAAAACCACTGAAAATTGCTGTATCAGCATCAGTGGGAACACTGAATTTATAATTCAAACTGTAATGCCATAAAATGTGTATCTAAGGCATCTCTGCACAGCCAGGTGAAGCTGCAAAAGCAATAAAGCTTAATGAAATAATCCAGCTACTTAATAAAAGAAGCATGATGAAGGCCTTGTGGCATGAGCTTCACCATGGCCTGGCAGCTAAAAAAAAGATCTCTTCAGATGTTCTTATTGATGCCAGTATGGCTTGAGCCAATAATTTCTAGCTGGTATGGATGAACCTACCAAGCTTAAATGACCCTTTCTCTGGCTGGATAGCTGTGGGTAACTGCCTAATTGCAAATCTCAAACAGCATTGTAATCGCTTGGGAGTGTTTGTCAATTTGGGGATATTTATTAAAAGTATATTGAACATAATTCTGAAAGCCCTAGAATTCTGAAGGAAAACGTAATTACCTAAACGTAATTACCTAAGGGATGGGTACGGGTTTATGCTACAGTTTATGTAGTTTGCCTCTAGATGGTGCTCTCACGTTGAGATAAACAGCTTTTTATCACAACTCTCAAAATTAATGAACATTTCTCTCAAAGTCAAAATTGTCAACGTTTTCAAAAGAGCAAGGAGAGATACTTGCTGGAATGAATACGAGTGTGCCGTATGGTAGTTTCAGATCACTGATGTCCCCCAGATGGCTTGAGGAAGGGATTTTAATTCTAGGAAAATTAGCACTAAAGCCACACAATGCTTCATTAAAAAGGTAAAAATTTAAAAAAAAATTAAAGCATTTGTCAAATCATACCTTTATGGTTGAATAAGATCATTCCAAATGGGTGATCATCCAGCATTACAGACTGGAAAACAAAAGCAAAGGGATTTAGCAATGAAGCTCAGTGTTTTACTGTAAAGACAAAGCCCACTGTTCCCTGTGTGGTTTGTGCATATTTCTATCAACATTCCCCTTCACATGATGCAAGCATTATGCCAGAAAGTAGAGGTGATTTATATGTCCCAGAGATTTCTCACCGTGTCCCTTGTGTTTGAACAGGAGGCAAGTTTTTACATAATTTATAAATGATGTGAATTCTTTTGGACCCTTTTATATTTTCAACAAGCAAGTCACCTTACTCGTGCACATTCCTTTCCAGGCGTCCTTCACCAGTAAGAGCCTCTCTCAGTCCCACCATTTGCTCCCTAATTCCTCTGCCATGTGTAGCTGTGACACACACAGGAGCATTTTGGTCAACAATGAAACAGAGGAACGTTTTGGAGGCCAGCACTGTCTTGCTGATAAGTCTGAAATTTACTCTTACAGTGTGAGTAGTTTTGCCTACTTTTTGTAGTTACTTAATATCCATCCTAAACTTTTTTTGCCCTCTCAGCCCTGTAGAGACAATTATGCAGGGCTCCTCTGGTTCCTTTCCTTGCAAATTTCATCTGGTTCCTTTCCTTCTAGGCTCATATTAGACTAAGCCCTATTGAGACACACCATTCTTTATTCCTGTGCTTCTTTTCCTGGACTTTAAGCTTCTGTTCCAGTTCTAGGTAAAAAGGAACACCCAATTGCTTATGATGAAGACCAGGATGTGGCTGTCACTGTTCCAACACAAAAAGGGTCTATTTGTTTTCAGGCAGCACAAGATCAGAGCTGTAAATTGTACAAAGCTGGCATTTACTGTGCCCTTTACCTTTAACACACAAATGCATTGAACAAAAGCAACAGAGACTCCAGTCTGTGCTAACCCTGGTTAATAAAGAAAAGAAAGATGAAACTGGAGATTGTGAGAGATTCTAGAAAATACTGTATGAAGTGTTAGTGTTATTTCCTTGGTGAGAAATCCAGGCTCGGGAGCTGTTCTTCTTACTCAGCGTGACACTGCTGGTGAACAAAGCTGTACAGAGAGAATGCTCAAGAATATTTTTTCTCTATGGCTCTAGGATTGAATATTTCTGCTGTATGACCTGACCTTAGGAATAATTTAAATTCTCTTCTCCAGTATCTGCTCCACTAGCCACTTTTCAAATCAATCACTTTACAGAAAATCATGGAATCATTTTAGGATATCCTGAGCTGGATCAAGATCATTAAGTTCAACCTCTTCTACCTGAAATAATTCAAAACACTAAATTACCTCAACACAGTAGAACTGTAAAAGCATTCCCAGCAAAGCCCCAGAAAAAGTTCTGGCAAAAGAAAAAATTGTATTCTTATTACAAAGATAAAAGATATCTTAAATCAACACACCAAATCTTTTTCATCTTTCAGAATTCAACACATCAGGAAATCGGTGCACACAGAATTGTGAAAATCCATGCTCCAATATTAATATTCAGTGGTGACTTTGATGTTAGAGCAGCTACTATCCTGAATTCTCTGTTTGAAAAGAAAAATCAAATGGAAGGTACAAGTCTATTGAAACATTTCCACTCCTCATATAGTCTTACCTGTGCAATTACAGATCTCATTGAGTAAAAAGCATTTTTTCATAAATCTTCACTAGGAATAAGGGGTACAGATTAGATTTGGTTTTTTTAAACAGGAATATCTTTAGCATGCAATGTATTGCAGTATCCTCAATAACAGAAATTTTATTTCTCTTTCAGAAATGGTTCAAAAGCTTTCTGTACATGTAAAACTGAGGTGGCAGATACCACTTATATGCATACATTGTGCAGAGGGAGAGAGCAGGAGAAAGGGAGCAGAGGTGAGAGTGAAATGACAGGAGAAGGACAACTGCAGCTGCCCTTGCACTCTCTCCCCAAACTGACAGGTACAGAGCTGTAATCCCCTCCCTGTGGCACAGGTGTGGAGCAAGCCCAGAGCTCACACAGACAGGGGGATCAATGACTTGCAGGTTTAAGGTGCAGCAAACACGGGGTCTGTGCACCTCTGCCACACACGGGCAGAAAGCATTAATGAGCAGAGCTCAGCTGGAGCTGCTCCTCCAGCTCCTTGCCTTGAGGGATCACATTGTGCAAAATGTGCACCTTTCTCTAGGTCAGGGCACTGTGGTTGGTGCTGCCAGGGGCAGTTTCTGGTGGTTAACTGCTGTTAGGCTAATGAGGTGGTTTGAAGGCAGTGGGAATGAAGGAGCAGAGGCCTGTAACCCACGTCAGGAGTTGTATGAACATGCTTTATGACATGCACAGTCATTTTCTGAGTCAGCTTTGTGAGCTGAATGACATTTCTTTCCTCCTTTCTAAGAATGAGCTTCATTGTTTCCCTGAGAAGCATAACTTTAGTTTAGCATGACTGACAAATATTAGTGCATCCATTTCAGTGGATTCTGTTTTCTAGGGTCAGTACATAGCACAAAGCATCTTTGATTGTCAGAAGCATTGAATTTTTCATCAGTAACAATCCCACACATACACTTTGCTCTGTTTGTGGGTGGCTCATCACAAATATGACATGATATTCCCTTATGTGGATGGCTTTCTTAAGTATACAACTTCTTGTCCACAATAAATTGGATGGAGCACAATGAATCAAAGAAAACTGACATTTCAGCTACTTTTCTGCTCTCTGGACAAAACCTGCCCAGCACTGTCACTGTTTGCTGGGAGACAATAAATATTTTGAAAAAGAGTCATCTTTCAGACTGAGGCAAACAAAAAATACATGTCTTGTGTGAGAGGACACAAGGTCAGTTTTGATCCCGCAGAGTAGAATCAACTCAAGTGCCCAGCTACCTCTACAAAAGAGTGCTTAAACTACTACAATTCTTGAATAAGTATGCTACACGCATTTCTTTCTTCTCTCCAAGACTGTAGGACTTTCAGCTGCAGTCTTTCCATGTTTTCAGCTTTTCAGGATTCATGGCTACATTTGCCAAAGCCTTTAGGTAAACATAACACTATAATATTTTTATATGTATGTAGGACAGAGTCAGTTTCAGTTTGGCTTAGAAAGAAGAGCAGCAGCTGTGGGTTTAGCAGCCTGAATATTATTCTTCCCAGGCTGCTTAGTCTTCAGCTGTGAAATTTTCTGTACTTCAGTTTCACCACCAGTAAAACTGAAATATGAACCTCATGTTGTTGAGTCCAAGGACCCAAATCTATCAGAAAGGATAAAGATTTGTTGTAGTGTTTGTGAGGGTTTCCAGGACGAGGTGAGAGATGAGAATCTGACTTCAAGTTCTCAGAAGGCTGATTTATTATTTTATGATATTATATGATATTATATTAAAGAATGCTATACTAAAACTATACTAAAGAAAGAGGAAGGAGACATCAGAAAGCTTAATAAGAATGATAATGAAAGCTTGTGACTGACTTCTCAGACCCTTGACACAGCTGGACCATGACTGGTCTTTAAATTAAAACAATTCACACGGAACTAATCAAACATTCACCTGTTGGTAAACAACGTCTAAGCCAAACTCCAAAACAGCAAACACAAGAGCAGCAATCAGATAATTATCGTTTTTATTCTTCTCTGAGGCTTCTCAGCTTCCCAGGAAAAAATCCTGGACAAAGAAGATTTTTCAAAAAATATCATAGTAACAATTTGCAAGCAGGTATGTGCTGGCCATTGCAATGAAGTACACTCTCCTCAGCCTGGGATCCTGTCTCAGCCTTGAGGAGTTCAGCCCATTCCTGCAATGTGAGCAAACCAGCACACTCAGAAAAGGAATTTCACGCTTTTCCACTTGTCTTCTAGTGAGTATTCACTCCTTACTATTGAATGAGTAGAGATGGCAAGTGGGATTGTACACAAACACAAACACACACACATCTGTGACTGCGGCCTTGTTTGTATCAGCCAGTGCCATGGCACAGCAGAAAGGGATCTGTGAGCAAAACTGCTCGTTCTGAGCCTGATTTCACTTCAGGTGTCTTGGGAACCTAAAAGTCACATGCCATCAGCCTTCAAGTTATGAAATTATGTCTGCAGCTCTTATTAGGAAAATGGGCTTGCAGGCATCAGAAAGCAAAGAGCTGAGTTCTAGCACACTGTGAGCAAATCTTAGAGAAGCTCCAAATGTGCGGTTGGCTCTTGGGTTACCTTCAGTTCAGACCCTGCAACACAACTTTGGATGTGGCATATAGGATCCTTTCTGACTCAGTTTTGATATTTATCTCTTTCTTCCTGGCAGAAGTAATCAGCTTACTCTTATTTTCTAACATTTCAAGCCTGCCAGGAAAACAAGGATCTGAGTCCTCCCTAACATTATCACTTCTTCCCTCACAGAAGGGCATAAACACAGAGGAAATATTCTGTGAACCAAAAACTGCCTTCTCCTTATAAAACAACTAGAAATTACTAAAAACCCCCAAGTTCCAGCTGCTCTGTGGGCTGTTATGGTTTAGAGCTTCCTGTACCAATTGTTCTTCCCAGAGCACTCTGTGGCAGTTACATTTGTACACCTTTCTTCTGTACTTGGTAACACTGAGAATTTCACTCTAAGTTTTCTTCCTCACACCTACAAGCAACTTATCTGTATTTCCCTCAGAGTGTGCTGTGCTGATTCCATCACAAAACCATTAGCAAGAAAATACATCCTGATATTTTCCTAAAGGATTAAAATCCTAATGGATTTTACAAGAAAATTAGATCAGCTGTTTTACTGAGCTTTTTGTTTCTTAAGAATTACTAAAGAAATGTTTTCCTTCTAGAGAACTCCACTCTACAGTGATGAAATCTGTGTTTTGTGAGATATTTCTATCAACTAAATTACTGGTTTCACCCAAAATTATCTCTTTAATATTTACCAAAGTGTGCCAAGTAACAACTTTCTGAGGCATCTGTCACACTCAAAGAACAAGATTCTCTGTTTCAAGGCAGTGGTGCTTTATTTAACATCAGCAGCCATCTGGAGTATTCCAACAACAATTTTACACTTTCGAATCAAATTTTCACTATCACAATCAGTTTCAAAACACAGCATTTTCATTTCACTCAGGTGAGCCATCACTGTCAAAGTTTTAAAAGAAGAAATCAGAGTAAATACGATTCAGATGGGAATTTTCTAGACACAAGTTTTAACAAATGGGGGAATCAGCATAAATGCTTCTCTAATGCATTTTAAAATGTCAGTCGGAACAAATGAATATTTTATTACTTGAAATATGAACTCTTCAGCATTCAGCTGGGATTTTATAACTTTAAATTGCATCCAAAACAAAGTCTTCCACCACTGCCTAGGCAGTAGAAAGAGGCAATAGAAAGGACAGGCCCTGAATCCCAGAAACACCATATTGCCCATCATGAGGAAACAACAATCAGAAAGGGTTCAGGACCTGCAAATGAAGTGGGTTTATAAACAACACAGTATTGTGGAGAAAGCTCTGCAATAATCAGCCTCCAGTATGCAAGAATCTATGAAATTCAGACATACAAGCTCTGGAATAACATAACATCCCAAAGAATCTGAGGATGGCAGCTCAGGAAAGGACAGAGGATGCTGATGGGTGTGGTGGGATTATTCCAGAGACTGAAGTAAATGAAGTTGTGAGGGTTGGTCATTTGGGTAACCTGGGAAATGCTGCCAAGTGAGGCTGACTTGGTACTAAGGGGCAAGGCTACACTAATCAAACACAGCAGGCTGCAGTATAAAACTCCTATTGCACCAGGACTAACCAAAAGGGTGATTACAGCCAAGTCCAGCAAGACAGTCCTCTTAAAATTAATGCCCTGCACCAGGGTAAATCCTTGTATAACTTCAAAACCAAATGCATTTGATGAAGAGATAAGCTGTGGCCCTAAACATAAATTATAAGCAAGATTAGCCTGCCCAAAAAGTAACAGTAACAACAAGCAATAGCACGTTTGACTGGATGGCAACACGGAGCACTCATGAAGAAATACTGTCCCAGTACGGCTGGGATAAAGAGCAACTGCAAGTTGTCCCAAAAGGAGATTAAAGAGCTTCATGAAAGAGAAGATGGGTAAAACTGTATGTTTCATATGAGAAGTGAAAGCCAAAATGAAAAAAAACCCTAACCAACACACAAACATTTTTCAGCCTGATGAAGCTGAAGTCATCTAAGAGAAACTCACTGTGTTTTGCATTAGAGCAGGGTTAAAAATAAGCTCTATTATGTTGAAAAGATGGTCTCACATGTTTAAATAAGGGAAAAAGAATAAACACAGGTTTTCTCTTTATATCTTTGTACAATCTTGGGTACATGAGACTAGAAGTAGGCTTTCATAACTGTTCTGGACAACAAAAATCATCAAAAAAATTAGAAATAACTGATACATAGGAATGAAAATGTTAAAAAACACATGAGGGAAAAGCCAAGGAGACCGTTTCAGACGTCTTGAAGATGTGCACTGTGGTGGAGCTCAGAGCTTCTGCCCACTGACTGCACAGACAGAGAATCTAAAGAGAGCTTCAGTCACACATCTGTGGTAGTGAGCCCGAAGGCATTCCCAGACCATCCATCTACACATGGATGGGAATCCTGAAGAGCAGTCAAACCCTCCAGCAGTTGGACCAGTGGGGAAAGGCTAGCACTGTTCCTTAGCCCCAGTATGACTAAACTCTTGTTACCTGATTTTTTTTCTAGATTCTGTCATACTGAAAACACAACTTTGTCTGGACACAGGCTTTCAACTCTTGATGGTTTCTGCTGCAGCATTTACAATTAAAAGACAGACAAAAGTGGTTTTTTCAGACTTCCAGAGAAAGGTGTTCCTTTGAGTTAAAAACTGTGAGGAGAGATAATTAGGCCAGCATCCCTTAGAAGGTATGTGCCTGTGCGTGCTGCTATCAGATAGCCCGGCCAGCTGTGCTAACCCCGGGACTGGAGTCAGTGTCGCTGCACCCTCATGGCTCTGCACTCAAACTAATTAGCTGGGTGATGAGAGATGGGATTTCTTCAGCTTGCCAGGTGGTCTAGAACATATTGCAGGTTAGGCTGCTCTGCTCTGCTCTGCTCTGTTCTGTTCTGCTCTCCCCTGAGCCTTTTCCCTGCTGGAGCCTACCTGGGGGTCTCTGTGCGCCGCCTGCCGCGAGTGCAGCCAGGCCGTGAGCAGGCACCCCAGGGACAGGGACAGGGACAGTCCTGGAGTGGGCAAAGGGCTCTGAGAAGGAGAGCAAGAAGAGCACAGCTCTGCCTGGGCCTCAGACTGGAGGCACTGTTCTGTTTAGTGGCATTCCTAAGGGGATGAAGCGGACATTGCTGTGCCTGTGGCTCCCCACACAGCTGGCTGATGGTGCCCTAACTCTGACAAGCATTTGACCCTGGCAACAAAGCCACCAGGTCAGTGCTGCTGCCATGCTTTGAGAAATGTCTGCAGCCTTATCTTCCTCCCATCAGTGATGTAGCAGACAGAGGCATTTCATACTTCACCATGGAACTCAACCAGAGATTCCAAACCCTTAAGTGTCTTTACTGCCACTCCCCTGATTTCTGCCTGGTGTCACCACTGACACCCAGAGCTGTGTTGCTCTATCCTGACATAATTTGTTTCTCTATTTTTCTGAGATTTCTTGTAATGCTTGTTTTGTAATGCTTGGATTGAGCATTCATTTCAATATCTCTGTAATATATTTTGTCCTAAGTTTGTGCTGTATGCTCTTACCTGCATTGTAACATAGGGCTTAGAAATTCCAGAGGCCACAGTGGTGCCTGTGCTCACAGAGGCTCATCAGAACTCACCACCTACACACCGAGACAAAGAACAAAACTAAACACTCGGCCTCTGTGCTTGCAGCGTGTCTAGTTAATGCCCAAACAACTACAGCTCCTTTCTCATGCATTAACATTTGCAGAAACAATAGATGGGATCAGTGTAAATCAGAGTAGCAGAAGGAGGGGGGTTTGCAGCCAGACAAAACAGATTTTTTGAAGTTGGTCAAACCTTGGGGTCGCTTCTGCTTTCAGTGGGGGGTCAGACCAGATGAGATCACTTCCAAATAAATTTTCTCTGTGATTTTAAAAGATTCCAAAAGGTTGTAGCACCCAGTTAATTAAGAAAAAGAGAAGATAAGGCAATAAAGAAATAGGAATGAGACATGGAGGAAATGAAAGAAAACCTTCAGCCTTTCTAAGACAATATGCAGACTTGATTTATTTCACATTCTATCTACAAAATGGACTGCTGCCCTTCAGGTAAAGTCAGTGAATCCAAGTGCCACAGCTTTCTATGAAACTCCAAGAAATATGAAGATGTTTACCTAATGGAAATAGTTAAGCAAAATGCAGCTGATATCATGTCATGGAAACCAGGATTTGACAGAAAAAACTGAAGTACAAAATACTATTTTATGCCATAAGAGTTTTGGGGGGGGGAAACTATCCTGAGTTAAGCAGCAATAAATAAAAAGAAATAAAACATCCAGTATGGCCAAAGACCAGAGATCCTGACCCACTGCCGAATAAGAGCAGCTGTTAGTGTTTCACAGAAGAAATGCCCAGTTTGATTTCTTCTGCTGCTGAGCCTCAAAGCTCACCGAATCGATCTGAATGAGGTTTACAGAAGTGTTGCCTTTCAGGCGTCTGCCTGCCTCAGCTCCTGATTGCAAGTCTTGCCTCTCTAAGCAATGCATTCAACTTTAATCCCACTGGCTGGTCCTGCCAAGAACAGAGATAAATGTAATTGACACCCCAAAGAGCAGAAAGGTGCCTCTGTCCTTAGGAGAGTGGGATTGCCTTTGTCCCCTAGGGGAATCCTAGTTAGAAGGACAGAAGTGTTTTCTAATCCACATTCTGTCTTCTCCTCCACATCCCTGCTCTGAAGAATTTATTATATAGAGCCAAACAGTGCAGTAAGAAGTTCCAGAAGACTGGCACTCTGGGTGAATGGCAGCCTGCTGTCAAGGTCACTCTCATGGACAATAAGACAAAAAATTAGCACTAAAAAGCGCCATCATCTCGACTGAGGACTGAAATCAGGCCTGTCAACACCCCTGTTGACACCTTAATCACCAGATTACTGGATATTTAGGCTGCTCCAAAATGAGATCACAACTCAGAGTTACTGCTGAGTCCTCCTGTTGGATTTGGGACAATATTTTAGGTGAGGGATCTTTGGATGCTGTATATAACCACTGAATTGGTGCTTAAACAGCAAACCTGACACACTCAGGCTGCAGTACACAACCTCTATGTATTCTTCATGGGCAGACCAGGTGTTTTTTCTAACTCCAACACATGGGTTGTTGAGCATTTGCAAGCGATAGCTGCAGTGAAAGCATGTTAGATTTGACCCCTCTGGGAAGTGCCACAGCTACTGTGGGTTTGTAACAGTGTTTGGAATTTCTGAACATCCTGCTGTCAGCTTGGGACTGAATGCTGGGACCAGAAACACTTTGTAAAGTGTCCAATATGTCCTCAAATTCTGCCCCAAAAGGCTGTGTCCTTGGGACCCTGAAGACCTGATTGCTCTGCCTTAGTTGTCAAGCCCTGTTGGAGGATGCAGCAATATTGTAGTGACATTACAGCTGCTATTAAATCACAGACTGTAAATTCAAGTGTCTTTAAAAAAATAATTTCATGGCAGTGAGTGTTACAACAGTGCACTTGGCAGAGTTTAAATTTACTATGTGGCCAAAAATATTATTTTCTGTTCTAACAGGGATAATTCTAAGGTGAATTTAAGCAGCTCTCTAATAGAGGTTCAGCTGAGTGTAACCTATCTGAACATTTTTCTATGTTGGAATTCATACAGTTCATTGGTTGATGAGATATTAATCTTATCTGGGGTGTCAGTGGCATCTTGCAACCATGCCCCATAAAGAGAGTACATTGCTCAACCTTTGTAGATCTGCTCAGAGATATTAGTGAAGATAATGACTGTCAAATGAGCCAATATTTTCTTTTCTCAATGCTACCCTAAGTGTGGCCAATAGCAGATGCTTTAGGCAGCACAGTGTAAGAAACAAAGGAAGGGTGTTGCTCTCCTTGATATCCAACTTCGGTCTTCGAGTGCTACTCATGTCATCAATAAATTATCTGGAAACTGAAAATGGCATTAAAGTTGATGACTCTAAATCAATGTCAAATATTTATTGGAACTGCAGTAGCATTTTAAAACATGTTTGGTCCCTGCTCTGTACAACCAATGGCATAAAGTAAAATGCCACATATGAGTTAATTACAGATACTACAGATACTAATCCTGTTTGTGGGCCTTCACTATTTTGTTTTGCTCTTGCTGACTTGTGGGTCTCTTTAAGTAAATAAGTTACTTAGATGAAGATCCAGAGTATAGTCTGAGCATAGTCTTTCTCCTACTGCTACAACTATTTTACGAATTTTAAGTTTCAAATTCTATCCCAGGTTATATCACTCAATGGCTCACATGAGATTCTAGATAATAAATAAAGTAAATAAAGAAAAAAAATCTCAGAATGGGTCCTGAGAGCCTAAGAGCCAGAAGGTAAGCATACACCAGACTGATCCTTTTTCTTTGTGCTGTTATGTCAGCTGCAGATTTTTAGGGACAGTTTCCAGGCTCTGGCCAGAGATGCTGGCAGAGTAATCCCTGCACAGGCACGATAGGAATCACTTAGCACAACACTTGCTTTGTCATTATGTAGTTTCCTAAGGTAGGATTTGCATTTCTCCATACTTCAACTGTGTGTTACAATCAGGTGTCTTCAGCAGGAATCTTGTTCTTGTTCACCTTTGAAGCTGAAATTTGCCATGAGTCTGAGGCTGTTTCTTACAGGCTGTTTGTGCTATGGCAGCCTGGAAACCTTGATGAAGAATAACAAAACTTTTTTTGTGTACAGTAACTACATCGAGTGTTGACAGTGCAGCTATGAGAGAAGATGTATTTTTTCCTTATCCATTCAAGGATTCACACTCAAAATAAAGAAAAGTTTATATGATTCTCCATTTCCATGTCTGGTGGGTTTTCTAAACACCTTCTCTGTCTCCACAGTCCAAAAAGTCAAAGGCACATCACAAATTATTTCGAGTCAAGTGTTTTTACAACTCCATTTGCTGTTGATGGCCAGTCTTCTGCTGTTCTTCATCCACCTACACATCTTTGAAATCCTTCCTGCCCTACTTTTTGTCGCCTTTTCCCCTCTCTTTTTTAAATTACTTTTCTTTCTTGGCTTTTTATCTACTTGCTTTTGCCATGTTGAGCTATCTTTCCAAGTTCAGAGAACAGAAAAACACGGAAATTCTGCAAGAGATTTGTCTTTAACTTTATCCTCACTACAATCAGGATCAGCAGCTCCTTGGATCACCTGAGTAAAACCAAAATAAGTGTAACACTTTTTGAAATTACTCTTAGGTGTAAAGCATGGGGCAACTAGAAACAGCAATTAGTTTAGGGCTGTGGAGAAGTAATGTTCCTGATGACAAAGGAATAGCTTTCTGAGATATTCCAGCAGGCAGGGTTGGCACAGTCAGTGGGACCACATGAGCAAACTGGCAGCCAGCAGTCACAATACACCTTGTCTGCACACAAGGGCCTCACCCAGTACGTCCCTGGGCTCAGCAGAACAAGCAGGAGTTTCCCTTCACCCACTTTTCATTCAATGCAGGCTACAAAAAATAAGTGAACCCAAATCTCTGCTCTCTCAAGGCACAAAGGTAACTTATCACCATGACGTGGATCATCATCTTCAGAACCTGGCATCACCCATCCCTCTCATCTTATCAAGGCCCACATAACTCTGTCCCAGTTCTTCCAGTACTACTACCCATCTTCAAGAGCACAGTTACTGTGGGGATGGAGACCCCAGGCAACAGAACAGTGCCCTGTTCTCACTTGTGCATCTTCCTTTGGTGAGGAGGGCCCTCATCCCTGATTGCTTCAGGCTTCTGATCTACCCTGGTCACACCAAGTCACAGTGAATATAATGCAACATCACCAAAAGGATAAACAGTACAATAACCAACAACAAACTGCAAACTTTTGAAACAGTGATTATGTCTGAAGAAGGGATTGTTTCACAGGTGAAAGCATAAAATGGCTTCCTTTGAACAGAGCAAACAAGAGAAATACATTAAGAAGTCGGAACCTACAAAATCAGACAGGTCAAGAGAAAGCCTTTGGAGAAAACACCACTGAGGCGAGATGTTTTGATTATATGAAAGTATATTATTAAACTGTTTAATAGAACATCAGGAAAAATTGTGAAGCAATCATCATGAGCAATAGCAAGCTTGTAAAGTTTATGTAGTTACCCAGAGGGAGAAATGATCACCCTTGTTTTTGGGAGCCAGGTGTGATTATGTGTCATCTTGAGGATAAATCATGCAGCTTATGCAAGAAAAGGGTAACTAAAACAGAAATAGAAAGGACACCTGACCAAGAATTCAAAAGTATCAGAACTTGGGGTATATTATGGAGTTACTAACCTTAAGAAAGAAGTAGCTTCCGACATTTTGATATGGAAAACTAATAAGTAGAAAAAAGAGGCAAAGTGAAGCATGAAATGAGCTGACATAAAAGGAAATAGCTACAAGTAATGTTACTGTTGGATACGTTATAATGAAAATTCACTGATAAAGTGAAGAAACACTTGTAACACAAATAATTAATGACTACCAATTAGAATTAATACTAAAAGAGCCTGTAGCCTAGACTGCTAGAAATGAGAAGAAATTTTATTTTTATACAAATGTGCAGTTTTGTGTTTGGGAACAAATAGCACCACTATGTGCTAGAACCTCAGTTTGACATGACAGAAGAGGAACCCAAAATATACTCTTCAAAATCACACTTTTTGTGAACTGCTGGCATGAGGCAGCTATGCCAAAAACAAATATAAGCCCATGTTGCTATCAAAAGATCTGATTTCAGTAGAGATGTGAAAATATTTTTTGCCATGTAAGTTCTCAGTGAAACTTTACCTGGAATATTGTAAAAAAATCCAAATTTAATCTGAAAAACATGCAAAGATGGGCACCTGGAATAGATAAGAAAGAGATTCTCTACACAAGCGAAAACTTGCAGATCACAGTTCTTCTAGCCCTGTAAAATGAAAGCTGAAAATGGGGTAAGATTGCTCCCTACAAATGTATGACTGCAGGAGTGGTTTGTTGGCTAAAAAGGCAAGTACTGGCAGGGAAACAAAGGTGTGTATTGGCAAACACATTCAGTCTGCAAACTGAAGGACAATTAAAAGGAGGTTAGAGGCAGCAAAGCACCGCTGTGTAAAAGATCACGTATGGTCATTTTACAAAGGGACTTCTGTGAGCCCTCGCCTAGGGCAGCTGAGCACCCCGCGAGCCCATTCCGCTCCCTTTAATCCTCTGCTCCTCACAGAGATACCTGGCTATTTTTTTTTCAGCCTGCTGAAAATAATTGGGCAATAATTTTTGCATCTTCAATACCGCTGAAGGTTCTTTCAAGAAGTCTATTCTGTACAAAATTTTTTCTTTATAAACTGTCTTATTTTAGTCATATGACCCAGAGAGCCCCATTTTTTTTTAATGTATTTATGAGCCAAGCCTCACATGATCAAGTTATAACTAAACTTCCATCATTCCTCTGAAGGATCCCTTCCCCCTGCAGCACTCCTGATGGATGTCAGCCTTTCCTAGCAACTGTTTCTATCACCCCCACATTTATCAATATACTCAGTGTACTAAACTATAATTAAGTGTATTGATATGCCAAAAGGCAATGAAAAAAAAGGGAGGAATTATCAAACATAAATATCATTCATATTAAACTGGCAGGGCTTGGCACAGTGGCCAGTACAGTTAAGAGGTGTTTTAATTAGTTTTTTCAAAATAAGAAGAATTCTGATCTCGGGGTGGGTATTTCTGCTGCTTTTAAGTGACGTGGCAAGGACGCAGAAGTAGAAATAATGTTTGTGTTTAATCATGCAGGAAGAGATAACAATCAGCCAACAGGAAACTTGTAAAGTTCAACAAAGGAAATGCAAAGCCCTGCACTGGGGAGGAAAACCCTAATGCAGCAGTACAGAGTGGGGACGGAGTGGTGGCGAGCAGCTTTGTGGAAAGGCCCTGGGGATGCAGGTGGCCAGCCCACTGACTGTGAGCTGTGTGGGTAAATCCCTGGGCAGGGGACAGCAGAGACACGCTTTTCTCAGTAGTGTCCAGTGATAGAATAGGAGGCTACAAACGGAAATACAGAATTTCCACTTAAACAAAAGAAAATCCTTTTTTTTTATTATTGCAAAGGAGGTCAAACACTGGCACAGGCTGCCCAGAGTGGGTGTGGAGTTTCAGTCCTTGGATGCTCAATGCCCAGCTGGACACAACTCTGATGAACCTGCTCCAGGTGGGCAGAGAGGGTGGGCTAGACAATCTGCCAAGGTCCATTCCATTCTCATTCAGTAATTTTTACTGAATATACATCATAATCCTAACAGCTGTTCCCAAACCCCAAAGAATTAGTACATTATGATGGAAAGCATAGAAAAGGTAGCAGAATGCATTAGATTGCAAACAATATATTTGTTACCCATCCTGTTTGTATGTTGATATCTAACAAGCAGTATATTCAGGGTAGAATTTGAAACCCACTCAGATCACTAAATAAATATCCTCAATCAGTTAATTCATTAGTAAAAGACAAAAGAGGCACTTGGCAAAAAACTGTATTGACTCTTTGGAGAGTAAAATCACAAATTTCCTCTCCTGAGGTGTTTACCCTGTTTTGAATCCAAAGATATCTTTAAATGCACCAACTAGCTTTAGTCCACAGCTAAAAATAAGTTTCTGCACTTCTCCTAAACTGGTTTAACTAGTTTTGGTCAGACCCTTATCTTTGAACCATAGTACCTCAAATTAGAAAACAAACAAGCTTTAACTGTGTTAGTTACTGCTCATACTGAAGCAGGTTCTGAGCTTCTGTAGGACTGTTCCTTTCTCACTGCATCCTGTACAACAGTAAGTTTACAAATTCCAGCCTATATTACTGTGCAGCTTGAGGACAAGAGCTGTTAATGCTCATTGCATCACGAATGCATCCTTTATAAACCTCTTCTTGACATGTGGCTGTTAGCCCCTTCCAGTGTGAGCACAGATGAAATATTACAGGAGTCTAAGCTCGCTGAACAGAACCTGCCTGTGCCCTTTCTTCTGGCAGCACAGAAAGTGACATTTCTCTTGACTGATCTTTTAATTAAACGGGTTGCATTTAGCAAGGAATTGAAGTGAGCATCCCTATGGCCTTCACAAGTAGCTAGGCCGTGGTAAACCCGTGCCTTGGTTTATGCAAAACACTTCACGGTGCATCCACAGGTGACTGAAACAAAGAAACACGACTGCAGTTTGCATAAAACCAGCTCTCTTCCTGAAGTATACAGTGTATATATAGGCACTTAGTGTATATATTTGTAAAAAGTGAAGTTATGCACAGAGAAACAAAGTTTCCATATGAACACTGTGCCCCTGTAGCGTGGCAGTAAATCCTGCTGATACTTGGTGGCTTGTGTCTGGAGCTCATCCTCTCACACCTCTCTCAGCATCCAAGGAAGGAGAATGGGGAACATTGTCCAGGCAGGGGGTGCAAAATTAAACATTTCTGTGAGCTGTTCAATTAAGGACACATCATTGTTACAATTGTTGGCCTTGCTTAAAATTGGAGAGATATAATGAAGCAGTCTGGAAAGCTCCAAAAGGTTCCTGTGAATTAAGAAACTTGCTAGCATTGCTTAGAGAAGTGGATCTATTTAAAGATACAATCCAAATATCTTTTTTTTCCCCTGATAGTGAGGATTTAGGGGTTTGTCTCACTCTCATGGGTAACAAACCAAGATTTTGCCTTGCAAGCACTTGCAGTTATTTGTCTATGGATTCCCACAACCTTGTGTCATGCTATCTCTGTGCTGGGTAATAGAGTTTCAAATAGGGTTGGGCTGGTTTTTTTTTTTTTAATAATTTATTCAGTGTTCCCAGACTAGGCCACACCACATTGGTGTTGATATCTTCTCTTTCCTGCAATGAAAAATTCACAATGCTACCTTGAATAACCAGCTTGGTAGGTTCTTTGAGAAGTAACCATATGTTACTACATTAAAATGCAAATGCATCATGATACAATGTCACCATGACATTTTCCTGATTATAAATAATTTAGGAGAGATAAATTAATTGTGACTTTAAAAGAGTAATCTTGAAAAAAAAACCTGATTTGATTTATTTTTATTATTATTGATCATTTATACTGAGAGCATCAGTTGATCCACTGTCCCTGCATTATAATTTAATAATGGACTACAATGATCAGAGGATATGTTATTTATTAGAGACAAAGTTTAAACCACCGCCATTTTTTTAGCTGTATTCAAAAATCAGACTGGACAAATGACACTGTTCCCACACTGAAATATCGCTGGGATATTCCCCATGACTTTTGTTCTGGCTCACAGACACATTTTACAGAGTGACTTCTGAAAAATGTACCTACATTTAACTGCTGTAGTAATCTGAGAAACTTTGATTTGCATACACCAGCTTGAGGTTTTTTTTTAAAAAAATTTGTTAAGAGTTCATGTGCATTGACTGCAATTCTGCGTCCGTGCTGCAATGGACTCATCTTTTCCTGGTAATCTGAAATGGAAAAGCCTCATTCCACAGTCTGTAGGGCTGCCTACCCCGTGTGAGGGTTTCCATACAACAACAAAGGAACCCTTGGTGTGTAGCAGGGTACAACAAAATGGTAAAACTTTTCATCAAGACCGTGGGAGATTCAGACTCCAATCTTTGTCTGCCTGAGTTAGTTTTCCTATTTTCCTATGGCTGAATGATTGGATGATGTTCCAGCTTCAGTGAGCAGGTGTTTTCCAAGGGATAGTCTGTGAAAAACTGTCCTCTAGACAGTTATGATGAGTTTACAGTTATGTGATTCTAAGTACTCTGTCAAGAAGTACTTAGGTACCAGGTGTAACTACTACAGAGTGAAAAAATCATGAGAATACATATCTAAAAATAAGTATAAAATAATCACTGAGCTGCTGTGGAGAATGTGAGCAGAGCTCCTGTTCTCATGGCCTGGGCCAAGCACAAACCATTCTGAAAAACCAACCTGCCCTTGCACAAGCCAAGACTGTGCTTACAACAATTCTCATATAATACCTTATTTGTACAGTAATCTGGATAGTACAGGTTGCACAAGTTGATATAGGGTGTTTCCTAACTTTTAAGTACCTCTTCTTTTTTTCTTTTCTTTTTTTTTTTTTTTTCTGTTCAGCTCATGCATGTCCATCAATGCAATATTTAGTTGTGAAACCAATGGCATATAGTGGCAGGGCAGGGCATCATGGTAGCATAGCACCAGAACATCACATTGCACTGTTTGGTAACAGTGAGGCAAGTGGAACACAGTGACTTTTGCACACAAATCCGGCGCCTATCAATAGCAATCTGATAATCCCAAAATTGAACTCCGCTTTTTGGGGGTTGCAGCGGCGGTGCGGGGTTGGTGGCTGGGCTTGGTGTTCTCAAAGGCCTCTTGGTGGTTCTATTACTCCACGATTCCACCATTCTCGGCCATTGGCAAGGGGTCGTGCCGCCTTTACCCCGCGGGCTCAGGCTGCTTCGAAAGCCGCAAGGCCGCTGCTGCGGCCAGGTAGCTCCGTGCTCTGAGGGCCGGGCTCGCTTTTCCCAGAGCCTCGGCCGGGGCTGGAGCTCTGGGCTTGGAGCTTTGGAGCCGGGTTTGGACCCGCGCTGGTTTGTGTGCAGCGTTTGGGGCAGGGACACACACAGGGACAGCCAGGGACACTGCGGGGGCACACGGGGACACTCCCGGCCCCTCACGAAGCAGCCGCTCTGCCCCTCAGAGCCGCGAGCCAGGGGGACGGTGTGTGTGTGAGTGTGTGTTTATGTGTGTGTGTGTGGGTGTGAGTGAGCGTGTGTGACCCTCTGTGTGTGTATGACCCTCTGCGAGTGTGTGTGTGTCTGTGTGTGCTGTGTGAGTGCTCTGTGTGCGTGTCCGTATGCCTGTGCGCGCACTGTGTGTCTGTGTGTGTGTAACCCTCGGTGAGTGTCCGTCTGTGTCTGTGCGTCTGTCTGTGTGCGTGACCCTCGGTGTGTGCGGGTGTGTGTGGGTGTGAGGGGGGAGCGCGCGGCCCCCCGCGCGCGGCGCCGCTGGGGGCGGGGACTCCGGGCGCCCGCCAATCCGCGCCGCCCCCGTCCCGCGAGCGGCGGCGCGAGCGGCCAATGGGCGCGCGGGGAGCGCGCGCGCAGCGGCCAACGGGAGCGGCCGTGCGGGGCTGCCGTGCGGGACCCTCGGGGCGGCGAGCGCCGGGCGGGCACAGCCGGGGCCGGGCAGCGCCGGGGCCGCGCCGCGACCGCCCGCAGCAGGTACCGGCACCCACAGCCCGCGCCCGGCCGCGCCGACCCCGACCCCGCCCGCGGACCGGGAGGGGGCCCTTGGGGGAGGGGGCGGCCGCGCCTTTCCGGGATGGAGGGATGGGGGGCGACGGGGAGCTCCGGGGCGCGTCGTGGTGGCGGCCGGGCCGGCGGAGCGCGGCGGCCGCGGTCGATGCTCATCGAAACGGGGAGCGTGGGCGAGGCCGAAAGCCCCCGCTCCGCCCGCCGCAGGGCCCGGGCCTGGGTACCACCATCCCCCCCGGCGCTGGGCGGGCCTGCGGCGAGCGGCGGCGCCCCAGCCCTGCCTGCCCGGCGCTCCCGCTGGCCGCGGCCGCAGAGCCCGGCGGCTCCCCTTGGGCACAGCCCGTGCCGCGGGGCCGGCGCACGGAACGGGCTCGCAGGGAAGGCCACGAGTACCACTGGCTCTCAGAGCACCGAGCGTGTGTGGGGAGAGCCGGGATGGGCCGTGCCCGCAGCCCCGGCCCCGCGGGTCTGTGCGGCGGGAGCGCTCCATCGGGAGCGGCAGAGCCCTTCCTCCGCCCGTGCCCTGGGAGAGGCTCGCGGTCATCCTTGGAGCGGGAGCCGCTGGGTTCTCCAAAGCACTTCCCTGAGTGAAGTTTAAAGTGTGGCTGGTTGCAGGGAT
This sequence comes from Fringilla coelebs, assembly GCF_963513975.1. Classification (NCBI taxonomy): domain Eukaryota; kingdom Metazoa; phylum Chordata; class Aves; order Passeriformes; family Fringillidae; genus Fringilla; species Fringilla coelebs. Next base: position 59,818,105 of record NC_140034.1, on the reverse strand, counting down.
ACAGTGGTTGGTAGTGAGCTTCTAATCGAAACCAGCTTGATTCCCATGAAAATAGAAACCTTTAATTTCATTTAACCTACTTCAAGGCTTTAGCAACTGAAGGTTTTTGGTTTTTTTTAATATTTTAATAACTCTTTTGGTAATAATTAAGAAGTGGAGCATGTAGGAGTTTTACTATCTGTGACATCCATCTGTACGGGAGCAGGCTAGAATTTCTTGATCCCCAATTTGTGTAGCATGTCTGTGCTTCTTAAATGAGACACCATTATTTCAGCAATTTGGAAATTATATACTAGGTATATGGTAGATTTCTAGGATCTTCACCCTTCAGCTTCTCTACCTTGTTTTTCACTCTCCACTCATATATCAGTGACTTAAAATTCAGCCATTTCCCCATCAAAAACCTATAGATGGATAGGAAAGATTAATTTTATGGGTTATGTTTTTATGGGTTTTTTTTTACCTCTACCTACTGCAGAGCTATAAAGTCATGACAAATCTAGATCTCTACATTTTTTACTGCAGGTACTTGGTCTTAATTGCTGGACTGTAGGTATAGTGAAGGTTTACTAGACACAATTTTAATAATGAAAGCATGTTGGGGGAGTTGTTCTAATTTAAATGTGGTTGTAGGTTTTGGACAGGATAAATATTTTTTTTCTTATAGTTCTAGAATAACCCAGCCTGTCCCCACTTTAGTTATGTATAGCAGCTGATACATGTTGATAAAATTTAACACCGAAGCAAAACTGTAACCATCCATACCACCTCTTAGCTCCTGAAAGGCCAAACTGAATCTCCTTCTGGCTGCTACAAAGTGAAGGATTCACTGTCATCTTCCTGTTTCTGAGTTCTAGCTCTTGGAGGAGCTCCCAGTTCCTCACAAGGGTTGTTGTTTCCGGTGCTAGGAAGGGGATGCCCAACAAACTAAAATGGTTATAAGGCAATTTGGAAGGTTTAAGTGAGTGCCTGAGTGAAGAAGGTCCTGGAAATTTTTGTTGCAGTGACTTCAGCCTGGGTTGGTTTCTTCAGCCAGAAATTGTGTTTGTATGGTTTTTTGTCACAAAATGTTCAGTGTTTGAGGATGTTCCGTGTAGTTTGCAAGAAGCAGAGCTGCTGAGTGGCAAGCTAAAAATTCTGAAAAGGAACCAATATCAGCAAGAATTGTGTTTGGCTAGTTGGTAAGTGTGGTGGAGGACTTGCATTATGTAAACACTCGGTGCCTGAGCATGGTTAGTACCATCATGCACATCCATGGTGTTTTTCCCTGTTGCTGATTCCAAGCCTTGCAGCAATAAGTCTGTTTAGCTCAACACTTGCACAGTTTGGAAACTGCAGACTGTAGTAATAAATCCTGTCTTATCAGAATAAACTAGGTATTCCATTTTTATTTTTTTTTTGTCTTCTGAGTGTTTTGTAGTGAGCGCTGTACTTCTGTTGAGCTCTCTCCAGCAGTGAGGACCCCAGGGATGTACCCTGTCACTTTCTGCCCGCACTGTGGTGACAAAGGCCGTGCTTTTAGCAGATGTTGGTATCTGTGTGTGCGCAGGACCTCACACCTTTCTGTGCTATTGTTCAGCCTGATGTTTGTAAATTTGTAGAGCTCCTTGTGCAAGAGGCGTAATTGATAGATCCGGAGAGGACATCCATTAGCATAAATAGGAGTTAAGATTGGAGCTCTTGGCACTACACACGATCAGTATCTGCTATCCTGCCGAATAAATAGCTCTTCTGAGCAGGAGGAGGAGGAGGGAGGCTGCCAGCATCCTGTTTGGAAGACAGGTAGGCAATCTCTTGGTACAACTTGCTTTGAGTGTCTGTTTAAATCACTTTTAAAGATAAGAAAATTGTGGAAATTGGCTTTTTTTTTTTTTTGGCTGTTTTTTACACATGTATTGGAAGAAAGGAAAGGTAAACTAGTGTGTTTTTTTTTTTCTTTAGAATGGGAATGTGTTTCAAATATGACTTGGTAGAGCACTTGTCAGATAAATGAGTAATTTTTAGGTTTCAAAAGAATTATTGTGTATTTCTGCAGGAACATAAGAGAAAATACCATTTAACTGTAAGAGATTTGGGAAAGTATGGGACGGATCTGGAAGTGTTGATTTCTAGGGCTTTAAATTCATCGTGTAATATCTATTGTAAAACATGATTCAGGCCTTCTGTGTAATTTAAAACATGAGAAGAATAAGAGCTGGGCTTTTTGTTCTTGATTAAGTATTCCAATTGTAATTGCTTTGTGAATAATAAGTTTGAACAGAACATAATTGCAGGTGCAGGTTTTGGGTAGTTATCCTTGTCTTGCCTGATCAATATATGAAAAGGTGAACGTGGGCTTTAATTACGAAGATTAAGGAGTTAACCCTGAAACTTAAAGTAGAGACTGAAAGTCTCTCATCGCTGAAACTTGACAAACTGATGAGCACTTGAATGTTGTGTGTTCCCCCACTCCCTTCTATTTACTTGATTTTTTTGCTTTCCCCTCCCAGCAAAATAACAGTATCACAGTAGTAACTGCAGCAATATTCCTGCTGCTGCTGCAGCTTTCCGTAGTGATAACCAGGGCTGGATATCAGCAGGTTCCTGTGAAGGCTGAAGTGATGCCTTTGGCCTATTTTCCTAAGGCAGTGAATAACGATTGAGTGATGGAGAGTCAGCTGCGTGCTGCTCTGCCCATTGTGTTGGAGATGTGTCCTTCAGACAGGTTCTGTTCTCCTTTTGGATAACTCAAGAGTAATGATTTATGCAAAGTCAGAGCCATGATTTATGCAACTACCCTGATAAACAGTGAGGCTTTATCTTGTAATCCTTTTCATTACCAAAAGGCAAATGAGATTCTAATGCAGATTTCCAATTAAATTAGATAAAATTATCTGGAACTCAGCTTTTGTTCACCAAATCTTGAATCTGCCTGCCTCTTGATTTCCTAGAACTAGTTTAAAATTCTCCCTGCATGTGTGTTAAACATGTTTTTACATTAACTGGTGATGGAGTACAGTTAATGTTCTTATGTGGGATATGCTTTCCTGGAATAGCTTAATTTCTGACCTGATCTGTGCCCTTCCGTGCAATTTTGAGAAATGAGTTTAACTATGCCAAAAGAGACTTCCCCCCGCCCCCCCCTTCACTGTGCACTTGATGATTAGGCTCAAACAGTAAACAATGTAGAAAAATGTCAACTTATAACCTAATTATAAAGGGATTGTAAAAACCTCCTACTTGTTCCAATTCATTTTTGGAGGAGGGACTGTAAAAGAAGCATTTACAGCAAAGCAAGGGACTTCCCTAGTATGTACTTTTTGAACAGATTACTTACTCAGAAGTAATTACAAAGTCATCTGGTACAGAATCCCTCTGAGTAGAGGGACAAGTAAGTGGAAATTTGTAGTAAAATCAGAACTTTGGCTGAAGGAAGGTGTGTGAACACATGCTTAAGAAATATCTGTGTAACCACAGGCTCTAATGATAGTGTGCTGCTGAGATCAACTCAACAGTGGCCCACACTGAAATCAGGTTCTGCTCCATAAGAGTAAAGGATTAAAAGAGGTTAAATACTCCATGACTGTGAGCACAGAGTATCTTATTTCACAAGTGTGTCTTTGGTGAAGTAGTTGATGAGTTGGGCTGAATTCTGCTAAAGTTTTTGGGTTAGTTGGTCCCAATTCACCATCTTCCCAAAGCAATTGAGGGAATACTGTAGTTGGGTTTTGTCACTGTCATCTAAAATAAAGTGACAGAACTACTTCTGTGTCTGGTATCAATGTGAATTTTGATATTAATGTGCTGTACTGCTGTTAAAGAGATCATATGCAGTATTAGCTAAGACTCACCTAATTCAATTTAATAATGCTCCTTACCTTGAATGCATGTGCTGCCAGAGGTAGTAATATATCCAGGAGGAATGTAGCTTGAGGAGCACACATTCTAGGGCATGCTTTCAGTATCTAGCATATTTCTGTGGTTAAGAATAGTGAGGAGAACTGTTTGAAAAGCAAGTCTACTTTATTTTTGTACACAGAGCTATACCCTCAGCTATGTAAACTTTGACCTAACTAGATTGGTTACTCAAACTGGTATTGTGTTTCATTAGATAAATGATTTAAAGAGGACAAATCTTTTCATTGGTAGTTGGGAAGTTTCTTTCTAGTCTTCAATCCTGAAGATGTTCAACTAGTTTGAAATACCTTGTTATTTTTCAGAAATTCTCTTAAATCACTGAGTGTCAGCCACAAGTTTGCCATAGTCTTTGCCATAGAGTTTTGGGACTTCTGGTGGCATTTATCCACACTGCAGCTGTGGACCTGGTCCTTCAGATTGATTTAATTTTGTTGTATTTCACATGTAGAGAACACAGTATTACCCTGAATCCATCCCCATTATTGTGTGGAAAGTATGTAATGAGACACTTGAGGTCTGGCAGATTACCAGGGCCAAGCCAAAGACTGGCTAGTTGATGTTGGATTAGTGGGCCCATTTTGATAGTTCTTCAAAACTTAGTTGTTCTGATTAGCTTTCATGCCCGCCAGTATGTTTTCCAGCTCCTGGAGGTGTGTTACATTTTCTTGGTCCCTGGCTTACAGCTAGTAAAGAAAATGAACTTGCAGAGAGTAGATAAGAATGCTGGTGAAATCTAAAACATGGATAAACCTGTCTTTCTGCTAGCTGAGGGAAGAATCCCAGATCTTCCATGTGACTGGGAAGTTTGGAATAGGTATGCTTTAAGGTTAACTTGCACCCAAAGCAGTTTACAGTCTCTACTCATCTTTTAAAGCAGTATCTTTCACAGATAAGGTTTCCCAATGGCTATAACCTTGGACCACAAAGACAAACAGACTGTATCCTTTGGAGATATGCTGGCTAGGTATTGGCCACATAGGGTAGGTCATTGGCCCTTGTGGTGCTTGAAAATGTGGGCATTCTGCTGATAGCATTCATTGATTTGCTTTTGTGGAAACAAGGCACAGATGAAATGAGACATGATGATATGATATAATATGACATGACCCAGACTTGTCTTTCTGGCAGTAACCTTGTTCAGATGAGTTAAATATTACTTCCTTTGTTGCCCGAGTCCCTCCAATCTCTCCAGTTCCCAGAGTTTTTATTTTTTTTGGCTTGTGATGGTGTCCTTGCAATGTGGCAATTTGAGCTCTGTATGAGGGACTTGTGTAGTGATTTTTGTCTGGTGTGGATGCAGTGGGGAGTGTGTGTGGTGTTTAAACACTTTTGGTGCACTCAGATTAGATGTCTGGACAAATTTCATCTTCTGAATATACCTAAACAAAATGCTCCTACCCCCTTACTTTTTCTGCTTTTTACTCCTGCTAGTGCTGGATTCAAGCTGTCTGAATGAAGGGGGAAATTGATTTGTTGGGCTGTGCTTTTGTAGAACTTTGTGGTTTGTTGCTGATGTTTGAGAGGTTGGGAAATGCACATTTTCCATTTCCCGTGAGCGATAATCTTGATAGGATTGAATTTGGAGGGAGCATGCTGTTGACCTAATGTTTGTGAGTGATAAACCAGAAGACAGAGCATTTAATCTCTAACAAGGACACACTCTGGCTGCTGGATTTAGCATTTAAACATTCAGTGGAACTGCAGCAGGCTTTCCTGGCACTTGGAAAGCACATCTTTAAGCATCTTGATCTGTGTTTGGACAAATCTGGGAACTGATCATTTTCCTGTTAAAAACAGAATTGTCCTTGTTTTGAGAGTCAGCCCTCTGAAGCTGTGAGTTAAATATTGCTGCAGTAGCTCTGGAGGCAAACAGAGCTGCTGTTGTTTGCTCCATAATAGCACTTGCTCAGCCTTGGACATGAGAATTTTTTGCAAGATGGGGAATGTTGGCTAGGATCCTGGAGTGTTGGTTTGCTGGTGGTTTTTCTTTTTTTCCCCTGAAGTGCTTATGAACTCTTCACTTATCAGAGGACAGCACCCTTCACACAAGCATATCTACAAAGTGTCACTGTGGGCTTAGCCCTGAACCTGTGAATTCAGAAGGATCCCAGCAGCAGCTGCTCTGTAGCAGCTTCAAGTAAGATTCCTCTAGCAAAGGCTGTTTATACCTCTAGGTAATGTGGGGGATTTTGAGTATTTCTGTTCTAGAGTGAGATTTTTTTACAGAACTCTTATTAAGCCTTTCAACTGTCAGATTTCTTTATTCTAGACTGTTATTGCTTATTAGCTCAAAAAGGTATCTATGATACAGGGTTTTAGATATCCCACAGTGTGGGTTAGACAATTTTGTGTTTGGTGGGAGTTCTCTGTGTGTGTTTGAAGAGGTAGGTGTTAACAGATGATTGAATAACTGGTGACAATATGTATTGCTGGTTAACAGCTATTGTAAACATACAAGATGTACTCTAAACCAGATAGATAAAGTGATTGTTGATACTTAACATGTTAAATTTGGTTGTGGTGTCTTGCAAGGTAGATATATTTTTTTTGCACTTGCAGCAGCTTGTTTTGTGTTAGAGACTAAATTTTGTGTTAGAGACTAAATTAAATTTCTTATAGGAACTACATTCCTACTACATTCCTACTATTCCTGTATTTCTTGACAGTTTTGTTTAAAAACAGAATTATAAAATAGTTCTTCCAACCCTATCAATTCTGTGATTCTTCAGTAATTTGCTGCTGTAAAGAACTTTAAAAAGTAATATATTATATCTGTGAGATAAAACCCTTCTGAGTTTGAGATGAAGAGTTGCCAGCAGTGCTGTGCTAGCTGGCATGTGGACATGCATTCTCAGAGAAGGCAGGGAAAGGTAGGTGGAGAATGGGAACATTCTTTCCTTTCCCTGTGCTTGAGATAACCTTTCTTTCTAACATAGCAAAGCATAGGCTGCTGGATTCAGACTTTGATCATTCACACCTAGATTCCATGCATGGTTTTTACCCTTTAAATCCAATTTGGTGCTTTTAGGCAGTTACCTCACAATCCCTGTGTTAGCTGTAATGTTTACAGCAATGTGTACTTCTGAAGAAGTCACCAATTATGTTTTCTAGGTGGAATCTTCCAGAGTAATGAAAGTAGAAGACAATCTCAGTGTGGGAAGTTGCTATGAATAAGATCTACCAAAGACTGGTTGCTGGAGAACAGGGTAAAGAGAAATTGGATTGAGAGCTTCTTAAAGGAAATATTTCTCAATCCTTAAAAAAAAAAAAAAAATTAGCCTGCAAACATATAAGTGTTGCTGCCTCCCAAGTGTGAATGTGAGTATTTGTGGATAGTCCTGGTTTTTTAATTAAACCCATTTCATCATTATGGTTCATCATAGCTCTGAATGTCGATGTTTTGTAGGTCTGGTACTCTGATTTCAGTCTCTTACACAAAGGAGTATGATCAGAAATGACTGAGGCAGAAAACTTTGATCTATTTTGTGCCAGTTTTCTTTACATCACCTGAGCCTAAATATTGTCAGATTTTGCAGACACTTAAAAAGCTGGACTACAGCAACACAGGTATTTCCACTAACAGCATAACTTTTCATTGCTTTCATAGCTTTCAGAAACAGATGTTGGACCATAGCCACATACTGGGTATTGTCCAAGGTTCCTGTGTAGATGTAGCCAAAGACTCTGCCTATGTGAGCAGGTTTGCAGGCTGAGGTGGTGGCATTGTGTCAGAAGCAGGATTAAACCTTTCTTTGAGGAAGGACAGGTGAATGGATAGTATTAGATACTCTCATAGAGTGTCAAAGTGTAAAAAATAGAAGTTATGGCTAGTTAGGTAAATTAGTAAGAAGGGTATGTAGGAACCATGGCAAAACTGAATCTTAGTGACAAAATTGCTGCAGTAATGATTGCGTGAGTTTTTGCCTCCCTCTTTGAGGGAACTGAAATCCTGTCCTATATATGGGAGCAATCATGCAGATCTTTAGGAGGAAGTGAATTGTGCACACAAAGACCAGGAAAACAAAAGTTATGGAGAAGGCATACCTGAAGAGCATTAACTGTGACTTTGAGCCATGGTAAAGACAACAGGCCTGTATCTTAACTGAACAGGGAAAAATGACTCATAAGCATGCTGTGTCTTGCACTCCATGCTTTATGGCAGGAGCTGTGCTTTCAGATTTGCATTAGAGTCTCTTAACTGTGTGGTGGAAGTGTTTTAATGTAACTAGCTTTTTCTCTTGACCTTCAAAGAAACAATTCCAGGTGATGTACTGTGGTCAGTGGAAATAGTAGTGCTTGTTCTGCAATAAACTTGCTGCTATATCCTACTATCTGTTGTTAGATGCTTCGCTTCTCAAAGAAGGGAGTCAAAAGAAGGATTTGGAGTATCTGACATAGCACTTGGTACCCAGACTTGTGAAACCAGGACTTGTGCAGGTAGTAACTCATTTCTAGCAAGTAATCACTTGGAACTTGTTCAGAGACTGTTGAGATATGAGCACATGAAAAACAGAGCACAATTGCTTTGATATGGTGGGTACCTGACAAATAGGAGTTCCAAAAATATTTACTTACTTTTCAGGCAAAAAGGACAAATTGACTGTTCACTCCTAACATACATTCTGTGCATTCCCTGGGAAGTCCCTGCTTGCAGTATCTTGCTGTCTTGAAAGAACTGAATGTATTTAGAAGTTGCACCTTTATTCCTGGGTGGCAGGTGAAGAAAGGTTCTCACCCTGTTAAGGTATTCAGTGTTGTAATCCTTATTTGCCTAAGAAGCATTCCATCTGTGTTTAAAGATTCTCAGTTGTGTGGGGTTTTTTTTGGTTGGTTTTTTTTTTTTTTTTAGTACCATGATTTTGTGGACTCTATCCCTGTGATGAGCTCAGTTGGTCAGAGCATGATGCTGATAACACCAAGGCTGTGGGGTCAGTCTGCTTGTGGGCCATTCACTTGAGAGCTGGATGATTCTTGTGGGTCCCTTCCAGCTCAGAACATTCTATGACTCTCTGTGGTCCCTTTTTGGGAGTGTTTTGGTCATAGCAGTTTGTGTGGAACTGCTGTAGAGGACTATAATTAGACATTCACTACATTAGCTCAGGATTTTGATGAGGAATCAGAAAGATGGTAAAATGTGGTGGAAGTGTATCCATACTGCTTCAATCTTATCTAGTGAAAGTAAACTAGTTAAGGGTCACAGTAACGATGTTGCTATAGCTGACTTGAAAGAATGGCAGCTCTGGATGATGCAATTGAGTCCTTGGTATCCATCCTAAAGGCCATGTTCTCACTTTATTGTGAGACATACCATATTTGTCCTCAAAAAGAGTTTCAGTTTCTCTTCGTACGAATGACATTTCCAAGATGCTGATGAAGGGAGGGGAAAAGAATCAGGGTTCTCAAGGTTAACTTAGTAACTGAAACAAAACCTAAAGCACTTTCTAGCTTTGTGCTGAATTTCAGTAATAATCCCTTACCCTTCAGATCCTATTCCAAACAACTAACTCAACCTTCTCTCTAGTTTAGTTTAATTGTTAGGGAGGCTCATCCTAACAATGACAGGGGGCTCTGCTGGCACAGTCAAAATTCCAGGGCCAGCTATTTGGATGCTTGGCTCTCTGTCTTCTGTCACTGGGTTTGAAGAATCCATTTGTGATTACATTTTAATGATACAACCTCTAGTTCACATGGAGCAGCCCTTGGAGTGGTAAAGGACTGTGCAGACAGAGGCAAAAATAGACTGAAGTTGGGCTATTATCCTGGCTGAGTGGATGTCTCAGTCTTTAAAACACTGTTAACAGAGGCAGTTTACAAGAAGATCTGGAATGACTGTAGTGACCCTGTGGGAATCTTTCAGAATGTTGTGAAAAAAGACAGCTTCAAGTACTGGTTATAGGTAAAAAAATCTGTTAAGCATTTCTTTCAGGTATAAACAGCACAGATATCATTATTTAATCTTCTGCAAATCTGGACTCTGTAAATTCTTTAACATACTTTTTGTTTTTATCTTTTGTAAAGGTCACAATGGTTTCCATTCCTGAATACTATGATGGAAAAAACATCCTCCTGACAGGAGCTACAGGCTTTGTGGGAAAAGTGCTTTTGGAAAAGCTTCTCAGATGCTGTCCTAAAGTGAAAGCAGTGTATGTGCTGGTAAGAAAAAAAGCAAAGCAGACAGCTGAAGCACGAATAGAAGAAATTACTAGCTCTAAGGTATGTGTCATATGCTCACAAAGTTCATTTTTGTCTGTCATTATGACGCTCTCATTTCATTTTGAGAACAGCTTCAGTTTGTCTAAAGCAAAATGTTATTGTTAACTTTTTTTGTTGCTGTTGTTCTAACAGAAATACAAAATCTAAGACCTGGTGGTGTTTCTATAGCTGCTTTAAGATGTTGGTGTCTAGCAAAGCCAGTAGTTGAAAATTATCCTGTATTTAATTCAGGAGGAGGATATTCAGCTGTAATGCAGAAATGAGAAGTAAAAATCTGTGTCAGAACTTCTTAAGAGAATATAAAATCAAGTACAAGAGGTAGTGGGCTGGGAGTTTTAAGACAGATTGAGACTCTTAAAAATCTCAAGCAAGTCACTTTTTCACCTTGTGCCTCCTCTTTTTTTCTGGAATGTGCTACTGGATCTAGCCGTAAATAAGAATGTGTCATCTCAACAGGAACTTACATTTGTAAGTGGAACAGAAATGTTTGGCTTAGCAGATTGTTACAGATTTCTGTTGGTCAGCCTGTGGCAACTAGAAAGGCACTGAAGGTCTGTGCTGTGGAATTATCCAAGTGGCTCTCAAAATTATTTTCTGTGCAAGCTGGGTCAAATACTTTGCTCCTGAAGAGACTCATTACCCTGATATTCTGGTGAGCTAGGCTGACAATTCTTACTAAGTGTAGAATTATCCATCTCTGTTGCCCATCTTTCTCCTTAGAGAGTATCCCGTTCATGATGGGAAGGATGAGCAGGATGAGGAGAGATTTCTAGCATGAACTTTGCTAAAGCAGAGTTTATTTCTATCTAGGCCTTTCTCTTATGAAGCACAGGTGTCAGCAGTTTAATTTTTTCATTGAGATACAAGGTAGTCTGTACAAAGTGTGTTCTTAGAAGGTTCTAAAGGGGCATCAATAAGGACCTATGAATGCACTTATGAGTAAGTTGTTTAAAGTACAGCAGTGGATTTCTACAACTCTGACTAGCTGGGATTATAGCAGACATGAGGATGGATGTTCTCCAGTTAATTACTTTGTGTAAGCAGTCAAAAAACTGTATCTCATTACTCAAAAAGCATCTTCCTGTAGTCTTGTGCAATGTCATAAAGCAGAATGAGTTACAGTGGGGTTCTGTCTTAAAATTCAGTTGCATGTTCTCTCTACATAAAACCTTCAGTTTGTCACTGCCCTGAAACAAGGAAAAGATCTCCAGACTAAGCTCAGAGATGCAAAAGGAAAAAAATTCTCAATCCACTTTTTGTATACACTATTACCCAAAGAGAGGTGGAGAGTATTTGGGCTGAGAGAGAAGTAGCACTAGTGTGGACTGACTTAAACTTTGGTAAGCTGTAAGGCTCAGTATGGCTCTTAGGAAACCTGTTGTAAAAGGCTTTTAAATTTGAGTCAAAGTCTGCTTGTAGTCTGTTCCAGCTCCCGTTGAGATAAAAATCTGATGTGATTTGAGTCTTGGTGAGCACTTATTGCTGGAGCAGGTTCACAGCAGAAGTCCTGGTAAGCAGAGTTACTGCTTGAGGCAGGAACATGCAGGGATGGAGCTGCTCATCTATGCAGAGATGTAGAATAGGGCCAGATGTTTGTTCTGTCTTTATCAAACGATTAGACAAGATTGAAAGTCCATTGTTTACATGGCTTTGATGTCATCAAGATTCTTCCAAAAGTCTATGAAGACTTTAATAAGATCTATTGTCTTTAGCTGTCCAGTTGCAAGGACACTGCCAGTAATTCTTCCCAATTTAGATGGACTCATTAAGCGTTCTGGAGATGTTTCAACATTAATTTTCTTGAAGAGTTTGAAATCTAAATAGGTGAAGATTGCCACATTTTTCTTCATAGAGAAAAGCAAGGCACAATTCTTCCCAAGAATATTTCTGAGATTCACATTCTCTGAACCTCAGAGAAAGGAAAACCAATTCTTTTCTCATTTGCTGTGCTGTGTTGTCCCAAAGTAGAATGCAATATGGAGATTGTTAACCCAAAGTGATAAAATGTTTTGTTTCCTTGGCCTGTCAGGGCCAGGTGTGTTTGTGTGTGTGTGGGGACTGTGGGCTGACAGTCACGAGATGCTGTGCAGTTGTGTGCTTGGCAGATTCAGTTTAGATGTAATGTAATATAGTGTAACATAGTATAGAATAATATAGTATAATAAAGTAATTAATTAGCCTTCTGATAAGATGGAGTCCTCATCATTCCTCCTACATTGGGGGCAAAAAATATCCACTATAGGTGAATGAGGTAACAAATAAAATAAATGTGAAATAAACTGAGCTACAAGTAGCAAAACAATGTTGAGATTGCTACTTTCTTTGGACTTCGGGTATCTAATTCCTCTGCTGATTTGCCATATGTATTGCATGCAGTCTAGGTATTTCTTCTCATTAGTACTGGTGTCAGTGCTAGTAAGGGGTGTGTAGGAGTAGTGCATGACTGTGGATGTGAAAATGGGTACAACAGGTATGATGGATGTATGAAAAATAAAAACTGGCTCTTGGCACTGCTTTTCTATTACAATACAATATCACACATTAATGTGGTTAACAGGCAGTTACTTCAGCTCCCTGGAGGAAGGTGCCATCATTCCAACCAAAAACATAGTAGGCTTATTTTTTTAAATCACACAAAGTTTCTGCCCTTAGGTAAGAACTGTACCCATGAGAGTTGCAGAGGCTTTAAATGCTGTCTTGGCAACTTTGTCCTATAAAGTGAAGCTTCATGTTTGCAAAGTCCAGTCAAGCCTCGAAAAGTGGAGATGTACCTTGTTATCACTGTAGATTTAGCACTGCTACTTCAGGTGGCCACACAGTGAGCTGCATTAGCTCATGTTTGGGCTGAAAAAAACATCTCTAAAAAAATTAGAGCTGGACCTTCTTTAGGTCACACAGCTCTGGGGCTTCTTGCTCTTACCAGTCTCAGAGAAGCAACAGGAATAAAGAAATTAGAAGGACCAGTCTCTGTGGTAGAAATGCAAACTTACATTGCCTGAAGTGTTGTGAAACTGCACCTTTAGGGACTTTAACTCATAGTTTGAAATTAATTAACGTCATCCTGTAAGGAAATGTTTTTGACTATTTGTATTTGGTATAACCACATGCTTGGGCAGGAAAAAAAAAGTACTGCTATGATTTTAATACAATATAATTGACTGGTGTTGAAGCAGTTGTAAGATATTGGCCCCTGGACAGTAAAGAAGGGTCTGCTCTTCTGCAACTTTCAAGGGTGTTTTATTGTCACAGTACTGGATTTTAGCAGATATGAGGATGAGCCACAGTGTGGCTCAGGAAAACTTGCATACTAATGAGTGTAAATAAGATGAGGCAAGAATTTTGATCTGTTTGTTAAGCCACCTGGCTAGAACCCAGCTATTTATGAGAAGAATTCTTGATGGAATATAATTTTGGTGAGATTTTTTTCAGGGGGAATTGTTGAACATCAATTTGATAAAACTTAATCAGATGTTCTAACAGATGTTCTAATGTGGTATGCCTTTTTTCTTTTAACTAGGCAGAGAAACTATTTCTTGTTTTTTGGGGTTTTTTTGGGGTTTTTTTTGTTTGTTTTGGGGGGTTTTTTTGTGGTTTTGTTTTGTTGTTTTTTTTTTAATAATCTGGAAGTTCTCCAAGACTGGCATAATTTGGGGATAGCATTTCTTAAATCACTGGAAATTTGTAAATCTTAATGCAAGATTTCTAAACCTAAAGTCCAACATGACTTATATAAGAATTTGAATAGCTATTATCAAGCTTGGGTAGTGGGTAGACTGTTCCCTTTCCTTATGTTGGAAAAAAAATATAGTTTATGAGAAGTCTGTAACATGTTCTTATGGTATTGCTAATGCACTGTCTAACTTCCTGATGACCTCAAGAAGTTAGGAGGTATAGACAAAGAATGTGGGGTTTTTCTTCACTTAAGTGAATTGTTTCTCTTATAGTCCTGTTATTTTTGACAGCTCTTTGACAGATTGAGAGAAGAGCAACCAAACTTCAAAGAAAAAATAATAGTAGTTGTGAGTGAACTTACACAGCCTGAACTGGATCTTAGTAACCCAATCAAGGAAGAACTTATAGAATGCATTAATATTATATTTCATTGTGCTGCTACAGTCAGATTCAATGAAACACTAAGGTGAGTCTAAAATTCTGTTTACCCTGGTCTGATAAACCAATGCTGCTCAAAGGGAGGGGGTGAATCAAGTGTCTGCCCAATGTTGGGAATATGTGTAGAAAGGCTACAAATAAGCTGTAGCTACATCTACTGTGCTCCCTAGTAATGTCAGTTTTCCTCCTGGTGTATAGAGGTAAGCACAAACTATTCATTTGGCCTACCTTGTTAGAAAGGGAATGCACATTTTCAGAGGATAGAGTTTTGTGAGAAGTTGTTTGTGGGAGGTTCTAGTGCTTTCTCTCTTACCTGGTAAGAAAAACAGGAGAATACAGCTCAGCTTTTCTTCCTGTTTTTTAAAAGTCCCTTATTAATAATGGAAGTTTGCATTGGAAGAAGTGGGGAGAAGTAGATGCACAGGGAGACAGATGAAAACAGGAAGTGGAAAAAGTGGTGCACACAGCTGGGATTATGAGCTCCTTTGACTTGTTCAAAGAGCTAGCAAACTAATTAGTTACCATTGATGTTAATTGTTTTGGGATAATGCTCCCCTTTCCTGTCCCCCCCTTCAGTAATAATGTGAGATAAAGCATTCTGGAAGTTAGTAATTGTTTGGGGGAATACCGATTTTGTTGTTGTTAATGTAACACTTGTTGCAAAGACTTTGAAGTGTTGCTTAGCTGTACTCTTGAAACTTGATAGTACCCTGTGTACAAGGAAGCTGGTGCCCACAGCTAGTCTGTAGGCTGAAGAGAAGATGTAAACTATAAAATAATCATAGGAGTTGGTCAGCAAGCTGTTATCTGCTGGGAGCTGTAGAGATACACCTACTCTGCTGTAGTGTCCTTAAACATAGGAATGAACAGCAGTGGAGCTGGAGGGGAGGTTTGGTTCTTGGTGGTTTGCCTTTTTGTCCCCCCTTCCTTCCATCCTGTATGTAGCCTTTTACTATCCTACAAGAAGATGCCAGTCTCTGACTCACTGGCCCACTAAGCCTACAAGCTGTTGACTTCACTCAGCTTGAACTTGGAAGTTCAGAGGTGCATCTTGTGGAAGCTTGGTGTTGTTGCATTATTTCCTTTACGTTTTATGGAATATGTACAGTTGGGATTTGGATTGAGGAAATCAAAGGATGCTGGTAAGAAAAGGGTACAAGGAGCATTATTCTGAACATTGAGAGTGTTCTAGGTTAGGACTGTTGGTATATTATTCTAAGCAGAAAATAAGGGCAGTCTCGATGCTGCTTTTTTGGAGTTGGTTAGAGAATTCAGGGATACTTTATATACCCAGCACTGAGGCATTTAGGAATGAATTTCTTTTTGCTTGTTTTTGTCATGCTTTCTACTAATGACATTTCTGTTGGATCAATAGAGATGCTGTGCAGTTAAATGTGGTTGCCACACAACAGCTCCTGTCCTTGGCGCAGCGAATGAAGAATCTGGAGGTGTTCACGCACGTTTCCACTGCCTATGCGTACTGCAATCGGAAACAGATCGAGGAAGTCGTGTACCCACCTCCTGTGGATCCCAAGAAACTGATAGATTCCCTTGAGTATGTGTTATGTTTTATGAATTTACTTGGATAATCCTTTTTCTTCCTGCTATTGAAGTATCAAAAATGGTTAGGAGCTGTAAAGATGAAGAGTTATCTAATGCTGTCCCATAGGTCTGACAGAACGTCTGACACTCCCCTTCTCTGTAAGGGACATGGGTTAAGGTTTATGGTTTCTTTAAGCTGAGCTGGGTGTGGAGGGGTACTGAAGGAGAGGGATGCTCACATCTACTCATGATGCTCTCTCTGTGCTAAGAGTGCCAGTCTTTCAGCTGTATGATTGGCTGAATTAGGGGATGCTGATAACTTGTGCTGGTAGCAGCATTGTGAAGGAAAGGATAAAACTGAGGTGCCTTGAGCAGCTGCCTCTACTACATCCACCTAAATGCCATTGCAAGAGGAGACTGAGATGCTCAAAAAATATTACTTATTGTAGAAGTGGTTCTGTCTGGTATGCTGAGAGCCCAGACATTAAAAATCTGTTTTCTGTAGCTTTAAGTTTTGGCTTGGGCAGTATGGGTTGGAAAAATGACTCATTTGGTATTTTTTTGGTGTATATTAACTGTCCTGAGGTCTTACTTAGTAGCTGTCAAGCTCTGAAACAGGTGACGATGTGGGATAAGTGTAATGTAACTCTGCATCAGTCTCTTCATTCTTACCTGGTACAAAATATCACCTCCTGGAAGAGAAATATGAAACTAAAAAAAAACCTAATTAAAAATTAAAATACCCACTTTAACTTATTTTAGGTGGAAGAATCCTAACATTAAAACCAAGTTGAGCTACCACCTAGAATGCACATTGAGCCAACCCTTTCTTATAACATTGACTGTAAATACACTTAGAAAATGAGGGATTAGAAAACAGTCATATTTTTGAATATCTGGCTTGTGAAGAGACAAAGGTAACTTAAACTGGTGTGGGCTAAGACAGCTGTGTGTTCTTTAGAACTCCTGAGGGGATGCTTTTGTGAAGTTATAAAAGAGTGATCTCTAGCCTTCGCTACCCCTCTTCCTATGCTGTTCATATCATGAAAAGAATCTGATGTGTGTCCACTTTGTAACATGATATTGGTGAAAAACAATAAATTCCATTTCTGTGACTAAGACACCAAAGCAAATAGAATTCAAGTCCTGTTTAGCAGTGAAGATCACCAAAGTAGCAACAGTTGCAGAGGCACATCTTGTGTGCTATGACTGAAGGTTATTTGGTTTTTAATAGGAACTGGGAAGCAAGACGAAATTGCAAGAGTTGACTAATTTAAAGGGACAAACACTGTGACCAGCTTGCTTCAGGGGTGGTATATGATTGCTCACCACCAAAAAGGTGGAGGGGATGCTGGTAATGCAGCTGGGACTCCCTTGCAGTGATATCACTTTGTAGATCATAATGCAGTGAGCCCATGTTCCAAAGACTATTTTGCTGTGTCTGCCCTCCATCTTTGAGAATTTGGTTGGCAGAATTTGGATTATTGTAAATGGGTGTACTGCTTGCTCTGTAGTTGGTGTGTTACAAATGAATTTCCAGGGCAAAAAGTAAATGCCAGTATGCTTCTTTTGATGGACACTGAACATGCAATCCTTCATTTTTCTGAGAAACTTGTCTTTGTTTAGGTGTGTGTCCCTTTTTCTTTAAATGAGGAAAAAATAGTCATGGTAACTTCACTATTTCGCACCTCCCCAGTGAAGCAGCATGCAGTAATTTACACTTCTTGTTTTGTTTCTTTAGGTGGATGGATGATGACCTAGTGAATGATATTACTCCTAAACTGTTAGGCAAAAGACCTAATACCTACACCTACACGAAAGCCTTAGCTGAATCTGTGGTGCAGCAGGAAGGTGCAAATTTAAACATTGCCATTGTAAGGCCGTCCATCATTGGTGCCAGCTGGAAGGAGCCTTTTCCTGTAAGTCCCTGAGCTGTCACCTGACCATCTTGCTGTAGACTGTAGTACGCACTGGGAGCCTCTTTATCCTGTGAACTTTGTAGAGGAAAATCTCTTGGACCATGAAGTTGTGTCTTACTTGCTTTTGGATGATTGATAACAGTATATAGAGTCTAAATACTGTCATCAAAGATGAGCAAGAATGTATTTTGGTTGAAAAATGAAAAACACCTGAGTTGCTAGTCTAAAAATGCTTGTAAACTTGAATACTTTGAACATAAATGTATTTTTTTGGACAATTGCAGTTCATTCACTAAGAAATAAACATCTCTCTCTGAAGAACTGTGGTGTCCTACGTGTAGATTTCATCTGAGTTACAGGAACTTGTTCATCACCAGAATTAGCATCACCAGAATTTGCTATGGAAAGATTTTATTTAGCAACATGGAATTAAAAATCTTTCTCCTCTTTGGTCTCCTTTTCCTCCACCCCTTACACATGTAGAAACTGCTCAGATTTTCACTTGAAGCTGCTGACTTTAGTAGCTCTAACCAAATCCTTTCCCTCTCCCCCTTCCTAATAGGGCTGGATTGATAACTTCAATGGACCTAGTGGTATCTTCATTGCTGTAAGTAATGAATATACTTAATTTTCCCCCTCCTTTTGAAAGACAGAAAAGGTTCATATGTTTCACTGCTGGGTCTTTTGTCTCTCTGTCATTGTTTTGTTCTTCAAGGCAGGAAAAGGAATTCTTCGAACGATGAGAGCTTCCAACGATGCATTAGCAGATCTTGTCCCAATAGATGTTGTTGTCAATACCACACTCGCTGCAGCCTGGTATTCTGCAATTAATAGGTATAAATGGTGACAAAAGAGAGCACTGAATATTTGGAAATGATATTGTGTATTTAGTAAACCAGTCTTGTATTGAAATCCTCATCAGTATCCTGCTGTTCCCTCAGGACAAAGGAATCTAAGGTTCTGACAGCTTAGTCAGCTTAGTCTCTCAAAGGGTAACTTACTTATGCCAGAGGAAGACCTCACCTACTGATACTATGAAGCTATGTCTGAAAATTCTCTCCTGGGTCTTGTTTGTAATCAGTACAATCTGCAGTAGTGTAGGTGATGCCTTCTCTGAAATAAAAAAAAAAAGATAATTAAAGAAGGAGAGAAATACTGAAAGATGTTAAAGCAAAAATCTACCATGAGACTGATGCTTTCTGCTTTATATAAATGATGCTGTTGAAGGGAAGGATAACTTTGGGCATCTGTTCTGTTTGTGTTTTTAAAAGGCTGTTTTTCTTCTAACTTGCTCTTATATCTTTTTTTCCCCCAGACCAAGAAAAGTCATGGTGTATAACTGTACGACAGGTGGCACCAATCCTTTCCACTGGAGTGAAGTTGGTATGCCATGTTTCTTTTTTCTCATTAGCCTTAATACAAAAAGAAAAAACAGGTCATAATCAGTAAACCATAATGCATTTTTATTTTTGAAACTGGTATTTTAGCCATACCTCTCAATTTTGCAGTGAACTGTGCTTTCTCATTAGCTTCCACTGTTAATTCCACCCCCCCACCCCCCGCAGCATTACCTCCATTTCATTTAGTTCTTATTGGTATTTTTCTTTGTTACTCTTATTCCATTATTAGCTTAAACTATGGGAGAACTGATTTTTCTGTTTGCTGCTGCCATGACCTAATCCACAGAGTGTAGGTAGTGTGTGGAGAGAAGTGTTGCTCAGAGGAGCAGTAGTGATGCTGGGTGTAATGCCAACATCAATAAATACATATGAAAAAACATGAATAAGCAGCGCACAATTAAATGTTTTGTACATCTGCATAATTGAGAGGTCTGGTAATAGTTTTGCCCTTGTGTAGCTCTTTGTGTTTGGCTTAAGCTGATTGTTGGTTAAGGTGGCTTTTTTAATATTCAGATTGTTGCATGACACTTGAACAATTCATGTACAGAGAAGAGTATCCTTTAAGGAAATATGACTACTTACTTTCAAATCTAAGATATCCCGACTAAGATGTAACCCACAGGCCAACAGCTTTGTAATAGTTTGTTATAAAGAACAATACAAGCTGTTAGGCATAGTAAAACCATTTATTAGTTTTCTTAGAAATTGAGTTCTGAAACTCAGATTATTTTTTTCTTTCAGTTAACCTCAATACTTAAATCTATTTTACTTGCTTTTGCCCATTTTACGTGGATTTATAGTTGCAAATATTATTGCTTCAATTAAACTTGGAAAATTACTGACTTCACTTATATCCCAGTTTGAATCAAGGTATTTAAGTGCTGTCCATAACAACAGCATGGAGTTATAAGTGGAGATTTAAAGGAGAGGTGAATTTCCACAACTTTTAAAGACCCTGATCTTGCAATATCTTTTATGTACTGAATTTACAGGTGTTATCGAGACTTTCTCATGGAGTCTTACCCTAATTCTTAATGCCTAAATTTGGATAAATTGGTTGAAAATGTCATTTCAAATCACTTCAGATGACTGCAGAGTCCTCAATCTGTTCTAAAATTCTTTACACAAGTGATCAGAATAACCCTCTTCATGAAATATAGATGATTATTTAAATAGCTTTACTTGCTTTATAAACTGAAATTTTTGTCAGTATTTGAAACCGCCAACTTCTAAGGTAGGGAACAGAAAGAGAGAAGCTGCAGTGAAATATGAAGATGAAGGCATAAACCACCTCTTGATTATTATAAGAACCAGTTCAACAGTATTTTAAATTAAAAGCTTATAACTGTTTTAATTTCTGTGCATTGTAGAAGAGATAGGGTGGTTATTTAAAGAAGGCCCTGCTGTTGATGCCGTACCCTGTAATGTACTTTGAAAAGCATTACATTTTACATGGTGATTATCGAAGCTGTTGTGCCACTTTTCTTTCTCAGAATACCATGTAATTTCCACTTTCAAGAGGAACCCTCTCGAACAGGCCTTCAGACGGCCCAATGTAAATCTAACTTCCAATCACCTTTTATATCATTACTGGATTGCTGTAAGCCATAAGGCCCCAGCATTCCTGTATGATACCTACCTCAGGATTACTGGAAGAAGCCCAAGGTAATGGTGACTGGCTCTGCCTTGTTTGTTCCTCTGACTTTTAAACAAAGCTATGCTTACACTGTGATGTACGTTGATTTTCATTTTTTGGTATTTTTTCTTTCCCTGAATGTTTTGTGACTAAAACTCAACCTTTTTTCCTGAGAACAGGTCTTGGACTTCAAAGTGACTTTGAACTTTCTAGCAAAAATGAGATAGATGTTGGATAGTTTGGGGGTTTCAGCAGTCAGGAGAATTAAAAGATATAGAAGTGATGTTTGTTCTTGGATAATAAATACTAAAACTATGTTGATCCTTATTTTTTCCTACAGAAGACTGCGTGATTAAGATATTTGAGAAATATCCATTAGAAAATGTAGCAAGAACACCTGTCTTTACGCTCTCCTACAACCCCTTCATGTATTACTGCCGGTGGGCAGAGGCCCTTTTAATATTTTTCTTCCTTGATGTTTTGTTCATGTTGACAGGTCGGAAACCATGGTAAGAGGGACAGGGCTAAAAATATCTTGCCCATGAGGTGGTGGAGACTTGTAAAGAGGACATGGCCTGGGCACTATCTAGGTTTACTAACTAAGCAATAAGAATCCAGTGGCTGCATTTTGAAGAGTTTAATGACTGGCCTAACAATGCTGTCCAAGGGATGTCTTGGATCAGAGTCCTAGTCAGTCATTAAACTCTAGGAGGTGGCTTGTGTTAAGGTTGTTGTTGCTTTTATAAACTGAAAATGGAATGGGGGACTGATCTTTTAATTGCAGATTATTCCTGTAGGTGATACAAATTGACCTGGTATGTTGGTTTGTATCATCTCAACATTCCATTCAGTTTATAATATATAGACTAGTATTTGGCTAACTAAAGTGGTGAGAATAATAGGCTAAACTAAATCATGTAGAAGGGTATATAAGGTACCACTTCAATTTGTGTCAGATTTGCCAAGCCACATGGCCTTAACTCATTGCTTATGTGACATTTTCACAAGCGTTTGCCTTCAGACTATAAAAGCTCCACTGTGGTGACAGTGTATTGACACAAATGGTATTCATTTGTTGTCCTGTAGTCTAGATCTGTCTTACAAGGTGGGTAAAAGCTCTGTAACAGCACTGGATGAGTAGAAAGGAGCTGTGTAAATTGTTTGTAGGAGAAAACCTCTCAGCTGCGGCAGTGTAATACTTAGAACAGCAGCAGTCGCAGTCAGCTGTGCCTGTATAATAAACTTCCCACATTAAAAAGTTTAAAGACTTTTGACTCTAAAGAAGGTATTGTGTATAAAACATCCTAGCTTCCAGATTCTCTTGCATTTTTCAAGTTATTTTTAATAAAAATTGATAAAAATTCCCTGACAGATATGAAAACTTCATCCCTCATGAAAATAGTTATGCTATAAATGCCAACGTCCTGTCTTCCGCATGGCTGGGAAGGAGTGCTGCCAGAATCTTGTCAGGCCTTGAAAGGCAGCTGGTCTGCTGAATATTTGACCAGTGGGAGTAATATGAGGCTTTGAATAACAATGCAGTTTAGAATATTTAGCTTAGTTTTATATTCTAACATATGAATTGAATGTTGAATCTTGTTTTTGCTTTTCCCGGAGTTCTTACTTGATGTCTAAAGATGGAATTTAGGACTTTCATCACTACTGGTACAATTGGTGACATTAAGTAGGAATATTCATATCCGTAAACATATTTTTTTATTCTGTAAAATATTAGCTTACTATAAGAGTGATTGGATGGGTTTCCTGTGATGCACAGGATTCCAGTTTAGAGAAAAGATGGCATATTGAACTACACGGAGCTATGATTCAGTCACTTTTAAGCTTTTAAGCCAGCTTTTAAACTGGCTACAGAGCCCACTTAAAGGAATGCAGCTTTCATTAGACGGCACTCCTCTCTCCTTTTTTAAAGCATTTAAAAATGGGAGCCTGCAAGAGAAGCAGTAAAAGCAAATTAATTCCTCGATACAAGGAAGATGTGCAGGGTTAAATCCTAATGGAACAAGCTAGTGTTTAATAATACAAGAATTTTGAGACAGATCTTTACTCTTGCACTTTTTTCTAGTACTTTGAAGCTGCTTTAACTGGTGGGCTGGAGGGGTGTACTGCTGTTGCTGTGGTCATTCTGTCACTTGATAGAATGTTATTAATTACCAGGTAGCACATACTCAGAAACTCCTAAAGACTTGGAAACACTATTGGATATTCTTACACTCAATATAACACTGTTCTGAGTGAAGAAGGGCTGGCATAATTAAAAATGTGACCTTTTCCACTATGATTTAGCAGAACAACAGTATAGTAAAAATGTAATAAAATGAGCACAAGAAAATACAAATACTTTACTAACCTGCCTTTATATGGGTGGGTGCTTGCTCTCTCTGTGCTGAGTACACCGAAGTCTCTACAAGAAAAATAAGTAATGAAATCACTGTGCAGGCTTAACTGCACTCTTGTCATACCCTCAAGATATTGTACTGCAATTGAGTTAAAAATTTTATCAAGTAGAAGAAAAGGAAGAAACTAGAAATAGATCGGCCTTATGATCCTTCAGAATTAAATGATTATGTTAGTAATAACAAAAATTAAAACCAGAAATCTTCCTATTTTCAAAACATTTAACTGCTGTAATCTTTCTGCAATGGGAAGTAATTTTTTTGCATCTCACTTTTGGAAGCAATGTTTTTCATAAAATGGAAATATTTTTGTTGTTTTTGCATCTAGTTGAAGGTTCTTGAATTTAACGATTCTCTGATAGTATTAAAAGGTAAGGAAAGGGAAGGAAGAAATAACCTATGTAATATTTCTTCCAAATTTGTATAGAAAGAACATGTACAAAAAGGACTGGCATAATGAAGATTTAATATTTTATACTAAATAATGCTCTAGCATTGTGTGATTATGTAGCTAGTGGTGATAAACCTTAGCATTGAAGTTGAAAGGTAATGTTGTTGGTAGTTTGCTATATATACCTAGTTGCATAGCAGAGCTTATTAGTTGTCTAGTTATCTTTAATGCAAGGCATAGTTTGCTCTTGTAACTTTGCGTAGTGCTTAGCATGACAGAATTGTGTGTTATTTAAAAGCAGTTTGGTATATTTGAAATGTTAAAGCCTTTAAAAGTGCACACCAAGCAGATCTTCCCAGTTGCTCTGAGAAAATAGCATTTGATGTGAAATATTTAAAGTTGTAGTACAGAGATTTCTGCAGCAATTCTTCCGTTACTGCTTCTTAGAAAGCTAAAGGAAAGGTGTGGCTGATATATGGAGGGAGATATGAAATTAGGTCTTTTACATCTTGTCATTTCAATTGAAAGCTTCTTAAAACTGGAAGCACCTTTCATGTAGTTACTGTCTTACAAACCAGAAATTAGAAGCATAATCATGTTAAATAGATCAATACATTTTTATACCTTCACAGTGCTTAAATTGTGTGCTTAAAGCAACCACAGAGCTGCTGGAACAATAAGAATTCAATAGTGTGTCTTATAGTTCAAAATTTACAGCCAGGTGAAAATCTGAACAAAGACAAATCTAAAAGCTTGTTCTGTGTTTTTTAGAGGTGTCTTTAGAAAAAAGTAATCGTCTGTAATGCTTCTGCAGAGACTTGCAGACTGGCAGCCTGTAGATCCACTGAGGGATCAGTCTGTATTAGGCATCAGGACTGTTTTAACCTGGAGACAATAGGTTGTGTGTAAGACTTCTTCAAATTGCAGTTATAGCCTTAAGCCAGGTCACTTTGAATTGTCTGCTATAGAAACAAGCCCACCTAACTTATAGTTAATTGAATTAACTTGCCTAAACTTTTAATTCCTGTGATGTGCTTCTCAAACTGTTGTAATGTGCTTGGTCTTGATGGCAGTTAGTACTGCAAAAGCAGGAGGCAAAATTTGACCTTGAATCTGGGTGCAAATCACCCAGACTGGCTGCCTGCCACTAATGCCTGTTAGATGGTCAGCAAGGGTGGCTTTGTTCTCTCTTCAGCTGATGAAGAAGGTGTGAGGCAATGCTTGGTCTTGTACTGTCTGGTTATATTTGGTGTTGGTATTTATGACTTGTGTCCAATGGCTGTCTTTGGAATAACTAACCTTCAAAACTTCATGTTGAGGGATAAAGTTCCATTGTATGACTTCGTGCTGGGTTTTGAGTTGTGCGTGTTGCTGTTCACAGTAGGAGTATGATGCCATTGAAGTTAAAGCTTAGTCTGCTAGAGCTACACCAGTGTCCACCAAAGGACACTCATGGCTGACGTCTCTCAATGTCACCAGGCTGCTTTTTCCTCCCCTCAAAGAGAAGTGTAGTTTCCTGTTGATTTAGTGCAAGCCAGCAAAGTGTCACAGAGAAACTTGATCCACTTCCTTCAACTTTGTCATTGATCGAGCAGCTGAGATAATGTGGAGAATTGGATTCTTTGGGCTGGTAGAAAAAGAAATTAACCCTACAAAGAAAAACAATTTTTTCCTTGATGAATTGAATCAGCTGGTTCCATGGTCAGCTGCTAAATCCAATTTGAGTTGGAGAGAGGGAGGGAAAAAAACCCTCTTTTAAGCTTTTTTTTTTTTTTCTGTAATCAGCTCAGCTAAGCTCTAAAGTCCTATCCATGAGCAGAGACAAAAAAGAATCCCAGAGGAGTCTTTGCATTAGTTTAAATTTAGTTTGGTTTCTTTTTTTAGGAAAGAATGAAAACCAATGTCAGTGTCCAGAAACAAGTTCAAAATATACACTTATTTAATCAGATATTCATTTGCTCAGTTAGTATTTTGCAGAGGCACAAGGTTTTTAAACTGTAGCAGTCAAAGTACTCTAAAATTCAGCTGCTTGTCCAGCTTAGCATAAGGACGCAGACTGGGAAGGTTCAAAAGGGCAAGTCAGGTTAAATAATCTTCAGACTGTCAGTGGACAGAGCTCTGCAAAAAGGCTTAAATGCTGTTTGGTGCTCATTTTATCCAGGCGTTTTAGCTCTGAGGTCTCTTTTGCTTATCTGACCAGCGAGATCTTTGCTTTTGAAGTTTTGAGTTATTTTCCTAATTTTTTGACAAAACTAACATCCTTTTTTTTTTTGGTTCAGTTTAATCTTGGTTGTACAGTATATGTTTTGTATGCAGAGTCTATATTCCCAATTATTTCTGCATCAGAGGAGCTCCAGTTCAACTCAGTCCTCACTGGTGTCACCTTGCCCAACTGGTGAATCTCTGAGCAGGTGTTTGAAAGCTCCTAGAGGTGCTTAGTAAAAAAATCAGCTGCTGGTCTAACATTTGAAATTAGTTCTGAATTAGTAGATATATTCCTATGAGGTTTAAAAAAAAGTATGCTTTTTGTGCTTTAGAGATTACATTTTTCAGTAGTCTCTGGTTTGTGTTGCTCTATTCTGTGAGAAGAAAAAGAGGAAATTTTAATGTTTTAGATACTGAGATGCCAGCTGCTAGTAAGGGACACTAATGCAATGCAAAATACTTTCTTTAGAAGAGTTTCTGGGACAATGTACTATATTCCTTCTACAAGTATGAATGCATCAAGATGCATTCAAATGCATTGCAGCTTTCAGAGAAAAAGAAGTCTGTTTTTATTGCTTCTGTGATCTTTCTTGGCAAAATCTACCTTCAGAAAACCATTTCCTGTTAGTAGTGGGTTCTGCTTTCTTTGCCTCCCTCCTTACCACTGTGCTTGAAATGAAATGTGTCCTGCTATAAGGATCAAATTGGAAGAAGTTTTCCATTTCTGTGAGATGGAAATACCTTGAGAATCCAAAGCAAGAATTTAATAGCATTAGACCATGTGGTACTAGTTAGTACTCAGTAAAATTGAGTAGCCATCTCTAGCACTGAGACACTTGAAACTATTTTCTTGTCACAAATGTGGAAGCTTTGCATCTGAGGCTGGATGACTCATACTTTTTTTTTTTTTTTTTGGCCCACTTCGGATGGTATGATCAAAGAGAAACTTGCCCAAATTGATCCTTATAACATAATTTCTCTGTATTCCAAGTGATGATTTTATAGAGTTTCTTCCTCTGCATAATAAAGGATGATGGAAGGTATTTCTGCATATTTTGAAGTAGTATACAACACGATCTGCTATGATCTGTCTGTGCCCTTAAATATTTTCCTGTCCTTTGCTGCTGGTGGTTTTAAGCTTTGATCTCTTAGTAACCATAATGAAAACCTCTGTTCTGTTACAGAGATCTGGTCTTGCACAATGTGCAGGAAGATCAGGGTAACTTCTTCCCTTGTTTAAGGGGAAGTCCTGCACAGACATTCTGCTCTGTGCAATTTGAGACGTCTGTCAAGTCAGACTCTTGAGTACAGCTGAATATTCCAGTGTGCTGAAGGGAAAAGGGTTCCATCTCCCTGTCCCAAACTAAGAGTTACTAGCAGAAGACAACATATTGTTCCCCCTAATAAAAAATAAAAAAAGGGTAATTTACAATTCCACTGGGAAGTAGGACTAGGAAAAAAAGGACTGTGACAATTTCTGGTTTATGCAGAGATTGGACAGCCTAAGTTCACTTCAATACTATGCAGAAATATTCTATTGATGTAATATGCTTTGGGTACAGAGCAAGATGGGATTTTTGGAGGTGGGGTGGGGGGTTGGAGGGTAAAAAATGTTATTGTCTATTTCACTTGCTTGAACTACCCTTTACCCCTGTAACATGTCCACTCCATGCCTTGGATTGCAGGATGATGAAGACAATAACACGTCTTCATAAGTCCATGATGTTTTTAGAGTACTTTACCAGCAATTCTTGGACCTGGAGCACTGAGAACATGACCATGCTGATGAACCAGCTAACCCCTGAAGACAAAAAGGCAAGTGGCTGTGTGCTGTGGCCATGGAGGCTGGGAGGGGGGCAGCAGCTCAGCAGTTCAAGATAGAATAAGGACCTGATGTAATGTGCAGCTGACCTCGGAGGATCCTGGGAGATCCTTTCAGATGTGCCAGGGCTGTGTGAAAAGCTACATCAGTGACATGAGAAGATGAAGAAGGGCAGGGAGAAGCGAAACAAGGATGGCAGTTTGTTGAGGAAGAAGGAAAAGTTGTTTCTTCCCGGGTTTAACTTTATTCCAAATTTTCCCTACCTCCTCCACCAACAATGGCTCAGGTGCCCCAATTGAATTTAAACTTCCCTTCTGCTATGACTTTGTTGGTTAGTATTCAGCAATATAAAAATTACCAGTTACAGTTCTAAAAGCTCAGATTCCCTTATGCATTTGGAACATTCTTGAGATGTCTTTGCTACTGAAGTGTTTTTCAGAATCAGTTCAGTAGTTACATTCCAGAAAAGCTGCCAGATTCCTAAAGAAGCTGTTTAAATGTAGGAAATAAAATAGCTTTTGGTGATTTTTGTGTAGATGGTATTTCCACCCCATCCTGTCCTCTTGCCTCCTCCTAGCAACTTGAGTTCCGGAAAAACTTGAAAAACAAAATGCCAGACAATTTGAACTGTTAGTGTTTTCAAATTACTGCACTTTGTTAAGATTTAAACACTGTTACTGTGGAATCTTGAGATGAAGAAATTAATACATCAGTAAAAAACTTGTGTATCAAATTTATCATAGTGATATTCTCTCCTGCAGAAGACATTTAGATTTAAATCTGTATTTGAAATATATTTAAAATACAACTGTATTTAAATATATATAAAATATAACAGTACTTAAAATATAACTGTACAACTCTAAGCACAGCTAACAGCACCCTGCACTTACCAAACAGTGAACTTGACACAGAGCAGTGTTTATTTTTGAGCATATTAAATAATTTTGTTCCTTAAAAATAAATAACATACTAGGAAATAGTTATTTTTAGAATGGAATTCCTTACAGACAGTTGAAATGGGAAAACTGAGAAGTGGAGAGAAGAGTATTACTGCTGAGGAGGGAAAATAAGGCATGAAGTGACTGAAATTTGGAAGAGATTATGTCACGAGCTGGTGGTTGAATCAGGAATGGAACCTAAAACTGGACTGTTTCTAGGATTAAAGATAGGATAACCTTCTTGTGTCAAAGGCAAATTGGATTTATCTGGAATAAAGACTTTTTTTTCATTTAAATTATATAGGGTGAATTTTTAGGCAACTAACAGTGAAAGCTTTTCTCTTATGCAGACATTTAATCTTGATGTTCGACAACTACACTGGGCAGAATATATGGAAAATTACTGCCTGGGAACAAAGAAATATGTGCTGAATGAAGAAATGTCAGGCCTCCCTGCAGCTAGGAAACACTTAAATAAGTAAGTATAATCTTAAATTTTTTTAAAGTGTAAGTTTATATTTTCTATGGCCTGCATTTGTCTAGGTTTGCTTTTCCATGTCATGACTTAATTGTTCTTAATAGCAAATGTTTAGGTTCTCCACAATTCTTCTATTCCAGTCCAGTGGTCTGAAGCATTTTCTAAAGCATTGGTTGTTCCTGAGTGGCTCCCAGAATTAATAGTTACAGTATCAGTCTGGGAATCACTGGTGTGGATACTGTAATTCAGGTGTTTGATTTTACCCAAGTATCTTTTGGAAGGCCAAAGGTACGTGGCCACACAGGTCAGAATGGCTTCTTTGGGAAGTTTAATAGAACAATAGCTGTTCTTTGAATGGGATCTTTTGAGGCAGGTAAATAAACAGGCAGAGACTGCACTTTAGAGCAGGACACTTTAATGTTGGTGCTCTAGGATGACCTCCTTTGGCCTTTTCTCTGTGGCTTAATTCCTGCCATTTGGATGGATTGGTACTGTCCAGAATTTTATTAGCAGAGTTGGCCTTGTTTTGTTCTTGGCTGATTCATCAAGGGAGCTGGAGTCTTTGATTACTCTTAAAGAGTGAAATAAAAATCATCTTGCTCTGCAATGCTACATCATTTCTGCAAGCCTGATAGCACAAAGAGAAACAATCCATGTTGTGACTTGTGACTCCAGGTGGCTGTCATTCTAAAGACAAGGAATTGCAGCTGTGAAGGGGTTTGGTCTATGTTAAAATGACAAATACACTTTTGAGAGCTAGGATGTGTGATAATTGTGGAAATAGCTAAACAAGTGTCCCTTCTGTGTTGTTTTGTTTGGGTGGGTTTTTAAATTTCTATTTAGATGCCATTAAAAAGTGCTTAGAAATGATCACATAGCTGCTGTTCTTTGTGCAAAGGATCATTGTGAAAATGACTCGAGAAGTAATCTTGTATTAGAGCAGCCTCTGGTTACCCCCAGCTCTAAAGTTTGTAAGTGGATTGTTTAGCAAGAGGTTTAGATTCTGACTCACATTTACTCTGAGGCATTAATTTGGTCTCTTTTGTTACCATCTAGTTCTTAACGCTAATCTGAACTTGGAGTCTGCTGCCTCAGAATTAACCAGATTTGGCAGCCCAGGGGACATTTTTCTCTAGGGAACCACTGGGTAGATTTGTTCCTCAAGTGGAAAAGTATTGCTTTTGTAACACAAAGGTTTATGCTGTTTTTCTCTGCAAATAAAATTTGTAAAGGAACCTAGCCTAACCTGTAAACAAGATAAAGGCTAAAGAGTTCAAGGTTTTGCAAGATTTCCCTGATAAGAGCTGCCTTTAAAATAGAAATTGTCATGATCTACTGAGCCAAAGAGATTGTTCCATTTCTAAGAAATCTGAGCAAATTTTGGGTGCTGTTTTTCTTGACATTTCCATCTCTACATGTGAGAATATTGCTAAAAAGCACAGTTGCTGTAAAAGGTCACTTAGTTTATCATGCACTTTAAATATAGTTCCTTGAGAAGGAAGGAGTTTGAAATTACAGTGAAGAGGGTGGAAATACCTGGAAAACTTGAGAAGTTCTTACAATGGGGTGAGGTGTTTTTTTTTTTCTTTCTCATTGTTATCAATGGCAGTAGAGTTACTTTTACATATTTAAGAAGTTTTAAATACATGGTGGGGAAAAGGGAAGTTCAGAGTGTTAAATATTTTTTGATTGGCAGCCTTCTATAGGTAAGTTACCACTGTGATGTTGGCTTTAGGAGGTTTCCATCAAGCAGCTGTAAAGCAGAAGTACATGTGGTGAGCAACAGGGCTGACTCTGCTCCTTGGTTTTTCATTCTGCTTTTCAGTAGTGAAAAGCCTTTTCTGTTTGTTATTCAATTCTGTCGTAATGTATCTTGAGGTCAACAGATAAATTGTATTCTACACCAGAAATTAGTTTTTAGAGTGTTCTTTTTTCCTCGGAGTCTTTGTACATTGGCCCTTAGTGATTGCTTTTGTTTTTCCCCAGGTTAAGGAACATTCGTTATGGCTTCAACACGATCCTCGTGATCCTGATCTGGCGTATCTTCATCGCAAGGTCACAAATGGCTAGAAACATCTGGTACTTTGTGGTTAGTCTGTGTTACAAGTTCCTCTCCTACTTCAGAGCCTCCAGCACAATGAGATACTGAGGAAGAGAATATAGCATTAGGACATCTATGCATATGGTGGTCTAACTGCACAAACCCTGTAACATGTAGTCATCTCACATTTCGTGAAGCATAATTTCATTTTTAATTGAAGTGAGAAATAAGCAGTATGGTATTTGTTACTTAGCTGTGTATCTTCCTGGAAAAGGAGCAAATAAAAAGGGCAAGTGCCACACTGAATTGGCTTAGAAAAGCATTTAGATAACTTTAACTCTTTGACCTGGGGAAGACATATTAGACCACTGACCAACATAACTGTGCAATTTGGAACGTGTTTGATTGGAATCTGCCTTAACATTATTTTTTTTCTTTTTAAGTTTTACTCCACATTGAGCAAGATAAATATTGGCATAGTAGATACTAGTTGCTGTAAACCTATTTATTTGAAATTCTTCTAAATTACGAAGGGTTTTGCAAGTTGCAATAGTGTACAAATGACTCTGGATCTCCTGAAATAAAATAATTGAGAACTTCTCTAATTCGTCTTTAGGTTTTGCCACTTCTTCCCTTCCCCTCAAAGTAGGGATGCAACAATGGTGCCTCCTTTGCTTTAAAAGAAAAAAGAAATTAACAAATGAACCAACCTTCCTTATACAAAAGGCCTTTCAGTAAATATCTGGGCTTCAGAATGCACTTTGTGATTCGGTTCTGTGCTTGAACCTGGCTGTGCCCAACTTGCATTTGTGTCGGCATGAACAATTTGCTACTCTGAAAGCAGAATTGATCCTTGCATTGAGCAGATAAAAGGAAGTGTTACCTAGAGGGGGGTAAATAAAGTCATTGACTGTCCTCTTTTTAATGATTTATTTTTTTTAATTGAGAACACAGAGCCAGCACTTCTGACTTCAAAGGGTAAATGTAATGAAAAGGAATTTATTATGCTTGGTTGCTATTTATATTGCTGGTAATAGTAGCTAGACAAGCTGTAGACTTTCATTAAGAGATACACCTGTTTTTAAGTTGTAAGCAATGTTAGCAAATACTTAAAGAATTAATATTTTTTTTCCAAATCTCTGAGCTGTTAAATTTGATGCATGGTCAACACCAATGCACAAGCACACTTTTTCATCCCTGTCCTAGTAAAACCTCGTTTCACTGGGCAAGCAGAGTAAGATGCACCTTGATCCAAAATTAAGAGATGTTAACAGTTCTTCCTTCTATCTTTTAACTTAAATTATTAGGTTTAAACCTGAAGAAATCTGGGTTTTTTACTGCATGTTACTTTGTTTCAGTAGGGAAGACATTTGTAAAAATGGAAAATTGTAAGAAAAGATTGAATCCTTATTTCTTTAATCCAAGGCAATACATGAAGATCCCTTTAAATTTTGGTTGCACAGATTTGAGAACACTGTAGTGTTCCTCTAATTCATGCACTGACCAGCACCCTTGCCCAGTGTTAGTTCATTCAAATCAGTTTGTACTGATGAATTTGTTCTTGAATCTGCCTGGGAAGGCAAATAATGACTTAATTACACAAGAACTACATTTTACTTGCCCTTGGTAGTTTTTTGTCCTATTGAATTAAATTTGTAAAGAACTTATTTTGCTATTCTTCTAAAAACTCTTACTTTAAAGAGAACACCTTTCCTGCGGGTGTATATCTCATTTTGAAAAGATAATGGCTTCCTTGTTGAAGCTAAATATTCTGTAGTAAGTAGTAAAGCTGTAATTCCTTTTTTAAATTCCTGGTGTATATATAAAGCTAGTGAGGAAAAGCCTAAATGGTCTAGGACCACACCTTGTGTGAGAGACCTCTGACTGTGGCTGAAATCAATTAAGGCTTCTGTGCTTGGAGATGTTACACTTTAACAGATACAGTAGGTGTATGACATTTTTAGCTGCCTCCCCAAGTATCTCACTAGACCTGAAAGTATGCTTAAGCATTCCTGAATTATAGACTTTATTCAGAGGGGCCTCCTGTCCACTGACACCCCTTGTCCCATGTTGGCATGTGGCTGAAGTTTGCTAAAGATAAGTACATCATACTCTGAAAGTTATTCTGTGAAACAATCCACTTAGGAATTTTGGTTGTTTCTAACTATAAACATAATATGTGAACATTATAACATGATACTTCTAATGTTGATTTGTTAACACTGAGATGAACTATGAAGCCAATGAACCCATTACTTCTGGTCCAAGACACTGCTTAGAAATTTAGTCTTTTGGACAAATAACAAAGAGAGGGATTACTTTAAGCCTAAGCTTATTTAACCTCTACACGAAACATTTGCCAATTTAGAAATCCATTTTTCCCCTCTTTGGAGACTGTTCTGTGCCCTATTGGTATTTTACACCAATTCATCAGTCATCCTATTGACCTGACAGTAGATTCAATGTCACATTTTTTCTGCTGGGTTTGGTCACTTCCTGTGGTCAGTCTGTGAAATTCTACCTGGAACTATTGGATTTTTTCCATATGGAAGCCCTCTCCTCCTGCAGTTCTTCACACCAGTGATTGCACATAAAGGATGTTGGTCAGAAATATACTGGAACTATATTTTGGTCCACGAAGGCAGACTCAGTGTTTTGACTAGCAAGTTACAGGAGGGATATCAGCTGGTTAATAGGAAGAGGAACAGACTGAAACAACATTATCACTGAACTGTTACTGGTATTTAAATTGGGGACCAGGAAAAAAATGACATTTTCCTGTAATGTTTTTCTCTGCTGTAGGAACAGATGTTTGGAAACAAATGCTAAATCTGTGAGCTTTTATAAGACATAAACAGAAATATTGGGTGCCTTTGTTTGTAAACCAAAAATAAACAAATCCCTTGAAAGCGTTGTTAGTGTTCATTGCATCTTTTTATGTTGTTTACTCTAATTTGTGGAAAATACCCCGATAGTTTAAATGCCACCTCAATATACATGAACATGCTCTTTTCCTTTGTGGGAACGATGAAAATCAAATTACTGATTCATGTGCATTCTGAAAAAAGCAAAACCAGAGAAACTTCACAATCACAAACCAAAACATAAACCCCAGATAGTCCGCCAAACCCCCAGAATCTAAATCTTCATCAGAACACATGGTGAGGTATCCCTGCTCATGGTGACTGTTTTGTGTGTCAGCCTCTTTTCCCCTCACTGTCATTGCTTGCTCATTTGTACTATTAGTTTCACATTTATTTAAACAGCATGAACCCATCTGTATTTTCATATGGTTTAAAAAAAGGTACTGTGGTTTTGGAGAAGCTTTAGGATTAACATTTCAAGGAACTCCAGTTATTTATGGCATCTGCATTTCGTGATGAGGGAGGGAAAGGTAGCATTAAGTCAGTACCTCACCAAAATGCTATGGGTTTTTGTTTTTTATTTCTTGGAATATTCATTTTTCACAGATTCCTCTTCTTTTTTTGTCAATAATACAATCCTAAAGATCTGCAAGCTGTGGTTTGGGGTCTGCCAGCTTTAAGCTTAACCTTTCCTTTACGACGAAAAAACCAAACCAAGATGGTTTTTGTTGATCTCAAATTCAAACTTGGAAGCAAAGAGCAAAAAGGTTTTAAGATGCTGTCCCCTATGTCTTGTGCTGTTGAACATTTTGCCCTTTCTTCATAGTACAGTGTTAAATCCTGTGTTGTTGAGAAGCAAAAAACAGGTTTGTAAAGGTAACTTGGACTGAGAAGCATCTAGCACTGAGCTGGAAAGTACAACTTCCTATAATTGTACATATTTCCCAGCCTGTTGAGCAGAGTTGAAAACAGAAATGAAGAAAAGCCGTCAAAGGATCCCTGCTCTGGAGAAATGTACTGAAGCACGAGCAGTTTTTGTCTGGCCTGGAGACACTGGCTGTGTTTGAGTAAATCTGCAGAAGCAGTGGAGCTGATGGCAATTGTCAGCTCTGATTTTCAAGATGTGCCCAACCATCATAAATGTAGAAGCACGGGCTGACAGGTCTCACTTAGCACTTTCAGTTCCAGCTTTCCTTCCTTTCTTGTGGAGCCTTGCTCAGCCCCTTGGGCAGCTCTGGCCTCCTTTCTGCCTGCAGAGCACTTCCAGTTAAAGGTTGTGTAACCGAGCTGCTGCTCTGCCACCTCAAACTAAATTTAACCCTGCTTCACTTCCAAGATATTTATAAATGCTTTTCTCCTTCGTGTTATCCCAGTGCTTCTCTTCAGTGCAGGAGCTTTGGCTTTCCCTGCTTCGCAGCTATTGTGACTCACTGATGGGTAATTAGTAATTATGCAACTGTCTCTTCTGGAATATGGAACAATGACAGCTCTGAGCAGCTTTTATTCTTTCTATGGGAAGCAGGAGGAGCTGTGACTAATTGGTGAAAGCACAAGTTCCGACGCATTAATGCACTGGAATGCTCGGAGCCATGGGCCCTAGGTAGGGTGAATGGGAATTTTTACTTCTTGATTCAGTTACAGGCATTAACCTCAAGTGTTAGGATTGTTACCATAAGCCTTTAATATCACTCTAATTGAACTGTTAGACCTTTGAGGATTGTGATTCTATAGCCACTCTCACTTTTGGAAAATTCGTGGCCTGACGTGAAGAAGAAAGGCCTCTTATTTCTTAATGAACATATGGGAAAAAAAAGAAACTTGTCATAGATCCTTAGAAGTTAAAAAATTAAAATCACTTAGTTACAATGTTCTGGGGTCTAGAATGAGCATTAAATCTTAAATTGCCCTTGCCCCTTATGGTAGGAGTTCCTGCTGTGTCCTTTGTGTGGAAACAGCAGTCCAGTCCAGCAGAAAGGAGCTGTGCTATTCCTCTGTTCATCAGCAAACATCTGATTTGCCACCTCTGTGAAAATTATTCAGTCCTTAGACACTATTAACTTTTGTATGGCAGCCTTAATCCACATTCAAGATGGCATAATGTAAATGAATTATTTTTATCTTTAGGAAACTCAGCTGCTTATCCTTCCCTTCATTCCTGATGAAATTATCCCAGAACTGGATGTCCAGGACACAAATAGTTGTGCTTGCTGTTTTAGGCACCTACTTGGGTGGAATTCAAGAATCTAAAGCCAGGAGACTTGACTTCCTCTAGTATACAGCTTTCTCAGTATGATTCAGAATCATAAGGCAAATGCTTAAAATAAGCAGAGACTTTGCAAAAGCAGTCACATTGTGGGGTGGGAGAGACCTGTGGAAACAAAAGGAAATGGTTAAATTAAGGGAGAAGGAGGCTGAATATGGCTAATATTTGTTCTCATGTATTCTCTAGCTGTGTGAAATCACCTTTACTTTGAGAGAGACTGGTTGGGTTTTTTTGCCTCTATCTTTGAAACCCATCTTACCTTTCCTGTTTCATAAAAGGCTCTCCAGTTTAGGTCAGAAACCTGCTATTTGTTGCATGAGGCACACAGCACATAGGCTCAGAATCTTGTGCCTAGTAATTAAGGGAAGCATTTGAGGGAACTTCAGGCCAGATTTAATGTAGGACTCAGAATAATCACCTTTTTCCTCTGTGTCACTTTGCAACAGTGACAACGCAGTAGGCAGCTTCCGTGTTCAGGTCTTGGGTTCCATGTCCTCTTGCTGAGGAAGCTTTTTAAAAAGGAAGACCTGAGCTCTGGATTTAAATATGCTTCAGTAAGTCCTGCTACTGAAGTATTTTATGGAGTGAACCAACTCTTCAAAACTCTTGGCTCCTTTGTTTTCCTTCCCCACCCCAGGCTGCCATTGGTGCCTCTCTTCTTGCCACCCACTCAGCTGACTTGAGACAAAAAGATTGGATGCTCTTGGCTGTAAAAACTTCATTAATGCCAGGCACTGTAGGGAAAATGCCACTATGGAGTTTTAATACTGTTAAATTCTATTTCTTGGAAACAAATGAAAGGCTTCTAATTTGCCTGGGCTAACACACATGTACTTTTAAGGTTACTCAGCAAGCAGAGCATGTCTCACCACTTTTCAATCCAGGTGTGTGGTTTTAAGTCACAGCTAATCTCTCCTTGTCAGTGACACCTGTGGTTTTCCTCTGATAAATATTTGATTTGGAAAGAAAAGCATGCAAGGTAACTCCCACTCTTGGTGACTCTAATTGAAAACCAAGTCTATCCATTTTTAATAGGAATGTGCTGCACTTAGCCCAGTAAGTCACCTTCTGGATAGAGCAGCTGCTGCTTTGCTGGTTCCTGCATTCCACGTGGCTTCTGCATTTCAGAGCCAGTGGGTGCTCAGCACCTCTATGGGACTTCAAACAGCAGGAAATGTGACTTGAAATTCCATGGGACATCAGGTGGCTGAAGATACTGTAGGGACTTCTGTTCTGGGAAGGCTTTTTTGTAGCAGCCCTCTGGTTAGAGAGACAGAGAACAGTTCCATGTTTGCAGGTGATCTCTCTGATTTATCAGTCTCTGCCATGACTGCAGGGAAAGTACTGATAGGAGTTAATCTGTTGGTAGAAAAGACTAGTTATGTCTGAATGAATGAGCTGAAATATTTTCAATATGGCTTGGTAAAAAGAAAAATGCTCTGAAAACTCAGAGACACAGAATATGGAAGCAATTGGTGGTTTTCTCTTTAAAGGCTGTCCTAACACCTAAAAAATAACTTTGCTTCTAATTAGAAATGAACTTTTTAAACTAAGTGCAAAAACATCTGCCAGTTCTTCTTGGCACTTCATTTTTTCATTGTTTTAAACTCATGCAGGCTTGCCACTTTAGCCATTCTGGTGGAAACTTGGGGGTTTTGCTTCCTGTCTTGTTTAAATGTTATTATTCTGGGAGCCAGCAGTGATCAGTGTTGCTGTCATGGAAGCTGAATGAACAACTTGGAAAAAGATGCTCCTCTCACTTGTGGGAGCTTTCCAGGTGCTTGGCATACAGGTTTAGCAATGAACCCTTTTCTGGCAGGCATTTTTGGGGTTTAGCTGGGAGTGTGGTGGCATGGTAAGATAACTTGCCTGAAAGAGCCATTTCCTCAGGCACTTCAGAGCCAGAACAAACACCCCAAGTGGAAAGCCAGTGTCACCTGCACACTCCCAGTAACACCCTTCATAATCCTAGGAGGTTGTTGTCACCACATTGAGATGTTTTTTGCATTTGCTGTCATAAAGCTATTGAAACATGACAAGTGAAGATGATGACTTGCATCCTGAGGGATGATTAAAGCATGAAATCTTTGTACAGGTCACCTTTCTCTTAATTCCTCTTCCCACCTATGCCACATGGGCTGGCTCCTGTGTTGAGATCACTTTGTTATTTTTAGAAACCCAGGTGGGAGAGTTTAGAACAGGTAATTATTAGCAGGTGGTGCTGCCAAAAGACACAGGTGTTGCACAGTAACTGCCTGGGGCTTTAGAGCAGAAGAGGAGGAGTTCAGCTGTGCCTCAAGTGATGCTGAAAGAAAGGGCTGCCACCACCTGAAACTGAGGCTGCCTCCTGCCAGCCTTGCTCCCCAGGGTGTCTCCTATTCCATTCTGGGCTTTTGAGAGCTGATGGCTGCTGCATATTCTCAGAAACTGCTGCTGGTTCCCTTCAGCAGCAGCAGTTTCACAGGATCCCTTAGGAAGTCAGGCAGAGATGGAGATGGACACAGAATGCAGGTGGGAGGAAAAATTTCAGCCTTTTTGCAGAAAAGCCTTCTGCCCTGCTACCTTATGATAGTAAGGAACACTTGTGCTTAAAGGAATGGGAAAGTGGTAAAAAAGTGTCTGATTTTATACAACTGCATTAAATGAAACTTGCAGAGCTTGTTGGGAGTGTTTGCACCCGGCTGAAAGAAGAGTGGAAAATGAAAGTTTAAAAGGAAGGTGGATGGTAAATCATTGCTTTTAAAATCTTTTTACTGCTGTCCTTTTCTTTAGGGTGGAAATTGTAACTGCCTTTGAGATTATGTTTGGAAGTAAACACTTTACTGAATCATTGCAAACACTGACTTTTGCTCCTGCAGGAATTGGTTTTAGTTAAATGTAAA
Organism: Fringilla coelebs; assembly: GCF_963513975.1. NCBI lineage: Eukaryota > Metazoa > Chordata > Aves > Passeriformes > Fringillidae > Fringilla > Fringilla coelebs. Next base: position 59,779,087 of record NC_140034.1, on the reverse strand, counting down.
ATTGCTGCAGGGCGATGTCTTAGGCTGTTGAATTCTCTTCTGTCAAAATGAACTGTCTGAGGGAAGATAAAAGGTACAAAGGCTGTAAGTGAAATTTGATTGTATTGCAGGTTTTGAACAACAGACTCCTGGCCACTGTCTGGGATGTCTTTGGGCTGAAATAATTTGAATACACGTGATGTGGGTTGGTAGGCTCTGCTTGGATTTCAGTGCACTAACATTTTGAGCTGTGTTATTAAGCTTACTAGAAAAGCAATATTCAACATTCTGAAGAAGTGCCATGCAATTACCCTTGATATGCACTCGGACTGTAACGTTATCAGAGCAGATTTTCTGACACTGCTGTTCTTTCACTTCTTTTTCTTTGGAGAAGAACGACTGAAGAATAGTTGTTTGTTGGGATCTGAGAACCAGAGCCCAGGTCAGCCTCACCTGGTAATTAACTTCTTAAGCAAGAGTTTTGCCTCAGGGGACTGTTTGTAAGTGCTGCCTGCTACCACTGTTGTGCTTTGAAAGTACTTGAGTAAATAATCTATACAGCCAATATTTTTCACATTCATTGAAGCTTAACACTTTGCAGGCTACATGCTACATTGTGATATTGAGCCTGCATTAAAATTAAATTTTTTCTAACTCATTATTAAGTAGCAGATTAAACTGCTAGTGCCAACTTCCAAATAAAAACCATCCCCTCTAAATTACATGATTTTCTCTTTTTTTTTGGTGTGTAAGTTCTACAAGCATATATGTGTACACACACACCTATATATATATATATAAATATATAAAGGTATGGGTATTTCCAATGTCCATCTTTGTAGCAAAAGTTAAATGTTGCAGTGCAAGGTGAACAAGAGGATTTGCACTGCTCCAAGGAGCTGGAAGGTTTTTCATCTCCATTTCACCCTTACAGGTGGACTGAATGCACTTTGGAGCTTTACAGCCCTGGGCTTGTTTAGTTACTAACAGAGAGCATGAGTTGACAATAAGTTCTGCTCCAGGGCAATTGAGTTGTGAATAGAAAGGATTAGCAAAGAGTGTGAAAAATTAAAAACTATGCCATAAGAGCTATTTCTGTGGCTGCAGTAAAAGGTGTGGGCTGTAGTTTCTTTCTTGTTGGGGTTGAAAACTTGACAATTGGAAAATGCTCTTGCTGAGAGAGGCAGTGTCAGAGCTTGAAAGTGCTTTTTGCACATGCTTGAGCAGGTAGCAAGAAATGGAGAGGTGAAAGTACAGGAGTAGGTTCGGTTGCATTGCATGACAGGCACTTTCCTCCTGCCAGTTAATGAAAACAGCCTGGGACCTTGTAACTGCACACGTTTGAGGGGATTAAAAAAAGCCTTTTAGTTTCCCTTTTCCCTGTGCTCTAGAGTTAATATTTAAAGCCAGCTGGAATGCAGGGCTAAGCAGTGGTCGAGGGAATGTGCTGGTACCCTGTTCCCAGGAATATTGCGGATGCTGTTGCTGTGGAGTGTTTTTCAGAGTCACGACTCATTTGCAAGGGAGGATGAGCCAAAAGAGGAGATGTCCCCACAGTGGGCAGACCTTTGGGCAAGCAGCGATGGGCAGGGAGCTCTGCTGGTGGTGGCTGCTCCTGGAAACTGAACTGTGGCTGCTGTTCCCCCTGGTGTGTTCTCCTGGGTCTCTCCCACGGAGGCTGGGTGCCCTGCCAGAGCTCTGATCCCTGTCCCACACCTGTTTGTCTCTCCTGTGCCTCTGCTGGGCTCAGAGGGAATGGGGGAATTCCTGGAGGCAGCTCCAAGGTGCTCACATTCCTGCAGCATCTCCCAGAGCCCCAGCTCCTCTGGAGTCTCCCAGGGTTTCCATGGTGAGCTCTGAAGCTGGCTGGGTGGAGTTTGGCAAACGGGCCAGCCCTGATCTGCTGCCATGGCTCCAAACCCAGGAGCCATGAGGGAAAAGGAGTAAAGGAGATCTCCTGTGGGAACAGATGTTGTGCCAAGGGGAATTTAAATGCCAAACCAACTCCTGTCACTGATTCAAGGCCAGGCTGGATGGGCCTTTGAGCCAGTGGTGCAGTGGGTGATGGCTCTGCCCATGGCAGGGGCTGGAGAGGGATCATCCCTGAGGTCCCTCTCTATCCAAACCATCCCATCATTCTTGTGAACTACTACATCCCACATTTTGTTGGGTATGAGGAGTGTTCTGGTTAAAGAGAAGTTTCCTGAAAGGAAAAACAGTGTCTAAACAGGCAAACCACCCAGCTCAGGTGCCATTTGAGGTTGGCCAATAAAAGTTACACAGCAGCAGATGATTTAATTTAGGCTTTACTTCTAAAAGCAGCATTTTTTGCTCATAAGCTCTCTATAGGAGAGAGCTTTGCACAAGTGAAGTCTGCAGAGCTTGCTGGGATATTTGGGCACCAACAGCAATCAAATTATGGCAAAATGGAGCCTCCTGTGGTCTCATTTGCTTGGCCAAGGAGTCAAGAGCATTAAGCCTCAGCTGGACTTCTCATAACTCCTCTATAGCTTCTCAGCTGAAGCTGTACATACTGAAGTTTTTGAGTATCCAGATGGTCAAAAATATCTGTAAAATATGCAACAGAAGAGTGGCATCTCAGGGGTTCTGAACTGATTTGTTTGTTTGTTTGTTTTTCTTGTTTTTAATTATTTCAGCCTTTCTGCTGTTCTGACCTTTGCAGTGGCCACTCATGCACCAGTAAGTGATGCAAAATCCTAGTTTTGTTTATTTAATTGTATCACTTTAACAATAGAATCTTGTACTGAGGATTTCAGAGCGAGGAATGAATGAGATTAAAAAAAAATAAATTTCAAGTTTGAGAAGTTTTAAGCTAAAGTGCACCCAAATTCTTTAGCTGAGGTTTTTCCACCTTCATTAAGTCCAGACAGTTGCTCTGTGCGTGTCAAATTTATGTTTAACTCAATCTGGGCAGGAGAACCTTGCGTGGACACAGCACACAAGTGACAAAAGCTGTGAAAGACCAGGAAATCAGGCTGTAACCAGAATCTTCCTGTGCTCAGTGGTGAATCCTGGCCCGTGGGAGAGGCTCTGGGGCCCTGCAGCCTGTGACTGACTGCTGTTTGAAAAGTGACTCACGCTGAGCACACCTAGGGAGTAACCACTCCTTTCCTGCCTGGAAAATGACAATATTGGAGATTGTCATTGAATTGTAATAATTCAATCTCCTGCCTGTACCAATGGCAATATTGGAGATGGAATTGTTAACTCCTCACAGTCCTTAGCTCAGCATCCTTCCTGCAGGCTCAGAGAGGCTCTGAAGCTGCAGGAATGCCTTGCTTTGCTTTCCTGCTGCCTGGGAGCAGTTCAGTTTCCAAAGACTCTACTAAGCCCACAGAGGAGCTCTAACAGTGCAGGTAGAAATATTGGAGTGTGAAATTTTGTTTGTGGATTTTGTGTAATTTTTTTTCTTTTTTTTTTTTTTTTTTTTTTTGTGGTAGGTTACTCTGGAGGTAAGGATGTGCCTCACTGAAGTTTGCTGTGCTGTTTTTCTATCCTACCCCATTTCCTCTCATCCGCCTGGCCAGACACAAATGGCTTTCTGTGCTGAGGCTTTTGGTTTGGTTTGGTTTTGGGGTTTTTTTTTGCATGAAAAGATACCAAAAACTACAGTTTACCCCTGACCCTTGCTCTAGAGAAAGTAGAGAGTTCCTAAACCATGAATTAGTGATGGAACCCCATGCATATTACATTAGGGCAAGGAACAGGGCAGAAAGTGGTGTGTGCTAATTCAATGTAGACCAGCACAGAGTGGCACAAAACGACAGCATTCTGCAGTATTTGTGAGCTGCAGTTCTGAGGGCTTGACATGGCACTTTCCTACACAAAAAGGGTTGCATTGTGCACAAAGTTGTGAAAGAAGTGCTGCTGTTCAGTGTGTTTCAGCTGGTTTTTTTTCTGCAGGGAGTTAGTATTTGCTGCCTACTTTGTTGTGTGGCTGTTTTTTTGGCTTTTTGATTTTTTCAGAACTGGCCAAAGCTCTTGCATGATCAGCACAGGGCTGCTCACCACCCCCATGGCCACGAAGTCTTGAGCTTGCACAGAATTTGTAGTGGTGTAATCCTGTCTCTTGCTCTCAATTCTCTCTCTTGCTCTCAATTTGTTTACACCAAACTGGGAGCAAAGCTTGTCCACCTTAACACAGTGTCTGCCTTGGTTGAATTCACCTTGGTGCCTTTGAGCCAGGAATAAATGTGGTGACCAGTCTCCTTGTGCCACTCTGGCAGAAATGAGTGTCCCCAAGAAAGAGGGCTGGCACTAGAACTCCCCTGCCTGCCTTAGGACTCCACTGCAAAGAAATGAATGGTTTCAGCTGCTGCTGCTGGTGGTGTGAATGCCTCACAGCTGCTGATGAAAGGCAAAAGCCTTCCTGCCTCTGAGCATGGTGTGGTTTCTGTGGTGCTCTGTGACGTTCCTCAGCTCTTGGCTACGTTGCTCAAGAGACTCAACCAGCAGCACAGTTCACTTTTCCACCCACTGCAGTTTCACCCTGGCCCTGGAACTCCTTTAACTCCATTTTCTTAAGCTTTTAAGACTCTTCTGTGATGGTTTTGTTGCAATGTGCTGCTGGAAGCCGGCTCTGCCCTGTCACTGCAGGCCTGACAGGAGGAACCTGCACACTTAAGCTCTGTCAGCTTTGCCAAATATTGCTGAGACAGCTGAAATTTATCCCTTCCAAAGCAGGCATGTGCTGGGCTGCCCATACATCCATGCCTCTGCTTCACAGCTTACACCATCACGTTTCTTACAAACAAATTAAGGGTGTTTCAGGGTTTTATTGTAGCTCCACTACTTAGCATTTTTGCTTTCACTCTTTTTGCCTCTTCCCTTCCCAATTATTTTTTCAGTCATGTTTGCACATTCAAAGCACTGAATATTTTAAAGGCAGAGTTCTCATTTCCTCCTCGTTATTTGCAGCTACACCAATGGTTACAGACAGGGAATCCCCTTGGTTTCAAGACCAAAGTTTTCTACTTCCCCTTGCTCGTCCTGCTGTGGCATTTTCTGCAGCACAAAGACTGTTCCCTAAAGGAAAAAAACAGAGTTTCATTGCTGGGAATACCTGAGCCACAAGTCTCCTGTGGCTGCAGGGGGTTGCAGTGGTAGAAGCTGCTTGTGAGCAGGAGTCTGGTGATGAAAGTGAAAACATAGGAATATGGATCCAGCTGGAGAATTCCAAGCTGTCCACAGCTTAAACCCAGATGACTTTGTGTCAGTGCATCTACAAGGGTGGATCCTGCTCAGGTTTGCTGTGGGGCAGAAAGGGTTTGCAAATTCCTGCCCCTTGTACCCTCACCATTGAGAATGACCACAAAACGGGCAAAACCAGACAAAAACAAAACCCCTGCAGCAAGATCTGTGCTGGCTGTTTGTCACTGATGTGCACCGTGTGGCTCCTCGTTATGGTTAGAGAACTTTGCAGATGCCTCAGTTTCCCTTAAGCTTTCTCTGCAACCACGAAAACCAAGCTGAAATTAATTTCTACAGAGCCTTGAAAGGAGTGTGAACCAAACCTTCTGACATGGTTTTAAACATCTCACCGTGTTTGAATGAGTTTTGCCTTGCAGTGCCAAGGGAAAACGATACATTTTTATCCAAACTATTAATTTTTATCGAAAACCATCAATTTTTATGTTGATTTTTACAGCTGACAGTTATTGAACCAGACCATGGGAAGTTAATCACCCACCTCGGTGGCAGAGCTGGTGCTGTTCTGCCATCTGATGGCAGAGCTGGGACAGAACAGGGCTCCTGCCTTTCCCAGTGCAGGAGATCCTGCTGCTGGCTGTATTTTAACTGGAAATAAGGAAACATCCCGTCCTTGTTCATTTATCCTGTTTGGCCTGGCTTTCCCCATCTCTCTGGAATGGCTTGCTCCTTGTGCTTCCCACACTCTCGCATTGCTCTGGGAGCATCAGGAGCAGAAGAAAAACTTTTTTAAACTTTTTTGCAGTTCCCCTCTCTGTCTCTCTTCTTCTCTGTGTCTCCATTTCCATGTTTAAAAGTGGGAACTGTGTATCTGGAAGTCTTTTACAATCCCAACATGCTCCCTAGATTTCAGCCTGAAAATACCCCAAATTTGAAGTGTTTCAAACCCACCTTTTTAGTTTTGGCACAACATGAATAACTTCATGAGCATGATACTTCTCGACTTTGTTCTTTCCTCCTTTCTGGCTTGATCTCCCAGTAGATGAGGGCTGTGAGCCTGCTCTTGATTGCATTTGATTGTGTGATTGAAAAGGAGTGATTTAGCCATGGAGACCAAGCCTGGAATAGAGCAAACAGACCCTGGGCCAGACTCCTGTAACAGGGAAAGCTGATCTCACTTGGCTGAGCAGGAGCAAATACATGGATTACTCCTGCACTTCCTTCTCCTGGACTTTAAAGCCAGTTTGACAGGTCATTCATCTCTTCCTACTCTTTGCATTCAGCTCCATCTCCCAGCAAGGCAGAGGAGCCCACTGTGAAGCAGGCTGGGCAGGGATACCTGGAGTCACCTGCACTTCTCTCCTTTCACCTCCTGGTCTTGATGTGATGTGAAGTGCAGACACCACTGACAGCATAGCCAGGCTGATGTAATACATTTTTATTTTATTTCACTTATATTTTAAGTATGTTTCTGAAAAAATCTGCAAGGATTCATCTCACTGCTGCCTGCCTGAGATGGCATATTTCTGTATTTTGAGCATATTCTATAAGCACTGTAATACTGTAAATCTTTACCCATGTTAAAAGCATTGAAATGTGTCCGCTGTGCTCTCCAAAAATCACGTGATGTACTGGGTTTTTTATTTTTTGCTGAGCAGCTGCCACTGTGCTATTAAGACTTTGCATTTCACAAAACATCCCCAAGGGGACTGAGCTGGGAGTTAAGTGACCAACTTGCTTCTGAATGTTGCTGATTTGTTTAATCCATATGCCAAATATTAGCTGAAAAGCATTAGTATTGATCTGTCCTTACAAAGCATTTTGAGATATTCAGGGCAAATACTTAAGCGAAGCACAATTTTGTTCCCTCTCTCTTCCTTTGCTTGTCCTTTCCCAATTAATCAGTTTAAGGCTGGACTCCATCCAAGGGAAGCTTTGGCTGATATCAATGCATTGTGCTCTCTGTAGCCTGCAGTATTTCTGCATTTGTTGACCTTGTTTGGTTTTGGTCTTGTTTGCTTTTAAAGGTAAAATTTCTGTCTGGGAGACTTAGCTACAAAAAGGAAAATTGCTCATCACAGATGTAAGTAACTGAGCCTGTATCTATAATTCTCATATACTGGAAAATGGAAAAATGGAGCTGCAGTGAAAAGTGGGAAAAGGCCAGCAGCTGCTGTTTCTTTTAATTCCTGGTTACCAGTGACTTTTGGCTGGTACATCAACTATTGAGCACTGCAGGACGAAAAAATGCATCTTCTGTCAAAATTGTGCTCCTTTTTTATTGCACAGGAGACTCAAATAGGTCTTGATGCATATCCAAAATCCTGAATTAAAGAACAGATGTTCTGGGAAACAGCTTCTTGGGGGGTTCTGTGGGTTCTTCCTGCCCCAAGTGCTCCTTTGAGCATTCTTGCCATTGTGCACTTTGTTCTGGGCCCTGATGGGCCAGCTGGAGAATTTAGGAGGGTGTAGAGAGCTGAAGGGAAAACATTATCAAGAGCCAAGGCTTCAGTTTTACTGCTCCCTCTGAGCAATCTGGAGTTGATTGGAGGCAATAAAACACATCTCAAGGTCTCTGAGAGGCAAGAACCCTCATCCCTTTCAGTTTTGGGGTGGCTGTGATGGGAACAGTGAGGGAGGAAGTTTTCAAAGTCTCACAAAGTCCTCTGCATGCAAGGGAACCTGAACTCTGAGGCTCACTAATACTAGGGAGGATGTGGAGCAGACCTAAGCCCTGCAGGGCTGGGAGCAACTTTCTTCTTTAAACTCCAGAGTTACTGAATGACTTTTAACTCCTGCTGTGCTGCTGAAAGCCTACAAAGCTACCCTGCCCTTTGGGGATCTTCACCCCTGAAGAAAAGGGATTTCATCATGCCTGGAGTGTGATAGGTTCAGAATACTTGGCTGAGACACATTTATTCACCCTGAGCAGGAGCTTGGAGCACAAGCTTGTCAAAAGCTTGGAACAGAACTGAAAATTCTGGATCTGCTCTGAGGACAGGGCTGTGTCTAGAGCAGCCCAGCTGAATTCCATGATGGATTTTGATGCTTTAAATTGTAAGTGGGGGCTACATGTGGGAGGAATGGGCTGGGCTCTATCTAGGGCACGTATTCCTTCCTTTGCACTGGCACTGGCATCCAATTTTTGGTGAAAAGCTTTGGTCAAGAAACCAATCCAGCTACAAAAAGCAAACCCAGCTCCATAAAACAAGCTCAGGTCTCCACAGAGCCTGGCCAGGGCTGAGACTGGCATGAGGGGAATGGCAGCAGCCACTTCCATGGGAGATGGGGCACAAATTATACTGGCTTTTAACTTTTGTCTCTGAGTTTTTTATAAATACTTATTTTCTAAATTTTCAGGCAAACAATCTGCTCCCCAAAAAAGGCTTGGGTGACCGAAAAATTGTGGATATGATTTTTCCAGGAAAATGAATTGATAGCACAGTGAGCATTGTTATTGCAAAGTTTTAGTTTGTAGGTCTTTTTTTTGCAATTTTTACCTAAACCTAGCTATAATCCTAAACTAGAAGACCAGATTAACTAGGATTCATATGGGAATATTGAGCTGAAATCTTGTAGTTTGTCTTTTGCAAAGAAATCTTGTAGTTTGTCTTTTATCAGTGATCTCTGAAGGTGTAAAAAAGTACATGAATCCCAAAACCACAAATCCCAAGTGAAGGTGTAGCATGGTTTGCTTTGAGATGTGACTTTATTTGTACAGAGGGAGAGGGAAAAAACATGGTTGGGAATTGCAGAGGTACTTAATGTTGTGGTTTTAAGAACTGAGAATCCCTAATTCCCTCAGCTTTTCAATTTATTGGTCTTTGAAGTAACATGAAGGTTCTGACTACAAAAGGTCAATGCCAAGCTCCCCTTTCTCAATGTGAGGGTGGATGGTGGCTTTTAAAGCATAATAAAACTGAGGTGGGTGTTTTGCTGGTGCCATTCAGGATCTTTCATAAGCTTTTGGGGAAATGGCAGGCAATAATGGGCTTACCTTGAGAATTAGATTTGGCTTTTTTTTTTTTTGGTTACAGAAAACTTGGAATCATTGCAATTACAATAGGTTAAAACTGGAGAAAAATAAGTTTGTTGGAAAATCAAAATTCCTGCCCAACTACCCAGACATAAATACATTAAGTCCGTGTTAAAACTAACCTGCTTTCAGTTAAGAACAATTGGATTCAGAAGAATAGTACATGAATTAAAAGATTTATGAAGTTTCGCATTTCAAGACATTATACCTTGTTTAGAATATGATACCATGAATTTTATTGAGCTTAGAGGTTTTCCAGTTTTCTGCAGTGACCGTGCAAACTCTTAGGATGTGACCAGTGACCCTCGAAAGCACAGCTCATTGTATTTTAAAAACTCAAAACACAACCAAACCCCAAAAAATCAATCCCACTTAAATCTTGTTTTTTCTACTGATCCTCTAAGAGGTTAATTACTAACCAGCATTTGCTGCTCATTGTACCCTTCACTCCTTGTTCCCTCTTCTCTTAAACTCTACATTGTCACTGGGTGAACACATTTTCTACCTTTCCCCCTCCTCGGACAATAGCAGCAACATGAAGAGACTTTTCTAGCAAGAATTAAACTTCCTCTTTCCTGCAGTTGGGCCATCTCAGTGGTCCACTGACCCAGCACAGCCTGTGTTCCCTCCCACCAGCCCTGGACTCCTCCAAAAGCCCCTCAAAGCCAGCAGAAAAAGCAACTGGAGGGCTCTGATGATGAGCATTCTCAATATTCTTTGCTTTCTCTTGGTCTTAAACTTATTTGGGTGTGTGCATGATTGTTTTTAATGGGCTCACAGCAAGGAGCAGCTGTGCACATTTCTACAGCACGGAGCACAATTTGGTTTACAGGCATTTCATTCTCCCAGTGCACAGCAAAACAAGGGACAGCCCAGGCTGACTGACATTGATTCATGCCACTATTTTGGGGCCAGCAGGAACAGGTTCTGCCTGCTAAAACAGTTTGGGACAGTTAGTGATTTTATGGCTTTGGTTTTCTCACTGCAAAGCTTTGGGACATGGAGCCAGCTCTGCATTGGCATTCAGAGCAAAGGTGTGGCTGGAGATCAGTGGTGGTGCGGTGGATTTGACCTTTGCCTGTGGTCTGTTGGAAGATGGGTTGTTAATTTTGCTGCTGGTTGTCATCATTGTTCTGTGTCTTCCCTGTGTGCTTGGACTTTTGCAAGGGCCCTGCAAAGTCCTCAGCAGTTGTGTTTGTGGCTCAAATACAAAAAAGGGGGAATTGTGAAAGAGGTTTTACGGTGACTTCTGCGAGCCAGAGAGAAGTTTGATAAAAGGATCCTTGTTTACCCCAAAAGAATTTCCTGCCATGGTCATTGACATAGAAACCAAGAAAGAAAGAAGGATAAATAAGAGAACCTGCAACTGCCTATTCCAATGAGCACTTTGTCTCTCGTGACCAAAGTATAAACTCAGGAGTTTTTTAAGAAAGCATAAAAAAGCATGCACACTAGAATAACAACATGTTTGAAGCCTTCTGAAAATGGAGTGTGTTGCTTTGTATTGTGACTGTCTCAACTACAACAGCGGCCAGGGGGGTGGTGGTCAGGAGTGGTGCTGCCAGAGCTGCCTGCCACAGCTGCCAGTTTTAGGGGCAAGAGCAGCTCCCTGGTGGGAGGTGCCTCTGTCTGCACAGAGGATAAAGGAAACAGCTTCAGCAGAACTATAAATAGGTAGCAGAAGAGGAGAACACAGAATAACAAGACAAGAAAGCCTCCCCTTCCGTTCTGCCATCCCAGATAAGTGCAGCTTGGACAGAACGTGCCCCTCTGTGATTTTTCTGTCTGACTCCTTTGGTGCTGCACAGAAAGTGATGCCTCTCTGTGAGAAATTGGAATGTGCTGTGGATTGTTTCTCCATCTTCTGTTCCACATCAGTGGCTTGTGTAGCATCACTCATAACCACGGGGATTGTTTATTCTTGTTTTTATGCCCTCCTGTTGTGGTAGATGAGCGCAGAGCTCTGCTGTACATGGAACTGGTTTGGGGGTCTGGAGGGTTTGTTTTGTCCCTGCAAAATACAAATGAATCCCTGAAGGAAAGCAGCTTTAATAAGTTTTTCATTAGTGCTGGAATCATGTTGGTGATACAGGTTTCAGAAGTGGCAGAAATGGAGATTTCCTCAGGACCAGTAGGAAAACTGCACTCATAATAAATTCTGCATCTATACCAGAAAAAAACCAACTGCAATTCAAAGTTTCTACAACAGGATTTATATTCAATTCTTATAAAACTGCATATTCAGAAAAAAGCTGGTGTTTGTTATCTTTTGACTGGCAGGAGAAAGAATGAAAAACTAGAATTAAATGAACACAATTCAATCTATTGTTGGGGTGGTCACTGATGGTGGATTGGGGGGGATAGTTATTGGGAAGCCCTTGGCCAAAGAATAAAACACTGAGCATGCTGCCAACAACATTATAAACTTGTGGTGTGTTTCTCAGGTCTGTAAGATTGGCTAAATATAAACTGTGCAGGAAATACAAAGTTTTGCCTCCTCAAAAGCTGTAGAAATTGTTGGGGCAAATAGCAACTGATATTCTCTCCATGTGAACTCTATTTCCAAGTGTAGATCTGCCTGGGAAAGTTGCTAGCAAAGCATGCCATGGTAAATTCATTTTGTCTCAAAAAAAAAAAAGTTTCAGAGAGGGTTTCAGTATTTTACAGCAAAGACTTCAGTCATGGTGTGCAGAAGAACCATGCTCTATTAAATTTGGTGTCTTTGGTTGGAAATGGGGGTGTGTGCTCTGTTCCCATCTGTCAGAGGTGGGGCAGTTCTCTTCTGTTCTTTGGGCAGTTTTTTCTTTATCCCTCCCACAGCCAATCCTCCCTCCAGGAGATCTCTTCTGTCCCTGGCCAGGGAGTGTCCCTGCAGGGCTGATCAAATTCCATCATCCCATGGGGGAATGCTCCGCCCAGGGGAGGAGCCAAGCATTCCTACCTGGATACAATCTGAGGTTTGGAACACCAGAAACAGCCTTCCCACTGCATTCCCAGAGGAGCAGCTTTCTCCTGCCCTGCATTCCCAGAGGGAGAGCAGGCCTATCTCCAGCAGCCCTGGAGCTGCAGAGGAAAACTCCCCCCTTGTGCAGGATCCTGCTGCAGCAGAACCACAGCTGGCACTGTAAATAAAGTAAACAAATTCATTGTAAACTGGGAGGTTTGGATGTAGGAATTCTTTCAAAAGTCCCCTATGGAGCAATGCACTTAATGACATGATTCCATATTAATTATTGTATGGGTTGTAGGACCGGTTCCTGAGAGCAATTTTGCAATGTACTCCAGCGCAATAATGCTTAGGGCTTTCTAACTTCAGAACACTTGATAAACTAATTAATGTTGGAAAGATCCAGAGGATGAAAGGAGAAAGATTTGGATTACAGGAAGAAAAGGAAGTGGGATAAAGGTTAAGTGATTGTTCCTCACTCCTTTTTTACATGCTCAAGCACATCAGAGATGAACCCATGAGGGAATTAATCTGTCTCTCCCCCTCTTGACAATCCTGACTAAACACCCCAGAAATGTGTGTGCCTTTACAGCTCTTTTAAAACTCACTGTCCCATGTGTTGCAGGCTTTTAGTAAGGCACAAAAGAGACCCCAACAAACTAAGCCTTGCTCAGCTGTACAAGCTGTGTCTCCTGGCATTTTGCTGGGCTTTTTTCCAGGGAGACCCCTTTTGTGTCAAGGCAAGCCTGGGGCCTGGAGCCTTGCTGATGTCATCTCCTGGGGATGGAATGTGCCTGCAGCAGGAGAGGGAGTGAAAAAAACAAACATTACAACAGAGGATCCCTGGGAATATCCCCAGACCTCAGCATGGTGAGTGCTGGTAATTAAGTCTCCACAGTAATGCGTCCCTTGCTTGTTACCAATCCTCTGTCTCAGAACATTTTATTTGTTTTTATTTAATTTCTTTTCTCAGAATACAGAACTTACATGATTTCCTGTCAAAGCACTGCAGCATTTCAGAGTCCCTTGAAGTGTTAGTGACAGGTAGCTGTCAAAACCAAATTGAGAGCATTGTAAATACTTTACTTCCTACTTGGACTCTTTTTTTTTTTTAAGAATGATCCTTTTATGCAGCTAGCCAATTAGCATGTTTATTGGAATTTTACCTTTTTTTTAGTGCAAATTCACCAGTTGAAAGTATCAGAGATTCCATGTGCACTTCTTTGAAGTCACTTGTCATTTTTCTCAACTAAAACATGTTGGATCAGACATTTGACAACAACATGGGGACAAGTCACGCTCAGAAGTGCTTTTGTTCACTCTTCCCAAAAGGCCATGAATTCCGTCTGTGCTGGGGAACAGGGTGTGACCATCAGGCACCATTGCCAAAGTCATGGAGCTGGGGATATAAATGGCAGGGGTGAACTCTACTGAGAGTTATAAGAAACAGAATTGACATTTTCTTCTAGTTTGGGCTAATTTCATTAAAGGGATTTGGAGACGGTGTTAAAACTTACACAGAGAACTGAAAAACTGAGGGAGAGTTATTTAAGCGGTTTAGTCAATGAGAAGAAAAAAAATGGTGAGGAGAAAAATAAAATTTCCTATTAGAAACCATCTTCAATTGATGATTCAAAGAAGGAACCCCCACAATGTCAGAGAAAAATGAAAAGGGTTTAGCTTCTGAAAAAGTGCTGCTCAGACTGAGTAGTGGCCTGTCAAAGCATGGTTCCTTCCGGAGTGGCTACTCCAGAAATGTTTATTCCAATGTCAGCATTCCCTGAACATGCAGGGAAGTTTTGATTCCAAGCCCTAGTTTATTTTAGGCACTACGTCCCCAAAAACCACTGAGAGTTGCCTCAGTGCCAGCTGTACAAAATTGCCATTTCACATGGACAAAATAAATTGTGAAAATGAAACTGCAGCAATCTATTCTTCTTCCCCCCCCTCTCCCCTATCCCTCCTTCATTAGATCTGAAAGTGAAAAGCTCCACAGGTGAGTTCGTGACTTTCCCCATTTTGTGTCAAAGCATAAAAAGCCCTCCCCAAAATAGTTGGAATTTACAAAGGAAGAAACCTTTTCGAAAACATTTTTGCCAGTTTTTATTGGTTTTCCCAGGATGCTGCAGGTGCAATAATCCAATAAGTACTTGACTCCTTAAATTTGTTTGTGCTTACACAGCTGTTGATAAATGCTGCTCTCGCTGGGTTACCTTGCAAGCAGAAGGGTGGCCAAGGAGAGATGATTTTTGTGGTGTTGTGTTTCTGCTGATACCTGACCAAAGAGGAAAGCTTCTGCTTCTTCTATTAAAGTAATTTTTAACAGCACATTGAACTGTTGCAGAAGTCTCCTGCTGTAACATAACCAAGGACATTATTTCAGATGGGCTGCCATGAACAATTTTGTTATGCTCCAGGGTATCCATTTTTCCTCACTGAAAATTATTTCTACTGAAATCTTCACGTAGCCAAGAGTTTCTTTAAGGTAAGAAATAAGCACTACCCTTTACAAAAAAATGTGAGTCCATTGGCAGGGCTTCATTCTTGCTCCCAGATGATGGGATTTAAAGCTGATTTTTCCAGAATTCCAAATAAAAGAGTGAAAAGACGCAGCATCAGTCTGCCAACAGAAACAAAGTGCAGCTGAGCAACACTGTCTCACAATATCCTCCAGATGTTTGAGATTTTTGGTGGAACAGCTGACTGCATATGTGTCAAACCTAATTCCTTCCATTATGATTTAACTCACAGTGTTTTGTAGTTTTCAGGATGTCAAACTCTGCAAGAGTAAAGGGGAATTACATTTTCCTGGAAGGCCTGAACAGCTCTATAAAACCATCAGTAAGCAGAGAAAAGAGTCTTCCCCCAGAGAATATTCCCCATACAAGTGTAGGTTTTGGTTGCATTTTTATGAATAGGAACTGATGTCTTATTCCAGATTATGTGTATGGACTCTATTTGTGCCAGAAGGGAATTACATATGGCTTCATTTCTCCCACTTTTTCTGGCCAGAAACATTCTGTGACTATGATTCTTTATCAGTCTATTCAAAGATGACAGACTCGTGGGTGAGTTTTTGTCCCCTTGTTCTTTGAAACAATCATTCAGGTTGGAAAAGACCTTTGAGATCTATAACCAGTCAGAGCACTCCTTATTCGAACAGCAAGGGCACTCCATGAGGAGGTGGTTGATTGCTTCACTTGCTTGATTAGTGCATTGAGACACAGGATCTGAAATAAAAGAAAAAGAGTGTGGGAGGTGAAGAGGTTGGAAAATGCCTGGTAGGGAACTGTATCACATTTCTGGTGTCAATCATTTTCAATTTTTTATAGTGTGAATTAATCTGGGCTAATGGATTAATAAGGAAGGTAGAAGGATGAATAGCAAATTTCCCTTTGCTATAAAATCCTAAAATTTTATAGCTAAATTTCCTTTTGGGCAGGGAAATGAAATTTTGCAATTTCAGTGGTGATCATTTGGGGCAAGCTTTGGTGCATGTCCCTGCACTTGATGGCATGGCATGCCATGCCTTTTGATGACTTTCACTTTGACCAAGATTTTTCTTTTCTTTTTTTTTTTTTTTTAAGTGTCCATGCCATGTCCCTCATATCTTCCCCTCCAAGTTGTGTCTTCATCCTTGTTTTTCTCACCTGCTTTTGCAACATCTGTGAAGTTAGTTTTGGCCCCTTTGGTCCTTTGTACTGCATCTCATCTCCTCCCAGACCGCTTTCTTGTAGTCACTAAATCTCTGGATTTTCTGGGGTTTTTTTTGTTTTTTTTTTCAATTGCATTTCATTTGATCATATCTCATTTCCAGAGTGTTTGTAAGTCTTTCTTTTCTGTTTTGCAGGAATATTAAAAATGGTACATGCAAGTTTGGTCAAGTAACTGAAGGCTTTAAACAGTAATTATTCTCTACTGTTATGTTTCAGGGAAATTCTGTGGAGGAGATCTTCCATTACCTCTTGTGATTGGCTCCCATAGCATAAGGCTGAAATTTGTTTCTAATGATGAGGATTATGGAACTGGTTTTTCCATTACCTACAAAGCTCTTACACCAGATATTCTTCCTGGTAAGTTTTAGCCAAGTAATGTGCCTGCCTACACTCTTGGGTGGGGACCTGGAAAAAATGTCAAGAGAAAATAAACCAGAGGAAACTCCTGTGGTATTTCTGTGTGGATGATGCTTTCATGGGGGGACCTTGAGGGAGGCAGCTGAGGCTAAAACACGTCCTGGAGATTGTGTTTGGTTTTTTGGTGCACAGCAGTTCACCAGCCATAAGGATGGGCCCGAGGGCCACCAGCTGAGTCTTAAAAGAACTCCTGATGTTCCTGTTCTGACAGCATTTCCAGCTGGTACTTTTTCTTTCCATTTTTGTCTGCCTGGATTTCCAGATGCTGGCTGTGAGTCCCTGGCTGTCCTCCTTGAAGGACTGCTGGAGAGTATGCACTACCCAGAGCACTACAGCAACCTGGCAGGCTGTCAGTGGATTATCTGTGCTCCAGAGGACACGTAGTTAAGGAATAACATGAATCCTTCTTGTGTCTACATGATGGAAATGGGCACCACTGAGTTAACAAGAAATGATACAGCTAAGGACAAACAAGATCAAGCAACATAAGCATGAATAATGCTGCTGGATGCAGTTAAGAGGAATCACTATCCATCCCAAAAGACAGATAGGTTTCAATTTGTCCTTTAGGTTATGGTAAAATAGGATTTCCTGGGTTAAATTTCATCATGACAGATTCTTCTAGAAAATTCAATATTTATGTATCACCTGTGAGAGGTCTGAATGTCACAGAAACCAAACCTTGCAGGAATCACTCACAATCCTAAAGACCCTGTAGATCTTTGAATTCTTTCAATATGACTTTCACAACAAGCTTCACTCTTTCATTTCTTAATTAAAAGCTTACATACCAGTCCTTTTGAAGTAGAAGAGAGTGAAGATTGCTCCTATGATGCCATGAATGTGTATGAAGATGTGGGAAAAGAGGAGGAAATTGGTTTGCCTTTTGATTTTTAATTTTGGGGATGTTCTATTTATTTTATGACTTTCACTAGCCCTATTGTCCAGTGTAAATAAATTTTGCTTGTAGACTCTCAGGTAATGTTATAGTACTAGTTTCAGTTTTGAAAAATGCTTGCAGGTATTGCTAATTCTTCTCAACTTACAAAGGCAAAGCCACATTGAAGAGAACCATTTTTGAGTGTTTAAATTCTGTGTGAAATGCAGTTCTGAATTGGTTCCAGTGCAGAAAATACATAGCACAGTAATTTGAGTCAATAAGAATGATCACACACAAAGCACCCAAGACATCTTCTTTTCAGAGTCCAGCTGTTCATCACTCCAGACCATCATTCATGTAATTTTAAAATTTTTGCCACTTGGCTTATAATGAATGAGAGGAAATCTTATCCCAAAAAACCTGTTTTCAGCACTTGCTTGAAGCTGGTGCTTAGATTAGGGAAAATCAGGTAGCTGGGGTGTTTCATTTGTAAGGAAGTTCGTGGGTGCTGCAATAGCCTGTTGTGAAATGATGCCAGAGACTCCTTGTTCTGGTGAGGAAACTTCTGAACAGGCTGCCAGGAACAGATCAGTCCTTCAGCCTCAGCCTGCTTATCTCTTGGTCATGGTTACTTTTCACCTTCCTGTCTGAAAGCTGGAATATACAGAATATTGTGCACCCACTGTTGAAAGAGAGAAGGATAAAAAGTACCTGCTAATTTTTTAGTGGGCCTTTGCTTTCTCATTTTCAGTTGAGTCCTGTGGATTTGCCCTACCAGCACCTGCTCCAAGCTCCTCTGCTGTGATGCTGGTTGTCTTCCACCCTGATGAAACAGAGACCTTTGGAGGATTCAGAGCTACAGTCTCCTTTCTTCATGTAATAGGGAACAGAAAACTAAATAGAAACTTGGGAAAATGCCTCCTTGGGGCAGCACAAAGGGCTGTTCAGTGGGAATAGCTGTTCAGAATTATTTTGCTCTAGGAGAGTCTCATCTAACAAATTGTTTCAATGAAAAAAAGGATTGAGAACCTCTTCAGGCATTAAACAAAGGCCTAGTGAATGGTGAAGACAAACAATGAATCTGGCCAAAACCTGAGAGTTGTGCTTGTGGCACATTCTGGATAGCACTTTAATGCTGTAATAGCACACATCCCTACCACAGAAATCTGCTTCTTCTACAAAAGTAAATAAGGAAATAAAAGTTATTCTATAATACAAGTATTACTCAAGACATCCTGCTAACACACTCGCCACTTTAATTTTCTAGATTTAAATATTTTGAATTCAACTAAAGAAGAAGATTTTGAAAACATGAATGTTACTGAAGAAGAAATAAAGGTTATAACAGGTAAGACACCCTCAGATGTGCTTTCTTCATGGGAATGGAGAGTACCTTTTGGACTATAAATTCTCAAAATACCTAATGGTTGCAGTTGGTCCAGATTTTTTTAGTAAGATATTTTGAGGAAATAAAAATATGCACAATGACATTTACATGCTTTGACTTTGGCAGAAACTAATTTTTCTTGTTTCCTTCATCTTCCTAAGTGATGTACAGCAATTCAATAACATTTCAGCTTCTATGTCAGTTTACACCTGCTTCCTTTGGTGAAAACAATTGCAAAGACTACAGAGTAGTTGAAAATAACAATCAGCATTTTAGAGCTGCCCTTTCCCCCTCTAGTAGTCTATAGAAAACTGGATGAGCCCCTGTTCATTGTAGGTTTGAGGCTAAAACTTCCGAAGTTAAATGGTAGCTTTCATCTTGGTGAAGCTCTGTTTTTGCTAGGATCATCTCCTCACGGCAGTCAAAATATTTGGATCCTATTAAATTAGAGAAATTGGAAGATTTAGCAAAAAAGGAGGAGGGGGAGCTTGAAAAGCTGTGGGGTTGCCCTTAACTGGAAGTTCTTTATTTCTCCCAGTCTTAACCTAACCTCTAAAGACTTCTTGGAACATCAGTGCTTTCTGTTTCAGAGGATGCTTGTGGAATGCCCTCAAATCAGCCCAGGTTCCTCTTCAGTAGGATAACTGGAGGTGAAGAAGCTGTGTCCTACTCGTGGCCTTGGCAGGCCAGTGTGCAAACTGCAGGTGAGCACATCTGTGGAGGAGCAGTCCTTTCCCAAGAATGGGTTGTCACAGCTGCCCACTGCCTTCATTCCAGGTGAGTGCAGTGGGATGAGCCCTCCCCTGGGAATGTCCGTAACTGCATGGTGTGTCCCTGCAGCCCGCTGCTTCTATCCAGCAGATTGATTGATACGAGCCAATCTTTCAAAATAGTTTTTAATGTAAATGTGATTCCCAAGTTCTCCATGATGAAGCAATCCAACAGCCTGAACGCTGATCCTAATCTGCATTTACACGACAGCTTTTGTGTGTCTGTCAGCACAGATCTGTGCCTTCACTGAGCTCCAAAGCTCAGAATCCCAGAGAGGTGTATTGTCTTTGTGCTCACTGGTGACTGTCACCAAGAAAGAAAGATTAGGGCACAAGTTGCCACTTTGCTCACACTGGATAAATGTTTTTTCCAAGACTCTCTTCCTACCCTTGGTGGATGAGGTTTTCTGCATGTTCCCAGTTCCATGCCACAGATGCATAACCTTTGCTTGTTAATATCAGAAAGCTGGTGGTTTCTGGAGCTGCTTTTAAATGTGTCCCCTTCTGAAGGCATCTTGGACATTTACAAAACCAGTTACTTAAAGGCTCACATTCCCAAGTCTTTCAGAAAATGTCGCTGTCTTTGCTTTCCTAGAAAAGATCAATCAAGCAGTATTTTATACACCCAAATTTCAATGAGACCACTCTGGACTCTGACACTGTCCTGCTGCAACTGGCTGAGCTCTTGGAATTCACCCCCTCCGTGCTCCCAGAGTGCCTCCCTGCCAGGGAGGAGGTGCTGCAGCCCTCGAGGATGTGTGTGGTCACAGGGTGGGGTACACCTGAAGCAGGTATGCAGTCTTTGCTGCTTGGGCATGTTTTGGCTGTGTTTTAAATACCACATTTTGTGCTGGAACAGTCCTTCTGTCTATATGTTAGTTTTTTTGGAGAACAGATGTTAAAAAGTTTTCACTTGTGTAAGCTCAGCTAGACGTGAAGGGACATGGGTGGGAGGAGAGAAATCAGGTAATTTAGATTGAGACCATTTGAAAAGGAGAGGAGTAAAGCTTCCTTCTGGAACCACTAATTCATGCCTCTACTGGATGATGTGTTTTAACTCAAGGCAGAGAAAAGGGGAAAAAACTGCGGCAACTGGAAGTCCTCATCCTGGCACCTGACATATGTTAGAGCTATTACATAAACCTTGCCAGGAAAGTGACCCTGGGGATGATCTGTGCACGATTCCCTCTGGAGGAAGGCAAGGACTAAGTTACCCTTGGGCCAGGTGGGTTCTAGAAAGGGAAGGGAAAACAGCTCCCAAAGCTATTTTCTTGAAAACAAGCTGTGGTGATTCACAGTGAAAGACTCCTTAGCAGTCAAATCTTAATTACCCATATTGCAAAAAGAGTTACTTCCCTCGAACAAAGGTTGTGCCTTTGTCTTCTAAAAATTGAAAACCCCAAGCATGTGAGCAGCTGGGACCTCTCCTTGCTGAACTGAGGTTTTAAAAACAGCAGGAGTGATGTTGGCTTGGGACAAGGTTCCTTTGTCCTTGTGCATGGTTGTGAAAAATGCGTATTTTATGATAGGCTTTTTGCAAATATTAAAATGAATATTATATATGTTATGTTAAAAAGTTATGCTGCATTAATTTTCTTAAGTAGTGTGTTAGATATAGTTTTAGGTTATAACATGATGTTAAAATAAAAACTGTGCTATGTAAGATACTTTTTTTAAAGAGAGGACTCACACTGAGATAGCAGCCACAGGACACCTAAATCTTTCAGAGAAAAAGAATTTATTGTTCCCTTATCAGAAAAAAGAAACTTCTTCCTGCCTTGCTCAGCCGTGAAGATGCCATCAGGATTCAGAGGAAGAGGCTGACACTGACCAGACAGAATCCTTTGTTTGAATGGAATTGATGCATCATGGATGAGGTGTATGGATATGCAACAGGCTGTTGCTTTTAAGGGTTAATCCTCTGTTAACCTGGGCCCTTTCTCAGGCTTATTTTGCCCAGAAAAGGAACCCGGATCATCCGTAACTTTTTGTTTTTATTTTCTCGTTTTGTCCTAATCCAAATTGTCCAAATTATTATTACTCTAATTATATTACTATTTTTATAACCATTTTATTATTATTCAACTTTTAAAATTTTAAAAACAAGTGATTGGTATTTTTCACAGGGTGATTCTGGAGGCCCATTAGTTTCTCCTTTTTTTTACACTCTCCATGGAATCACTAGCTGGGCCTTGGGATGTGGAAGGAAGAACTACCCATGAGAATACACCAATGTTAGGGTTTTTTTTTGACTGGATCAAGAAGAATATTAATAGTAGTGGTATGTATGAAAAAACCCCAACAAAACAACCATTAAATGAATCCTTTTGCTATTGTTAGATGATTCATTTGAGGTCTTTTCCAAGGTGTCATTTTTATATTTGGGTGTCCAGCACTCCCTGAGATCTTGGCTGTTTAAAATATCCCCAGCTAAATGCCCAAAAAAGAAACGAACTTAAATCAGCAGTAACTTCTGAAAATCTTATTTCTTCCAGTTGTATTATTATTATTATTCCACTCTCTACTGCATTTCATGTGTGGATGAATGTTTTCCTTGCTGTGGCTTTGCAGCTTCATTTCTCTGGGTTGGGAGGAAGTAGAGGAGCAGGAACTGACACCTGGTGGCAGCTGAGTCCGCTTTGACAGGCTGTAAACTTGTCTTCGTTGATGATCTTTGCAGAGTTTACCGTTTTATTCTTCTTTTTTTTCAGAGCTCCCCATTTTCATTGTGTGACTGTCAAAAGAACAGTTCTGATGGATCCCATTGTAAAACATTCCCAAAGCACAAATGTCATTGAAAACAAAATTTGGTGGGAGCATGCAGGTTTCTTGGGCCGATGAACAGATTGCAGAGTAGCTGATACTTACCCTGGGGAATTTACTGCTGATTTACCTGAACTGAGACTTAAGCTTTTCACGTGTGTTGGAGCAGTCACAAGTTACCTGCTGACGCTCTGTTAATTAAGGAAAGGCCGGACACGGCACTCAGCGCCACGGGCTGGTTGACACCGTGGTGCCCGGTCACACTTTGGCCTCGGTGCTCCCAGAGCTCTTTCCCAACTCATCGATTCTGTCAAACCAAGCACCCGGCTCCGGGGCAGCGCGACCCGCCCGGGCTGAGGGCGGAACGCGGCTCCCGCAGGGCCCGGGCCCAGCCCCGCCCTGCCCCGGGAGGAGCGACCGGGAGGAGGAACCCGGGGACGGATCAGGAGGTGGAACCGGGAGGAGGAGCCCGAGGACAGATCAGGAGGCGGAACCGGGAGGAGGAACCCGAGGAGGAACCGCGAGGCGGGCTCTGCGCGGCCGGGTCTGAGCGGGCCCGGTGCGGCGGGAGCTGCGGGCGAGGCCGCCATGGAGGCGTTTGCGGTGAGAACCGGGCCGGGGCCGGGGCCGTGCTACCGTGCCCTCACGGCCGCCGTGCCCTCACCGCCTGCCCTTTCCCTCCTGCCAGGGAGCGCCTGTAGCCATCGCCGTGGCCGTGGTGGCGGCGTCGGCGCTGCTGCTGCTGCTGCTCCGAGGGACGGCGCGGAGGCCGAGCGGCCCCGTCACCCTGCAGGACCCGCTGGCCAAGTACCCGCTGCGGCTGCTGGACAAGGAGGTGCCCGGGGCTCTGGGGACATGGGGCATCGGGGCTCCGAGGGCAGTAGGTGCGCTGGCCCGGGAGGCTCCTGGCCGTGGGCTACCGCAGGGATCGAATCCCCGGAGAAGGGCACGGAGCCGTCCAAGGATGGCTGTGGCCCCCCAGCCACGCTGTGATGCCCCCAGGGTCGAGCAGGGTGTGTAAAAGCGTTTATGGCGTGTTTCACGGTGCTTTGCATGTTTGCCTGCCGGCTGTGTGCCTCCCTCGGTTCCTGTCGTGGGCGCACCATGAGAAGCAAGCTCGGCAGCCTGAGCCTCTGCACGGCTGTGTGGCCTGATCTTTGTCTACAAGCATGCCATGTGCTCACTGGCATTGGGCACAGAGTTTCCTGGTTTTATCTATGCAAAGCTGCTGTAGGCATTGTCCAGGCAAGCAAAAGTCACTCCTTGTGGAAGTAAAGAGGAGAAGACTGCTTCTGAAACTCCTGGCTTTTTCAGCTTTGTTTTTCAAAGCCGTTTCTGTGTCCTTTCCCAGCATTTGGCTTGCATGCTAACAAAGAGCAGGCTTGCTGAAGCATATTGTGTTGAGTAGAGTTTGAAATTCAAAGTAGTGGTGATGCTGACCTCATTTGAACTTTGGTTTTTTAGGAAATCAGTCATGATACTAAGAAATTCAGATTTGGGCTGCCCTCAACGAATCATATATTAGGATTACCTGTAGGTAAGTACTGTAAACAATTACTTGTATTTCTGGTTTCTCACGGTTCTTGGATTGTGAATTTAAGGCTCAAAAAGCAAGGAGTTGAAAGCTGCATCTGAATGCTGCTGTCTCAGAGAGAAATGTCAGGTTTCCCAGAGGATTTGTATTTCTGGTCTTTCATGGGTGCTTTGTCCTGTTGTGTGGTGTAGATTAGAAATAGAGCAATGAGACTGAACTGAGCCTGATGGAATTTGTCACCAGTCAGGATATAAGGAAGAGTGGTATATGTCAAAGCTTTTTCATATTTCTTATTTGCGTTTTACTTCCGTCTGGTCCCCTCAGTCTATTGGCAAATGCTCTCATGGTTTTGGCAAATACAGTCACACTTGTAAAGGAGAAAGGGGACAACTCTGCTGCCTGGGAAGCCTTTCCTGTGCACGCACTTACCTTTGAATTACACACATTTCCGTGCAACTTTATCTGGAGTTCTGTAGCACGAACTTCAGCCTAGGATTGGCCTTCTTTCCTGTGCCCTGGAACACTGATGGCACTGAACCTTGGACCTTGAATCCGTGAAAATCTGTGAAGGGGAAAGTCTCTCTCTGATCTGCAGATGTGGTTCTGTTTGTTCTGCACTGTTTGGCAGTTCCCTGAGCTGTATGGGGTGTCAGGGTCATCCCATTCCATGCTCTGAGCATGTCCTTGCATGCTGCCTGTTTTTCTCCAAACTCTCTTCTGGCTTGTATGGGAAAGAGTAATGGAATTAACTAGACAAATGGTAAACCAGCTGAGATACGCTCTGCAGTGCATGTGTTTATCCAGGTTCATTCTTAAGAATTGAGGAATAAGATCCTGAAACTGTATTACTTCCTGGGAGATGCCTGCTCTGTGCTGAAAGAAGAAGCTGAATGTTTCATGCAGCATTTATATGGCAAAGATTTCCTCTGTCATTGCATGTGTTACACATGCACGTTACACACAAGCAGCTTACAATACCTGCCTTTCTCTCTTGTCCTCCAGGGATGAAAAAGATAATCAGATTGTAATTCTTTCTCCCCAGGCCAGCATGTTTACCTTTCTGCAAAAATCGATGGGAATCTGGTGGTTCGAGCCTATACCCCTGTTTCCAGTGACGAGGCAAAAGGTTATGTTGATTTAATTATAAAGGTAAATTTTGGTTTCCTTTAATAGAGATAAGTTGCTAGCTGGAAGGAGGACAAGCACTTCATTTTTGTGAGATAGTTTGTTTTGATTTAGTAATCAAATTTCATTGTCTTTCATTCAAATTTTATTAAATTTAATTTTCATCAAATCTCATATTTTTCACATAGGGTGGCTGCATGGCAAACAACTCATTTCCCTTGAATAGTAAGTTATATCCTGTGTATCTGCTGTGTGGCACTGAAGGATGGCAGAGGAAGAGTAGAGGGAGGAGAGAATCACTTCCCTGGCAATACTTTAGGAATTTCCTTAATATCTTTTACTTAGCAGGGCATGGATACTGATCTCTCTCCCTCTGGATGCCTGTGCTGCTGCTACTGCTTAATGCAAACAGCTTTGAGCAGAAAACAAGTCACACAAGGGAAATCCTTTAAGCTAGGGGATGCAGGATTATCTGATCCCAGGACTTGTGTATTTCCTAATCCTTTTCTATGATAGAGTTTGTCCTTAGGCAAAAATCCAGGTTTTTTTTTAAATTATTTTTTGCATGTTCTGTTTTTTTGCGTTACAAGGGTGGTGAATTGTTATGAGCTGCTTAATGCTTCTTGCATGCTTTGAAAGCTGAGAAAGCTGTTGTGTGGCTGACTAGGAAAAGTTTAGAAGGAAAAGATTCAGCAATGCTGTTTTCAGAAGGAACAGCTACAAAAATGGGGTGACATAAGGCAGTAGTGAAATGAGGGCTGCAGTACATAATCTGCCTGCCACCCATCCCTGTTATCCTGGCTGTTTGCAGGGAGCAGAGGGACATGTGCCCAATAGCACATTTTACTTATTTTGGCTGCTTCCTGTTGCAAGGCTCAAGAGATAACTGAGAGCAAAGAATTGCCTGGATTTATTCCTCAGGTGTTGAATTTCAGACCTGCAGAATTGTGTTCTGCAGGTATTGTCTGTAGGAAGGTTAGAGGTTGATAATGTGCAAATAATTGTTCTTACAGGTCTACCACAAAAATGTGAACCCCAAGTTTCCAGAAGGTGGGAAGATGTCCCAGTATCTAGATAACATGAAGATTGGAGATACCATTGATTTCAGAGGGCCAAATGGACTCCTGGTCTATAAGGGGACAGGTACTGTGACACAAAGGTGGGAGAGCAAAAGAGAGGTATTAGTTATTTTCAGAGATGTTTTATAAAACTTGACAGCTGTAGAGAATCTTTTTTCTTTTAAGTGGAAAAGAGGAAAAACCACCTTTCCTAGACTTGGCCATGAGCCTGTCAGAGTTGGTATGATGGGAAAGAGTACTTTGTGTATGGAATAACTGATGAGTGTCTCACTCCTGGGACTATAAATATGAAAAAATTGTTATTGCATTATATGACTGAGAAGTCTGCACTGGAAATAAAATACCTCCGCTAAATATATGGGGGGAGATGCTCCAGATGCTTCTGAAGCAAGTGAGGCTGTGGCTTAAAATGTCCTCTGAGAATCTCAGTGCTGTTACTGAATAACCAGCTAACTGAGAGCCAGCTCCATTTCATAATTAAAACCAGGTCTGAGTTGACTGTGAGGAAATAAGCTCAGAGAAGTAATCCTCTTGTAGGATACAAGTGAAAGATTTTGCACTGATCTTGACTGAGAGGAGCTGTGCACTTAAATCTCACCTCAGAATGCTCAGCACTTCTCTGGATGCTGACCTCTCTCCTGATGACTCTATCTCAGCAGAAGGGAGGGATTTCCAGATTTTTTTTTAATTAATTGATCACCTGTGGTCATTTATTCCCATGGAATTTGTGTCCATGTTTGTTTGTAAGCTAATGTACCTAAAGGTTTGGAATATTTCTTCTAGGTACCTTTCTTATCAAGCCAAATAAGAAGTCTGAAGCAGAGAAAAAGTTTGCAAAGCACCTTGGGATGATAGCTGGAGGAACAGGTAAAACTAGTCCCATCATGTGGGGTGTCTAGAGAATGTAAATGTTTTTTGGATAGATGTGAGGACTACCACTGTACTTTAGTAGCAGAGTATTCACACCTGCATTTCATTTCATTTCATTAATTTCTTTTCATGGTGGCAACACTGAGGCATTCCAGTGGTTTGAGCTCAGTCCTGGGGAGTGGCAACCTGAGGGTTTGAATCCTAATTTACCTTGTGAGCTCAGAGAACTCACTTCATCAGTGGCAAAAAGAATTTTAAGAGAATGTCTTGAGGGGTATAATTATGTGATGGAGAATCCTGAAGAGAACATCCCTGCATACGAGAATTGTGGGAACTGTTTGTCATAATAGAAACCCCCAATCTCTGCACTCCATATGGATTAGAAATCCAGCAGTGTTTAGCCCTGTGCAGACTGAGATCCCATTGAAGACTGAAGGGAGGCAGCATTAACAGTGAAACTGTAGCCATGGAAAGAAATACCCACTTTAACCATTTTGGTTTTTAACAGGAATAACTCCTATGTTGCAGCTGATCCGTCAGATCACAAATGATCCTAAGGACTCCACAAAATGTTACCTCCTTTTTGCTAATCAGGTGAGTGTTCTGAGCCATCTCTTTGCTCTTCTTTAATAGCCTACTTGGTTTTGCTGGGCTCTGAACTTTTTCAACTGATGGCCCATGTTTCATACTATTTCACACACAGCTGTCTCCTCATAGTTTGACTTAATTCCTACATTAGGGAGTAAATACAGTAACCAGATCCTGATCCCTCTGCTCATCTTAGTCCTTCACTGATTTCAAGGAAACAGGATTTGTTTCCACTAATCTTTTTGTACAGCTAACCTTCACCATGCTGGTCCAGGGACATTTGCCAGGGTCAGGGACAAATCCAGCTCATTGTGATTTTAGCCTGGATTAAAAAGTTCTAATTTCCATCTTTAGGACTGTGTTTAGGTGGCTACTAAGTCTCACAGTTTGTTTTTCTTTACAGAAGCCTGATAATAGCTATCATGGAAGGGGCAAAATACCAATTACTTTCTTGATTAGCATAGTTTTTATCATTGCATTTGTTTTGAATGGCAGATGAGCTCCCAGCAGAGGGCTCCTGGGATGGTTTGGAGCTAACCAGCACTCTCCTTTTGCAGACAGAAAATGATATATTGCTGAGAGCTGAGCTAGAAGACATTGCCAAGAGGCATCCTGAGCAGTTTGTGCTGTGGTACACCCTGGACAGACCTCCAAAAGGTAGGGACACATGGAAATGCCTTTGCTTATCCCTGTCACTTGTGCTCAAGGGGACAGCAGAGTAATGTCAAGTGTTCTTGTCTTACACTTTGAAACTCCTCAGGAACAACCCTTACCCCTCACCCTGTTTTAAAAAGGGATCTAAGCCAGGTGGGCCTTAAAAAGTGGAAGCTCATAATTAACCTCATTTGGGTCAGGTGTGTTCGTGCATCTTTTTATGTATTCCAGTTTTTGGGAGTTTCCATCAAAAGTTCAGCTCTGTTTTGGGCTATCTCCCAAATCAGGTTATGTTAGCATGTTGTGGGCACTAAATTGTTTAATACCTGTAAATATGTGCACATCCTTGTTTTGCAGCAGTTCCAGATTAGATTCTGGTGAAACAGAGCTGCCATGTATTAAGGATTAAGCATCATTTTCCTTCTTGGCTCACTTCAAATGGCAGATGCATTCAATAATACTACTGCTTGAAATAATTTAGCATTTCTTTCCTCTTTTAATTTGTTTTCTCCTATCATTAAATGACATGGCAGAGCTTTTGTTGACCTTAAATTTTGTCACCTCACCACTACATCTCAAAAAAAACCCAAACAAACAGGTCTCAATACCTCTCCCTGCCACTGGGTGACCCCTCATCACTGGAAAAGCTGATTCACTCTTCCTTTTTATTCCTACCTGCTCATTTCTTTTAAATTTTATAATTCATTGTTTTAAGACCTCTTTGTCTTATCAACCAAATCCTTGTTATCTACATGCTTGTTGTCCCTGTGGAAGGGGATCGCTAGGTTTGGGCTGAGTGAGAAATTTAACCCTTTCCTGGCTTGCAGTGATGGTGCCATAACATGGTTCTCCATCTACTTAATGAGCTTTAAAGAGGTTTCAGCCTGTATAGAGATTCCGAGTAATTGAATTAATTTCTTTGTTGCAGACTGGAAGTACAGCTCTGGCTTTGTCACTGCAGACATGCTGAAAGCCCACCTGCCTCCCCCTGGCAGTGAGACCCTCATTCTCATGTGTGGGCCACCACCAATGATCCAGTTTGCCTGTCAGCCCAACCTCGACAAGCTTGGCTATCCCAAGAGCAGTACCTTTGCTTACTAACACTGATGTCACCTGATACCTTTTTTGGAAGTACTGCATATTTTTCTACAGGAACAGTTGATGTGCAACTGTGCAGCGATTGTGTGTGTTTTTTAACACCTTGATGTTATTTCTGTGGTTTATAACTTCATAATTACATTGTGTGTTTTAATACTAAAGTTGAGAAGTCATCCTGAATTGTGCGGGAGTTACTTAGTCTTACCTCTGGAATTAGTATAAAATATTAATTCTGAGGGGGAAAAAAAAAAATCATTCCAGTCAGCAAAAGAGAGGAGAACATTCAGAATTTATTCATAACAGTCAAAAAATAAGCATTTATACTGGTGTTATGCTAATTAGGATTTCTTACTACATATGTTTAAAAGAAGATTCGACTGTTTTGTGGATTGACTATTCACAGCCAAGTTAGCACAACACCACACTGAGTTGTAAATACAGCAGTGAAAGAAAATAGGAAGTATTGTGTTTGGAATATCCCAGGGCAGCTGGAGCAGCCAGTCCCATTTGCAGTGCTGTAATAAGTCTGTTGGCTAATTGACCTGACAAAGTATTTTAAATGCCCATGGTACCTGAGCTGGTCACTAGCATTGACTGCATTGTCAGACTGGTACATTTCATAGCTTTTATTAAACATTAGTCGTTTGCTGATGCATAGACTTGTTTCTCATTTTTCTGAATTTTCTTTTTTTTTCAGTTTGCAGTGATTGAAAAGAATTTGCCTTGATTTTACCACTGTGGACAATCAAATCATGTGTTTATCTTCTTACACCTGACCATACAGTGCAAGGTCTGTCATGAGAGACTGGTGAAGTGAGGATCAGGGTAGATCATCTGTAAAAAGCACCCCAGGTAGTTCTCAAAGAGCCCTTGCTGCATCCTGTGGCCAGCCCTGGAGCTTCCCTCTTTCTTTGGGAGGGTTGTGGCTGGCAGTGACCTGTCCTCAGGCTATATTGCAATCTAAAGCAACACCTGCAGCCAGCAAAGAGAGTAATGTAAACCAAGCCCTGTACAAAGTACTTTTCTTACAATTAAGGAGATTTTTTTCCTGGCATTTATCTGTTTACTAAGAGAGTTTTTTAATAGCTCATTAATACAGGAGCTGTACATGTAAACAAATGCCACAAGTAATTGGTGCTGTAAAGGTGACAGCTTCACCCTCAGCCCCCTCAAAAAGTGAGAGGCCATAGTTCCCTCTTATGCAGTCTTGTCTAGCCCAGTACAGCAGTAAAAGATTTATTTTGTCAGGTGTTTTAAAGAAATAATCTTTTTTTTATTCTGGTACTTTCCTGGTAGTCTCAGAGTTACAATTTCCTGCTGCAGTTGTTTTTACCTTAGGGAAAGATTTGTGAACATGGCAGCTTGTCATCCTAATAAAAGCAAGGGCTGGATGGACAGTACTATGTTCCATTCCTCCCATCCTACAGTGCACTGACTTAGATAAAGAGAGGGCAGGACAGGTGCCAGTGAAAGGGAGGAGAGATTGAAATCCTTTCTGGGCACCAGTCTGGCAAGACCACAGGAGTTGTGCTGCTCTCACCAGCATCCAGCTGAATTCCAGATAGCTCTGATTAGCCCCTGTGGTACAATTTTGTGCTAATGATTCCTGCACTACAAGTTAATTATAAAAATAAAAAAATTACAAAAGGTCTTTCACGTAACAGTACATCAACATAGCATGTAAAAATCAACTGAATGAAAGGACAAAGCATCGCCAGTCTTGGCTTTCCAGACTCTGGATATGAGTCCCACTCCTCTCCCAACTCCTGCTTCCTATTACATGATGTGGGAAAACAGCACAGAGGAGAGTTACCTGTAAGGTGTGGCTACACTGACAGTAGGAAATGCTAGGTGGGAGGTGACAGTGGCAGAAAAGAGGTAAAGCTTTCCTGCTCCATGGCATCCAGCTGCTCCTGGCCACTCCTGCAGGTGTGAGGTACCAGCAGTGATCTTGGTGCTGCTGAAGCATCATCTCCAGTCTTCAAAGGTGGGTGTTAAAAACCTGCTGTCATTCAGCATTTCATCCTGGCTCAGCAGTGTCTGGAAGAGCAAGAGGGGAAGGACTGAGGGTGTTTGGTGAGAGGCCTGTGCTCCCAGAGACCCAGCTGCAAAGAGCTCAGGCTCACAACACAGGAGGTGAAAACCACACACAATCAAAGGGAATTTCTTCAATACAGCTTTAAATAAACTTTTTTGTGTGGGGAAACTTTTAGAGATTTTGTGTCTGGCATGCAACTCAACTATATTTCCTAATTCTTCATTATGTCTTCCAGTCACTTATTTTTTAATATAGTGGCTTCTGTGGAATGAAGAAGCAAAAGTGAGGTGTTTGGTTTTGCACAGAGTTTTAGCTCAAGTAAGTTTTCAAAAGTCTGTACCTCATTCCTAGTTGCTGTGACTGAGGTGATGGTTACCTGTAAAATCTTTGAAGAATTGTTTTCATTTAAGGGGATGAATATCTGTCATTTTGTCAAAGAGACATCAGACTTCAAGAAAACTTAGGCCTAAATGAAGCTTAATTTCTAGAGCAATTTAAAAGCAGGGATTTTTTTTTTTTTTTGACTGAATGTGCCAGCAGGCTGTAAAGAGATATTAACAAGAACAGAGACCCACTTACTCTTCATTACCACCAGCAATGACCAACTTTCAGTGAGTTTTAGCAGAGCACCTGGGTGACTTTGGAACAAGAGATGAACCAGTACTTACCGTGAGGTGGGTTATGCCTTGGGAAAGAGCCCCTATTTGCATTACTGTGCCTTCTGAGTGTTCCATCTGTAAAAGCAGTCAGCAACTAGTTCAAATCAGACAGCATGTGCAATTTTATTCACTCTACATGCAGCTTTGGGAGGGATCTGTGCCTGGACAAATGAAGTTGGGGTAAGTTGAAAAGCTCCTTAACAAAAATGCCTCTGCTACAAGGTATGTGAAAATGCATTTAATGACAGGAAGAATGGATCCTGATTAAGAGATATTGATTCCATTAAACTTAGCCTTTAATTCACAGAAAAAAAGAAAAAGCTTAACTGATACTACCAATGAAAAGTAATATTTTCTAAATGATCTGACACCACTTATTTCTGGTAGCCTTTTCACAGGCAAGAAGTCCTTGATACAATCCTACCTCTTTTTTCATAGGAATGTCACCACTTCTAGGGCATTGTGATTTCCTGCTCAGAAGTCATGCTTTATAGACAGACCATGCTCCTAGAGAAAAATCCAGTCTTTCATGCTTGAACAACTGCACAGTTCAAGTTTTTGGCTCAAAGTTAATGCATTCCCTCACAACTCCTAGCTGAGCAAGTGGACATCCACACTCACAGTCAGGCTTTGGTATTCTCCCTGTTTAGAAGCAGTACATTGAAAAAGACCACGATTAGCCAGGGAACACAAATGAGATGTTAGATGCACTGAACCATGCAAATGAAAAGATTACCTGCACAGTTAGTCTTTTCAATGTTGTGATTCTCTTATCATTCTCTTATCAGGCTTAAACTGTTTTTATGTCACTGGAGAAAGGCCAGTTTACTCCAGCTGCCTCTCTGTGGCTCTTGTGTGCTCTGCCGAAGTTCACACAAGGCTCCAGGAGTGCTCCGTTTTTCAGGGTTTACATCCCTTTACACAACAGCAAAGTTGAAATAAAATTTGATGGTTTTTATCATCATTTCTCTGTATGCTGTCTAGACAGTTTCATTCACAAGTTCACTACTACATTACAAAAGTGAATTAACTATTGGTTTATTAATAATTTGTTCATTGCTGATGCATTGTCTTCATGTATATTATCTTAGCAGAACTACTCCCCACTGTACACCATGAAAGAAAAATCCAGTTGGATTCTCTGATTACTGTCTGTTAAAAAATACAATCCAGTTGTACTTTAATATAACTCAATAGCTTTGTACAAGTTTGTCCAAATGAATTTATTACATTAAAAACCACCCATAAAGATAATGGAAAAAAAAATAGTGTGCCATACTAAAATTATGAAAGCTAGAAGTACAAAAGTCTTACGTTTCCTGCAACCACACCCTTGACTGACAAAATACCTCGATCTTCAGAGTGTAAAGGTGTCATAGTCCTGAAAAAGGGCTTGAGGATGGATGAGCTTATTATGATGTTGATTAAAAAAACCCCAACATTCTTAGTCTGGAACTCTTTCCAGTGTCCACAGCCAATACTTTTCTCTGTGAGTTCATGCGGATGTAGCAAAGAGTTTGTTATAGGGGAACATTTGGTTATTTGCAAGCTTTGGAATGCATGGAGAGGATGAGATGAGCATGGCATCAGTCTGTCTGTCCCACCTGATCCAGTTCCCTGTCAGTGAAAGGACTAAGTCCTTTGTAGCCACCGTAGTTTTTCGAAGTACCATTCGTAGCAGCTGGGCTTGTATCCATAGGACAAATGTAGTCCGTTGATTCGTCAAACTTCTTTTTCCTTAAGTTTCCAAAATGTGAAAATCCAAGTTTCTTTGGCTAAAATAAGGAGTCAACACAAGTAGTTTGAGTAAAACAAGTAAAGCTGTTCTGTAAACATTCAAAATCCTCCTCTTTTTCAATTATTCTATACCCTGGTCATTCAAGAACGTAGATTCTGAATTAAATGCATTTGTTCTCAAATTGGAGTTCCAGAGGATGTTAAATGCATTTGCATGATAGTCCTTCTAAGGAAAGGCAGAACAGATTGCTTGGTTGTTTTCAGGACCTGATTGAAACAGATATATAGCAAAAGGTCTGGTATCTAAAATTAAGGGAAATGCAACACTCCTAGAATTCACCTCTCCCTGCCCACGTTTGGTTCCTTACTTTCTTTGTAATTCAGAGTGGAGAAGTCTGACACTGACATCTCCTTTTTGGCAGCAGTACATACCCGAACTTTGGCAGTGGTGGTCAGAGGTGTATATGCTGCTGACTCCATGGTTTCTCTTTTCTCTTGTTGTGCCTCTGGCCCAATTAACACGTTAAAATTGGTGGTGAGGTGGCGGCGCAGGAGGGTCTTTTGGGGTGGGATGTTCAGGAGCATGGCCAGCGTGTCACCGTTGAAGCGAGGTTCCAGAATCTGGGAAAAGGGCAGGATGTTTACTTTTTATATAAATATTTGCAATAATAAACCACTAGAGTGCTTAGCAGAGTATAGCTCACTCATGATACTGGGGTTTGAATGGGAAATACCTGAAAGGAGCCAAGAAAAAATGCTGAGTGTGATCAGGCAAATATGTGTTTCTATTTATCATCAAACCTATCAATTTGTGTTTAGATTTATCATCAAACCATACATTTGTTTGAGTTGAACAAGTTTCCTTTCAGAATTTTCTGCTCTGCTCTGGGTAAAAACTTAATCTTAGTAGGATTTCTACCGTTGCATTTTTGCAAAAATTCTACAGCAGTAGAATCATGGTATTTCAGAATCCTGACATTACTGAGCTGCAAATAGTTCTGAATGTTTTGAATTTAAAAAAATGCCATTTCCTGACTGCTGTGATTTCAGGGTGGTTATTTAGCCTGATAAATAACCAGAGTTCTGGTACACATCACTCAAAGGAACACTCAGGGATGCCTTATCAAAAAGCAACTGTTGCACAGCACAGTTGAGGTTTCCTTTTCTGTGCTGCTGTCATACACTTGTACAGAGCTCTGATTACAGAAAGCGTTTTAGCTGTTCCTTTTTTATTTTAGCCTTCTTTTGTAAAATGATGTGAGGATCAGACAAAGAAGCTCCTTAGAAGGCCTGATCATGCTGTCACATTGCAGATATTCTTGTTTCTTTCAGCTTGATGAACATCAGACAAAAGATGGTTTATATTATAGCCTGTCAATTTCCAATAGTGAAATGGTAAATTCTTACGATCAGGCCCCCGTGCACTCCGCTGCCTCGAAGGTTGGGTGCATATTCTGCCAGATCCACTGATCTGAGCCATTCCATCACCCTGTGGTTGGACCACTGCACCACGTCGGACGGAGAGACGTTGTTCTGTTGGAGGGACCACAAAAAGCGATGACACCACAGCCTGCACTGTCTGAGCGTGCACAGCTTGTATCTCAGCTCAGATAAAAACAGCCTCCCTCCTCTTCCTCCAAGGGCACTTGTTTTTCCCTGACCAAGGGATTGTTTCTCTTCAGGCCCCTTTCAAGCAGTCTCTGCTGAGATGGCAGACCTGGTCTCATACTGATGAAACCCCATGTGTTGCATCAGGAAGTACAACAGCAGAGATTACAGGGATAAAAAGGGAACATTTGACAACAGGGTTATTGACAGTGTTTAATGCTGAGAAAAAACTGTGCTGATCAGGTTTTAAACAGATTTTAAAAATTAGGTTAGGTGAAGACAAATCATTCCAAATTATTCTCTTGGAAGATGAATTAACTTTTTTTCTACTACGCAAGTAACTTTTGAAGAGAAATGCATGAGATTCAACTAATAAGTGGCATAACTGCTGCTTTAAGTGCAAGTCCCTAGAAGCAATGATTCTGTCGTATCACTGTAGACTGCTGACTTTCTATCCCTTTTGGCTGGGAGCAGGTAATTCATGCTTGCTCAAATTTATTTCAACATTGTTTTACCTCCTCAACTGGCCTCCTGTGCAGACAGTGGGGATTGAAGCTGTTGACGTGCAGCACGTGAATGGCACATTTAATACTCAGGTGATGCAGCTGACTGGTGACTTTCAGAAAGAGGAGGTCATTCTGTGAAGGAGAGAGACTTTTAGGTGGCACAGAACACACACCAAAACAGATATTCTCGCCAAAAAGAAAGAGTTTAAATTTGCTGTGCAGTTTTATATAGCACTACAGTAACTGTGGTTTAGGGAAGATGAAAGTTTATACTTTAAAGAAGTTTTGGGTTTTGTTAGGGTGGAAGTTTGGAGTGGGTTCTGTTGTTCGTTTATTGGGGTTTTTTTTTAACACTGCACCCTAGCAAGACCTGGCTAAAAAATGAAGGCAGAAGTGTAGCCTGTTAAGGCAAATCCAGGCCTTAATTATCCAGACTTGGGCAGAGAATGGGAAGAAAACTGTGGCTGTGTGTGGCTCATGGTGTGCTGTGGATGTGGTCAGAGCTGTACAAATCACTGGATTTTCTGCTGTTACTTTGCTGAATATTGTTGCTAACTTGGTGTGGAGAACAACGAGCTCCACAGGTTACATGTAAAACAGGTAATTTTACTTTTAATTGTGGTGTGATACATGATATTGAAAGAAGGACTTTGCAGAAGTTAGCCCTAACATGTGACTTATTTTATGGACCTTAGGAACAAATTCCATGTACTAGGCAGCACAAAGGAGTTATCACTGTCTTGCAAAAATTCTTTAACTGCTCACATTCAAAGGAAAATTTTAAAAGTTTTTGCTTATTCAGAAGTTAAAACTGGTAAAACTGAGGAAAAAGGACTGTACTTACCACAGTTAAGTACTGCAACATCCTCCCATCTACTCTGGATTCATGAAACTGGTCTTTGTACTGAGGCAAGCCAATGTCATCAAGCCACCCTGCAGATATGAGAGCAATGGGGAACTAAATCCAGATCAGTGAGAATGAAGCCCTTCTCCCCTCTTGCCCGGCCTGCTTTGAGGCATTCAGGTAGATCATTCTACCTGTTCCCCTTTCCT
The DNA here is from genome assembly GCF_963513975.1 of Fringilla coelebs. NCBI lineage: Eukaryota > Metazoa > Chordata > Aves > Passeriformes > Fringillidae > Fringilla > Fringilla coelebs. The sequence continues at coordinate 59,742,474 of NC_140034.1, read as the reverse complement.
GAGGACAGCCTCTCGCCAGCAGCCTGAAAGCAATTCCCACCAACCAGCTTTGTCCACAGCAGCCCTGTGGTATTTGATTTTACAACAGGTGATGGAGCACATCCTCTTGCAGCACAATGGAGCTCGTCCTAGCCTGAGCCCACCCATTTGATTTCCTGCTCTCTGACGGGCTCCCCATGGAAGAACATACCACAGGCTGTATGTTTGGATGTCAAGAGCAACACAAAAATCCTCAATTCTTCTATGGGAAAACTTGGTGCTTTTTAAAAGATGTTTGGTAAGTGTTTAAACATGAATCAGGCTGCCCTGTCATAGAGGTGGGAGAATTTCCTTCCCAACCAACCCCAGGAGAGTCCCAACACTCACGTGTCACCCAGATATGATCAAGTTGTGCAGACTTCTCATCTTGTTTTGCATTTATGGCTTTAATGGCCAAAACCAATTTCTTCCTGTGCAGTGGATGCTTTATTCCCATTTCCTGGAACAAAAAACATTAACAAAAAGTTTGCCCTGCCTCTGGCTCCTTTCCTCACGTGAGGTAACTATGAAAATTGATAATATGGATTTCAGAAAGGTAGAGCCAATGGTTTGGAGGTGGGACAGAGCCAGCAGGTGGAGAGCAGCAGGGATTACCTTTTCCATGTCCTGAGGTGTGGCAGTTAACAGCGTGTGGCCTGATGTCACCCACTGCCGGGCAAAAATCACGTACTGGCCCAGGCCAAAGTCCTCCAGCCAGTTACAAACTCTTTCAGTGCTCCACTGAGCAAAGGGGGCATTGTGGTCGCTGAAAAGCACAAGAAACATGGGGAAAATCTTAAAGGAAAGAAGGAATGTCCATATTGGAAAGCTCATGATGTGCCAGAGGCAGCACAGCAGCAGATCTGTCGGGGTGCTGTGTTCTGGGGAGTCCTGGGAATTGGGCAGCCCAGCCACAACCTGTGAACAGCTGCAGGGAAGATAAAAATTTCCCATCTTCTGTTTGAAAAGAGGGAAAAGAAAATTGCTGAATCCTCATCGTTATGGAGATGAGGAGGCAATTATTATCTTTGTTCTTTAACAAGGTGAAATTTCTGACACTCCACCAATCAGCTGCACTTGCAGCTGGAGGAGTGCAGGCAGGGGATGATTTTGCTACCAGGGAAATTCTTTCCAGCTGTTGTGGAATTCCCCGTGGACCGAAATGCTTAGGCAAAGTCCCCAAGAGAAGGGTTTGGCTGTCGGGCACATTTAACAGCACCAGGCTGTGCCAGGGGCAGGAGGAGGAGCTGTTACCTCTTCTGGCCTTTGGTGTCCTTGGATCGGGATAAGCGAGGTCCAGCTGTTGCCCGGAGACCTCCCCTCCTGAACTCTGCCAGCCCCAGGTCGTCTGCAGGGAAGTTACCTGACTGAGTTCTTCGAATTCTTGCAAGACAAGAGTGCCACGACAGGACTGTTAGCTGCTGACAGAGGATGTGTGTTCTGCATGGAAACTACAGTGACAACTGACAGCTCTGTGGATCTCCCTGGAAACCACAATTGCCAAATTCCAGAGGCAGCTGAAGGAGTTCTAGGAAATTCAGTCTGGACCTAGCTCTGGAGGAAAGCAGCTGTAACACTTTGATCCAATTAATAATCCAGACTGTGAAATGGCTGCTGCTGTTGAAGCAGATCAAGTGGACACAGTGCAACTGTGCCCTGCTTTCTGTTCCTTCTGTTTTCCCTTTTTTTTTTAACCTAGTGTCTTTCGTAATGAGCAAATTGCTACAATTTAATTTTTCATGGCTAATAAAACTGCTGGCATGCTAAATTAATAGCATTAAGATGACAGCAGTGCCTTATTTCTTTCACCAGCATGATGCTGTGAACACTCCCAACATTTTTTCCACCCCACTGTGTGCATAAGGACACACCTGTGCAATCCCAGAGCTGCTTTTGCTCCCCAAGTTTTAGTTTATTCTTGCTATAGATAATTGTAGATTTTCCCGGGAATTCATTCTCAGCTGAAATGCGTTGACAATGAATTAAAAAAAAAACAAACAAAAAAAAAGACCTTACTTTCCCCAGATTTTCTTGATCCCTTTTGGACTCTTTCTGTTTTCTGGAGCCCATGGAGATTGTGGACCTGAATCCGTTCCCGAAGAGAGAGGCGAAAGGTCATCCGAGACCGCTGTACCATCCATGTTCTCTGTTTCTCCTGGGTTAAGAACAGTAATACAGTCACATTTTATACTCATTATTGATAAAGTTGTTGTCTGGGAGGCTGATGTTTAAATGCAGGACGTGATACGAAAGTAGAGATACCTATAAAATCATTCTTTTTTAAAAAAAAACCAAACATGCTCAGAAGGTGAAAAAACAGCTGGACATTTGATTTAAAAAATTAAAAAAAGAAAATAATAAAATATTGGGTAAAATAATTCTGTTATTTCAGTCTTTTCTATTTAACTATGTTATTTAAATTAATTGAAGGTCTTCTTGCCTGCTCTTAATACCTCAGCTCCTCCATCAAAATCATTGGGAATTTTTCTAAATTCGGTGAAAGAACGAAACCAGGAATAAGTGCCATAAAAAGAAACCCCATGTGAATGCCACACAGCAGGAGCTGTTACTTCATTTCAGTACTGCACGTGAGGAGTTCAGTCCAGGGGGCCCAGCTGGGATTAGTATTTCATAGGGAAAGGGAGAGGGAAAGGAGAAAAAAACCAAGTAAGCAGCAAACTGAGTGTTAAAGTTGCATCTTGTTTGGATACAGTACCTAGCACGGGTGCACTGACACTCCTGCCGCGATCTTCAGTCATCCCAAGAAGCAGAAAGCCAGATGGAGAAGCAAAGAAGATACAAAACACCAGCAAAATAAAGTTACAGAAGGGCAAAGTAGTTAAGCTAAGCATTTAGAGCAGAAACAAAAAGAAAAGAAGCAGTTATTCATGGAAGTGAATAGGCATTGGTGTGCACAAGCCCCAAGAACTCTGTACAGATCATCTGAAACAGGTAGGGATGGAAATGGATCTGTTTGGGCTTTCCTAACTATTCTTGGAAAGTTTCAGCTCTTTAAGCAAAAACTACAGAGCTCTACGAAGCCTGCAGAGTATCTGAAATGAAGCAGTGGCTAAGATTGCATCAAAAAATTGCTCTGAAATACAGAATTGGAGGTGGAATGAATTCACTGCATGTGCAAGAAACAAACCAACCTGCAGAAAAAATTCTCTTAACTCCATGTATCTAAGAAGCCATTGCTTGTTTCTAGAAAAAGAACATTTTCCTTTTCAAGCTCACCCACCCTTGGAGAATCCTGCAGTTAAAGACACTTCAGCATGGCTCATGCATTGCCTGCAAAGTTGCCATCACAGAAAAGCTCTTTCAAAACCCCTAAACAACCACAACCTATTGCAACCTTGAAACTGCAGTGTGCTAGCAGCTTTAGGGACCACGAGGCCTTAAAATAAACCCACCAAAGGAAAAAACTACAGCCAAACAAAAAAAACCCCACTGTAATTTTTAAAGTGCAGGAAGACCAGAATCCCAAGGGTTACTCTTGTGCCCGAGCTCCCAAGCCCTTCAGGCCTAAAAATACCTGGTCCTGTGCCTCACTCTTAACACCTTCTTGTCAACAAATCTGTGCTTAAAGGTGCCACTGAAAAGAAATTAATTCAGGATTCCACAGGGCTGTGGTTGTAGAAGGGAAATATATTTGTAGTTCCAAATTCCACGGATGTTTTTCTGCATGTAGTAAATTAAATTTTCACTAGTGGGTCCCCCCATAGCTAAGCAACCAACAGTGCTGATAGAGAGATTTTTACCCAAAATTTTCATGATGATTTTGATGATTGCACTATGAAGTTTCAAGTGGCATTGTCAGGTAAAAAAAAAAAAAAAAAAAAAAAAAAGAAGAAAAGAAAAAAACCTCAAAATTAAACTCATCCCTCGTTCTGCCATGAGCTGTGGGACCATTTTTGGTATTTGTTAAAAAAAAAAAGAAAAGAAAAAAAAGAAGTAGCAGGACATTCCCTGAGTGAGCCACGTGAACATCACAGCGCATTGCTCTGGCACAGCCGATTCCATCCCATGCTATGCCCCAGCCCCTCAGACAGTTTGATGTTCCCTCTGGGGGAGGCACAGGTACATACTCAGGCCAGGGATGCTGCTGTCATCGTTGTCACTGGTGCCACATCCCTCTGGGGAGCTGTACATGCCCTGCTCTCCGTTCTGCAGGGCTCGGGGCAGCTTTCCCGGCAGCGTTTGGTACTTGCTGCCTTTCCCCACTGGCTTACTCTGTTGTTTTTAAAAGAGGAAAAGATAAAATAAATACAAAATTCAAATTGCTCACAGCCTCTGCAACACAACGTTCTTAAAACTGAGAAAAAAGTATAGTTCAAAATGACTCCACTCCCTGCAAGTTCCTGCTTACAGACAACTCAGTTTAAACCCATCCATCAGCTGACAGTTTCCTAGCTAAGACACAGCCTTGGCTTCCCCCATCTGCTCCTCCCACTTCATCCACTCTGCATTGCTTTAAAATATATGTTAAATATTAACTGGTTTTGCCATAAGAATTTTTCTAGCTGTCTCCTTTTCCTCCAGGACCCTGTCACTATTTTATTGTTTGATCTTTCCAAGGTCAACTTTGATAGCACCAAAAATGTGTCTAGTTAGTTCTCAGATCATTTTTTCTCCCCTATTTTCCACCAGACTTTCTCTGTTTCTGCCTAACAACTGTATCTCACTGGAATTCAACCCAAAAGTATTTGTACACCTCAAATTTCCACAAATGTATTTCCTACCACCATTAATGACAGTAAAAGAATCAAAGCCAAAGTTAGGGTACAGAAATTTAACTTTTGTAAGGACAAAAATTTCTTTGCATAGACAGAAATGTAAATGTGAATTTATTTTTTTTTTAAAGAATTATTGCTAAATATAATTGCCAGTTCTATCACAGAACCTAATTTTCCTTGCATTCAAGTGATATCTACTTGGGCACCTTGCTCCTTTTACAAGGCTAGATGAAATGTTTCCATAAATCTGATAGTTTTGAGCCTAATAAGTTAATTTTCCAGGCAAAGCACATGTTTCACAGGAGCACTTAGCCTACAGTTTGGGAAATGGCTTGTTGGGATTTCTTCAACACTGAATCCAGAGGAAAAGATGGACAAGCCAACACTCTGGGTGAAAGCTGCAGGACAGGGATGCTTTTTGAGACAGGCAGTGTACCTGCAGCTCCAGCTGCCATTATAAGGGGGAGTGGTGTACATCCAGTATGTGTTTTGGAATAAACTCCCACTGGGAGATGTTTCAGTATCAGAATGGAGGTTTCATAGGAAAACTCTGCACTGGAAATAGGCAAACCATATTTAGTACAGAGAAAAGTACAGCGTGATCCTATTCAGTAACCCCACTCTGACAAAATTTTTTCAAAACATTGTCTGTGACAGGATGATACATTAAAAATTCTGTGAGACAACCACTGCTTTATCTGTTCTTATTCCAAGGCCTAGAGGATTCTTTGGATACTACAGCTGCAGGCCAGATTGCTCAGGTCCTCAACTCCTGCTCCTTTTTGGCAGGAGTACACCCCGACTCGTACCAAAAAAGATTGTGTCTTACATCAGCAGTGTGTATTCTGAGACTGACTGACCTCAGCTCCGTGTAACAGGCTTCTAGATAAAAAGTAGAAAACCAAAACATTTCCCTCTCAAATCTTGACCCCCTGTGTTGTTTGTCAGCACTGGAACTATGCAAACATTTTGAAGAGAAAAGGAATGTAAAATGCGAACCAGCCATACCACCACAGCACCTCACACCACACCACACCAGAGAATTGTTAGGGAAGGTTGCAGTTAATATACCTCTTGTTCTACAACAGGCTGTGCTGGTTTTCCATCTACATACTATGGAGTTTCAGGGAGGGCAATTTCAAAGTTTTGTGGAAAAAAGCAACAGACAAATGTTAGTATTAACATACATACATACATGGAACATCAAATGTAGTCTTATTGCTATAGAGATGGTGCTCAGTGTAATATATTACCAGGACCTCTTAATTTAATCTCAATCCAATGTTTAATACTAATTGTGTTTGTTCATTCCCCACTCTACAAAATTCCTGAGTTCTGTTGTGATCAAAGGAATTTTGCTATTTTCAGGTTTCTGGGTGGTCCCATTAGAGTTGCTTTGAGCTGGGAACACAACAGCTGTTTAACAGACCAATATGAAAACAACTGACATAAAATAATACACACAATCCTGTATGGATCCAGCTGAAACCATAAAGAGCTCTGACAGAAACCAGGAGATAAAAATTCCCTCACAATTAGGTCAGGGACACCGATGTGGTTTATTATTTTATTATTATTCTTGCTGGAAGCAGGGGGACTTTGAGCTTTGAGCAAGGCAGAACAACTCCAGCATAAATGTGTAGGTCCAGCCTTAACCCAACACATCACAGAGAAATATTCAGAATTTTGGTTAAGGCAAGAATATAACCAAAGGTTATGACAAGAAAACCTTTATCAGTTCTCCATGGAATGAAATGTGAGTTCTGATTTGTCACGTGTGACTACAGTCAAACGAATGCAGCACAAATTTCATTCTATTTGGTCACTACCATCTCCAGCAATTCAAGAAAAATATGAAAATATTTAAGAAAAAAATTTAAAAATTTAGGAACTGGAGCAATCCAGTTCTTCATGACTGGTATCTGGTGTCAATGGCATTACTGGGTCTAGGTCACCTGGTATTAAGCCTAATTTGGGTACAGAAAAAAAACCAACAGTCTCACAAAGCAGAGTTACAAAAGTGTAGAAAAATGTCAGTGTACATAATGACAAAACAAGACTGTGGACCACAATGTAACATGACTGAGCAAACCGAGAAGATTTATTCTGGAGTGGAATTAAAGCCCTTGAAGTGCTCCTGCTGCTTTAACTAAGGAAGCATCTCTGCCAACTTCAGGAATGCCTTTTGTAACAGAAAGCTCAGGGAAAACACTGTTACATGCACACACCCAAAAAGGATTCCTATGTGGAAATAGCCAGTCTCAACATTTAGCTCCTTTCAGGATTAGCTAATATTTTTGGTGATTTGGAAGTAAAATAGATTTAAAAAACCCTATAAACAAAATAATACTGCAGTTTAACAAAATGACTCCTCATTATTTCTTGAATTTCACTTAAATATTTTTCTCTCAGGGCAAAAACTGAATTTGAATTTGAACATGGGTGTGTCAACCAGCTTAGAAATGGGGGGTGGGGAAAAGAACCTGAGCTGTTTTAGGGCTCTTTCCCCACATACAGAGTTAATGGTGGCTCCTGTATGCATAGCAAAAATATTTATAGTTGATCTTTGTCTTTTAGTTGTGACATTAAACACCAGAAGCTGTGATTACAAATAAACCAACCTTTTCCAAGGATTCGCTCTGCAAGTCTTCTAAACTGCTGGATTTTTTTTTCTGTGGAACCCTTAAAAAAGGCACAGGCAAAGAAGCAGCAGTCAATACAACACAGTTTGTTTGCATCTCACCAGTGTCTCATGCACCACAGCTGCATAAGTCACAGAATGTCTGCATAAAACATAGCTCAGAATTAAGATATTTGTTCATTTTATTGTGCTTTTAGTCTGAAAATCATGGCATGGAGAACAGCAATAGAGATGAAGGCAGAAAAAGCAACAAGGCATCCCCTGACCAGCAGTGAAAGGCAGCCATGCCCCGTGGGCAGCTGTGGTCTTGTTCCTCTAGATGATTTAGAAACTCTTAACAAGCACAGCAATAACTCTCTGTGAGCAATGTGAACCTTTAGGGATTTTAGAAAGGGAAATTGTTTTACATTTTGGTGAAAGTTACTTATTCTTACCTATTCGTGACTTCCAAAGACTCTTCTTGCTGAGAGGTTAAATTACTTGAAGGTACTGGAGTGTTTCCACTTTAAATGGAAAAAAATTTATATATAAACATATCGAAATATGATATATAAATATATTTTATATCAATAAATAAAAACACAAATATATATAACATAACACATAATAATAGAATATATTTCATGTATTATATATTTATATATTTATAATATATTAGAAATATATTCCTATAGTAAAAATCTATCTTATAGAAATATGTAATAAAAAATATATAAAAATGCTGAATTATTCCTATAATTGAAACCTTAAATATCTAAGCATTGCAAACCTCCACAACAAGCACAGCTTTCACAAGTGCCCCAAACTGCAGCAGAGCCAAGAACAGTCAAGAGAAGAGGCCAACAGTTAAACAGTCTAAATAATACAATTTAGCACCACAGGAGAAAGAAAGGTCTTGCCTGATTTCCACGGCTTTGTGTGGCACTGGAGGGAGCACAGCTGGTGACAATTCTCCTGCAGAGGCCTGGGTAAGACACAAGAGTTTCAATCCTGTAGCTCTGGTGTCTTCTGCTGAATCTACTGTGCCCATACCAAGGAATACAAAAATTCTGCCAGGGCTGAACCCTCACCCACATTACTGCAGAGAAACCAATAGCAAAAAATCATCTCTGCAGCAGAACCTGCTTGTAGAACATCTGTACCTCTGTTTTCAGTAATTCCCCTTGAAAGTTATTCAGAAGATTCCACTTCCTTAAAGTTGCCTCAAGTTCCTCTTCGCTGCCACCAGAGACAGGAGAGCCTGAAAGCATTAGAGAGTAGAAAGGGAGAGAAATAGGCAAAGTTTGTTCTCTGCAGTATCAGCTCAACTATCCAGAGCACCATGGCTTGCTCCTTGCTTCTTTTTATTTATTGACTTAATGAATGTTCAGAGAGAGATTTACTCTCATTCTCTATTTGGTGTGTTAAATACATTCACTCTCATTCTCTATTTGGTGTGTTAAATACATTCACTCTCATTCTCTATTTGGTGTGTTAAATACATTCACTCTCATTCTCTATTTTTGTGTGTTAAACACAAGTTTCCATTCTGCCATGCAAGGCCTAAAAATATTGTTATTGCTTGTTATTGGGATGGTGTGCATGGAACAAAACTGTCCTTTCAGAAGGTCGGGTATCCCAGATTCAATTCAGGGCTGAAAATTATGGTGGCAACTTAAAATGAGATTGCCCTAAACCCCACTCCACTTCCTACACTGTAAATGAGAAATGGGACACAGATTTTTTTTTTTCCTCCTCAGATTGTGAAGTTAAATACACAGAACTGTGTACAGCAAAGCAATGTGGGTTTTCAGTTTTTCCTTCCAAACAAAACTTGTCTTGTCAGCTGTCAGGGTTTTTCTCAGTGGAAGGGAAATGAGTTCTCCCTCTCTAGGATCATTTTATGCTGTGAAGCATGGCTGGTGGTCACAGGTCATAATGGTCACAGGAAACACCACATAAACTAAAAATAAAAGCAGGAAATAATTCCCAAGCCATTTTACCATGGGCTGCAATCATTATGTCCTTGACCCTCCTGTACTGGCTTAGCAGTAGTGTCAGCTCCTCTATCCGACGGTCCTGTGGAAAACATTAAATAAATTAAATTACATTTTAAATCCTTCATTTTCAACTGCAGAAACACTGTACTACATCTCTGTGATTTTAATGAAAACAGGCTCAGTCCTTCACATGCCTTGTAAGGAATGTTATTTGCCTTTGTACATAATATTTGCTGGACAATGTGAAATTATAGTTGTAGGGAAACCAGAGGAGTTTGACATTACAGCTTTTTTGAGAAATAAATGTTATGAGCGACAGTAATGTTCTCCAGAACTGCTGTTTCCCTGTCTGGATTCCCTGCTTGCTAAAGGAAGTTTTCTGGGACGCATGTTATTGTCTGTGTGATCATATATGGGTGTGCCACCATCCAGAAAAATCCCATGGCTTGATTTGTTACCAAAGATGACAGTCTCCTGAAGAATGAATCCCCTTTCTCATTTAGTCCTTACAGGAAATGTGTTATTTGGAACATTTCAGAAATTCAAAACCATAATTTCATTCTTAACATAGAACAAGGATTATTTTCTCACCTTTTCTTCATTTGCAGCCAATAATGTCTCCATTCCTATCTTCAACCTCTGAACTTCTTGGTCTGAAAATGTTTTAAAATGTTGTAAGGGAAGTAAGACTTGTTCTGTTTACTGTAAATAGATGTTTTGTGATCCTTTCCCTTTGTTCTTACTAATAATGAAAACCATGTCAGTGGCGTGGCCAGTGCACTACTAAATTACATTTAGTGTAGATTTTTTTCAGAAGCTGAACTATAAAAAGTACTGCACAACACAAACATCCTGGTTTTGCTTACAAAAGACTACGTAACACTATTTTAAACTATGAAAGTCAAGCAATGGAAAATAAAAGAAACACTGAAGCTCGTTTTGCAAAAGATGAGAGTGTGTTTGCTGTTATAGACTTAAGGAAATAATTTAAGGTAGGATTGAAAATATATTCCATCTGAGAAGTAGCTAAAGTACATCCATGAACTTGGGAATGAAAAATAACAAAAAACTGGTTTGATAGAAGGAAATTCTCTAAAATGTTATTTACCTAAATGTTTTAGTATGGGCAACTTGGTTTAAGTCTATGTTATGAGCTAATGGAGACTTTCCTCGCACACAATTTAGTGATAGAGGCTATGCAGTAACGTTAAAATTAAGTCAATTAAAACACCCTCTCTGAAACTGATGAGATTGTCAAACACATCCTAACTTTGCTGAACCAAGTCTCTCATTTTTCCCTACACAATAGTGCCAGCAAACCTTCCTGAGTAAACCAAGTGTGATGGAGACAGAACCTGAAATAATTCCTGTCTCGTAACTACCACCTCCAGCTATTTATTTGGACATTAAACCAGACACAACTGTCCCCAAAAAACCATGAAAACAGATATGGCAGCAGGCAGGAAGGGAGAGAGGGGAAAGAAAAATCAACATTGCCAAAGAGCATCTGTGAAAAAAGGTTTTACAAATGAAGGTTGAACACACAATGTCATAGCTAAACTATTTGAAAAAGCTGTAATTAGTTTTTATTGCAGGGATTCTGGAAAGTGCACACCTTGCAATGATTAAGTTTAAAACATGCTTATGAACCTCACAGGTGTTTTCTCAAAGAAGAGACACAGGACATGCACAGGCACAGCCAAATCAAAAACTAAAGCCAGCAGGCAGTGGGCAAGCAACTGGGAGACTTTTAAAAAAATCACAGGCCTACTAATTTCTCTTTATAAATATTAGACTTCAAAGAGGACTGGTGTCAAGGTAGATTTAAGCACACTAAAGCAAATTTTACTTACAGTATTCATTATCATCAAGTATGGGGACATTTATTCAGATTTTTTTTTTTTTAATTTAATGCAGTGATCTAAAAAATAAGAAAGCCTCAATCCTCCCCTCCAAAGAGGAAGGCTTTCAATTAAAGCTGTCTTTTCTGTTATTAAATGGGGTTTACATATGTGCAAATAAAAGGAGGCAATTGTTAAGTTTTGGCTCTGTTAACCTTGACAACGTCCTTTGAAGTCCAGCAATGTGATTTGTGAACCTCTGACCTTTATTTCTGCAGTGAAATCTCACTGAGCAGGGAAAGGAGCTGTCTGCTTGCTGCAAGCAGCGAATGCAGCGTCTCGTGTGCGTTACAATTAGACAGCCAAATCTAAACAAACATGGAATTATTGCTGCAGGTGGCATCTGAGTTAACATTGGTGTGAAAGGAGCAGTGACATAAAGCCAAAAGGGAATTGCAAGGCTTACGTTTTTCTTTTAGCCTTCTCCTATAAACTTCCTCTACGATGGGAAGTGGTGAGAGTCAAGTAAAGTATGTAGAAAAAGCACATATTAGATCAATTTTGCAATTTAATTAGGATATGCATTCTAGCATACTACAAGTACATTCACATCATTTTTAACTTTATTTGAGAAGACCGCCTAAAATTCTGCTCAATCAGTAATTTCTGTTAGTTTGTTTTCAGAAGGATTGTTACTGTTTCCATTCAAATACAGTCTAAGTGCTTTCCTCGAATGGAGCCCACGGATTTTGTAGAGGGTTTGATTCTTCTGCCACTGGGATCAAGGACAGTTTCACCACACTTTTAGAAGCTGAACACCGCTGAGCTCTAGATTTACTGTCATACCACTATCTTTCTTTTGAAATACCCTAAATTATTTGGGGCTCTCACAGAAAATACATACTTCTATTAGTAGAAGGGTTCCTCTACCAAGCACTGCTGTTAGAAAAACTAATTTTCTGGTTAGACATGCAGCTCTCTACATGCACAAGCTCTGCAGCTGGGTGAGATCACCACAAGGAGATGTTAAGTCACTCTGTTGGAATGAACCAGAGGAGGTTCTTGGGAAGCCCTGGGAAGGGGGAAGCACAGCACATGGAAATTCACATCCTGGCCAGGGCAGCCTTGGGAAGCCTCAGTTAACACCCACAGAAACTGTTAGAGCAGCAAAGCTGATGCCCTGTGCTAAACTGCACACAAATACTCCTGCATGGCTGAGTCTTGGTGCTGTAGAGGAAAAAGGTCCCTAATTCCATATTCTCCTGGCCCAGCAGTTGGCAGGAGCCCCAGGGAGTGAATATTTCAGAGAAATGTGGCACCACTGGCTGAGACCAAAGGCTAAACAAACTGGTTTGCTTGCCATTGACCTGTGTCAACGGAGACAAACAGAAACCTGCAATAGCACAGAGCCCTAAACCAGCCCAGGCTGGACACTGAAAATGCAAACTTTCATGGGACAGGGAGCCTGAATGAGACACGGCCATGAAGAAAGGAAGTAATGACTTTTAGGATGTTTGGACATTGTAACACTAGGCTTAGCTACTACTGTGATCCTTTTTTTCCCCTTGTACACCAGAAACTGTAAGGATTTTTCAAAGAAATTTTCAAGGTGTACCTGAAAAATAAATTCCCATTGAACTACAATGAGTCTTTACAATTATAAATAAAACACCAACAGGAAAAGTTTCAAGGTCCTGAGGTTACTTATTTCAATTTGTGCTGCCTCTAGACTGGAATGGAATTTCACACATTAAAGGCCTCTACTCTACCAGAACACAGAATGAATTGACATTGCTTTTCCTCCCTTAATAAATTTTAAGTCCATTCTTGCGTTTCTTCATATCTCTTTGCAATCCTATGCCAAGCTGCTACCAAAGCAAACTTAAAGTAGGGTTCTGGACTTTTAATTTTGTTTCCCCTCCTCTTACCTCTTTCTGCCACTTCAGAGTATGAGGAGGTCCTGGAGAGCTGACTTTGCAAGCGTTCTATCTCTGCATCTTTGAGAGCCAGCTGCTCCTGGAGCTGGGCTATCTCAGCCTGCAAAAGAGCACAGCAAAGCCAGAATAACTTCCCCACCCATTGTCTGGGAGTCTTTCCCAGGAACCAGGAGATGTCTGAGGGAGGCTGTGATTGAGGTCAGTTACCAGCTCAGGATATTTCACAAACACTAGGACAACTACACATATTTATGCTGCTATTGCTATTAGAGAAGCTCATTTTTCCCCATGCAATTAGCTCTTGGAGAAGGCAGACTAAAATTTCCAAGGATTTGTGTAGGTAAGGAAACTCTGGAAAGCTCTCAATGCTACAAAGTTGGTAGTAGTAGTAATAATAATAATAATAATAATAATAATAATAATAATAATAATAATAATAATAATAATAACAACAACAACAACAACTACTACTACTACTACTATTATAGGGAACTCAAACTTTGATATCTAAAAGATATCAAAGGATTTTAAAAATTTTATTTATTATTTATTTTATTATTTATTTTATTATTTATTTTTATTTTTAATCCTAGTTACTACTTATTAGTATAACTGAGAACCTATTAATACTGAGCCTTCTCTGCAAGATAACAAAACTGTTTTTCCTCAAAACAGCAAACAGGGTAGAAGGAAAGGACAGCCTGGAAAACCACCACACACATGCAATAGAATACCATATTAATTTACATTTACTGGAGATTTAGGGATGCCACCCAATTTGGATAGAAAATCCCACATGAAAAAGCTCAACAAGACATAGGGAGAATAATTCTGTGATTGTTCAGCTTGAAATGCTGTGATTCTAATCTGTTTTTTGTATTGATGAGAAAAACTGCTAGCAGCATATTTTAGTAAGTCAGCAGTTTGATAAGATTTTTTCCAGAGGTCTCAAAATAATTGCGCGTCAACATTCTACATTTCCTCTGTAAAAGCACACCAAGCGAAGAAAAAAGCAAAGAAAAAGGACAAAAAACGCCCATGAACGCGACCAGTTTCCCAAAATAAAATAAAGCAGGAAAGATGCAAACCACCAAAGAACGTTATCCAAACAGGGAGAAACACGGATTAATTAATACACAAACTTATTGTCACCAGGAAGCAAGCGGTTGGATTGCAGGATAATGCTCTGCCTAAAATTCCACGTGGAATAGAAGAATCTGCCTTGTTGCATCTCTGAAGGGCTCCTACGCTTCCCACTGACTAATATGCTTTTTATATCCAGCCATGGATTTATTCCAATTTCTCATCTAAGAAGCTGGAACAACAGGAAAACAAAAGCTTGCAGACCACTTCATACCAGATCTGGATTTGCCTCCCCTGCTTTACTCAACCTCAGAGCTCTTTCAAAGGCTCTCTTTTCCCTTAATATCTAATTCCTGTCATCTCTGATTATTTTTCTGCTTCCTCTCTCTCCTTGTACTTTTCTTCCTGTCCAGTCCTGCACCTTCTCTCCCTCAGTGGGTTTTATGATTCTTCTTTCCTATTTTCCTTCTGCTCCTACTTTTTCCATAATTTCTGTCTTGGCAGCTGGCCACACGCTGCTTGAGAAAATATTTTCCCAAAGACTGTTCATCTCCACCACGTCAGAGAAAACATTTTCATGGACTGAAGAACTATTATCTTAATGAGAAAAAAGACATGACAGCAACATTCTGTTATTCATCCAAGAATTCTCAAAAGAAAGAAATGCTAATACAAATAATAGCTGTTTGTCATGTCTGGATCAAGCTATCAGGCATTAAATAGAAAATTCAGTTTAATAATTTGAAATGTTTCTCCAAGATTCAACCACAAGTCAAGAGTCAGTCATTCATATCAACAGGGATTATTACACAAATGAAAGGAGATGTGATTACAGCACAAGAAGGAAAAATTGTATGGTGCTTTTTAATCCAGTGGAAAAGGGCTAAAAACCCAAACTAGAAATAACAGCGAGAATGTTCCACTAGAAAAATTAATTGCTGGGGAAAATGATTAAATGTTTGACATGTCAAGTTTCTCCAGATTATGATCCAACAGCTTTGCAGGACTTAAGGTCAACAAAAGTGTAAGGCAGCCGTGCAGTGTGATATACACAAAGTCAAAGCAGATGATCTAATAGTGTATTTTGGGCTTAATGTCTGTGAAAACAAATTCCATAGTAAGCAAACACCCAACAAACTTTGCATGCCTCTTCAGGAAAGTATATCCCACAGAGGCTTGTCACCATTACACAAATCAAGGCCAGGAAGCCTTCAAAGAAGCCTTTACTCTGAGCAGCTCTTTGCAAGTCAAAATGCCTTTTGTGGTTCCCTAAAATAAGAATTGCAAGAAGTACCAGACTGAAAACTGCATGGAGGGAGCAAAAGGCACAAAGAAAGCTACACCACCTTCAAACCCAGATATTTATTCCAAAGATGGTTAAAGAAAATTTGATTTCATGGCTACCCTGCGCAAAATAAATGCCAGAAAAGTAAATATTAATGAGAAATGGAGCATATCTCTTCCCAGCTGATAGATGCATGTCATTAGAAAATGCCAGAGATTGTGCTTACTTTAGTTGCTTTCAATTTCCACTCATACTGATTTCTTTCGTTTTCCAGTTCTTCCACTTTAATTTTGAGGTGTCTGAGCTCCTGTAACAAACCCTGCAGAGGAAGAAGGGAATTAAAGGCAAGGCTTTTCTGGCAGATATTAATTTTTCCCAGTCCTGAATTACAGATCATGCATGAACCACACAGTGTTCAACGTTGAACTGCCGCACTAAAAACTCTGGCCTGCACTAAGAAGCTATCCCTTAAATGTCCCTTCTCCCATTCCTTGATAGAATCTTACTCATTCTAAAGGACAATATTATTAAAACCTTGATGGAGCTCTGACAAGACTTAATGCCTTAAAATGAACTGAAGAAAAGAACAATTTGGAGGAGTAACCCAATTTTGGACTCCTGTGCAGTACATACGTTAAGCACCACACTAACATCTTGGATTACATTAAGATTGATTTGGAATGACTCCTAGATTTCACTCTCAGATTATTTCTCCAACCTAAAGCCTGTAGTTCTAATAGTCCATTAAGCAGCTCTGCATAAAAACAAGCCCAGAAACAACAGCACTATTTTCAAAATATGTGTAACACACAGAACAGTTATTTTTATAATATAAACCTATGAGAGGAATTACTGAAAAACCTCCCTCACAATACAAGAAGATTACTTTTGAGTTCTGGGCATGCAAATTTTAGCCAAAGAAATGTGGCAACAACTTGATTTGAAATCAAGTATTAAAATGTTTTTTACTAGGCATACCACTATCATTCCACCTTCAGTGATATGAAGCCATTTATTCAAAGTAACTTTTGTTTTGCCATGTGACACATTTTTCATCAAATACAACCAGGATCTGTTATGTAAATGCTGGTACCTGCTAATGGCAGGGAATAAACAAAACCATGATGGATTTGCTATTTTAAAAGCACCAGCAGATTATTTTTATTATGTCTCTTTTAATTAGGAAAAGAAAGGGTACATGTCAGAGAGTCTTAGTTGAGATTATTTGATACCTGTGTTAAGCTTTTAAGATACCCAGGAATTAATAATCTGTGTTCAGAGGACTGATTAGGCCACACCATCAAGCACAGCTGGGGTGGCATCATCATGAGGAACAGCCACAAACTACAAACCATGCCAGCATGCTGCACAAAATCAGACAAATCTCAACCCCTAAATCAAAAAAAAAAAACCCACACCACACCAGCACTGCAGACTTACAAGTGAAATGGAAACTGTGAAAAGTCTGAAAGGGGTGGTTGGGTTTTACAGATTTCTGTGCTTTAGTAGACAGCCATCAATGGTGACCAAATTTGTCCCAGTAATTGGGGCAGAGAGCCTGGGGTGAGATTTTTTTTTTCTCTCATCATTTTTTATGGCACTCTCGCTCTTTGCTAATGAAAGCCACACAGATTAATGCCAAAACATTCCCAAGGCAGCTCTGGTTAGTGGAATTTAATTTCTGCAAGAGGGAGAAGAGGCAATACAGAGGCTTCTGCCAAGGGGAGCTTCTCGTACTTCACACCGAGAGCAATTCTTCTGGCCCAGGGGCTCTACTGATCTTGCACCAGATTGAGGACCATTAGGGGTCAAGTCTGCTTTCCTATCTTGAGACTTTCTTTCTTGGATCCTACTATTAATTTCCAGCTGCAGTCTACACATCTGCTCCTGTAGGTCACTGATCAGGTTCACTACTGACTGAAAACACAGGAGGAAAGGGAGAAAAAAAAAGACAAAAAAAAATACAGGTGAGAAAAAAAACTATGCAAAGAATATGTTTCTACAGTTTCAGCACAAAAACTATGTGAAGCACATCAAAGGCAAACTAAAAAAAGACAGATTATGTGTTTCCTTTCTGATAAAGTAGATGTAAATGAGTATAAACCTGGAATATTGCACAAAGCCACAGTTGACATGGAAGAGAATCTACATTCCAGACTAATTCATGATTCTGACTCTGAAGTTAAGATCAGAAACTTTTTTTGGAAAGTTTCGCAGTCATGTGAGGGATCATTTGGAACATATTTTAATATTCTGGCTCAGAGGGACACTTTTGCTGAAATGGAACTTGATTGCATTCATTTACCCTTCCAAATAATCCAGTAGGAAGAAACTGCAAAGTGCTCAGCTGGGGCCATGGCCTGCTCTTTCATAATTTATACACAGAATTCACCAGCAAAGTAATTCTGTTTCCAGGTCTAGCACAAGGCAGAAAAATACCTCCATTACCTCTCCCTCTATCTGGGCAGGATCTTGAGGTGGAGGAGGAGTTAAGCAACAGATGCAGGAGAAATCAGGAGAATAACACAGAAGAAAAAGCAATTATGTGAAAGTGCACCAGTTTGCTGTTCAGCTTCTTGGATTTGTGTGTGTCAGTGATACACACACACACAAAAACCCAGCTTAGAAAGCATACCAAAGTCAAGTATGAAAATCTATATGATATTTCACCCAAATTCCCCAACTCTGAGGCAAATAGCACTGAGTATTTTTTCAGGTATCACGAGTCTGAAGTGCCTTTCTCTTAGCTTTCATGAACACTAATAACATAAATTTTGTGGTTTCTCAATCTTTTCAGGTGGAACAAATTTGAGGAGCTTAATCCATCTTTCAAAGGAGAGGAAAAAGATTTTGTGGGACAGAACAACAGATGATGTGGCAAATAAATTTTTTATTATTGTTGCCAACAATCCTCCTGTAACCTCAAATCTGCAGTAAAATCAGGAGCCTTAGAGCTAGGGAACAGCAAGGCCAGGGCAGTAACAGCATTCACAGTCAACTTTAAACATTCACAAAGATTCACCTAACCCATACAAAAGTGCTCCACACATTTGAGTATTTCCTAGCTCACTTTTCAGAAAAGCCATTACATGTGTTTCACTTTATACACATTATGCTCAATCAGGATCACAATGTCTGATGCTCATCCTCTTTGGCCCAGCAAACATTTAATGGACATAAATGAGGATTTGGTTTTTGGTTGGTTTTTATTTTTTACCATCCTCTCCACAATCAGGTACCTCCCAGAGCAGCACCAGCTGGGGATGGGGACTGGCAGGACACACAAATCCATCTCCCTCACTTTCTTTCAGCACCAAGGCTTGGTCTGTGCCCCTCTTGGCAAGAGCTCTGTCAGCCCTCACCAGGCTCTGGATGGAGAGGGGCAGCTCCAGCAGGATGCACAGATTTCTGAGCACAAACTGGCAGCTGCTCTGCTTATGGTGCCATGGGGGCATCCACAAACACATCTGCTGCTGCCTTGCAATTCTCTCTTTTGCCCTAGCATTCAAAAAGGGGAAGGGGAAGCATCCACAGAGCCCACAGGGCCAACCTGACAGCACAGAGATGGCAGAAACCTGTTGCCACATTTCACAGAGAAAAGCAAGGCACAATTCTTCCCAAAGATTTTTGAGATTCACATTCTCTGAACCTCAGGGAAAGAGAAAACACGATTCCTATCACTTACTGTACCTGTGTTGTACCAAAGCAGAATGCAATCTGGAGATTGTTTATCCAAAGTGAGGATGTTTTGTTTCCTCAGGGCCAGCTGTGTGTGTGTGTGTGTCAGCTGAGAGTCACAAGGTTCAGTGCAGTGTGAGCAGCTGTGTGCAGAGTGAATGCTTAAGAGATTCAGCTTAGATAAAATGCATATAGAGCAGTATAATAAAGTAATTAATTGACCTTCTAATACCCACAGAGTCCTCCTCATCATTCTCTCCCCTTCTTTGGAGTCGCCTTTGGTTTACAACAGAAACCCTCATCCCAGGGGAACTCCAGCTGGTGATTTCATAATTGTTCCCAGTTTCAAGGTAGAACAGGCCTTTTTGAGGTTCTTTCCCATTCATGAACACTAACTACAACACCTTGATTCAGATGAGGCAGCACACCAGACTCCCCAGAGGGAGTCAGTGCCTCACTGACTCAGGTTTCTTTGGAATTGCAAGCAGCTTTGCACTGGATATTTTATTCAGAAGCCACAAGAGCCACAAAATACTTGCCAGCAGCTTATAGCCAAACCCACAGACTTATCCCATGCTACAAAAGGTAGAAGCAGGACAGACAGAAAGTCTCTTTTGTCCATGTTCAGGTAGAGCAGACGTCTGGGCAGCCACAAATCTTATGACAATGCTGCTTCCTCATACCTTGCTACATTAAGAAAAACACATTTTTAAAATTTCTGAGGCTTCTCAGGTAAGGGAAAAGCCACACAACTTCTTCAGGTGAGAGTACAGAAACCTTCAAAGCATTACTGTGTCAAAAGTAAGACTTTATTCCCCAGAAAAGGAATTAAAGTGACAAAGCCAGGAGCGAGATAGTCTATGTACAAGCAGCTATTCTCCTGGCCCATCTGTAATATATATAAATAAATGGCACTTTATATTTAGTATGTACTTTTGAAGAGCCAGAGACAAGTGGCATTCAGTGTGAAATCAATACCTGTGAGAGGAGGTTAGAGATGCTAGATGAACTCTTTGCTGCTCACTAAAACCAAACCTAAAGGACAGCTGCACAAGATAAAGTGAAACCAATCTTACACATTAAAAACTCACACACATTTAGAAGGATGTCTTAATTTGCTTTCTTTCCTCCTAGCCCAACCAGAAAAATAATTCTATAGATAAATTCTAAGTGACTGGAGACAGCTGCTGTGAAATAAGCTGACACAAAATTAGAATTAGAGAGAAAACATGGTTCAGCTGAATGATCCTGCAATGCCACATTTAATTTAAAACTTTTAAAGCTCCATTATTATATTTAGAAATAGCAGCAGGGTCAGGCATGAAGTATCTGAACAAGCTATTTAAAATGGTTTAACTACTGGATGCCAAAACCAAGAGCAAACTGCAGGTAGGCTGTTTGTTTTTGTCAAAGTGGTTTCTTCATTAGAAACATGTAGTTGGGAAGTGGAGGCAGAGAGTTCAGGAAAACAGTCAAAATATTGCCAAATTTAAGCAGCTGTAACCTAATAATGTAAAGAGCATTAATAAATTTCATTCTGATGTTTGCAATCGTGTCTGTATAGAAAAATTAGTATAATTTACAGGAAAAGGAGCAGAAATGGGGTTAACGCATTAGAATTCAACCAAGCATCTAATTTGATTGAAAGCAATTTGTGATAAATGGGATTAATGCTTATTCAGGAGAATCTGAAATAAATACACAAATAACTCAGCAAGCAAACCAGAAATGCTGTTTGCTTCCCACACCTTTCCTTACTTTGCACACACAAAGGTCTCCAACTTTCAACATGCCAGAAACCTAATCACACTTTGGGGTAGTAAATAATTCATCCCACGCTCAACACAAGGATTCTCAGCTTTTCCATCAGATTAGAATCCTTTTTTCCATCTCAGCAGGAACGTGTCCTATCACTTTGCACCACCACCAAGGCATCCAGGCTGCTGAGGCTCAACTTTCCCACCCAAGGGGGCACACACCTCACTGCAGCAGCAGCAGCAGAACTGCACAGCCCACAGGGCCAGAACTCCCAGGCACTCAAAAATCCTGCCCATAAAAATGCACCCAAAATCTTTGCTGCTTTCCAAGAGCCAGGCTGGCCCTGCAATAATTGAGGCAAGCTCAGCCCTGTATTCCTCACTCATGGGAGGCACTGGGAGCAGGCTGCCATCTGTAGCCATCAGGTGCTGCTCAGAGTTTCAGGTACCTTGAGAGTGCTCAGGCCCCCTCTGTACACAAGGCACTGGCAATTCTGTCTGAAAGAGCACGAGAAGGGCCACAGGTGGTAAAAACAGCAGCTGGTGCCTCTCTGGCTTGCAAGCTCTGCCAGAAATTGCTCCCTTTATGTTATCTTTGAATCTCTAAGGAAAGCTTCAGAGAATTAAATAAGTTGAAGGCAAACACACCCCAAACAAGCTACGTCACTGCAGGCAAAGCACTGATGCATAGTTATCAAGTTATCACCTATTCCACTAGCAGAGGTGTGGAGAGCAAACAGCTCCTAATGCTGCCTGGATTTCAAATCCTCCTAAATCAATGTGGAACAAAGTCTGGGTGTGTTTTTTATTTTTTTTCCCCCCCAGTCAGCAATGTATAAATCCCAGACTCAGCCATCCTCCCTTTCCAGGCAGTCCTCTCCTGCTAGCTGGTCCCCTTACAGGACCACTGAGTAGAGCAACACATTTGTATGAATTTCTCTCTTCCACAACTGCTTTCCTTCCCAGCTCCCACCTGCTGCTCACCACCATGATATGGATGTTGCTCAGATGAATTCCCTGTTTCACATTCTCTTTCTTAACCAATACAGCAAAACACAAAGCTCCTTTGATGTCCAGAGCTCTCCACATATGAAAGAGAGTAAGGGCTGAAATTGCCTCCAGCCCACGATATTTTTTTTTGTACTATTTATTATGTAGCCACAAGGGGAAAGACACATTTGTGGCAAATGCCCTCCCAAGCGCCACAAATACATTAAAATCCCTGATCTCACTCAGTGCTTGTGGCACCTCTGACCCTACAGAGCTGACAGTCTTTTCTGCCACAAAAATGAGGGAAGAGCTCTGGAAGTCCTGGCACAGTCACGTCAGTGCAGCTCCCAGGGAAAGGAAAGGGTTAAGTGAACACCCACTGCAATAAATGCTTCTGGAAGGACTCTGCCTTGATGAAAGCAAACAGCAACCTCTGAAGTATAATGAGAGAGAGGAAAAGAAACCGCATCCCAAAAATGCATAATCCCGAATTCAGAGGGTCAGTGATACGGGCTGTGCTGCAGGCATAGGAAATCCCAATCCCTGCTGATTTCAGCCCAAAAGCTCAGGTGTGTGACAACACACCACAGACATGGGAAAAAATTCAAACGACTAATGAAAGAAACTCACCTCAGCTTTGTTCTGTTTCTCTTCATATTCGCTCTGCTCCTTTTCCATACCAACCAGCTTAATCTTCAGGTCTGAAACCTCAGCCATCAGATCTAATTTCTGAGTCTCCAGCGATGTGCGGCTTAGCAGCTCCTGAGAGCAAAGCAGAATGATTTCCCCAGTTATTTATGTGAGCACTGACAGACTGCCATGTGTTTTATTGGCAGGCCCATATTAAACCCTCAGTTCGAACCTCAGTGTGTTTCTCAAGTGCTGCAGTTATTTTCATCTGAATGTTCTGTGTTAATCACCAAACCACCGTGTCCCGCTCCTTCTTTCAAGCAAATATGTGGCAAAGTTAATCCCTGGGCTAGACATGAGATCAAAAACAATACTGAGGCTGAACAAACCCAAACCTCCATAATGGCACATTACAAAAGAGCTGGCGTCTTCCTAGAACACTCATCAGCCAAAGTTATGCTTTAGGATTACCTTGTAGACCTTCTTGTCACGTGTTATCCAGGAAAGGATGTGCTGCACAATGAGCACCTTAACCCAAACTGAGTAGCAGAGGCAAGCAACACCTCTACATCAATAAACAGCAACTTACACCATGTAGCACCTGATGGCTTTTGAGGGCTGTGCAGTGTGGAGGGAACTGCAGTGAAAGAAATGTCCCACCTGGAGTCTAAAAGGCAGTGTCCAAATTAAGAAACACCATAAAGGAGAAACAACTGCTCATGGCTTTTGCTTGTGTGCCCCAAATTTGTTTGATTGCACTTTGCAGATTGCAGAGTACACACGCTTTGGATGGAGTTGTATCAGTGTGTTTGGAGAATGGTCAACATTCACACCTTCACTGAATGTTTCATTTTTCAGGAAAGCCAAGGCAAGAAACCACCCAAAATTTAACAGAGGCTATTACATACATCAAATGCCTCTGTCACCTCTTGTTTTCAAAAATAAAAAAGTCCCATCAGGAGTTTAAGCCTTACTGAAAAATTCATACTTCATTTTCCAAGCGCCAAATCGATTCTTAACAAAAGAATGTAGGCTTCCAAATGGTTAAAAGATTTTTTGATAATTCATAAATCCCATTAGTGTGTTGATCATATGAATCACATTGGGGAATCACAGCAGATTGAGCTTTGAGTTACATGGCAGTGATTTAACTGAAGTTGCCACAGTTACCCTGTGCTGATGTTATTAAGGATCAGAGATCACCACATCCAGCAGCCTTTTCTCATCTCTTCCCCAGCCCCAAACTGCACAGTATGTTGTAGGCCATGGCTTGGAGAAGCCACAGAGGTTATTTCAAAGATTACAGAGTCAAGGTTCATTTCAAAATCTGCTCTACATATAAGTTGTTTTAGTCTGGTGGGGAATATTGCACAAATTAAAAATAGTACTAAACTTGCATCTGTATTGCAACACCAATTATCTAAGCCACCCACTGTTCCCAATGCCATGCCCATTCCTGCTGACATTGGCAATGGTATTTGTGGAAGGATGGGAAAATAAACAGAAATGCAGCCTCGTGGTTTTGGCTTTTTTTTCTTTTTTTGTCTTCTCCAAATGAAATAAATCAAGCCCTAATCAGGAAAAGATATTGCACAGACTTTTTTTAATTGAAAAGTGGCAGTCGCTTAATGAAATCCCAGGAGGAGCTGCTTTCTACACAGGTGATTACAAATTACAATTATAATTACAAAGAACTCCTCTGTCTTCCAGAAAAACACACATTTGCAGGAGTTTCAGAGGCACATCCCAGTCCAGACTGGAACAGGCTCTGCACAGCTGTTAAGACAGCAGACTGCTGCAGGTTAAGGCAGAGTTAAAAATGGGGGCTTTGATATGAAATAAAGCCATGAACATCAGAAAGAAGAGCAGGATGAGGAAACTCTGGCCCCATAGACAGACTCTATCCACTCTTGAGCTAAAACAACATTTAGAAGTTTTTTGGACACTGACATGGTGTTCCATGATATGGGAGGAATATTTCTTAATAAGGCAAGGAGCCGCAGCATCCCTCTGGGGATTTTAAACAAAAGATCTATCCTTTGAGTGCACCATCTGGCATTACTTCTTATTTTTCCTACAGACCCCTAAATTACCCTTAGTTACGAAGTGGAGAGCAATCCACACTCACTCCTCTCATCCCAAGCTCAGGAGCTCTGAGTGAACGTGGAGGCACTACCTGGTCCAAGCGAGCACAAAGGCAGCTGCTTGGGTTTGCTTTGCTTTTAATCAGCTCAAACACAATTTTACAATTTGTAAAATCTGAAGCTGGGGAATCAGATTCTCAGCTGGAGTAAACTGGCATAAATCTTGTGACTTAAAATAGGCAAAGCAGCTAACTACCCCTAGTTTGTTTTCAATGGAGCTGCAGTGATTTAAAACAGCTGACAATTGCTCTTGCATCCAGAGGACCTAACTTGTCCTTTGAAAGCAAGTGCCGCTTAAACTAAATGTCTCCTCTTGAAATGGGAACATCTGGAAGCAATTATTTTCATCTTCAAGCAGATGCTCACAGTGAACAGCTCATTAAGAATGTGAACCATTTTGTTACAGAGAAATTATAGTGTATTTCAGCGGTATGATGCAACTTGAATTCAGCCAGAATAAATATGCAATTGTAAGAAAAGAAAATACACATTTATGTGATTGGTTTGAAAGCAAAAAAAAAGATAATAAAAGACAGGCAAAATGGTAATTTAGGCTGTAGCAGCTTTAGGAGGATCTTAGCTGGAAAATAGAACAGATATAGAACATATCCATAGAACAGATGTAGAACATACCCATAAAGAAGAGAATCTTCTTTAGAAACAAGATATTTGTGTTTAGTTTTAAAATGTATTATACATTATACTATATAAGTGTAATTTTCTTTCTTAAAGAACTTTTTCTAAACTCTTAACTTTAAAAATTGAGGAGACATGCAGAAGTGGTGATATATGTGCACCAGACAGATCAAAGAATAGCAAACTATTTCCTAACACAACACACTTTTTAAAACTCACACTGTATATTTCTAAAGTACTTAACCAACTTTTCCAATATTCTCAATGAAGCTATGCCCATGCTGTATATCTCAGTCTCACATTTAGTTGTCTTGGAAATACACAATTCTTATAAAACAGTTTATAAAATGTAACATGATAAAAATAGCTTGAAAAGAGGACACTATAATTTTTAGGCTCTCAGCTGCAAGCACAGAAAATTCCAGGATATTTAGCTCTCCACAAAACAGAGGAAACAATCATGCCATACACTGATTGAGAAACTATAAGTAAGATTTTAGTCAAGCGAGGAGGGGAAAAAAAGAAACAAACCAAAAAATCCCATTTTGCACTTGCACATCGTACAAAATACAACATTTGAAAAATTCTTTACTTTTCACCCTTATCAAAAGCCTTGAGACAGACAGACAGACCAAGCTACCTACCTGGGAAGCAACATGCAGCCAGAAGCCCCCCCTCCCCCTAATGAGGGCTGCACTTCTCAAGAGCTGTGTGTCAGCTGTGGCAGAAATAAGATATTTGCTTAGCTGGAAGCACAGCTGAGAGCGATGTACGTGTGCAAGCACCATGAAATGGTGCAAGGCAGCAGCAGGCAGGGAATTACAGCCCTCCAATTCATCATTTGCCCATTATATGGTTAAGGCAGGGAAAGGACAGAGCTTCCCACAGCCCTGCCAACTTGACCAGCCCTCGGATCTGCCTGAGGAGCAGATTCCTGCCCACGTTAACTCCAAAAGAGCAAAGCGGAGCGCTCACCTGGAGAGATAAAGCTGCACAGCTTGAGAGCACGCTCTGAAAACCTCAGAGCTCAACCAGAGCAGCACAGAGCACACTTCAAAATCTGAAACACTAAGCCAGCTGCTGGCAAGAAACTCCTGCATGCTATAAACAAGTGCTGAAATTCATCTAAGATCAGATAACTCAGGCAACTGAAAGTTGAAGGAATGGTCTTTGCCAGCCAGCAAAGTTCCTGAGGAGCAAACAGATACACACCAGATTTATACCCTGCAACCAAGGCAGGATTCTGGCTCCCCTGAGCATGAGACAGCTGCAAAACCAGAGCAGGTACACACTGAACAGTGCTGGATTCAAGTTCCTACTCTGATACAGCTCCTCCCTGCATACTTTTAAACCAGTTTTTAAAAAGGTTCTCCACTGTCTGGCACACCTTCCTCTGGCCCATGCATCCAGACAGAAGTGGGCCATAAATTGACATGAGAACAGACATCCACTCCTGTTTACACCCAAACATTTCAGGTTTTATGTGTATTTTTTTATAAGGCACAAAGAATCATAAAACCAAGTCCTTTGTGCTTCTCAAAAGAATTCACTGGACTGAAGACACAATTGTGTTCGCACAACAAAACTCTCCAACAAGAGTCCCCTAGTTGTGTCAGGAATTATTTGGAAGGCAAAAGAACATGGTCAGACCACACCTAGGATTTGGTTCAGCTCAGGTACATGAAAGACTCTGCCACCCAGACCAGAATTGCCCTTGGTTAAGCAAACTGCTGTCCTTATTCCAGAGGGCTCCAATGGAAATTGCTATCTGTTAAACAAATAAAATGCAGCTCTGGAATAGCAAAGAGGCAACAAACTAGATTTACTCACGACAATTACCAACAAATGCATGCAAAGGCACTGTGGAGGTGAAATCTGTGTGTGCAGAAGTTCACTTTTAGATGGACATGACACAGCTGTCAGATTCCACAGCACTGATGTGTTTACATCAGGCATGGCTGGTACTCTCTGCAATGGGGCAGTTTAGGCAACTTTACAGAGCAAAAATTACTTCTGTTTCCAATTCTACAGTACGTTGATAGGAGATTCCCCCAAGGACCTCTCTCTTCTTAAACAAAAAAAAAAAAAAAAAAAAAAAAAAGAAAAAGAAAAAGAAAAAGAAAAAAAATTCTTTCTTTCTTAAAATTGACTGGAAGAAAGTCCTTAGTAATGCCACAAAGTAACTTAGGACAAGACACACACACACACACACACATCATTGCTCTCTCAAATTGGCCATAACTTTACAATTTAAAGCAGTTGATATACTGGAAATGGGCTGTCACAGCATAAATTGTTTTCCTAGGATAATTCTAGGAAGTTTTTTTTTTTTAAATTTTACTTCTAGACATCTCCATTGCAACATGCCAAGGGGAAAGGCAGGTAGCTGTTCACACAGGCAAGCCTTTCCATATCCTTCACACATTCAGTAGCAGCAGACACCCCACTGGAAGGTAATTCCATGAAATTAAACTTGTGTCTTGCTGCCAACCGTGTTCCAGAACATTTTCTGTTACCATTTACAGTGGAGGATGACCTTGTTTCTTGGCCCAAACCTGAATTATACTTCAGGACTGAATTAAGGTTTTGCCACTGACTTTCATGAGTTTTGAAAAAGCCTTGAAGGAAGAAAACCCAGACACCTCCATTGTGGAAAAACACTTTTCTTCATTACAACCTGTGGTGGAAAAAGTGTCCTTACAGAAGTAAAACATTGGCTTTGATGCTTTAAACATCGCATTATCTGTGCACACCAGGGCATCTCTGCATCTCTCACACAGCATCCTCTCATTGCTCAAGTGCTGCTCAGCTGGATTTTCCTTGGCTGCGCTTCCATAAACACTGAGGTCAAAGCACGTCTCTCCATTGCCCTTCTGCCACACCTTGACCTTTCCTGTGAGCTGTTTAACTCAGCCATCACAAAAACAGCCCCTTCCTTCCAAACCCCAGGTCAGTTTTCTCCCAGTCATGGAGGAGAAGGTTTGCTGAGCATGACAGCCTCAAATCAGTGGCAGAAGCAACACGGTCAGGAGGAGGGAGCAGGAAGAAAAGAGAATTTTTCCTCCCTTCTCCTCTGCTGCTGCTACTCCACATTCAAGATGCCCACCCCAAAATGCTGAACAGCCACTTTATGGTATTTGTATAACTTTTATTTCAGCTGCTGTTTCAGAAGTGGTTCCACGATCGCTTTGTAGCAGGGTTCAAAACAACGGTATAAATCATAAGCCAGAAGGGTTTCTTGCCAGGAGCCCCACCCTGACAAGTCTCTGCTAGCACAGATTCAGCAAAAACTACTTTGCAGGGTGGCATTAGATACCCTTTCTGCTGTGGAACTTCCAGATACCATCATTAGGTTATCTTAAAGTTCATATTTATTGAAGCATTTTTTTGCACAGAATTAATTATGAGTTGCTCTTATAGTTCTTGAAATTAAAAAGACAGGGCTTTATCTTTATTGTTCCATTTTCCACTCAGAGGAAGCATCAGCTTGACTTAACTTCACAAAGGCAAAAATCAGTGGAGTTCAAATATATTGCAAATAAGGAAGCAGAACCATGAAATCTGAATTTAGACTCCACCACCTCTCAAGAGGGTAACAGAAGGCATTCTGAAAAGCAGGACACCAGCAGCAGCTGCTGGCTGAGAAGATCTGAACCCAAATCCCCCCAAAACCTGACTGATTCATCTACTGAAACCCCTGCAACCCCACACACTCTACTTTTGACAAATTATCTGCAGAAATGTCCACTGGCCACATATCTAACGTGAATGTCATGACCACCACGTGACCAGGTCACTCTCTTCTGTGCAAATCTCAACTCATCCCCCCCAGAGGATAATCTTTTCAACGAAAGATGGAATGGAGAAGTGAATGGAGAAGAGAACCTTCAAAATAAATGATATTAAATAGGATTCTCTGCTGAGACAATAAATGTACAACTGACCGCTGAGAGATCTGACTTGGGTTTCCCAAATCCCACCGTCTATTGGGAGGAACAACAACTACAGCTGCTCAAAGTTATCCCAAATTTAGATTTAAGGCTTATTTTAGACATACCTGGAGATTCTCTGACTTCTTTAGCTTTGGTACAGTCTTTTGCAGTTTATCACTTTAGGATCAGCTTTGTAAGCAATTTGTGCACGTGCCTAAGGCCAGACAAGCAGGTGCAAACATTTTCACTGAAATGGCAATGTTCCTGCAACATTATATTCTAATTTCAGATGCCTCAGTGTTCTGGTGAATAAGGCTTTAAGTTCACAGTTTCCTCAGAAGACTATCTGGGCAAAACATTTTAAGTCAGAGAAAGAATAATCAGGTTTAGCAGGAGTCACAGAGCAAGAATCTAGCTTTAGACTGGAACAGGGAGCTCCTGCACTCAGTTGGGAATGCCTTCCTGGAGACTGAAAACAGATTTTCACTACTTAAATAATCACTGTTCTTTGAGTTTCACTTCAGATCTCACTGGAAAACTACATGCACTCACTGTTTGCATTTTTAAAGCCATCTCCTCAGAATACAATCTTGCTCAGCTGGAAGCATCTTGGACTGTGTGAGATGGAAGGTTTTTTCAAGAACCTCTGAGAATTATAATTTAAAATGTTCAGGATACAATTTTATCTTATAGAAACTGCTGCTGTTTACATACACATACACAAGGATACTTATCATCATTTAAAGCTATGATCAGTTCATAAAAGGCTTGTGTATCTCACATGGACTAAAATAGCAAATTTATAACACAAAATATTTGTGTGGGGAGAAAAACTAAGCTCATAGAGAACAGTATCTATCCTAAAAATTTCTGGCATAGATTTTTGAGGCTTATTTACAGTTTCAAATTTATTTTTGGTATCTATGTACTGCATTAGCAATGGATAATTTGTATCTGTAACAACAGAAAATTGTACAGGGAAAGAACTTTGGCATCAACAGACCTGCAAGTTCTGTAAGGTATTTATCATTTGCTCTGCTCCCTCAACACAGAACATCAAAGAGCAAAAATTAAATCACGTAGCCTGAAACTGTTGATTCAAATAAAGAAAAAAATGTCTTTATTTACTGATTTTCTCATCTCAGACTAAGGGGAAAGCTCCAAAGTTAAGCAAAAATGGTTATAGAACAGAACTTGATACAGTAATTCATTCCAAATTGCTGCTTGTTCAACTTCAAAGCCATAGGAAAACAGAAGGCATTTAAATAAAACCTCTTAATTCTATGACTCCTACATGTATAAGATACATTTAACCTGTCTAACCAGTTACTCAGCCATGTCCAAATAAGCACAGTTCAAATAAGACACAATAGTTTCATTTTACATGCTGCCACGTACAGCATTATGCAACCAGCCCTAAAACTTTTCTGCAACAGGAAAACAAAGAAACATTTATTGGGGGGGGAAGTGCAAAGCAGGAGGAGAACAATAAAAGAAGCGGGTTTTTCCTTCCCCGTTTTATCCTGTTGCCAAAGGCAGGCACACAGGCAGACAAGCTGACCATGTGTGCTCACCCCACCTCTGGAGAAGGTCTGCAATCCAGATTTTTACCTGTTGGAGCATTTCTTCTGTAGCATTCAGCTTCAACTGATGCCCCTCAAGACAGATTTCTAAGTCCCGGATTTTCTCTCCTTGAGCTTCCACCTGGTCTGTGAGAACACTCACCTGTAATTTGAGAGGAGAAGCACAGTGCTACTGAACTGACTGTAAATAAGTTTCAATTACCTTATGCATATAACATCCAAATGCACGTTTTGACAAGAAGGTCCCTTTTAAAGCCCTCAGTGCTTTAATATTCCTGTGCACTGCAGCAACCCGCTCTAGCAAGAGAGAAGTTTTGCAGTCTTACCTCTATTTCACTCCAACCCCGCCCTCTCATCTCCCCTCCCCTGCAACTGTTTTGTTTTGATATAAAAAAGAAAGGGCATTTCAAGGAGAGGTGGAATGCTACCTATAGGTAGCCTGGGTCCCTTCATGCAAAAGTCTGGAGGATTGGAAAGGAGCAAACAAGACCAGAGGATACTGGAAATGTTTTATGTGGTTTTGGAGCGTGCATCGCCAGTTCGGGTTCTGCTGGCATTTCATTCCCTAAAACGGATCAATGGGAAAACTGTTCATTCCCAACCCAACCAATTACTTTACTTCTTACAAGAACAAAACTTTGTTGACAGATTACCTATCAATAAAGAGTTCTGAAGCTATAAAGAATGCAATGAGTGAAAGGCAAGTTTTAGCTGTGGCAAAGTTCTAGTCCAACAAAGAATCCCAGGCTTTGGCAAGCCAAAACATGAAAGCAAAAGCAGGGAGATACAGACAATGAACCCCAGGAAAAGAAACAATAAGCAATCCTGGTAAAGAACTGTGGGAATGGTGGTAGAGAGAAGCGAGTGTGCAATATAAAAAGCCCGGTAGCTGAACCCAAATCTTGCAAAGCAGAAAAAACTGCACCCAAGATAATGTTAGAAAGATATGGAAAAAACTCCAGTGATAACTCTTATGTTGAGGAGACTCTGTATATTCATTGTGACTATTTATTTATATAAAAAGCCTTGATTATTCTAGAAAAATATAATCTAAAACAAACAAAGTAGACTAAGGTGTTTAAACTTCATTTTGAAAAAAATGCATTAACAAAAACTTATATATGCTCTCACATCTGACCCTGCAACACCTTTATTAATACAACAAAATAAAAGTGTACAGTATGTGGAAGTGAAGCTTTTAAGATGTATCCACTACACAGCATGTCTAAAACCCAATGAACAATTGAGTTCACTTCAGGGAAGATGCAAAGGGAGATGTCTGTCTTTCTTTTACCTGCTGACACAATGCCAAGCTATGCCTGCAAAAAAATCACAGAAAAAAGAAAGAAAAGGAAAAGACTTTTTTTTTCCCTATTAAAGTAGTTGTCTGTAGCTTAGAGCACAGCTGAACTCAGGATGAGAGGTGATAGGAAGGAGTGGGTGGAGGCAGATGGCAGGGGGACACATCCAAGCTGGGGCAGGAGAACTCCCTGCTGGGAAATCTGCTACTTGCCTACTTTGTTTTGTTCCCATTAAATGAGGGATGATACACAAAAAATCCCCATGTGAGGTCAGAAGACATGAAGAGACAAACTGAATTCTCTGCTTCAGGGTGATGCAAGTTCCAGAGAAAGAAAACCAGCTTTATTTAGAGCTTCAGGTTAGGTTTAAATACCATTGCAACTTGGAAAGAAAACTCTGGATGTTAAATGTGACCTGCAAAGGAATTTAGTGCAAGCTTAGCAGCTTTGGAAGCATGTGCTGGGTGTTCCAGCAGCTGGCCTGAGAGGCACATCAGCCACTTGGAGCTCATATTTTCCCCTCTCTCCAGTATCACATCTGCCAGGCTCTTCAAGGAACCCGTAGGCTGCACCCAGAACAAAATCCCAGTTTATGCTAAGCTGGCAATTCCATCTTGCCTTGGGGGTGCAACACCTGCAAGACTCAGCCTGCAGGGAATATATTTTCTGTAAAAGTGAGGGGCATTGAGCACTTAGCTAAAAGGGGGGAGGGGAGGGGAGGGGAGGGGAGGGGAGGGGAGAGGAGAGGAGAGGAGAGGAGAGGAGAGGAGAGGAGAGGAGAGGAGAGGACAGGACAGGACAGGACAGGACAGGACAGGACAGGACAGGACAGGACAGGAGAGGACAGGAGAGGACAGGAGAGGACAGGAGAGGACAGGAGAGGACAGGACATCGTAAGCAGCAGCCTGGGACGGCCTGCAGGGACCTATCAGCCCTGGGCCTGTCAGACCCACAAAAGCTGATGCACAGATCACCAGACTGCACAGAGAGGTGAGGAACAAAGGAGACCCTCCCAGGTGCACCAGTCCCACTCTCAGCTCTGGATGGAACACCTGGATTTGGTCCCCTCGTTGTCTCCCCACTCATGAGCTGCTCATGCATTTGAAACATGAATGTGCAGCATGAGAAGCTGTTTGCTTTTACTAATGGAATCAAGTTTTTAGTGTTAACAGCCACTTGATTAATAAAAGGTGTTCTAATAAATATCGCTTGTAAAGGGGATTTGTAGCACACACTTAAATTCCAACCAGAAGATTGTTTTTCAGTCAGGTGGGGCTTTTTTCCTAAATTTGGTAATAGCAATTTAGTTTAACAGTAATGTAAAAAAAAAAAAACCAAACCCAAAAAACTTCAACCAAGCCAAAGCTTGTGTCTCAAAACATTTATTGTTTGTTTAACAACAGCAGTGAGGCTTCTGCTCAGTAAATGAACACAAGTGTGAGCAGAACATACAGGACAAGACACGTTTACAGAAACTTGTGACTGAAAGCAGGGAGAACACCTACCCAACACACTTCAACTTTGATATAAATATATGTGCTTATAATATGCATTTGAAAGCATGAAGGGAAAGGATATGCAAAGACCATTTAAATTATCTCTAGTTTCAGGTTTTTAAAAAGCATGGCAGGTACAGTTTAGTACCAGCAGAAATACACAGAAAAATAATATTTTTTTGAAGTTGTGCAACATGTGTTTTCTCCAGGAGAACTTACATGGGACATGGGATCTTTTTGAAAAAAAGTTTGGTAAACTGAGAAACAGGAAACCTAGAAGAGTTTAGGCATTCATTTTACTGTCAAATTTTCTCTCTCCCTGTTTCCCTCCCCTTAAGCTTTTAGAAGATGTAAACGATTTTGGTACAGCATATAAACAGGAAAAATACCAATTCCATCTACCCACCTTTTAATGATCTTCTGGTTCATTAAAAAAATGGTGGCATACAGAACCTAGAAAATGGGCACAACCTAGCAAACCTAGAATGAGAACACCACCCCAGCAGTAGCCTGGGACAGAATTATTTTTAATCCCTTTGCCACTCCCTCCACACTTCTACTGCCGCTGCAGCCCTCTCCTCTAACAAGTTACCCCACCATGGAATCATTTAGAGGGATTATACAAATTACAAATTAATTCCTGATTAAATATCAGCTACATTTGGCGAGCTGCATATCAGCTACATTTGTTTAACAGAAAATACTCTGCGCCACTTCAGCTTTTATGCACTGGATATCAACTGTGCAGACAAAATTCTTCTCTCTATTGGACATACCTGCAGGATGAGAGACTCTTTATCCCCTTCTAATCGTGCCAACCTTTCTTGATAAGTTTCATTATTGGATGAATGATGGTTCACCTGTGACTGGGAGGGAAAAAAATTGCTGTGAGAATTTTTACAGCTAAAGTTTCAAGCAACAGTTAATGAAAGTTTTGTGTATTAAGCAGTTCTTACAAGACAAAAAATATAAAAAAAATGTGTGTATAGACCAGAACTGTTTATTTCATATGTATTAAGCCTGTAGTTACAATACATTTAAAATAATGTACATTAAGAAAGTACATTTTTAAGCTGTATTCTGAATACTCTCTGATTTCCAGCATTCAAGAGTGGTAAATGAATAGACTGATATTTTCTAGAAAATTATAATTTCAGTGGAAAATACCATCTTACCAAAACAAAACCCTTTTAATTTGAAATATCTATTCTCCACAGTAATGAATCTTGTATTTACTTTCAAGTGGTAAAAATTGCTATAGGCGTATTATTCCTAGAAACTACTGAAAGAGAATTAGAAGCTTTCTGTTAGCAACTAAAAATTTATTTAAAGGATCAAATCCTTATCAGGAACTACTCTAGCCACCCAGTTACTTAGGGACTTCTAAAAGGCTCTAGGGAGCCAAACCTTTTAAAATATGGCCTGTCCTTAACTATTATGCCCCATTTCCTATGAATTTTAGTACTTCACATGGAAACACCACCATAAAGAAAAAAATAAATCTGTGGATTTCTTTAAGTTTAGAAGAGTTTCCTTGGTTCATCCTGTGCACTGAAACATTGTGGGAAAGGAGCTGCTTGCTCAGAGCATCAAAAGTAACCTGAGCCCCCAGAGGTTGATTTCCCAGCTCCACTGCAGGCACTGCATTTCTGCCAGGGAACACAACACTCAGCCTGGATTTTCAGCTCGCACAGGAATCCAAGGAGCTCCCTTCCACTGCAGCTGACTGCTCATTTATAGCTACTTGCACAATGGCACCAATAGAATTATAATCCTCCTCCCCGACTGCCCTTTCTTTTTCAACTGAACATTTGTGAACAGATTTTTTTTTTAAAAATTAAATATATTTATAGCTTCTTAATCTATACTGAGGCCAACAGGCCCGAACTTAAAACAAATGCTGAAAATAAACATGGTGCTATTTAATTTGAGTTAACTCAAATCAAGGAACCAATTTTTATCCAATCAAAAGACACTTTTCATGCCATAAACTGCTGAACTAGATATAAGTTTGGGATTAGATACAAGTGTGGCACCTTTGTAAGCTGAGAGAAACCAAACACTCTTGTCTCTGATCATTTTGAAAGAAATTGAGAGAATCACAATGGCACCAACAATCAGGGGCTGAAAGATGTCTGAAGAGATCTTCTGGTTCACTATTCCGTCCTAGGGCCAATGATTATTTGCAATATTCTTGTTTTGTCTTCTTCTAAAGACCCCCAGAGACGGAACTCAGAGATTCTTCATCTACTTCTTCCCTACCCATCATGAGAGAATTTTTCTTCATGCCTAAACTGAATCATCTCTTCAACTTCATGGTTATCATACCACCATCAATTAAAAAATAGGTGCTTCCATTCACTTCAGAGATTTTTTACACATTTGAAGATTATCTCTACGTCTTTAATTAGCAGGTCCCTCTTCACGCTGTGAAAGAAAATACAAGTTTTTCTGTCTTTTCCACAGAGATTAATTTTTCAAGATTTGTTTTGTCGCTTTCATTTTGGTTCCTCTTCACCAACTATTTCCCAACTTCTTCAATTAAAGGCTTAAGGGGAGACACAGGACTCCAGCTGAAACTGGCTTGAGCGGTAAAACCTTTTCACAGACTCCTGGGCCATATTTATTTCCATATTAAACATACAGTAAAATTCATATATTTTCAGCCTAGGGCCTATAACTTCCAGATCCTTTTAAAATGCTTTTATTTAGCTGCCAGCCCGTTCTTCATTCTGCTTTCACTCTTTGTTTCTGCCTAAATGTGTAACTTTGAGCAAGTCAGCACTGACTTGCATTCTATTATTTATACCCTTCTCCTATGTATCTGGCTCTTTTGTTTTAACATGTCCTTTAGCATAGCTGCAAGGCCCTTAACTAGAATCTCCTCTAAATTCAATAATCTTGGTCTTCTGTGCCTGTTTAAGGGGCCAACAGGGACACTGAAAACAGGATGTGCAGGTGCTCACTCCACACCTCACTTACCAGCACTCATCATCAAAAGATGAACGTGTTAACCCTACTCAAAATGTTCTTTTGTCACAATAAGTACAGCTAGGGTTCAAGACCTCACAGAAATGGCTCTAAATATGCAGGTGTGAGGTCAGCCAGAAAGGCCTCAGATAAGCACAGGAAGGTACAGTAGACAGAAAAATGACCTGCTAAATAAAAGTGTCTGATTGATGTGCAGCAGTTGTTTGAGCCTTGGTAATTCTTTGTGGCATGTATAAAGACAAGATAAAACAGTGTAACATGAACCGAGGCCATCTGTGGATGCTTGGAGAGCATTCTGCAGTCGTGAGAGTCAGGACTGAGAGGAAACTGAGCAAGATGTCACATGTACCAGCAGCAGCTGGTACACAAAAGTCTCGAGACCACGGTGTGCTCTAAGAACTCCCAAACAATAAATAAACACTGGTCATGTGGTTGCATGGGTCTAAAAGGCTGAATTTGCAGGATTTCCTATAAAGTTGTTATTTCAGAAGATGCAGCATTAAAGACCAAAAATTGTTACCTGGGCTAGACAAATTATAAGCCAAATATGTTAACTATGCCTCTTCCAACGAAAGAATGAGAGATTGCACAAAACACGTAAAAAAGTTTATGATAACAAAGTAGAAGGAGAGATATGCTGAGGCAAGGTAGCTAAGAATATCCTGATGGCAGTACCACTGCAGATAAAGAAATCAACGGCATGCCATAAATACTTTGCCTACAGGAATCATAGAATTCTTAAGACGGGAAAAGAGTTTTAAGATTATCAAGTCCAAGCAGCACCACCACCATTTTCACCATAAAACCAGGTCCTCAAGTACCCCATCTACACATTGTTTTAACTCTTCCAGGAATGGTATCTCCACAATTTCCCTGGGCAGTCTGTTCCCATGTTTTACAACACTTTTTGTGATGAAATTTCTCCTAGTATCCGGTCTGAACCTCTCATGGCACAGCTTCAGCCATTCCTCTCATCCTGTCACCGGCTGCCTGGGAGGAGAGGCTGATCCCCACCTGGCTCCAGCCTCCTGTCAGTCAGTTCTAGAGAGAGATAAAGTCACCCCTGAGCCTCCTTTTCTCCAGGCTGAACTCCCCCAGCTCCCTCACCTGCTTCTCACAGGGCTTTCACCCTCCAGACCCTCCCAGCTCTGTTTCCCTTCTCTGGATCCATTCCAGCTCCTCAGTGTCCTTCTGGAACGGAGGGGCCCAGAACGGGACACTCGAGGTGTGGCCTCACCAGTGCCAGCACAGGGGACAGCCCCTGCCCTGCTCCTGCTGGGGACAATATTTCTGTGCAGCCCAGGTGCCATTGGCCTTCTTGGCTCACCTTCAGCCGCGCTCAACCAGCACCCCCAGGTCCTTTTCTCTGGCCATTGTCTAGCCATTCTGTCCCCAGCCTGTAGTGCTCCACAGGGCTGTTGTGACCCAAGGAGAGCATCCAGAACTTGACCTTGTTGAATCTCACACCATTGGCCTCTCCAGCCTGTGCAGATCCCTCTGCAGGGCCAGCAGATCAACACTCCCATCCATCTTGGTGTTATCTTTGTACTTGTGCACTCCATCCCCTCATCTAGGTCACCAATAAAGGCACCAAACAGGGCTTGGACCAACACTGATCCCTGGGGAACACCCCTGGTGACAGTCCCCAGCTGGATGGGGCACCATCCAGCACCACTCTGTGCCAGGACATCCAGCCAGGTTTTACCCACTGAAGAGTGACCTGTCCAAGCCATGGGAAGACAGGAGCTGCAAAGAATTTATT
This sequence comes from Fringilla coelebs, assembly GCF_963513975.1. Taxonomy (NCBI): domain Eukaryota; kingdom Metazoa; phylum Chordata; class Aves; order Passeriformes; family Fringillidae; genus Fringilla; species Fringilla coelebs. The sequence continues at coordinate 59,704,054 of NC_140034.1, read as the reverse complement.
GGAGCACCTGTATTACAGTCTCCTTAGTGATTCTGGGTATAGTTTACTGCCCATCAGATGGCAAGAGATATTAACCTAAAAAGTTTCCTGGAACAATTCCAAGTCAGCTGTAACTCCCAGTTCTAGAGAAAGAAAAGAAAAAGAAAGCTTTCCCTTTTTTTGGGTCAAAATGCATTCCCATCACCTGCTTTAGCTTCTTCGTTTTTATTTTCCAAATCTTCTCTTTGGACTGTGCTCACTGATTTAATATGAAAATAATATTGGAAAGTTGCTGGGAAGGTGTAAGTATCACTTACATGATCCAGTCATTACTGCGCCCTCTTCCAAGAAAAGGGCTTGAATTTTCCTTCTCATGTGACACACAAAAAATTCAGACTTTGGAGAACAATTCGATAGCTTTGACTTAAAATGGGGATAAATCAGCAAAAGTTTTAAAGGATCTGGCAAGAAATGTTGGTCAGCTGATGTTCTCCTCAGGTGTGCCTTTTCAGCACCAAGAATCTCCAACACAGCTAATTTTAACCCTAACCCCTCCAGCTTCTGAAGCTGGTCAGCAAGCTGCGACTCAGAAATTTGTCACGAACACCATGGATCTCACCCTGGGCTGTGGAGTGGGGAGGAGCTGGGAAAAGAAACCTGGCAGTCACTTAAAGTGGTGATTTGCGAGCTTTTTCAACAAGTCACCCGCCTCTGTGAGGAGACAGATGATGTCATTACCCTCCTCTCTCTCTTGGCCACATGAATCACCTTCAGCTCCTCTGATACTTGCACAGGATGCTGTGGTGATGATAACACTCCTACCAATGGGGTAGATTAGGGACATGCTCCATGTGCTGCTTTCTGTTGTAGTTCAGAAGCTGAAAACAAGGAGGATGGCCAGCAGAGTCCAGTCAGCTTTGCCACAAAGCAGCACCCAGACCTCAGCCCTGCCTTCCAGCAGAATAAAAGGCACACTGCATTCTCCCCCCAAGCCTATTTGGAGTTGACAATATTTACCTCTGTAGCACTCTTTTTGGTCACTAGAATTATGGTCTGAGTCACAAGGAGTTGTATTATGGTGAGTGATGAGTGAGCAGCTTACACAGTAAACATTTTTATTTGCATCTGACTGTCGAAGCAAAAATTTAATCTCTTGGCATGTTAGTGCTGCCTCAGATACACACCCATCCCAATGTATGTGCATTCCCTCAGTTACCTCAGAGGAGAGGGGAGGAGAGGGCTGGAACAATTCTGGATCTATAATTCTTGCCTTTCATCTGCAGGCAATTAGTAAATCAACAGCAGGATTTTTTATTTGCCATTGTAACTGGTTGCTTAAATGAAAGTAGCAATCGCTTGAAAAAAGCTGACAGTGCATAGTCTGAAACTAAGCAAAGACAGAGCTAGGTGAATTTTGATAGTCCTTAAACCAAATGAATTTTTAAACAAATATTTTTATTTTAGCTGGAAAATTTTTCTAAAAATTAATACTTATTTTTTTCCTCCAGACAGTTACATGTCTTAAAAGAAGACATGTAACTTCCTTACAGAAGCCACAAGATTTACCTTCAATATCTTGAATTTAATGGCTACATCAAGGGTTTGATCACCCACCTCTTGTTGGTACAAGTTAAGAATCTTATCTAGAAAAAAAGAAAGGCATAAAACCAATGTACACCAATTTCAGGCCAGCATCAGCTCTGTGCCACACAGTTTGCAGTGAATATTAGCATTTATGTTAATCATTTTGGGCTATAAATACATGTCTATGTACCAAAATATAGGTTGTGCTGTTTGTATCTGGGATGATATCTTCTAATTAAGGGTGGAAGGAGAGATAAGAATAAAGTAACAGAATGACACAAAATTGTATGTGAACCCTCTAACCCAAGTCCCTTGGGAGAACAAAAGGATATTTGTAAAAAATGAGACACTTCCAGATAGTGGGGGTATCTCAGATCCCTTAGTTTGGAAATGAAACTTTGAACAGATCCACACTCAGGCCCTGTAGAAGAGCCCAGTATTAATTACCTGCAGAGCACTTCCCCCAGACTGCCCAGCTCTGCTTTATGCCTGTGCTGCTGGCCAAGCTGGGAATTTAAAAGCACGATGTTTATACACAAGCAACTTCCCCTGCCCTCCCTCCTGGGCTCTGTCCAGGTTTTTCTGCTCCCTCTTTGTCCATCTCTCTGGCCACTCTTAGCCCAGCATTTCCACAGGTCACATGGACACCAATGAAGTCCAGTGGAAAGAACTGGAGTGTGGTGACAGATTAGTTCAGTTCTAGCTAAATAATATTTTTTCCCCTGCTGCTGTTGCAAGATGCCACCCTACACATTATGTTACAAGAACTCTGCTTAAAACCAGACCCTCCATTATAAGCATCTGAAAATAGAAGTTGTATCTGTTGTTTTGCCTGCCTGGATCTCGTGATTTTTGTTTTTTGTTTGCTGCTCTAACCCAGTCCAAGCCACAGATACCACACAAATCCAGCCTAGCCAACCCCTGCAACATCAAAACCCATCTGGGTCTCTGAAGTGATTTCTGCTAATGATGAAATTTGAGCCAGCTCTGGCATACTTCACCAAGGCTTTATGGAAGTCTGTTGCAGTTATTCTCAGTTAAATGCCACATGTTACTCTGAAAGCAACTCAAAAGTTTATTATCCGCCGAAGAGCAACAGTTTATGATGGCAGGAACTGAAATCTTTGTGTGCTGTAACAGTCAGTGCCAGACCCTGTGAGACATTGGGATCCTTGGATGGGAGGATTGATTAAGCAGCTTAGATTGTTTCAATGTTTTTGGTTTCTAAATCACTTGTCAAAGGAAGTGATTTGGGAGCAGACTGCTTGAAGTTCTCCTGGGAACAATGCAAGATCACTCTCAGCCCTCCTCCCTTCCCCTCCATGTGCTCACCCCTTTAAAGAGCTTGCAAGGAAAAGCAGCAGTATCGATATTCTCCTTTATGTCCCTGACATAGAGGGAATTACATGCAGCAGCAGGAGCATCATTAATTCTTGTAAAACCTCGTGCTCCGTTTGAACACCGTGTCCTTTCTGAGTGCAGCCCTCAAGCTGAGGGCAGCAGACCTCATTAACCTTTTTGTCAGCAATGTGTCCTCACAGAAATGAAATTTCTGGAAGCAGGAGTGGCAGACACGCCGTATCCATAACCTCATTTAAATAGCAAATTAATATGTGAGCTCAAAATAGATGTTTTTAAAGAGGTAATTAGCTTTAACTGCACAGAGCACAGGTTAAACTAAGAGTATAATGCTACCAGCAGCTACTTCCTGTATCCACTCACTTCCCATTTAATCCCCTCCACAGACACGCTCCAGAAATGTGAAAGGTTCCAGAATCTGATGCAAATATTTGGTAAATTAACTTCAGGATTCTCAAGCTGTTATTAAAGACTGACACATTATTGATATTTTACACTTATTCAAGAAACTACCCAAAATAAATGCTCCTAATCACATTTCACATTAGAATTGACAGATATTTTGTGTTTATACAGCTAGTAAAAGCCCAAGAGAGCACTGGCATTTGTATTCATGTGTGCATACATATAGACAGGCAAGAATTCGCAGGAAAAGCACACACAGGTTAAAAAAGATTTTAAAAGAATAAGGAGAGAATGTGCTTCTTTCATGACACACAAATCCATATTCTAATTTAAAAGACAGCCTATTCTGAGGGATCTAGTCATATCCCATTCATGGATTAAAAAACACTGAAAAATAAACACTCAGATCATAAAAAAACATAAAAGCTGACAAAAACAAAGTGATTTTTTCAACGTAATGAGAGAACTGCACAAACCTACTTTTAAAAAAAAGGAAGACAAAGACAATTTCATGCAGTTAATCTAAGTCTGGGCAGTTCATCAACAAAATTAACAAAATTAACAGCCTTGCATTTAAAAAAACCCCATCTTTTTAGCAGAGTATCAGGCACAGAAGAAAGCCACCACCATTTTTACCCGAGACAAAGGCATCCCGAGAGGTCTCACACAGTTAGCCCGATGAAGAATCACTTAAGTGGAGATCTGCTGCAGAAAACTTTTCCCTTTAAAGCACAGCATGATAAACAAGAGCCTCTCCTCTCTTTTGCTATATGTTGTTACCATGCAGGATTTGTTTTGTTGCACTGCAATCCCCGGAAGGCACAAGCACTTGCCAGAATCTATTGCCATTTGCTCAAAGTTTGATCCTGGAGTTTCATTTTTAAAGACAAAGACAGCTGATTTTCTCCCCCCTCCCTAAGCCTCCTCCTCCTACACCAAGGCACGTCTTTAATTCACCTCTCATGAAGAAACTCTCGCCATTTAAAGTCTGAGGCGCTGAATGAGTTTCTTTTTGCCAAGCAGAGAATTCTCACTGAGATTTTGCTAAATGTGCATTTAGAAAGAGCAAACAAAGCCCAGCAAATCACTTACCCTCTTTAGCCACGTGAAGTGCTTGTAAATATCAATCTCACCATCCATGCTTTGGGCCCATCTCAGCAGTCACATTCCCAGGGTTAAAAGAAACTTTTGGAAGCAAACGCTCTGCTTTGTTCTACAGGATGTAGCTGTGATTTCTTCCCCTTTCAACCCTTAACTTCTGAAATTTTCAGTGCCTGGTCATATTTTAAGCAGAATCCCCTGCCCCTGTCCCACAGTCTTATCCCAAAGGCTTCTCACAGATGTATATATAACACACAACTGTATAAACTTCAGGCTCCCCCCCCAAACATCTGGTTTTTTTAAACAGCAGATCGGTTTGCAGCAAGAACAATGCAACCCTAAAAACTTTAAAAAAGATAACTTGCTAAATGATCTTTAAAAAAGGATCTTTCAAGAACAGCATCAATCTGCAGGAACTGTTCCCCTTTAATGCTGAATAACAAGCTAAAAATTATTAAGCTGTCACTGAGAAACTATTCTCAAGTAGTGCTTTCTCTGGCTTTCTGTTTCAAGAGTGGCTGGAACTCATTACCAAAGACCCCCTATTTCCTGTCTCTGTTCTGCTCCCTGTTTATCGTAACACTACTCAGCCTTCTCAATTTATTTCAGACTCAGACTAAACCTAAAAATAAGTTCTGCTCTTTGAATTACTTGCCCGTCCCCCTCAAAAGACATTATAAAAGGGGAGGAATTCAAGGACAATCCTATGAGTAAGATAGCGATCCCATAAATACTGCTATTGCCAAAGAGGCGATTTTCCATCCTAACAGAAGATGATGATACCCTTCCAAGATGTTTGTCTGCTCCTGCTGAAGCTGAAATCTCACAGCATGGCAGCTTTTCAAACTTGCAACACCAAGATAAATACGCGTGCAACGCAACGCCCCGGCAAGGAGGGAAGTTTGAAGCGTTGCCTGTTATTGCGGTGTCCTCTAGTGCCTCCACACAACAGTTATCCATAACTTCTAATTTTTCCCAATAAACTCCAGTTCCCAGTGCTGTTTCTCCCCCTGTTTCAAAGCAGCTTTGGCCTTAGACCAGGCAGATGATTGTTACACGCACAAGGACAGCTGCCCCCGCGGAACCTTTGTGATCGTCTCGGAATATTTGCTTATCTCCTCACTGCCTTCAGCTCCTATAGCCAGACTGACCCCTGGGCTCAGGGAGCCATCAACCAGCAGCTGAGAAGAACCAGTGTCAAGGCTGCCCATGGTACTAATGTCATACACAAAGGACTCAAAGTCTGAAGCTGTAGAAAATCTTTCCTGCAGGGACCCGCCTCACTTGGGCACCCACCCACATTCCAGACTGGGGAAGCCACAGATATGTGACAAAATTTCTTCAAGGGGATGGGGATTTTTAATATTTCAACCATTCTAGATCCTTTTGACTTGATGGAGCTCTTTCGAGAACCTCCTACAGCGCAAGGTAGGAGGGAAGGATATAAACCTGGACTTTCAGTTCCCTGCGTGTATTTATTATCTGTTCTTACCTAAAGTCACATGACAAGAAAAACGTGACAATTTTTTCTTTCTGTCGCTGCTGCAAGTCTTCTAAAGGTGCTGGGATACCTAAAATCCCCAGTAAATGTGAGGACAAAAGATCTGCCTGTTTCCAAAAGTAATACTACAAGACAGAAATGACTTGGGTTGCCCTGAGCATAGAATACACTTATTTTATGCTGTCTGAGGGTGGATGAGAGCAGTTATTCTTGAATAGCTAATACTATCTGGAAAAAACAATCTTAATACATCATCAACAGTGCATTAAAAAAAAACAATAAAATTACTTAATGGAGTACATTTCCCATGCATGACAGCTGACATGGCTGACAAGCTGGAGACTTAATAGGGGTTGTCTTGACATTAAACAAGAAGTAGAAAGTAGAAACAGTAGAAAGCATTTTTTTTCCCCAAAAAAACCTTGTTATATAATTATGGAGATTAGAAAATACATCCAACTTTATCTCACAGACTGCATATCCCATAATACCACCACTATGGTGCCTTAAAATTCCACATTTCATCCATTTCAAAGCATCGGCTCCAAGACTCCCCATTTCAGTCTTATCCAGGGCAGAAGGAAATGCCTCTCTTAAAACACTCCACCACACTTTATCAGCTAATGATTGTGGTTTTAACTTTAAAAACTACAGAAAAACTGTGTTACTGAACTACCTAGTGCCCCAGTGTGGCATCTGCATTTAGGGTGGCATCCATTTCCCCTTTGAAAGGTATTAAAAATGACAACCTACCTTACTTCTACCTTTTCACTTGTGCTGGAGATCATGAGAAGGAGCCTTGGTTTCTGTTAGTCATTCTTCCTGATTAAAAGGTGAGTGTCTGAATTTTCTGCATCTTATCAGCCAGAATGTTGACAGCATACATTCCAGACAGTCACATGCTCACTGGGAGCCTGTCACCTGCATTCTGAACTTTACATCCTGCTTGAGCTTTGGCCTGAAACTCACAGAAACCGGCTGAACGCAAATCTACTGTCCCAGATTTGCTTAGAATGCTTTTCCATTTCACTGGCAAAGCAAGTTAGCTCCTCTGGGCAGTGGGAAAATAAGGAAAACACTCCCAGCATTGCTTCATCAGGTTACCACTGTATGTTTTTCTTATTTTCAGGAAATTCATGTCTGTGTGCAGCTCTTCACTGAGCACCAGTTTCTGGTTTAGTGGAGAGCTAGAAAACAAAGAAGCAAAAGCTCCCCCACTTCCACTACAGAACCACCACCCTCAAGTGTCACCCCAGAGAGAGGCTGATCCAGCTTTTGCTCTCTTGCCCTCATCAAATTGCCTGTTTTCTCCAGTGCTGCCCCCAAAAATAAGAGAACACACACATTTATGGCAGTACAAATGCAATGTAGAGCAGTAAAATATTTCAGGTTAGCAAAGTTTACATGCTCCATAAGCTGCATGATAACCCATCAGGGTTTATTTGCCAGTTCCATACTTCCATAGAAAATTGCTGACTACTGCCAGACTCGATTGGACTAAAAACTCCATTTGCAGAACACCAGAAGTGCCAGCTCAGGAACTTTTAGCAATGTTACATTTTTGTGCTGATACACAACCAACAAAGCCCACTCAGGTAAGTGAGCCATTGCTTTTAGCCAGCGTGTCAAACGCTTCAAACAAGGCTGGCAGTCTCTTTTAAATGGCAAACAAGCATGCTGCAAAAGCTTTGAAACTGAGAGCAAAAAGATCAGCTACACTTCTCATGTCCCTCCATTCCCAAATGAAGAGACAAGAGAACACCCAGAAATCCCCTTAGAACTCTGGAGGGAAAGGCACTTATTGGTGTTTTCCCTCTTCTACCAACACTGAGCTGAAGAAGCACAGAGCTGTTTGCTTTTCCACCACTTTTCCCCCTTTCTCCCACCCAGCTAGGGCCCTATGGATGCAAAAAATTATATTTATTAGCATTGTTTTAGCAATTTTACATTTTATTTCTGATAAAATGTAGGTTTTGGTGCAGCATAAATACAAATGGTCAGTCTTGTTCTTCTGTTGTCTCTGAACCTCCTGGGAAATTAAAGGTCAAAGGAATAGGAGGAATCAGAGCAGTCCAGGTCTTCCTTTTCATCAATAACTTCTAGATTGTTCTGGTTTCAAATTTCAAATCCCATCAGCCCCTGAAAACACTTAAAGAACTTACACTTGCTCTCTTAGGCCAAGCAATGAAGTGTCCAGGTTTGCATCCTCCCAGTCTCGTCAGGGGAGCCCAGTGAGGATGGCCATGCAACAAAAATTTACTAATTCCCAAGAATTATGATGTTAATTGTTAATAATGGATTCAATATTATTAAATTAATAATATCAATACAATTAAATTAATTAATATCAAGTAATATATTAATAGTAATATTTAATAACAAAATATTATTTTGGTAATATTATTAATTAAATTAATATAATAAATAAAAGTAATTAGTAATTGTTAATACTTATGATCAACTTTTCCTACATCTCTTCCTCTGTGTATGTTTTTTTAAAGTTTTGTTTTTCCCCCAATCCTAGTGTCTGGGCTACTTTGGAAACAAAGGGATTATGACCAGATTTTAAATGGGAAAATGCTTTCAAGTGTGCCAATTCACACGTGTTATTCTCATGGTGCAGAAAAATGTGAGAGCTTCAGAGTGAAAAAAGAGAGAGAAAATATGGGAAAACTTGTGTATAGAGAAACTCAGGCCATTTGTGTAGAAGTCTTAGAGTATTAATTGTGACTGACTGATAATGTCTACGTGACAGAGAAAGGAGAAATTCTTGGAACAAGACTAAAAAAATATACTGCATTCTGTAGATGAGCATGCTTGCTTTGCTTATGCTTGCGAAAATTAAAAAAAAAACCAAACAATATCCTGGGAAACAGGCAAGAAATAACATTTTGCAGATGCACAAACAAATAATCCTTTCCCAGCATAAGACACACTCAATCCTAATGCCTTAATTTGTTGATGAAAATCAAGAATCAGACTTGGCTCAGGGTTTAGCAGGCTTGGATGGGCACTGGTTAACCCTCACCCCTATTCCATGCTGGTAACTCCTGCAGCCCATCCCAGGTCACCTGTCCCCAGCACTGCCCTGTCCCCTCTGGTCACTGCTGGAGCCATGAGCAGCTCCTGGCTGGCACAAAGGATGGATTGCAGGCTCTGGGATGAAGTTACTGTCTGTTAACTCACCCACAGGCATTTGCACATTCTTGGCAGTTTCACACATTCCTCACCATATGCTGAAATGCTTTGTCCAGCCCAAACTCTGCAAAAGCTGCGCCTTTTTTTTTTAATGTAAGAAACTCGAGTTCTCTGTTTTCACACAAAATCTAAAATATATTTTCTACTTAACAGAGCATCAACATCACTATGAGCACTTCCCCAGTTATTTGCAGAGTACACTGGTATATAAAGAAAATAATTAAAGAAATATATTTTCATCCTACCACGCAACACATCACGATAAGTCAGGTTTAGTTTCCTGCCTCAAATGCTTCAAAGCACTGCTGAAACTACTAAACCTGCAATAAATGAGGATGTGAGACCCTTGAAACAGGATATTTATCAAATATTTGCATACACACCAATACCATACCAGGTAACAGTTTGCCTCTCCTCTCTATGATGCATATCAGATTTTTCTTTTCTAAATGGATTTTCCATTTCAAAATGGAAAAAATATTTTAAAAATACCCCAAAATAGAATAAACTGTAGATACACCTTTAAAAGTCCTTATTTCTGATAAGGAATAGACAAATATTATTTTCTTTTTTTTTTTCTTAAGCATTTCATTACTGAAGAAAATTTAGCTTATTGTTTCCAACTTCTGCAAAAGAACAGGATGCCAACACATTTAGAAAATGTGTCCAAAATAAGTGGGGTTTTTTTTCCATTTTTGAATGGTCACAAAAGGTGAAAAAATATTTAGTTTTGTGTTATTAGCATCCTAATCCAAAATAGAATGAAATAACTTTGTTGTGGATACATTATTGCTATGTTTGTCATAACTAATAAAATTTAGCAAATTTCAATAGGTCAACCTATCCATCCAAACTGTGTGAAATGTGAATAGGGAGAAATACTTCAAAGTTCTTCTATTGTACAAATAATGCCTCCAAATAAATACAGGGACCTTTTAAAATGAAATTTTATCTTCAGTTTCTCTATGCAACCTCTATACCTTTTCTGTCAACACCATTGTTTGAGGAAACAATTCCCCCTTACCAATCCCTCTGTTAATTACTTTGTGGAAAACATTTTCCAGTGTTTCCTGTAGCCTCACTTGAAAAATCCATTTATACACCAATGTTTGTTAAATGAATACAGTGTATAACATTTAAATCAGTGAAAAGTATGCAGCTGGAGATTGTAGTGAGAGATCAGAAGGTGAGATGGAAAAGGGACTCCATGCATAGCATCAGACACAAAAAGGAAAGATGAATTAATGGGATATTTGGCCACTTGGTGCAAAGGAAGGCACTGAAGCCAAGAGCTGAACGAGACTTGTACAAATGGCACTGAAGAAATTGTATTTTTGAAGGATAACTAACAATTTCTGTACAAAATCATACAGAGTATTTCACTGACAGCATCAAGGTGTGGATCGGCCACGTAGCTGAGGATTGCCCTTGAGGGCAAACCATAGATGTCAGCAGGGTACCCTGAGATCTTGGAAAACTAACATAAAATACAGGCCCTGCTGTTATAGCAGGAATATCACCTGTCTGCCATGAGTGCTCTCAGCCTCAGGCCACAGCTCAACCCTGTTTAAGCCCTTCTGCTCACTGTAGTTTAGGGTGGCTCTGTTAAACATTACTGATCATTACAAGGGTGTAAGAAAATGACGTGTTAAGAAAGTGATCTAAATCAGTCCTGTCCACTGCAAAGCTCTTTTAAACTTCTATCAGCTCTTCATGTGGAGGAGACCTTACTTCATCTGAGAGCTGCTGCAGTGAGCAGTCAGAGTCAGAGGTGATGGGGTTGGTTCCCAGAAAAAGCAGCCACAGGACATTGGAAAAATGAGGTCTGGTTTAGATAAGCTCCACGCAAACTCTGTGCAGCAGCAGTTCCACCGTCTCCAAGGCATTCTCTGGTATTCCCAAATGGCTGAACCCATGGAGGGCATCTCTCTGCTGGCTCTGGGGACCCATGAATTGCTCTGAAACACCTGGGGAGCCCTGAGAGGACCAGATTTTCCAGTTCAGGCCTCCCTTGCATCATCAGTTCACCAAGAGGAAGGACTGGGATATTCAGCTTTCAGCCCTGAGTCCTTCTCAGAAAACAGAACCCAGCTAATGCTTCAAGCTGGCAAAAATAAACACGAATGCTTATGGAATGACTGCTTTTCTACACTGTCCCAAGCAGGCTCTGCTGCTCCCTTTTCAATCCAACATGTGTTGATATCCCTTGGCAGTGGGGAGATGCAGCTATAAATATCTCCATCAGGACTCCCAGCAGTTGAGTTCTGCAGTCAGATCCCCCAGCAGATAAATGACTTTAACTGGTGTTGTTCAGAATACATTCCCCTCCCACTCAGCTGTTGCTGAAAAATGCTATTGATACTTTTATAAAAGACTATTTTCAAGTGCCTGGAAGTGTCCTGAACTCAGTCATTTTCTGCCTCTCCTCTGGATGGGTAATCCTGTGAAATGAATCTTGGACAAAAGTGAAATAGAGAGGCCAGTGATTAGGTTTCAGCAGAGCATTTTAACACATGCTTAAAATAAAACTTTGAAGTGACTTCCAAACTCCACAAGCTCCATCGAGTCAGAATTCTGTTTTCACTGAGGTCTTTGTTAAGATACTGGGGAAAAATATTCCTTGATTTTAACCCACAGTGGAAACAATTGCTTTTGAACATTAATTATGAGCTATTAGCAACCAAGACTGTAAAGAATTTATCCTGTTTCTGCTAAAAAGTCTCTGGTTTTACCACTAAAGAACGGATCCTCAGAAGAAACAAAGCACAGCCCATATCATAAGGCAAATCACATTTATTAAAGATTGCCTCTACCACATGTTTCTCTATTATTTCTTCTGCTCTTCTCTCCATTTCCTCAAATTGAGAATATTTAGAAGTATTTTCATAGTCAAGCTTCCAAAAAACCTTTGAATAATCAGGAAAATACTGATGAGTTTTCAAGAATTGGCATTTGAAGGCTCATTCTATAAAGCTACATGATGGAGTGGTTTGCTTTAAGTATAGATGTTCCACTAGGAGGATGATCATGTTTTGCAATCCTGAAAATGAGGCTTAAGGTCCATTGTAAGAACACAAGTGTTCCTCTTCACTCAAGAAAGGATTGCATAAAGGTGGATAGAATAAAACCCAGAATGAACAGTGTGGAAATTCATTTAGAGTTATGAAACTGTAACTAAATACATCCTCACAAAGCCAAATTGTGACTGTAGCAGTTAATTTTTAATGCTGAAATTACTATCTGCTTTGTGACAGGTCACATGGCCACTGGCAATACTGAAATATTTAACAAGAAACATGGATACTATCCACGAATTTGTTTTGTACAGACTCTCCCAGATAATCCCTAGGACTTGGTGTTGTTTTTAAGGCCAAAGAATTTACAATCATAAAGCCATGTAAAACACTTCAGACATTCTCTTCAAGGTAAAAGGTTTTAATACAATTCTTAAGTAGTTAAAAGTCTATAATTAATCACGTTTTCTTCCATTTTAGGTATGCCAAAAGATTTGTGCAACTGCAGCAACTGTAAAATCCTCATTCTGTGAGACATAGAATCTTTCTAAATTCAGTGCTAACTTGCACAGTTACTTTGTCCAGTTATTCTGTAAACTCAAGAACTTGAATTGTTCCTAGATCCCAGAACACAGAAACAGAAAAAAATTGTTCCTAGATCCCAGAACACAGAAACAGAAAAAAAAAAAAGGCCTTTTCAGAAAGAACACCTTTAGTTCAACAAATGCTGTGCCTTGATCTTAGAGGAAACACCAAATCGCTCTTGGCTACATGAGAAAAAGGAATTCAGCAGCTGCTCTCCAAAGAGTTCATAGGGAAGGTAATATCAGGCATGAAACATGAGGCCTAAAGTTTTCCTATTCTTGACATCTCTAAATTTTTTCACATCTTTGGTGTTCACACCTAGAGCAGACCAGACAAAGAATATTAAACTTACCACTGGTTTAAAAAAAAAAAAAAAATTAATCTGAAACATCACTTGGTGACATTTCCTGCCTGATAAATTCCAGAGTTTGGTGCTCTGGACCTGAAGGCAGGTGAGACCAACCAGCTGTATTATCTATAAACAGCAAAGAAACTTCCTGACTTGATCAGTAATAAACCTATGGGCTCCAAAGCTGGCCAAAGGCTAAACTCCACAGCCTTTATTTATTTATTTATTTGGAGGTACAGTTCAGCACATTAAGTGGCAATTCCCAAAGCTACTTGAGTTATTTTCTGCAGAGGTTATTTTCCCCATGCAGCTACAACTGATCTCTGGATGTTCTGGATGTTACCCCAATAAAAACAGCACAAAGAATATCCAGCCACTTCCTGCCCTCCAAGCTGCAATCCCAAATCCTGCTGTGGGGCAGGGACACCCACCCTGGGCCTCAGAGAGCTCTCAGGGCTGCATTGGGTGATGAAGATTTCTAATGCAGGAGGAGCAGAGCAGACAGCCCCTGGGACTTTTATTTGCTTAAACCCAAATGCTGGCAGTCAAATGCTGCTGGTTGATAACATCCAGCAGGAATGAGCCTCCAGTCTTCCTTCTGACTCCCCTTTCTGTGCTTTCCCAGCAAAGCAACACAGGACAATGGCAAAAGACACATTCAAATTGTGTTCATTAGGCACATTGTTCGTATTCTTGATTAGCCATGGCAGCTGAAATGGTTTTTGATCCAATTTTCAACCACACACTGAAGTGAAGTAGATCAACACACTTTTCTTGAAAGAAGCATACTTACCTGCTTTTAAAAATATGGAATGGCTTTTTGTATCTTTAGTTTCTACTGTGTGCCTAATCAGGATAAGTTGGGAATATTTTTCGTGCCCATTTGAGTAAAATGTTAGAAACAGAGCAATTGCTGTAGTCTCTGAAGCTATTCAGTGACATGCTAGAGCAGCTCTCCAGCTGCAAAGGAAGGTGCATGGACCCCAAAAATAAACAGATGTGGAATTAATCACTCACAAAAGAAAATCCCTCAAAACAATAAAATCTCAAAGGAATTATTTCACCATCCACTGTTTGCTGCATGCATTTCACATACAATGTTGGTTGCAATTCAAATACTGCTACTGATGTGGAGCAATCTTTTATGTAATGTTTCACTTGAATACAACAATTAAAATACTCCCCAGTTATTAGCCTGCACTTTAGGGAGAATGCTTAGAAGAGACAGTGGACAATGTGCCACATCTGAGCAGGTTTTTTTTAATGATGCTCCAGCATTTCATAGAGTGATGACCACCAAACTGGCTCAGAGGCTCCCAGTGTGAATGGATTCACTGAGATGCAGAGATCTCGCTCTTTAGAACTCACTACCTCAGCTATCCTGACATGTGACACATATTAAGTGTCATGTTTCATAGCTCTGGGCTGGAATGAAGGAGATTTCGGTATGGGACACAACTATGAAATCCATCTTCCATTTCATTTAAGGAGCTGAATTTTATCCGTTTTCTTCCGCAGAAATTATATGCACGCTTGCAAATTATTTGCATTTAAAAAAAGAATTCAAGAAAAGTCTTCAAACACATAAGATTACTGTCCATTTTCAAATACCAGTCACAGCAGCCCAGAGCAATGCAGAATATTTTAAAACCAGTTATCTCTCCATGCTGCACATACTCCAGACAACACCTTCCCTGTTTTCTTGGTTCTGAATCCAGACTGCCCAATTGCTTTGCCAAATGAATACTACTCTTGATACAGGTCCAGTTTTACTCTGAACAACTCTGAAAATCTGGCTTTTGTGCACTAAACTCATCTCTTAGCTATCATAAAGATTAGAAAAATCATTAAAACTTCTGCTGAGGTAAGCATTATGGTAAGAGCTGGCCTAAGGATATCTAAATCCAAAATCTAACACTGTAAATGCAAATTAAACATTGCCTACACCTTTAGCTTTCAAAACTGGGACCAAATTCTCATTCCTTCTTCTCACGTGGGCCCAAACAGGATTTTCCAGCCACAGACCTGCACTCTGTGAAGAATGCCAAGGAGCCAGCAGCTGACAAGCTCAAACAAACAAAACAAGCTGGGGTTATAGCCAGCACTGGCAGCCCCAGCAGATCATAAACCCCAAACCAGGGGCCACAGGCATGCTTCCATCAAAGTCACATGCACTGACACAGCCAGAAGGAAAACCACTGAATCCAGGAAACTTTCTGGAGCTGGGCAAGCCACAGGTAGGTTTTACTCATGAGGAACCTACCAGTCCCTGGCAGTGTAGGTCCTAGGACACAGAAATAACTTCTGCCCCTAAAGCAGCTTTTAACCATACTGCTAATGGATCATTTAATGCCAATACTATTCCCCATGTCAACATGTCTTTGAACAAAGATGATACTTGGTCTCTCATTTAATGAATGCTTAATTTTACTCACAGCTCTTGGGAAAATTTAAATAATACTAGCTAGGCTTTCTTCTTTTACTCACGAGGATCCCACCAGTCCCTGGCAGTGGCAGGTTTGGGGAAGGGGAATGCTGTGTTTTATCTTTCTTTACACCCAGTGAATCTCTTCTTTTGAGGTCTATCTCCTCACCTGGAAAACCTCAGCCTTCTCCAGTGTAGTCAGAGGTTTATTTCCCATCTATCCCAACAGGAATGTCTCTCCTTCAGAATCAAAGGCTTTCCTGCCTTTACCCTCCCTGCCTGGTGTACAGGATGCTTTGTAGATTTGTATACTGATAACAAAGGCCATGCAGCAAGGAAAAGGAAATGAGGATCATCCACTCTGGATCTGTCCTTTCAACAGATAATGCCACTCCATTCTAAACTGACAGTTTACAAGTTAGAAGTTTTGCAAATAGTTATAAATTTGCTATCTCCAGCAAAAAGTGAAATAAAGCAAAAAAAACAAAAAACCCCACAACCACAGAAAAGGCAACTTTTTAACTTTTTTTGTACTTCATTTTTACTGTGCCCTCTCCCCAAAGGACAAAGCAAGTTCTTTTATCAGCTTCTTCTACTCCTATATCTGCATTGCTTTAGAAATCAGTACATCAAGCAGTGATATCCTCAGCTGTTATTGCTCACCACCCCCTGCAGTTCTCTAAGTATGCTGATTTCAGTTTTTATGGAAATGATTTAAGCATGGAAATATTTGACCCAGTCCTGTTTGCAGACAAAATGGAAAAGCCCAAATAACTCACCAGGTTCTCCTCAAACCACTCCCTCAGACACAGTGCTGTGGCCCCTGGGATTTGGTTTCTCAGAGCTTCTTTCTCCTGAGGGTCCTCCAGCATCTCCAGGGCCATCTTCAGATCTTCCAGGAGGTGCAAAATTTGAAATGTGCCCAGGTACACTGATGGAGCAGGTGACACAATGTCATAACCACCATTAGCATACTCTGTGGCTGACTTTGTGCCTAAGGAAAAACAAAGTGAGGAGAGACAATAATGTCATATAATTGCTTTGTAGGTGGCAAATTAGTAGGTGCTGAGTGCTACAATATTTGGACTTCAGACTGACAAGTTTCACTCCAGGCTGAAAACCTTCATTTCAGGCTTAGAAATACCTGAATTAGTCTCTAGAGAAATCATGAAGTCTGGAGAAGCAAATGCAAGAGGTTTGTACGTGCATGTCAAAAAAGATTTTTGACCTAGATCGCGTTTGCAATGTCCAAATTATAAATCTCAAAGCTTATCCCAAATCACCTGTAGTTTTTCACAGTTGCCATGAGATGTCACTAACTTCTCAGCTACACCACTGGAAGTCCCCACACTGCAAAGTAATGAATGACTGATGCAGCTCTCTGACAAGAAACTGGGATCAAAATAGGTCGTGTTACCACATCTAGAAAAACATTAATGACCATGAGCAGGTTTAGAACTCACCCACAGAGAACAGCACCCAAAAAGTTAGCAATAAAAATAGCAAATGAAACTTTTCTAGCTCTATAAATGACAAAAAGCTCTCTGAATTGCATTATTTCTCTCCTGCCAGTCCTCCAACATCAATATTATTTTTCTCAACAATAATAGGCACAAAAAAACATATCTCACTTATGAAAGTATTATAAAAAATACAAATTCTAATATCTCCAAAATTTATTTATTTTCTTAGTACCCTGTGTGTTTTAATGAGATGCACACTAAAATAAGCTCTCTTTTCTCAGTCCTGAATTTTAGACCTTAATTTAATTTAATATGCCTCTGTATCTTAAGAAGCAGTCAAGTAGTAAATTTCTATTTGCTCTACTTTTAAAACTTTGTATTTACAATTCATTGCCTCATGTATATAATAGATTGTACACATGTTTTCATTCATGTTCTCTCTTGCATAAAAAAAAAATTACAAATTCCCTTCTTATTTGATATAATGGGAGATTTTATTTTTTTGGTTTTTGATCATTCACATTGTGCTGGCTCCACATAGCATTTAGTATTCATTAGAAGACTACATAATTGATGCACACAAGGGGATTTTAATAATCTCCTTGCTATTATTCTTTTTACTCCTGTGTTTAACATAGTTTACGTGTTAGTAACAAAGGGAACAAAAATCTTTTACAATGACCTGCTAAATTTATTTTTCCCCTGAGCAGATGTATCTAATGTGATGTAAAAATGTATAAGGAATTCAGATTTTCTTCTTGAATGCACAGTACCTCACATTAATCAGTGTTAGTTTGCCTGCTGTGGTCATTTATCTACCATGATCTGGGCATTGCAAACTATGTTTGAACCCAGTGTTTCATTTTACCTGCAGCCTGGTACACATCTCATGAACACACCAACACTGGAGGTCCTGGGACATAGAAATAACTAAAGTAGCTTTTAATCAAACTGCTAATTCATCATTTAATGCTCATATTATTCCCCATGTCAACCAGTTTTTGAACAAGGACAATTCTTGGTCTCTCATTTAATGAATGCTTAATTTTACTCACAGCTTTTGTGAAAAATTAAAATAATGTTAACCAGGTTTTCTTCAAAAACTCTTTCAATCACCCAAAGTAGTCATGTCTTTGCAAAAAAAAAAAAAAAGTATGGCTTGAATTCTACCAAACAATCCATGTGGGTTTTTTTTTTTTTTCACTATTTTAAATAATGAAAAGTCCTTCCTGGAAATTTTTCAAGGCTCTGTAGTAGGATTTTTCTTTTTTTATTTTGGTAAAGCAACAGTCATTTTCACTACTGGAGCATTTAATATTACCTTAATCTCTTTCCTGACTCAGAATATTCTTTTTGATCCTGTTGACCTCTACTGCTTATGAGTTTATTTTAATACCTCAAGTGCAAGATCTCATCTTAATTTCTGGCCAAGACCACGTGCAAGATAAAGTTTCTTCAATATCCGGTGCTCCAAGGCTGCCACGGGAGCCAACATCCCCCTGTAAACCAACCTTGGCTTCCTGAATTACTTCCTTTTGAGGGGAGGATCAACTGACTGCTGGGCAGGACTTGTGTTCTCTAACCCCTAAAGGACATTTTCTTATGTATTTCTATGCTCTCAGCTACTCAGGCCAGCTTGTTCCTGTTATCTCCTAATGCAGATTAATATTGAACTATTAAACTAAAAATAGCAGATTTCCAAATTGAGTAAGGGGCCATTTGGATGGCATCTTTTCCACTGACATCTTTTCGTGCGGCCAGAGGGTTTGCTACATTCTGAGAGATGCACACACAAACTGATACATGACCCTGACTTCTTAAGTAGCCCTGATTCCTTGTTGTTGTGCCATTTCTCACTCTTTTGGGAAACTCCATGCCAATATTGCCTTTTTGCTTAGCAAGCACTCTTCATCCTAGAAAAATCAGGCAGGATTCAAAGCTATTTCATAACCAGCTGTGGTGGCTGCCCCTCCAATGAGCTGGCAATTTAGAATACTTATGGAATGGGAGAAAATGGAAGGAGCATTCTGCTATAGATTTTTTCAAGTTAGTTTTTTGAATATTTGTTATTTATAGACAAGAGAAAAAAAAAAAAAAAACAAAAAACCAAAGAAAATTCCATACAATCCAAACAAAACCACATAACCTTACAGACTGACAACAAATACTTCAGGTGTGGGGAAAAAGAAAAAACCAAGCTACATACAATTTAAAACAGTTGTTCAGTAGCTGAGTTGATTGTTCTAGGTAGATAGTTTATATAGTCAAATAAACACCTCCATCAAATGCACCACTGTGACTTCCTCCAGGACAGTATTGCTAACACCTCTGTTCACCAGCCCAAGTGACTCACTGTCTATCACCTCTGGCCTCAATCCTTGCATGAGCAGGGCTGCAACACTCCTGGCAACACCTGCCTACCACAGCAAACAATCCCAGGGGATACAGGGAAATTTAGTTGGTATTATATAATGTCAGTGATATTATATTAATTACATATTCATATTATATATCATGTGATATTAGTGATTTGAATTCTATATTCTGTATTTTACATTATATTATATATTACATTATCATTACATAACGTCAGTGGTATTCACACATTTCATCACGTCTTCATTTGATTTGCCTCTACCAAAATACCAGAGAAAGCAACATATACACACATGGACTGTCATGTTTAAGAAACTGATTTTATAAAGGATAAAATATCTAAAGTGCTGGAGCACAGGCAGAACCAGCCAGGAATTCTGATTTCCTGAGACTAGCCATGCTCCATATGCATCCTTGAGTAATCCCAAGCTCTTCAACTGGCAGTTCAGACTGTCAGAATCCTCTGCATCCTCCCATTTTGCAAAATGCTGAATTACTTTCAAACTGGTTTGCTATGGATTGCTAACGTGGTCCCTTTTATTCTCCTAGCTGCAATGGAAAATGGAGAACTCCTTTGAACGCAACAAATTATGCACTTTGGACTAGGGACAGAAATGCAGAAATACAGAGCCCAACTCAGCATTTTAATTCAGAAAACTTCCTGATTTACTGCTAAAATTCAAATGAATCACAGGCCTCCTTCTCTTATTTGCTTTCCATGTAGTTTCATATTAAGTAGGATTGCACTGCTCGCCACGAGAACACACCCTGGAAAACAGAAGTGTGTAGGAGTAAATAATTGTATTTCTTTGCCTTGCTTTAAGCCTTGTCATCATTGTGCTGCAAAGTACATGAAGTTTTAGCACCAGACAGTAAGAATTTGGATGTTCTTGGAGATTAATGGAAATAAAAAGAAAAAGAGATGCCCCACAACATTATTTGCTACCAGCATTCTTCACCATTAACAGCTGTCTATATCTGTGTAGCTTTATTGTAAAAAACTGAAGAGGGGGAGAATGCAGTTCAAACATCAGAATTTTATCAATACTCAGGAAAAATTATTAAAGTTTTGAACTCTTGCAAAAGGACTAATTTTTTTCTTGAGCAAGTCACAGTCTTCCTGTACTTCACTTCTTTTTCCAGGGTTAAACAGGACACAGAGGAATCTTTTGTCACAAAGTTTATATAACACCCAACACCATGGTTTCCTAGTGTACTCCTGGAACACAATTATTCATCATGAGTGTTCACTTTAGAAGAGCAGGGAAAAAAAAGAAAGGGAGAAAAAGTGTTGAAACTGAGACATTCCAAGTAGCTCCCTCCTGGCCTCCCCAAACAGTCAATGAGTGGAAGAGGTTAAAGGCAGCTGCACATTATATGTAGGCAGAAAGAATAAAATAAGTAATAAAACAAGCAAAACAACTTTTAAGTTACTCATTTCTCCCACCCTGACCGTACAAGCACATTTTTCTCTCAGAGTTCCTTGCAATTAGCAGAATGGCTTCAAAGAAACATTCCTTTTGGGCAAATACATAACCTATTCAGAAAACAGCACTGCCAGTAGCTTGCAAAAATAAGTTACTAGGCACAAGTAAAGAAAAGCCCTGCCAGGTTGAAAACCCCTCTCCTCAGCCCATGGTGTGTGCACTCACCCATCACACAGCTTCCATCTCTCCTAGCAGTAGATGTTGTGTCTGATCTCTCACTTTCCCTTGCATCTTAACTTCTGATCCCCTCAGCATTCATCCTTTTCATCTCAATTTTTTCATTCTCAAACTGGCTGAGTTTGAAAAAAAATTCCAGGTAATGTACAACTCCACCATCAGTAGTTAAAAAGAGATTTTCCTAAGAATGCTGGCTCCTTTAGATTACAAATCAGCAAAGAACAACAAAAGCCCCCCCAGCAAACACCAAAGCCTACGTCTATGCTGTATAAGGACGACTTTCTGTGAAGCTGAAAATATTCCTAACTAACAATATTGACATCTGACCAACAGTGTTCAGAATAAAGTTACAAACATGCCTTTCCTCTGGCCTTTCAGTCAATCATTACACTGCTAGAGAACAAATTTTTACCTGATTTTTTACTCAGTGAGCATATAGGTTGTCCAGGTTCTTCCTCTCTCCTTCAAGATTACACAGTGCAATTTTCTTTGAAGCACAGCTTTCTTTTTCTCATGAAGACAGCCTTGAAAATGTGAATTTATGTAAACTAGCAGTAAGGGCTGGACAGGACATATTTCAGCCTCCTGGTTCCTAAGCCTCCTGCAGAACGAGTGAAGAGGGAGCTCACACAACCCTTTCTTCCCATACTGTGATGCAGAATACATCACAAACTGTGTGTTTTGAATCCCAGCTCATATTAACTTCTCCTCAAATCTCTGCTTTTAGATCTTTAACTACAGGGAAAAGTAACCATTAAGCTGGATTAGCAGGAAGCCCTAGGAAAAAATTTCCAAGCCTAAAAACACTAATGACCACATTCAGATGAGAGCTTCACACAGCTCAGATGATTTTCAGCTGAGCTCTGCCTACAATCACACATGAAATCTTTCAGACAATTTCCAAGAACTGTCTATAATTTCTTATGCAAATTACAGGTGTAATTACTCAGATTTCTCTCCTGAGTGCTTCTAGACGCTGAGCTGTGATGTGCAGCACTTTTAGGGACTGCACACACAGCTCCAACAAAGAAAGTCTCTCCTACCCAGAAACACAAGCTAAGCAGCCTGGTGAAAAAAAGGGGGATGGATTATGCAGCTGTGATGGAGGTTTGAGGCTGTCTCCACTGCACAGGAAAAACATATTTATTAAAGAATAAAAAATAATTGCAAGAATTTTCTCTTTTTTTTTTTTAATTACACATAAAAAAGGAGTGTATTTAGGGCCAGTGAAATCATAGTCTAAGTAAAACAGTGCTTTTAGCACAAAATCTGTAATTGTTGGCAGTAAGCAATAGTAAGATCATTCAGTTTGTGAGGAAGTGAAGGAAACTTGTTTCATTAAGATTACACAGTATTCACTTTGCAAAAGACTCTTGAATCAATTTCATTAGCTTAAAGTAAGAAGTGGACAAGATACAATTTTGAATTTAATGATACAAAACTTCTTTAAATTTAAATCTTAGAAGTCTGTCCACTTGCCTGTTAAAGAACTGACTCACTCATGTACTGAAGAACAGATCACATCATGCAAACTACAAAAGGACCTTTGTGTCTCAGATTTTCAGTCCTGTGGGGTTTTGGCCATTATGGTTTAACTGCCTTTCTTTGCCACATGTTGTATCTGCAGCTATTTATGTTTCTGTTACTTTTCAGTCCTTCCTCAAAACTCAGTAGAAACAGCATTGATGTGTGGAGTTTATTTGGTATAATTGCAAATGCATTGCTGCAGTTTAGTAAGTCAGGTTTTTTAGTACAAAACAGCAGAAACGCTGTAGTGTCCTAAACACACTATTTCTTGTCAGGAATAAAAAATTTAAAGTAGCATATTTAAACTGTAAGTATTTTTCCAGTTTGAATTAGTTTTAGCTCCCATTTTCAAGAAAACTGCTAATTTTGTGGTTTTGCTGGAAAGGCAGAAATACTTGCAAGGGAAGTTAAAGACCAAAAATCAGTTTGACTTGGACTTTCAAAGGACCACTCTTCCCTATAGCAAACAATTTTAAACACCTATTTTTTTAGATAACAATTAAGTATTTGTAGGAAAGATGCTCTCAGTGCTTTCAGCTCTAAGTTCTGCCCTCTTTGCAGAGAGAATCCATCAGTCCCACAAGCAATATTGAGAGGCTCCCCTGTCCATCCTGTGCTCACAGCCCCATGATTTTGAGAAAGTGAGAATGGGAAGCATGTCTGGGGACATGCTGTAGTGACCTCCTGCAAAGTGAAGCACTCGAAATTGAGGAAATTCCAAAGGTCAGGTTGCTCTGGCAACCCTGGGGAAGGGATCAGCAGCCAGTGCTGCACAGGCACAAATCACCATGCAAGGTGCCCTGATTTTCACAAGCTTTTTAAACAAAAATGCACCTGGACATTTATGCAAAGTCTTAACCTGAAGGCTACAGCACGTGTAAAAGTCTTAATAAATAGCTGGTTATAGTAACAAATGGCTGCAATGGTTATTCAAGTGTGTACATTTGGTTTAGATGTTAACAAAATTAAAGGAAAGGCCACAGAGAGCTGGCATGAAAAATGATGAATTGAGTAAATAGAAAAACAATCGACTGTGCTATTTTTAAATGTTTAAATTTTTAAAAAATTGCTATAAAGAGGTTATTGTTGATATCTGAGGAATCAACTAATAAGCTTTTCTGAAGTCAAGTATCTGAAAATAAATGTCAGCACCTTAAACAAACTTTAAATGGTAAAAAATAAAACCCCACAAATTATAAACCATAAATATTCTATTCAGCTTTTTTATTTACTCCTTTAATATCCTGAATATTTAGAGGTCACACACAATTTTTCTTTCCTTTCCCCTCAAGCCCCCATCATTCTTGACACAAAGTTTTCTAGAACTGTTATGACAGGAATAGATGTATTCCTCTATCAAAGACCTTGTGTCAAGTAATTTTCTATATAATTTCCTTTTTCATCTCTATTGCTGTAAGATCTACGCACAAACACGCTGTAGTTAATGGTTAAAAAAGCCACAATATTATAACTTCACAAATGCTCACCCCTTACTTAATGCTTAGCAGTACAAGATACACAAGTGCCCTAAGTATATTATTTCTTTTGTTCAGAAAAAATAGCCTAAATCATTGATTGAAAAATAACAGAAAATAAAAAGGAAACACACTAATCATAACTGAAGCATAGCCTTTTAACACAATTGTTATGCATTTAGAAAACACAAGAAAACCACTGCAATTGTTGTCCACTTACCCTGATCTACAATGAAGGAAATTGCTTAGTATTTAAATTGTTCTGTTGTGCTTATCATCATTTTGAACAGTCAGTCCAGTGCTCTGAAGTGAAATTCTACAAAGATTCTTATTTTCAAGTTATACATTTTTACTACAGAAACAAAACTTTGAGTTTGAAAGTGTTGTGAACCTTGATTAGGATTTAAGTGATGAAAATATAAAACTGTCTGGAAATGCACAAATTGAAAAGAACAAATAGAAGCTATTTTCTGGCTGTTCTACACAGTCCCAGCTGTGCCCATCAGCTGCACATCACCCAGCATGGACTTCAAATGAGAGCCACCAGCACCTCCCCAACACACAAAAATAGGATTAAGTGCTCTCTGTCTGGTTTGGACAATTTCAATCCCTCATGAAGCAGAACAGAGGTGTCCATCCTCCTCAGTTAAAGTGCTGTGAGACTGAATGAATCCTGTCATGACATGTGGCTATTCAGGGGTGAAGGATGAGGTCACCAGGAAGTATTATGATTTCCTTTTATTTCTCTAGGAACTCAGTGAAAACTTTGTTCCACAGAACCCAAAGCCCATCCAAAGGAGCTCAAGTGAGTGGCAGTGCTCTTTTTTTGTGTAGAAACCAAGTTCTAATCACTTACTAGAGGTGATTTAATAATCCCCACAAACAGCTCCTCCTTCAAATTCCGGCTGGTAAATCCCATGAGGAAAATACACTAAACTCGAACTAAAAGCCTGTTTATCTCTGAAGTACAATTTCCTCTGGAGGCTCCTTTTCCAGCAAGGCTGTGGGCAGTACTGGGGTTCTAACACAGCAGCCAAAGCCATGAGCTGAACACCAACATTCTGCCAGCTCAGGAGAAGGGAATTCAAACATGAATACTCCTTGCTCCACTTTTTAATTGTATCTACTTTTTAAATCTTTCTATGCTAATACTGAAGCATTGATACAGACCCATGTGATTACACATTTAACTTCCTCACTATTTTCCAGTGAGCAATAATTGCAGGAGCTCTGGTTAAAAGGAAACTCAGAAATTGCACTGATGATTTAGTGAATTTGAAGAGACTGTAGCAAACTATATTGTGATGGGGGTTTTTAGATTTTACAGTCAATGGTCATTAATCACAAAGGGAAATAATGGATTTACAAACTGATGATGGCAAGAAGCAGTTTGATATAAAATATTTGTAAAATAAAAACTGTATTAATTTGTTATGATACATTGCAAAGAAAAATAGCCAAAATCCACAGTCCTGTAAAGAAACACATCTTAATAAATGGTCACAAGCTGAATAAAAGGAGAAGTAATGACTTGGTTAAAGCTCAGAGGAAACAATGCCAAAGTCACGCACCTTAAACGAAGAATGAGTAGATGGATCTGATATATGGTGCCTTTTTTTTAGAGGAAGCCTCTGTTTGGAGTGCAAGACACTCCAGCTAATGGCCAAGTGATGTGCATTGACAATCACATTAGCCCTTTTTGCTATTTTAGTCAAATAAGGCTAATCACTTAGCGTGCCTAATTTATATAGCTATGAGGGCGGGTTATCAGTACAGATGTACCCAGGCATAAAAGACTTGGGAACACTGACCTATCTGTCAAATTTGATCAGGCCCAGTGAAATTCAATTTGTTAATCTTGCCTCACAGTCCTCCCCTCATGCAGTCTGAGCACTAATAGGTTTTATGCTGCACTGAGAACGAGCACAGGCTGCAGTGAGACTTCTTGGTTGGATTAATCAGAACCGTGCATGAGAGATGCTACCTCCTGGAGCAAGGGGCAGGACTTCCAGAACTGGAAGCCTAAAAGTGCAAATCTCTAAATGCTTGTGATATATATTTGCATATACCCTGAATGGCCACAATCCAATATTTTATTGATAATGAAGAGAACAAAAGAAATGAGGGCTGCTTAAAGAGATAGGATGCTCCCTTTTTGCATGTGTATATATACATTTATACTCAAGCTTCAAAAGTTAAACAATGTCAGATATACATCTCTTGACTTCCCAGTTCTCTAAAATGGGAGCAATGCTAACTTTGGGCCTAAAGATGAAGCTTCTGAGGCCAAGAGAAGAGTGTGGCTCTCCCAGTACTCACTCAGGCCTCATTGCAAAAGAAAATGTCTTTTTTGTCAGCTACCTAAGTTTACTTAGGTAAATTTAGGTCTTTGAATCCTGGAGATGTCCACAGAATCTGGATACAGTGAATTGAAATAGCACAAGCTCATAAAAAATGACTTTTTGCTGTTTCCTCTCAACTCTAAGAGCAGCTACATTTGCACAGATGATTTTTCCCATATTTGAAACTCTACCTGGGTGGGTGTTTGACAACAAACCCAGATGTTTTCTGCATCAAAAATTACATTCAAATCATTTTGGCTTGGCAATTTGACCTTTTCAATATGACAGCTGAATCTATTTTTAAAGTGAGCTTGGAGAATCATTATCTGGACATGATTTCCCAATTCTCCACTGATTTGAGGCTTATCAGCCGTTGCAGATTCTGGGATGACATACAGTGTTTTAATGCTTGATAATTATCTAATTTCACTTGTGTTATTGGTTGTGTAAATTACTTGAATAATTCCTAATTGCTGTCAGCTTCTTCTTTACTACATGCATTGTTTTGCTCTGATGTTTCTACATGCTTCTACCTAAAGGATGTTGGAAAGTTTCAGTACAGTATTACAGTCATCCTTTCAAAGAGGTTTTCTACCTTTTATTTTCTCTTTCCACCACACAGGACAAGAGACCATTCCTGTTTTGCAGCCTCTGCCCAAATTGCACACAGAAGCCTACTGGATTGAATTTGGGAGAGTCAA
This sequence comes from Fringilla coelebs, assembly GCF_963513975.1. Taxonomy (NCBI): domain Eukaryota; kingdom Metazoa; phylum Chordata; class Aves; order Passeriformes; family Fringillidae; genus Fringilla; species Fringilla coelebs. Next base: position 59,677,006 of record NC_140034.1, on the reverse strand, counting down.
ACTCGAATTATCATTCTGTGCCTCAGTTTCAGACAAATTGGGATAACAGCTGTATCCAAGTACAGACTCCAGCAGATCTACTTGGTCCTTCAATCATGCCAGAATATACAAGAAATTGTTCTGGAACACACAGAACATTGGCTAGAGGAGGATGACAGCAGACTTAACCTGTCTTAAAAAGTTTTATCTATTCCCGGCAAAAGAAAATAATAAAGAAATAAAGTCAACAACCTTTCCAAACAACTGGGCTTTTCTCTAAGTATAGGAATAAATCAATATGTTTCTGTATTAGTACAGGTAGATATAACACTGAAATCATATGGGAAGCATTCAGTTAACATCCATGAGGCTTGACAGATGCACTGTCTGGGAAATATTTTGCTTCTTCTCCCATTAGATATCTTTATATAAGCCCGTTCTCAATGTTATGCTGCCTATCACTGGACATCAGACTGAAAATATAAGTAATGCAAAGTCACAAAGTCAGCTCTCCTGGAGAGGCTGCTCATGGTGGAAATAAACTCCACTTGCCACTGCAGAACAGCTGCCATCAGCTGATTTCCAGGGAATAGTTCTTCCAACATCTGCTTTGCTTCTCTGCATTAGTGCTCTACACCACCAAGACAGCCAAGGGATGGGAGTAAAGGTGATGTCATTTGAAAGCCTGGAAAAATTTAATTTTTTTCCTTATTTATCAAGATTAAACCCTGAAATGGTATGGCACAAACAAACAATCTGAGAAAGGAGTAGGGAAAAGAATATTAAAATCAACCAACCAACCACTGAACCAAAAGAAAAGCTGTCTTCTGGCCTCAAGTATTTTTCTGACGCAAAACTTAGGAAAAAATTTTATTTTCTTAGGCTGTCATATATTGCTAATTAATCAGTTATACCACATATTAGGAAGCTATCTTTCCATACCATGAAAAAACACCCAGCACTAAACATCTATTGTCACAGCCAGGACTCGCCTCATGACTGATAGCACCTGGAAAAAAAAACAAAGTCTCTAATCTGAAAATCAATTTAAATAGAGTGACTCTTTTTTCAGTCTCTTGCTTTTTCTGCAGAGTGGAACCACCAGTGCATCCATGATATCCCCAGTGTGTGCAGAGCTGTGTACAAATCACCACAGAAGAGAGACACTGAGTTCAATTTGTGTGCAGATGATTTCTGAGAGCAGCTTCCATGGCATCCCAGTGGCCAAAAAGTATTGCAGCTCTCTAGTTTATGAATTATGGTTTGGGACTTGCTTTTCTTATTCTCTCCTGAGTTCAATGCTTCCCTACCTATGGTGTTTTGCTAGGTATAAAAAAAAAAAATAAATCCCAGTTAACTTCTGTTGGTTAAAATCTTGTTAGAATAAGGTTTTGCATCCAGGACAAGGAAATATGTGTGATTTTTCCTATTTGCCTAGAACTTTTTCTAGGCAAAAGAAAAGTCACTTCAGTTATATCTATCCCATATTCATATTTACAGTTCTGTGTATCTCAGCAGTCTGTTAGAGCTTGCACATATAGACTAAAGTGAAGACTGATATGAGGATGCAAAAACCAAACCAACCAAACTCTGCTGATTGTTGAAACTAAAAAACCTGGATAGTGATCTAACCTGGTGGTGACATTTAAAGCCCCATACCAGTCTCTGGACAGAGAGCTTTCCTAGAAGAGCAGGAAGATCAAGGAGCAGCACAACTGCAGCACCAAGAGGCTGACCCCTTAGACTCCATCACCAGGGAAGAAGGCTCAGCTTGGGTGCCACTATTTAGATTTATGAAGCTTTAGTGAATTCTTTCCCATTGTGCAGAAGTGAGATCATGGCCCTACCCTGACACTCCTTTAAGGAGCTCCTGCTGCATGGTGTGAGAGCACAAACCCCAGGGCATAAATAAGTTATGTGTGTTTTTATGCACACACACATTTTGATATATCTTTATGTGCATGTGTTTGATGCAGTTATAAATTATCCAGCTAGCCAAAAGTCTTGGTGGAAACCTTTTTAACACATATTGAAATGCAAAACTAATTTTGGATGTTACCTCATAGCTGAGGATGTGTTTAAGTTACTACAGAGCATTAAAGCAAAGTAAACCTCTCCTACTTCAATATTCACCTGTCTGAGGGGAAATTGTAGGGCTTATTTTACTTCCTTTGTTTTATTTTCAGCTTTCTCCACACAGCTCTTGAACCAGAGTGTTAATAGTGAAATCTGCATGTCAGAGAACCTGATAAATTTGGAATAATTATTAAAAAGCAAACCAGACATAGTTAAATCTCAAGACAGTGTGGTGTAAAATAATGCACTGTTGTACCTGCAATGATGTCATCCATTTGCTCCAAAGCTGCTTCCAGCATATGACTAGCATCAGAAGCCATCCTCTGGGATTTCTTCAGATCTTTACTGAAAAGACAGAACAAACCATATGTATTACACTGAATAGCCTGATAGCAAAATAGATGTCACTGTCACATTATGCATTAGGCTACACAAACAAAATCCATGCTACAGCTTAGCAATGCAGCCTAGTGATACAAAAATACAGCCCAATAATAACAAAACTAAAAAAAAAACCAAACCAAAAAAACCTGTTCCTGTTCTTGATAGATGACTTGGCAGTTCTGATTCATTTTTTGGAAGAGATTTTACTAAAACAGTCAAACGCAAATAAAAAAATCCCAAAGAACTTCAAATACTGGAAGCCCAAGATTCTCCTGCTCCTCATCCTTAACAATGGTTTCCTAGATTCAAAGTTCAGTGCATTTCAGCCTTTTCCTCTGTGGGGAAAAAAAGAGGATTGACTAAGGTTCAATGAAGGAATGGAGTCATGGGGCAGAACAGGTCTTCCCTATAAGCAGAAATCTGTAGGAAGTCTGCTTTTTGATTTTTGCCTTAAGAGTAAAGAAAATTCTGAAATACTTTTTACTCCTCCTTTCTATATCCCCATTGAGTCTTTTCACCATCTCTTTCACGACACCAAAAATTCCATTTTTTTCTGTTCAAATAACCAAAATGCCCCAGGTATACATTCTCTGAATTTGCTGCTGCTACTATAAAACAGGATTAAGTACATTCATGTTACCACCTGACACTGGGGATAACAAAAAAAAAAAGAAAATCCTTCCAGAATGAGTCCCTGCTTTGAGCTGGTGCTGCTGGACTCTAAGTCAAGCAGCAGCTGCTGCTGCCAACAGATGACATTTCAAAGGGGAGAAGAATTTATGCAGTCCATTTCACTGCCAGTGAAAAAATCCCCTCTGGAATAAGGCCCTTTTGCACATCACTTCATCACTGAGGCACGAGAGCAGTGCCCACACAGAGGGGAAACAGGGATGGCTCCTGTGCATGCGGCTCACAGGGCTCCAACACAGCTCACAGCACCCACAGAGCCCACAAAGGCTCACAGTATTTTGATTGCTTCCCCATGAAGGCTGCAATTCAGTCTCTCAGCATTCAATCTTTGTTCACAGCGAGCTGTAAGAGCTGTGGTTTAAAACTGTTCCATTTTAGCAGCTATCACCAAAGACACCAGTCTGACAATGGACAGATTTCCTTCAGATAACTCAGGTTGTGAGTAGGTGTAAATGCAATGGGCCTAAGACTCCAATGCTACTGAAATGCCACAAATATGTGTTCATCATGGGATTACTTGTGCTAAGAATTCAAGTAGTTTGAGTTGGAAAAAATATTACAATGAAAATTTGTACCATCCAACCAAAATTATTTTCTTCTCTTGAAAACTAACAACCCTGAGACACAGGTTTTTCTCCAAGAAATGGATTTCTTCTTCAAATAAATTTAATTTATAAAGAATCTCTGTGTTATCAGCATCCTGTGTTGATTCCAGTTAATGTAGACAACCCCAGGACCCAGAGAGACAGATGCAGGAATGAGTCAGGAACTGCAACATTCTCATTTGAACTCTGCCATTTACAGCTTGTCACAGTGGGTAAGCCACGATTTAACTTCAGATCACATTGATCTGAAGAGCAATGTGAGAATGCTTCATTGTCACTGTCACCCAAGGCTCAGATTAATGGAAATGAATCCGTGGTTTTGGTCCCTCAGTTTTTTTTTGTCAAAATAATCTTTTAAGTACAAGCAATGCTAAATTTAACCAAAGTACGTGTCACCCAAATATTTCATTTAACAGCACTGGAAATGACATAAATTGTGCTCAGAATAATCTGGAAAGCCATTAAGTCAGCTGATATAAAGTTAAAATTTCAGAGTGCTTTCTTTCACACATCTATCCAGACACTCCCCCCGATCCTGCTACTTCCATTTGCTGGTTTTTGAGAGGCTTCCATCTTCTGTTGCCACATCGCTGGGCACCAAAGCCCTCTCAGCTGCAATGATCCTCCTTCCTTGCAGCATTTCCTCTAGTTCAAAGCAGCCATACCACGGGGAATAATCACCTCAGCGACAGGAAATCCACCCCCAGGTGGCAAACAGGTGCCAGAGGGGCACCAAGGCTCCCGTGCCACTCCCCCAGGAATGCCTGGCCACCAGCTGTGCGGGGCAATCGCGGCAGCAGACCTCTGGCTCAGGGTTAGAAGGCAGAAAAAGAGTGAAAAACACTAAATATAGCATAGAGTTCCTAATTCTAGGTGGTGCTCCACGCTTTTATTTGTGATGAAAGCCACTGGAGCAGCGCAGGGCTGTTCAAACAAGAAATGCAGAAGCACGTTTCTCGTTAACATCTGATATAGCATTTCATCACTTGTAGTGACAAAGGCACAGAAAATGCTGATACACTGCATTACAAACTTGAAAATTCACTGATGGAGAAACCTCCCATCAAAGCCTTGGCAAAACCCAGAAAGTTTTGCTGAAGAACTCCACCAGAAGTGAATCTCCAATCTCCAATCCTTGCCTCCACCTATTTTCTCACCTGTAGCCACTGGGGCTTTGCTGCCTAACTGCATCAAGTTATAGCAAAACCTGCTGATCAAACAAGGATTTATTAATATAAGCAATGTTCTTTGCTCCAGAGAGATAATGTAATACTACTTGCTCGACATCTTTTTCTAGACAGACCTGTTGTGTGTGCTCCAGGCAAGGCTCACTTTCCCAGACACTCCCACCTTGCAGTTTGGCTGCTCTGAGCAGTATTATGAAAAGAGCTTGTTAGAGCTCCTGGGCTTTCAGCTGCCATTTCTGATCTAATTCTAGAGAAGTATATTCAACTATGGATTTAAAAAAAAATATTATTAAATAACAAGACACTTGTAACAGCCCCTCAAACAGGATACATCTATTTACTGGTATTTTAATTACAAATATTTTTTACAGTTTTCATTCCTGAATAACATCAGCATATGCAGAACACCATGACTTATTTACTTATGTAAATATATACATATATTAAAAAAAAAAAGTTTTTCAGCTTCAGGAAGGACTGAACAAAAGCTACCTCTCACATTACAGTACAAGCTTCAATATTAGCAAATTCTAACCTTCAGGTTTTATTAGATTAATTCATATGCCAGCAAAATACAAGAACCAGGGTACTCACCTTTTCAGATCTCTAGGAAGAAAAGAATTTACTTTTTTGCCTGACCAGTGAAAATTCCTTGCTATTAATAGCTGAAGTTTTACTGTTAAGCAGACATAAGTCTAAATTATTATCATCCCTTCTAAGCCACATGCTCATATTAATTTAGAGCCCAGCCCACAGAGATATTGCAACCCTGTTTGTTATAATTGCCTAAGTAATGACATCTTCCAGGAAGTGCAGACAGAGCAAACTGGTCTGAATTCCTGAAATTTATTTTGCTAAGATAGTTTTGCACTGTACATCCTAATCTGAGATTTGCATTCCAAATAAAATGAAAAATCTCTGGTAGAACTATTGTGCTCAGGGCCCATATCCCTTGCAAATTTCTTAGCCTACATTCTCTATGTAAAACTACAACTTACTGTGTCCAAAGGAACATAATATTTAACAGACATATTCACTGTGGGCAAGATGTTCTTCAGAACTATGAAAAGCCTTAATTAAATTTGAATCTTTCATGGCTGGCTTGAACCAGCAGCTGCTCAGAGATAAGAATATGAACAACATGAATTCAGGCAACTCAGATGTTTTCCCAAGGTTGCTCATAATAATGAGGCTATCAAGTCTATCAATTACAAGGGGTGTGGTTTTTGAACCAGAAATCCAGACCTTGTCTGTGGCCTACAAATTCCTCTCACACTTAGCTGACACACGTAATAATTAACTAACACCACCTTTTTTTTAATCCTAGGATGAATAAATACATGCTTGTAAACTCTTTAAATACTCAGACTTGAGTATTATATTGCTTTGTACTTAATGGCATAATGAAATATCAAGTGCCTTGGATAAGCTCAGGAGTCCTCCAAGCCTTCCTTCAGCTGCAAGATAACTCCTGCCCTGGAATGCAGAAATCTGCCCAAGTCCCACCCTCTCTTTCTCTCTTTTCCACCTTTCTTCTCCCCCAGCCACATTCTGCAGCATCCAGACAGGAGCACTGAATCATCCCTCCAACTCATGGCTCCATCAGTTACAAAAGTTATAAATTCATGTTTGGATCCTGGCCTTTGAGAACCTGCTGGAACTCTCTAATTAAGATAATCCTCAGTCCTAACTAGCAATCCAGGAAACAGAATCATCTCTGATGGTCACTAGAATGACTGCCTAAGAAATGCTACTTGTGCAGGATCCTCCAGGGCTCTCCAGCCAGAAATCTTATTTATGTGACAGCTGGGAGAGCTGGGCTTGCTCAGCCTGAACCATTCTTTGGTTCTACCTTAAATTTCATTTATTTCTTAACACAGACAGTACTTGCTCTATTTCCCCTTCATATGCTTCACTGGAACAGGCAGAAAGGTAAAACTCCTCTTCTTTCATTGATTGCCCATTCTGTAATAAGTAAAATCAAGGCTATTTCAGAGGGTTTTTAAGAACTAGGCTAGGAATGAAAAAAAAGTTTATTTTGAGCTGGAAAGTGTGAAGTGTCCACAGGAAGGCAGAATGGGCAGCTCTAAAGAGAAATATCAATTAGCCAAAGTTGAACAAAGACCTGATAGCAAATCACTTCAGGTAGGTGGCAGAACTGCTAAAGTCTCTATTCAGCCTCTTGCTGGGGGTCTTTATATGAGAGGTTATCCTGAAGTGAAGTACCTTGGCACTGTAAAAGCCATATTTGTGTGTTACTGATGAAAGTCAGAGCAACAAGCAAAAAACAATGATGCTTTTGCACATAATGTGCTAAATAATTTGATTTAAAATACACAGCTAAACCTACTGCACTATGAAGTGGCAAAGTCAAAGCCAAACATCTCTTTTCAAAAATAAACCCATTAAGTTTGCTAATACAAGTCTGAATCTCAGTTCTGGGGGGGGAACAGAAGGTGAAGGAAAAACGAAAGCCCCCTTTAAAAAAAATGCTAGATCTGACTGATACTTGATGCTTTCAAACACAGATCACCTCACAGCAACTCCTCCAGAGGGCTGATGGATATTGAGTTACAGCTCCTCCTGGTACCATAACCAGATTTCCTGACTCATGTTTGCACAAAGTCTCATCCTTACAATTAAGAGCTGACGCTGACAGAATGGCATGTGCAAAGTGAGCTCTCTCCAGCTCCTCTCTGTAACACTTCCAGCAGGAAGCCCTTCAGTCCTCAGTGGTGCTTTGAACTTCGTCCATAACAGCTTAAAAAAGCCCTTCATTTGTGTTATCAGATAGCTGAAGTTTTCTGTGTTACATGGGGTATAAAGGAAAAATATTATAGCTTAAATCTTAAGACCAAAATTGGATTAATTGTTACTGTATTAAGTCCAAAAAGTCTAATTATTTTAGTTCACATCTCTGTCATCTAACTAGTTAAAATGAAAAAAAAACCCAAAACAATACAATGAATAAATAGCTTGGATATAAACTTCAGCTGAAAAAAACACTACCTGATAAAATACACAAAAGTCTCTGAGCCAAAATATGAACATTTCTGCTCTTAAAATAAACACATACAAAAGTCAGATTTGGTATTGCAGTTCACATCTAGTTCAGAGAGTTTTACAACTAAGAAAAGTTGGATCCCCAAAATTTCAACATTTAAAATAAACTGTGGGGTTTTTTAAAATTATTTTTCCTTCCAATCTCACTGGCCTCAAGGTCACAGCTGTGAATTTTCTTCCATGAAGGTCAACATTTCAATGAGATTTTTGAGGTTGTTTAAATTCAGCTCCAATGCCTGGGAAACTGCTCAGACCACTCCTTTCCCCACACCCCACATCATGTAAGTAAATTCATGCTCTGGTAAATTGGAAGGTGAGGAATTATAATAAAAGCAAACACAGAATTCAAATGTGCCCTAGAGTAAAGCAGAGGACAAATCCTTGACAGCAATGGAGAGAGATTAGATAGATATGATAAGGAAAATTTTCAAAGCTAGTCACTGCAAAAATCCTAAAAATTTAGATAAACTAAACAGTGCTTTGAGACAGATCTTCTGTCTCAAAGAAATACAGGAGGTCCAATTTTCCAGCCTTTGTTTCTTCAGGACCATTGTAGAAATCAGCAGCCTTGCCAACAAGGAGCAAACACTGCCCAGGGAGCTGGCAGAGCCCACGGAGCCCTTGGAATGCCATGGGGATCACTCAAGGTGCAGGGCACCTCTGACTTTTAGAAAGATGCAAAAGAATGACAGGATGACACAGGCGGAGGTGCGAATGTTTCTGTGTCAAGGGCACAAATCTTTACAGAAATAACTCACTTGGGAGGTTTAGAAGAATGGAGAGCACTAAATTGGCCTTTACATGGGGAGACACTGGGAAAGGGGAGGATCAGGGAAGGAATTGGCCCCAGTGGATGATGCTGAGGTACCCAGGAACCTCAGAACAAAGGGCAGGGTTGATGAGCTAGGAAATTGATTTACTGCAATCCAAAGAGGTAATTCTCATCCACAAGATAGCTAAGGTAAAAAACCCTGAGGTTTGGGTTAGACTGCACAGAAAAACAGCTCAACATAGACACAATGAAGAAAAATATTTCTTATGAATATTTATTATTTCAAAACTATCTACTCTTGGGTTACTCTGATTATAAAGCTCTCTCCTGAATTTCCCTCAGCTTTACAAACATGACATAAAGGCCCTTGTGAAGTCTAAACTCAGCTTTAGATGTAAAGACTAAGACTGTGTACTAAAAAGTCAACTTTTTGACTTTGCAAAATTCATTTTCATTTGAGTATTTTTCCCCTCTTTGAAACATTCTGTGCAGCAATTTATAAATAACACTCACTAGGCTGGTTTGATACAACCCAACCTGCATCTGTGGACACAAATATGTTGAATTCATACTAACAGGAACTGACAGTATCAAGCACTTCTGTACAAATTGAAGTTTCAGTAGCTATTTTGAGGGAAGTGTCTGTGGGAAACAAAGAAAAGAAAAACATACTTCTGCTAGAAACAGCAAATTCATCAAAATTGAATCCGCTTGGATTAAAAGCGCTGAACTGGGAACAGCAAATGGATCACTATGAAAAGCACCACATCCCACATTACTCAGCACATCCACAAAAATATAAATTTTAACAGCTGTGCCAGTTCAATGCCTGTGCTTATAAACAAAACATTCCTATATAGATTGCTTCCTGAAGATTATTGAAAATATCCTTGGGGAAAAAGCTATATTCAAGTTTTTCCCCTTTCTCTGCCTGGAGAATAGGTACAACTGTTGTCCACAAATAGGTTATTTCACCTGGTGGGCCAGAGGCCAACCCACACACAGAGCAGAGCTGCGCCACTCGCTGAGTTGGCTTTGTTACTTTCTTCCTTTTCTTGGGAATTCTGCCCAAAATCCATGTGGCCTGGATATTCTGCATTCTTTGTGCCCACTATCCGTGGTACATCCTTCTCCTCAAGCTTTGATTGATCACGTCAAGCCCCAAACTTTAACAAGACAACTCTATGGAGTAGAGTAACTCGTCATTCCAACACCTGGACATCATAACCAAGAGGCAGAAATTGTTCACAGGAAGTAAAACCTTGGTTTAAAACGGTTTTGTTGGTTTTGCACTTCCATTATTCAGAATGTGGGACATCTTATTCCCTTGCAGAAGTAGCCAACACTGAGAAAGTATCTGTATCAAACCCTGTGCCACAGCTGAATTTAAAATCCCAGCCTCCTATCATCATTGCTTTCCATACTTAATGGAGTAACATGCTTTTCTAATATTGAAAAAAAAAAAGGCATTATATAGATAGGTAATGCTGCAAGACAGAAGAGTAGCTGGACATTCAAGAGCAACATTTAGTACTTCGAAGAGTCACAGAGGTGAGAGAAACATATAACATCCCCCAGCTGAAGAAACATTATTACAGGTGGCAAGAAGAATGCACCACCCTTTATCCTTGTTTTTCCAGAGAATCCTGGAGGAAAAGTGAATACCTGCCTAGAGACAGATCAGGCGTGCACTGGAACCAGAAGCTGACTTCAGAGGGAACAGGGAGCAGCCCACAATGACTGTGTGACAAGACATAGAGCCCTCCTCAGTGACCTGTTTGATGGAGGCTGCCTTTGCTCACAGAAACACATATTTACCCAGGGAAGGCTCTTAAGGGATTCACCTCCCTGAAAACCCACCAAGGTGCTCAGCTCTTGTACCTCACACTCACCTGTGTTGCACTGCTACTGTTTTGACTCGGTCACAACAAGCAAAACAAGCAGCAATATGATAATGAGAAAACCCCAAACTATTGTGTATCCGGTTTTGAGTACCTGGGGAAAAGATTTATAGGCTTAAAAAGAGTTCTGAAGTGCTCACTGTGCTGCTTCCATAAAGGGGATACTCATGTGGCACAGGATACAAAAGAGATCCCCAAATTGTCCTGTAAAATATTGCACCTCTTAGTACCAGCTGTGAGAGGTGTTCTCAAGTTCTTAGCACCCACAGAACCCATCGTTTAGCGTCTGCCAACCATTTCAAGGGATTTAGTCCAAGTTCTATACAAATGTAAAATGAACATGTTTCCACGTCAAATCCTCTTAGCAAGGATAAACCAAATCAAAGTAAATTTCTCCTTATATGTTATACACGATATGAGGGACTAAGAAAAAGATAAGAAAAAGCAAAGCCCCAGTTCCATGCATCAGGAAGCCTTTTTGAATTTGCAAAACTCTGGAAGCATGTGTCATTTCCAGATATTGACTGATTGCTCAGTAAAACTTTCAAGCCTCCACTTCCAAGTCTCTAAAGTTTCCATCACTGGGGTATATTTAAAGGATACTTTTTATTCTCTGAATTCCCACTAGTTTTAGGGCATGAAAAATCCACAAGTTAAACCATTATAATGAACACACACAGGATTTCTCCAGATTCCTTTCCAGATAAGTATTTTGATAAGTATTTAACAACTTGAACATGAACAATGACACAAAAGGATTTGCCAAAAAATAAAACTCCAGCTAAAACTCTACTGCATGTTACTTCCAGTCCCAAGAACTCTTTCATATGGTTGAAATAAACAAAAAAATTCCAAATGCTGGAGTATAGCTGTAGCCAAAACAATATATTGTTACACATTTAGTCGAATTTTACTGCCTCTGAAACAGACACCTTTGTACTGACAGAGCAGAAAAATGAAAAAGAATTCTTACATTACTTCAGAGAGCCTGAATGGCATCATACAAGGCCTGAAGTCATAAAATGCACTGTCAGAGCCAGGAATGACACCTGGGGGCATGCTGACTGCCAGGCTTTTACACATCCTGCCTTGCTCCAGAGTATTTCATATTAGGACTCAGAGCAGCTTTTAAGAACTATTTGAAAGTCCTACAACTCATATTTGGCCTGGGAATACACCTATGGGGTCCCCTGAGGTAATAAACTAATCAAGCATTTTAATGCTTGATAACAATGCCTTTGACCTGTTTATTAATATAGCCACAAAATGAAATTATTTCAGGCTAATGACTTGCAAAGCCTTTTAATCCCTAACAGCTACCAGCTGATTTGCCTGCATGAAAAGTTTGTCAGAAGTTTCTTGCATTTGGGGCCATTTGCGTCAAAATTAAAATAAAATACAGACAAAAGACTAAAGTATTGAAATGACCCTCTATTGGATAACATTACCTTTTGCTACTATTTCAGGAGAGAAAAGAGAATCGGAATTCACTATCAATTTCTTCAGTTTATTTAATTTTCCAGAAAATGGATCAAAGTCTGCTTCCATGTCAGGAATTGTGGCATCTTTGTACTCTTCTATTAAATTTGCAAGGAAAATTTGTTTTTGCTATTATATAAGAGAGATTTAGTCCCCTTTGTTTCAGTTGATTTCAAACCTCCAAGTGGAAATATTCAAGACAGTTTCATTAATTCCAAAATAATATAGATCCTGCCCATTCCTACTGGAAAAGAAGAATATGGTCATACTGGCAAACACTAAAATACAGTTCTGTCATGAAGACATTTTTTTCCTCTATTACTGTTTATTGATAAGGGGTAGTTTTGCTTCAATACTGAGCTGTAAACATGTAATGGTTCTCTTTGCTCATTAGTTAAGAAAAGCAAATAAAATTCATTTACAGTAAAATGGTATTTATTAACATTCTGCCTGGTATGGCACTTTCATCAGTCTCTACTAATTTGGAAGCTCTTCTAAGTACCCAAATCTGGGTTTCCAAAGAAAGTGAGCAGCTGCTACTCCCATTTGCAATTAGTCCTGGATAATCAGAAGCTTTGATTAAATAAAAACTACAAATGGCTGGTGAATCCCAGCTACATTTTAGAGTATGAATTTCTTTTATAACAAACCATTTACTCTGAACACAAACTCCTCTCCTCATGCCAAAAAAAAAGTAAAAAAGCAGGTTTCTAAAAATCTGCCTTTTGCCAGTTAAATGAGAACCAGCTGTGCTTCACAATCTGCAGAGGAAACTGAAGATGTTACTGAGTCTCCTAATTAAAGTGAAGAAGGAAATCAAGGCAAAACAGATTTGGACCACAATTCTTGAAATAGTTTTCGAATCTGTGCCTGATTTACAATTATTATGAAACGTTGCCCACACTGGACATAGTATGGGTGGGTAACTATTGAGGGTTATTCAGTATTTTTCATAACAGAGCAGCACCCTGCTCTGCAAAAGCAGGCCAGAGCAGACCTCCTGCTTGCACAAAAGCTTGCTGGAACAACTTTCTTTTAGTGACAAAGGTTCTAATATGGTTTTCTTTTTATGCATGCAAAGTCTGCCAGAGCAGACTGAAAATCACACTTTACAATTTCAGGTAACATTTCTACTTTGCATGCATTCACCTTTCTAAATTGAAGAATGTTTTAATTCAAGAAATAGTTAACTTATAATTTATAATGCCTGTGACTCAAATTTTCAGGTTTAATGTAATCTGTACTAATACTAAAATACTTTGTACATATACTTTAATTTTATTTACAGAGGATTTCATCTGAAGGAAAGAAAAAGCAAAATTAGTGAAGTTAATATTTTCTTTTCTTGAAGTAATGAACACACTCTTCAAGAAAATAACATATCCTACTTTCATAAGTGGTTTGTTCTTGTTTCCTACTTATCCACATGAAACAGGTTCTCTCCCCAAGGTGTTTGCTAGGGATTTTTATTTTTTGTCTGGAGTGAGACATCAGAATTCTTCTGTTTGGGAGCTGATTGAATTATGTTCATTAGTTTATGATCATCCCAGAAACACACTCATAAATCTTACTGCAATGCCATTAGAATAAGATGTTCTGATTATGCTTTATTAAAGCAGATGCTGCCATCTGCACTGTAGAGGAATAAAAATATGATTCACTACATTCAAGAGACACTTGGCAAATATCTTCCACTGTCCAAATAAGATTTCTGAAATAACCTTTGGGTTGAAAATAGTGCAAATTGGAAATAAAATTCCTTTTTTTTTTTTTTTTTTGTATAAGCAGTGCATAGAGAAGAAAGGAGGCAACCCCCGCAAAGTCACCTCTGAATGCAGAGACCAACCAGACTTGTTTTCAGAAGAGGATGAGGTAAAACAGGAGTTCCCATGCTCTAAGTGATGGAAATCCAGATTAGATGCAACAGTTTAGATTTATCTTCACTAATTACTTTAACTGACACGCAATCTGTTGATTTTAAAGACTATGAAGACCCAAGCAGCAAATGAATCATGAATTCAATATGAATATTCATACACTTTCTGTTGCTCTAATGGAAGCAACACTCACAGCCAGCACTGGAGAAGCAAGACTTGGAACAGAGGCATCCTTTGAACCTTTCTCTTCACTTTGAGTCTTCAATCTGATTTCAGCCCTCCAAACCAATGCAAGGTTTCATTGAAGGAGAGTCAGCGGATCTGTTTTCTCCAAATTCACATCTGCTTCAGCAAACCATCATCAATTTATCACCATTTTCTTGGGTGATATGCCAAAAGGCTTCTCTTACAATCACCAGTTCATACTTGCAACTTTTTGGAAGTCAGATCCATTATTCACCATTCCTTGAATTACACTGTCTGGTCACATCAGGTTTCTTATCATTACCCCTCTATAAAGTGCTCTATTTTAACCTGTATTCAATCCTCAACTTTTATCATCAGTTACTTCAGATTTAACCTGGAAGATCTGACTAAACAGAGAAACACAGAGTGTATTTTATATATCACATGCACAGAGTTGAGAAAACCACTAATGGTTCCTCATTTTTTTTGTTGATGATCTGACAGAGTAATAAAGCCCTGGTTTAGGCATTTGAAGATACCACATTTTCCTTTTTGATCTGTATGAAAATATACAGCTGTTTCCCCTCAGCAGGTTTCAGTCACAGGCTTTGCAGAAACACCAGTGAACCTCAAAATAGTCATAAAATCTTGCTGTACAGGTTATCAAATTAGAGTTTGAAATCCAGGTTGTGCTTAAAATCCTCTAAACCACTACACTGGAACTTGGCAGGTGCACATTATAAACACAAATTGACCTAGACTGGAAACAGTGCCAGCAGAATTTACTTTTTATGTTTATTTCAGAAAGAAATTATCTTTGTAATTTAACTGCTTTGTTCTCTGCATCAATGAATCACCAGATAAGAGCAAAGTGCCATTCAGAAATGGTTTTATAGCAAATAAACATGTGAAGATGGAAACAAAAAAGGTAACTGTAATGCTACAAGGTCAGAGACACTTGAAATAAAAATGCCACACTAAAACATATAGGCAGAGGCATCTAGCTACAAGAAAAGAAGCACCTTTATTTTGTTGCTTAATGTGCATCAATGTAAAAGAAGAACTAAAATGTGGAAGAAAGAAGAAGGGAAGAAATTCAACCTGCCACAGGTTATCAAAGACATCATCTCAGAGCTGGTGCCTAGACAAAGGTAAAGAACAGATTGAGCAAAGGGGGACTCTCAGTTTCTTCAGCTTCAAAGCAACAGGTGAGTTGATAGCACTGAACAGACAAAAGCAAACTGGGGATAACTTAAAGAAGTTAATTTACTGCTCAGTCTTTCCAAGTCTCAGAGTATTGATGGAAGCAAAGTTATTTCATACATATCTACAGAACTCTGGTAACTGATCAAGTGTCCCTGCAGGGACATCCACTGCTGCTAAACCCTCTCCAGTAGCTTAGGAGATTTTCAAGGTCACACCTAGAGAGGTTGAAGGGATCTCTGGGAATGGGGTGGCAAACAGAAACATCTCCAGAGACTGGAGTGATGCAACTTCACTGATAGAAAAGTGACTTGTGACAGTCCTAATCTGCTGCCCTAAACAATGTCACCTTCTGCTGCATTGCTATTTCCACACCCTTGGGTATTTCTGGAAAACAGAAAAGCTTTTCTTTGTACAGCACATTCAGTGATTTTGCACCTATGCTGAGTGATCATTATCATAAAACACATTTCTTTATTTATCATTCCCTGCTTTGACAAACTAAAACATCACATTATAGACTTCTAAAGCAAGGAGCAGGTTTCCTCCTATTGCTGTAAATGTCTTTTCTGGGGAAGGGAGCAGGAGGATTTTTTGCTAATAAGCAGAGCTCTGTTTTACCTGTGTGAACCCAGTCCTTTGCTAATCTCACCAGGTCAAGGCTGCCTGAGCTCAAACAAATCCCTAGCTGCAGGGAAAACCACCTGAGTTTCTGGTCTGCCTCTGAGTAGCCTAATAAGAGTGAAAGCAGTGTCTGGGGATGAGTGCCTTGTGGGGGTTTTTGGGAGTTTGTTTGTTTTGGGGAGAGAGACCAGAAAGAGGCAAACAGGAACCAAGTGAGGTAGATGAGGGCTGGAAGCAGAGCTGCACATGGAATAACAAAGATGTGGCTCAGTGTCTCTCGTTCTGTTTCATTTTCTCCTCTTTTACACTCACAGGACATTGTCCCTCTGCCTTTCCTGCCTGTTTGCTGACACAATCAGCATGCTGAGGAAGGTGATTATTAAGGTCTCCATTCAACTCTTGTCCATCTGTCCTCCTCCCATGCTGCATTCCAACTCTCTCTGCCACATGGAGTCACATTTTGCTGCCTCAGAGCCTGCATGGTCTGTCTGAAGAAACCCTGACTCAGTGTAACAAGCATGACAGGAAAATGGGAGAATGGATTCAAGAACCCAGAGAGCACTTCTGTGGTCTGTGCCTACACCTACACATTCCCCCTTTGCTAGACACACACACACCCCCGATGCCTTTTCCACACTGCTGATGCCACATGAAGGAAGATGAAGTGAGATCAGACACAGGAGGAGTGAGGGGAAGATAACTCTTATAATCTCATCTTTACCTATTCCTTCCCTATCTCTTTCCTGTCTTCCCTGTTTATCTGCATGTGGATAGGGCTGCTGGAGTGAAACCAGGATGGCAGCAGCAGAAAGTGCCCTCTCCTCCATCCCTTTAATCCCTCTTCTTCCTGGGACAGGAGATGAAAGCAGCCAGGGAACCTGGAGTCAGGGAACAACACTCCCAGCCCAATTCCTCCCATATTCCAGCCACACAGATCAACCCAGTTTCTGCCCCCTTCCTTTAATTTGGGCTTCCCATAGGGCAGAGTCCCAGATGGGTGACAGATAAGCTGCTATATGTTTTGTCAAGACATTTGATTACTACCTGGCTCAGGTAAATAAAGCATTTAAGCTTTCAAAAGCAATGCTAACATTAGTTCAGAAGAGTTACAGGCAAGTCACGTGTCTCTACAACAGAAAAAAAACTCCAGAAAAAAAACTTGAGTTATCCCTCTGCCAAAGTCTTATTATGGGACATGAAATTACTTTGTACATAATAAATTATCTTATTGTTATTATTATATATGATTTTTTTCCCCATATTCAGGTACCAAGCTACACCTGTGCTCAAGATAAAGCTAAGGTTCTTTTGAGCTCTCCCTCTCTTTAACTTACACTGGGTTTCCTTCAGGTTCAAGAGGCCTTTACAATTGTTCTCAACTGGAATAATGAGTAAGTGGATGGAAAAACCAACAACACATATTTGCTTATGGCTGTCCCAGTTTGACCTTGCACTTTCCTGGTATACTGAGGTTTTTTTCCAAGTATTTCTCCATTAGAAAGATTGGAGAGAAACTTAAAGATTCAGTGGTTTTAAAGTTCATACTGCAGGTGCAAGTAAAAATCAGGAACACAGGCAAAGTCAGTAAATAAAGATGGAAAGCTGGAATTCTTCTTTCTTTGCTCTCCCACCTGCTCTTTCCACATTTCCACAGAAGTTTCAGAATGAAGACTTTTATGCACTTGTTCATATACTCCTTTTTAAAAAAAACAACAAAATAACCTCAGAGAAGCACCCCTCAGTGAATCCCCTCCTTCCACAACCTTAAAATTAAAAATCTGAAATTGCAAACAACCTTTTTAAGCCACGGAAATGCGAAGCACGGTAGATACAAATCTTCAAAAGCACACATTGCGCTACACCCACGCACAGTCACCTGCAGTGGCTGACCTACCAAAATGATACTCGGCATCTTCTTCTGCCCCACGCAAAGCTGAGCAAAGGACCATGCACGAAGGAGGGTGTTTCCTTGCCCTTCTTGCAAACGTTAGGAGGAGGTGTTTTTATCCCAGCAGCGAGAACCTCAAGTGCTATAGCCCATGGGACTGGGGATCACTTGACGTCCCCTTACCTTCCTTATCTCTATGCTACTCGAACAGCCAGTTTCATCTTCCAGCCGAATACCCTTTAAACAACCTCCTTTTCACGGCGGTGACACCGCTTTTTTATGGTTAATTGTCAAAGCCTGGGGAGGGGCGGAACGGGGGGCTCCCACCTTGGAGAGCTCGGCTGCAGCTGGGTGCCATCACCGACAGCGCCTGCTGAACCCCCCTCCCTCCACCAACAAAGCGCTTTATTTACCGACCTGCCAGTCCAGCTGGAGTGTTGGAGCTTTCCCCGCCACGAAAATCAATATTTACCTTGCAGGAGCCGCGTCTGTTTAAAAGCCCCGCTGCCGGCGGGATGGAGCGGGGCGAGCAACAGGCGCGGCTGCGGCCGCAGCGCCGAGAGCGGCCCCGCTCGGACACCCCGGGCCCGCCGACCTGCTCCTGCTCCTGCTCCTGCTCCTGCTCCTGCTCCTGCTCCTGCTCCTGCTCCTGCTCCTGCTCCTGCTCCTGCTCCTGCTCCTGCTCCTGCTCCTGCTCCTGCTCCTGCTCCTGCTCCTGCTCCTGCTCCTGCTCCTGCTCCTGCTCCTGCTCGCGTCCGGCGGTGCCTCCGCAGAGCCGGGACAGCCGGCACCGCTCTCCGCCGCCTCCCGCACCGAGGGCTCGGGCGGCTGCAGCCGGGCCCTCCCAGGCAGCCTGGTCGCTTTCCAGTCCCGGTCCCGATCCCGTTCCAGTCCCGGTCCCGATCCCGTTCCCGATGCCAGCCCCGCGCTCGGGGCCGCCCCCGAGTGACGGCGCCCGGCGCTCCGGCCCCCCCGCGCGGGCAGGTGCTCCAGGGAATTCCTGCGCTCAGGGAATTCTCTGCACAGCGTTTCCCCCCCTTCGCTATCGCTGGAATCGAAAGTATGTTGTTTTAAGAAGTGGTACCACGCGTATTTTTTTTTTTTTTTTTGGTGTGTTTTCCTGAGCCCCGGGGGTTTTCTAGGTTAACGCGGACATCGTAGTATTGATCGAGGGTAACACCGACTGCTCCAAAGATTGAAAAATCAGGTGTTTCTCTACTTAAAGCACTTCTCACCTACTTTAGTTCTCTTAGTAAAATAAGAGCATAGGTAGTTTATATTGTTTTAACTATTTAATATCACCCCCCCTGTTGTCTCCTGCTTAAAAATCAGCCTCTAATGCTCTGTTTATGACTGAAAAAAATCTCAAGTGCAGGAAGGCTCCAAGTACACAGAAATGAAACAAAAACACACTCATGAAGTGTAGCTTTTCTTCTGTCTCTAGAGATTGCAGGGTCACTCGTAGGAATATGAAAAGTGCTGTGAGTTTTGGTCGTTGGGAGTTCCCTGGATGAGCAAAAATCTGGTTTCTGTTCACCAAAGGAGTCACCTGTGCTGTACTGGCACAGCTCTTTCACAGCAGCTGAGTGCTTCTGGGGATGTCAGTTTTCTGCGGAGCTGGCTAAACAAAAGTAACTGCTTAGCAGGAAGTGAGATAAAGAGATTCCAAACACATAGAGAGTGCAATTAACGCACACTCTTCACTTGGTGGAGTGGTTGTATTTGGAGGACTATAGTTTGCTGTCTTTCACCTAAATAGTTTAAGCATGTCTAAAATACACCTGTTTTTTTTAAGGTAATTTTGTACCTTATAACACTTCTCCTCAGTTTTAGAATCTCTTTTTGCCTAGAATAATCTTCCAGTGTATTTGGAGTGTTAAAACTTGTTCCCTGTTACCAGCTGTGCCACTCTCTGACCTTGGGAAGAATTACATGTTATTTCAGCTTTGCTTTAAACTTACACAAAACACCAAGGCTATGAATCACATACCAGATATTCCAGATATAGGATTGGACCTCACGTAGAGAGCAGACATGCCCAAGGTGGGGGAGAGAGAGAAAATGGGAAGTGAAGCAGAATGCCTTTGAAACGTCTCTCAACATGCCAAAGAACAATTTAACCTGGCAAGGATCCACGGGCTGTGTATTAATTTGGCTTTTGAATGTTTCTTGTCTTTTGTCTCAACTTTGAGGTAGTCCTCTTAAATAGGTCACGTAGAGGAGAGGTGAAAATGACACAGGTTGATAACACTTGCATCTTTCATAATACTCATACCAAAAATTATTGGGCAGCACTGCTCGGTGAGTACTGCTCAAGCATTTGGGAAAGAGTGAGTGGAATTTAGAACAATCTGGGCAAAACTTGGTTGAAAACAGCCCAGTTTCCCCTCCTTTTTCCCGACTCACTGGAGGTCTAGGACAGGTGTCTAGACAGCTTTCCACACAATAGAAGCAGCACCTGGGAGCCTCATTGATGCAGGGTTCCTCCTGTGCTGTTTATTCCTGCCCTGGAATTGCCAAGCCCCTGCTGGTACATGCTGTTCTCCAGTTTCTCTGGGAGAAGCAGTGTCAGGCAGGGCCTGGGAAGGCGAGCATGGCCTTGCCCCAGTGCAGGGGAAGGGCCTGGAATGGGGAGGCAATTACTGCCACTCCCTTGGGAAGAGCAGGCAGGAGCAGAGGGAGGCTGAGCACAGAGCACAAGCCCCTGTCTGTTCGTGGGCCCTGATTTTACAGCTCTGCTTCTTTACTGTTTGACATAATATTGCTGCACCTCCAGAAAGCAGAGAGAATCCTAATTCTGGGCTCCCTTTAGCTTGTTGGTCCTGTCTATCCTGTTTATCCCATTGTAATGAGTGAGTCAGTTCTGCACCTCTCTCAGTGCAGGGGGTTCCAGGAGCTCTCCCTCAGCTGTGCTGGCCCCTGGGCTAATTACCATTCCAGAAGTGGCCCCTTCAGTGAGAGTGGTCTGTGTCTTTGCTGCAGTGGTGCAGACCCATGACTGTCACAAAGCTGGCATTGTGCTAAGTCGCTGCCTCTCTTATGTAACAACGGGGTTTATTCAGGGAGAGCAGAATCATCCTTCTCGGAAAAGACCCACGAGGAAAACAAGCCATGAGCCCCCAGGCAGAGCACTGCTGGGCATGGCTTTACCAACCATCCTCATTGCTTCCATCTTGAAAAACAAAGTTATCTGTGAGATCTCCCACGTGAGATTCCACAGTTTATCCTGATGAGATTTAATCACCAGGGTTTATTCTTATGTTCTTAAACTTATTGAGCAGACCTGACCGAGTTTCTCTTCCTCAGCATTGCAGTCACATTTTGGGCCACTTTGGCAATGCTGAGTTTCAGTTCAGGCCAGATTCCTGATCCTGCAGTTGTGCCTGGATGGTGCTTAGGCTGATGCACCCAGGGGTTCTTTCCTTGCGCTGCTTGCCCTGTTACGGGATTGTGCAGAAAAGTGGCAAAATGGATCATAGTCCCTGAGGGGTAAGGGCCAAAACAGACTCTGAGATGAAGGCTCTGAATGGCTGTGCTCCCTGGATAGAAACTCGTGGTTCTAAGGCAGGAAATAAAAAAATCATCTTCCGATACATCACTTTTCAGTGTGTTCCAAATTGCTGTTATGTTTGCTGAAAGGTTTTTATGAAGCTGTAATTTTCCTGTTTATGAAGGAGAGTAAATTAGTTGCAGCTAAAGTAGGCTGAATTCAGTCCCAACCACTCTGATATTTTAGTATCAATTTGCTCAAGAATTCTCACAAGATTTCACATCCTTCTTTATGAAATCTTTTCTCCAAGACTACAAGAAAAGTTAGTCACAGTATGGTTTCACTGCTTCCCCCAAAATCACAGCCCTCATAGGCTGCAGGCTGGGAAACACCAGCATTAAAACAACAAATAAACATGATGATGCAGGATGGTGAAAGCTGCAATACTGTGTAATCTCTTTTCTTTGAAAAAAGCGACCCATTGAAATGCTCAGGGATTTCCTTTCCTGTAAATGGGGATAAATCAGCTGCAGACAGGAAATAATGTGTTGGAGAATCCTTCCCCATGGACTCCATGCAGCTAATCCATTATGTCTCACTAGAAAGTGCAGCCTGCTTTATCTTGAGCTGAGATTTGTGGCCAGTCACATCACCAATTTCCTCTAACACAATCTTCTCTTACCCTTTGAAAACTTTCTTTTTTAAGTGGTTAAGGTATGCCTGTGGTTTATTTTATTTGGTGGAATGACTTTGAAACATTCAAGTTGAGAGCTTGAATAAAGATGTTTTGCCCCTGCATAAAAGTAGGAATTCTGCATTTAGAAAATAGAATAATAAGATTTTGCATGTTAGCTACAGCTACTTGATATGAAAACAGAACTTTTTTTTTCCCCCCTCTGTCATCATTTAGCAGAGCACACGATATAGAAGTCTTCTTACTAGGACAGATATGATACAGTTAAAAAAAAAATCCTTAATATGTTGATGGTTTTTCCAGAGAGAACGATACTTGTTGAGCAGTTTGGGGTTTTTTTCCCCAGTCTTCCCTTTTTATTCCAGATGCAGTCCTTAAATAAAGCCTTTCAGGAGCCTATTGCGCCTTTCCTTCAGCATTTAAAAACGCATTTAAGCAAGCCATTAATGCGGTTGCTTGCTGTGGCGGGAATTCCACCTGAGACAGGTGAAATTATCCAAATTTAGGTGGTGCTGCTGCAAGGACTTGGCGCCATCTCGTGTTCAGCCTTCACATCACTGGCGAAGTGATTTAAATCCTGAGAGTTTTTGGGGTGGAGCGTTCGTTCTTGGCCCCCCCCAGGTAAGCACAGCCTCCCCACGTGGAGGCATTTTATAAATTCTGGGGTTGGCAAGCCCGCCTTAGCAAATCAAGAGCTGGTGGGGGGCAGCTGCAGTCTTTTCGGGCAGGCACAGCTGTTTCTAACATCTGCATTTGCTCTCACCATCAGGCAGCTGGGGAGATGCAGGATTTTTATACCCTGTGTGGCTGAATGTATCTGTATCTGCGTAGGGAACACAGCCCCGTACAAGCTGGTGTTCCAGCTCCTTCCACGAGGTGATGTTCAGCCGTGAGATTTGTTTCAGTCACAACACTGGGGGGTTTAACAAATGCCTAAATTTGTTGTGGGAAAAAAACAAAAAAAAACAAAACCAGAAAAACACGCTAGAAAAGTTTGTGAGCTGTGTTGTTAATAAGGTGTTATTAAGCTGTTTCTTGACTGAAAAGATATCTATTGTCATCCCTTCAGGAAATCTAGCCAGGTTTTTTTAAGGCATTTCTTATTTAAAAAAAATACACGTGAAATCCTGTACCTTCAAACATCAGCAGAGACCATAGCAGCAGAAAAACTGAGTTCAGCTTACCTGCAAGCTTGGAGGCAGGGCACAAGCCGGGCCTCTGACTTGTCTCTTTCCCTGATGGTGTTGTTCCTTGCTCACCTCTGTGTCTCAGGGGGGTGGTGGCTCTCTCAGAGCCCCTTTCTCACAGCCCCACACCCCGCTGCAGCAGCTCATGCCTTCCCTTTGGTTTTGGGGCAGCCCTGGGGCAGCTCCGGCTCAGCCCCTCGGTGCTGTGGTGGAACAGAACACCCTGTGCTGGCTGAGCTGCAGGAAGGAGCTGTGGGCTGGGACTTGTCCCAGCTCCCAGGAGGCAAGATTAGCCTAAACCCCTTTCATCTAACCCCAACAGGAGCCAGAGCAGACAAGGTCAGCTCCCGGGGCTCAGCTGACACGCAGGAGCTCGCTCACATGCCCAGGCTCTGTTTGTTCACTGCTCAGCTCTGCTCTGGTGTTTCCTGCTGCTTGCTGAGATGTGGCTTCATCTCACGGGGCATGGATGGTGCAGACTGAAGAGTGGCCAGCTGCAGAGCTGAGTCTCTGCTGATTCACATCCTAAGTGTCAGTCCCAGAGCAGTCATTAAGGTCCATTACGGCAAAAATCCCGCTGAGAACCCCAAACCCGATCCCAAGGGCAGGGAAAAGCAGCAGGTCCTGATCTCCAGGGCTTGCCTTGGACCCAGCAGCTGATGACCCACACGGGTGTGCCAGAGCTTACACAGCCTGGAAATTGTGAGTAATTGACCCTGGGAACTCCTGGATTTACAGGTTCCCTGGGGACGTGTCACCTGGTTTTGCACAATACAGGTTTCCTGTCAGAGAACCCTTCTTGGCTCTCTGAAATCTGAATTTTAGCCATTTTCCCATTTCCTTTGTTCCTCGGTCTACCCTCAGAGATAAAATTGGTGTATTTCTGAGACTTGATTCAGCACCTTAAACACCAGTTTTGTTTATCCAACAGATTGCAGGTTTTCAGCAGTTCTTTGCTCTTAGAGTTTGGTGGTGTTTGGGTTTTTTTTGGTTTTTTTTTTTTTTAGTGTCTAAAGAGTTTCCTCCTTCTGCCCTGCCTTTGAGCTCTAAACACCTTTTGTAGACGACTGCCCATATCCTGGTCACTACACTTTCATTACATTTTAGAAGTAACCAGGAAATTGTCTCTTGATACATTTTTACTTTCTTAAAATTAACTATCTTAGAAACTGGACAGCCTTCTCGCGCATTTTGCCACCTTGAGACTGGAGCTGGTGGGGAAGCAAGTTAAGTTCAGCACAAGCTCTCTCAGAAGGGTTGTTTTCAGCTTGATCTCAGTTCTGATTGACTCTGAGAAAACCTGTGTTTCACTGCCCATGACCTCTGAATCCTCTTGTGATTTCATGCTGATTGCAGCTACATAAGCCTCTAAATAAACTTGTCTCTGTTTGAAAACTGAAACTTTGCTCCTGTGCTTTGCCATGCTTTCTGTTAGCTCAAATAAAAACACAATTAATCACAGAAAAATATATTTATGAATGCTGCAAATGCTGACATTTGGGCAGTTAGCAAACCTTTTCAGGTATTTTGCAGTTTAATTTTCTTTACACAGATCCAATCTAAAATTTGAGATGCATTTGTTATTGTGTGTTATCATAATGCATTATTTCACTCCTTGCAGCTTCTTAATGTACTCTGCCTTTGACTTGTAATATGATTAAATAGTGAGGGGGTTCTAGCTCCCAAAAAATCCTTTCTGAACAGGAAACAATGATGGTAAATCATCTTTATTGTGGTTCTGATATTTGTTGCAGTACATGTGCCCTGCTCTTGATATGGAGCTAGAATTTTTTGCATATTTTTAATCACCATTATTTTCTTCCTGGTGTGAATTTATGCCCAGTCAAAAGAAATACCTCAGTATCAAAAACTTGCTGGTATGACAACAGCTGCATTTCTGTCATCAGTGTAGATTTAGACAGTGGCTTTCTGATCCACTTCTGAATTGTGGCTCATGGATTTTCTTTTTCTGCTCTTGAGATCTTAAGATTTCTTCTGGGACTTTTAGCTGAACTGTTTAGGAAGATGTTCGCTTTTTTCAGGCTCCTTTAAAAATCTCCTTGGTTCCTAAAGCCTAGCTCACCATAGGAGAGCCTAAACCACTGGCTTTACCCTGTGCACAGATGAAATAGTTATTTTCCTGAAGTAATGGAATGGATAAAGAATTTAGCTTCTGCTTTGCTTTTGCATCATCAGGCATCCTCTTTCTGTGTACACATCACATTCCTTTTAAAAAAGTATTCACATCTTGGTTTTGAGCGTTCCTTATTGTTTTTCTGGTTAGTCAGTCATGTGGTATTTGTATGTGCTCACCAAACAGCCCCACCAACTCTTTAGTTTGGACACAAACAGGGCTGAAATGAAAAGCAGTGTTTATGGGTACTGACATTTACAGTGCTGAAGTTAATTTGGTGTTGTAATATCAGAGAATGTAAATATAAATATTTCACCAAAAAGTTTGCTTGTGGACATGATAAGCAGCACCTTCCTTGCCCTCTTCCTCCATTAGAGGGAGTCAGTAAAATCATATCTAGTAAGAAAACTGCAACTTAATTGTCCCAGCTGGATGTCAGTGCTGTGCTCTGACTGATAAACCTATGGAGGTTTATCAGGTGGGTGGGGAGAACTCAAATGTTTTTTCATAAAAATATTAGATCTCATCTGTTTTTCAAATAGAAAAACATAACCAGATAAGCATATGACCATTGCCAACATATTTTGAATTGCTTGGATAGACAAAAGTACAATCTTCATACCTGCTGGTTAGTAAAACAAACATTGTTTTAAGTAAAAACTTGCTGAGGAAAAGATTTATTCAAAGTGTATATTTAAAGCTCTGGGCCCCTCATTTTTGACTTTACTGCTGTCATTAATCCTGAAATTTTATGTTTGCAATTTATGGCCAAACAACATAATAGGAAATGCATCTTTTTCTGGATGTACTCACCAGCTCTCAAAATGGGGGAGTAAACAAGCAATCCATAGCATGCAGCAAAATTCCTTTTTTTGCTAAAATGATTACTGAAATAGAACTTTTCAGAGGTCCTAACAGGAGGTTGTGTTTTTCACAGTGATACAAGCTCTGCACGCACTTCAGAGGTGATTGCTGCTGGGACTGAAATATATGATTTCAGACATTTTCCTCATTTTGGGGGGATCTGTATAAAGAGGAACTAAAGCTTTACATTAGGTTTTGTACCTTTTCTGCTGAAGCTTGTTTTTACAAGCTTGTCTTACGTTACAAGATGTGGCTGGGGGTGTGTATTCTGTCCCCATCTGTCAGAGGTGGGGCAGTTATCTCTGTTCTTTGGGCAGTTTTGTCTTTATCCCTCCCACAGCCAATCCTCCCTCCAGGAGATCTCTGCTGTCCATGGCCAGGGAGTGTCCCTGCAGGGCTGATCAAATTCCATCATCCCATGGGGAGATGCTCTGCCCAGGGCAGGAGCCAAGCATTCCTACCTGGATACAATCTGCCCTGGAACAGCACAGCAGCCTTTGCCCCCTGCATTCCCAGAGGAGCAGCTTTCTCCTGCCCTGCATTCCCAGAGGGAGAGCAGGCCCATCTCCAGCAGCCCTGGAGCTGCAGAGGAAAACTCCCCCCTTGTGCAGGATCCTTCTGCAGCAGAACCACAGCTGGCCCTGCAGGAGGGCTGAGCCCCCATGGGATGGGGCTGTGCCACCACCCTGACACACAGGGGACAGGGACTGCTCTGACCCTGTCACTCTTTTTTTTTTTTTTTTTGTATTATTGCATTTCTATTTTTTATTTTCCTTGTAAAGAACTGTTATTCCTGCTGCCATATCTTTGCCTGAGAGTCTCTTAATTTCAAAACTGTAATAATTCAGAGGAAGAGGAGGTTTACATTTTCCATTTCAAGGGAGGCTCCTGCCTTCCTCAGCAGACACCTGTCCTTTCAAACCCAGACACAGCTGTAGATGTGGCACTGGGGAGCTGGCATGAAAGTAGGATGGAGCTTGCAGACACATTAAAATTGCTTTTGGAAAAACACACTGTGAGCATAAGGCCAAAGTAAATCTTTGCAGCTCTTCTGAGGAGAGCCATCCGTCTGCATGGAACAGCTACTGGTTTCAAATTGAGAACGTGCACAGGAAATGATGCTGACACTTTTTCTTCCAACCCTCAGCTGAAGTGGTAATTCCAGCACTATAAGGCCTTTGGAAGAAAAAGCCATTGGTAATATGCATTGTTTAAATTAAATATTCTGATAAAGCACATGTGTTGTTTAAATTAAGCAGTCTGAAAAATCTGTATTTGAAAAGCCCACAAAAGCACTTAATTCTGTCAGGGTATTTGTTAATGATTACAGAGAGTTTCAGGAATTACATGGGAAGTACAAAATATAAGCCCTGCTCCCAAAAATTCTACATAGAGGATTAATTATAACAAAGGATTGGATAACAGAAAAATGTATAAGATGTTCATGATCTAACTCATTGCATTAGCAATTAGTGTTCACATGTTGGGTTCTTTCCTTTTCCTTTTAAATTAAGAATAATAAAATTATGACTAACTTAGAGGTCACAGAATAATGTACTATAATAATCCTCTATTAAAGGGATTTTTACTTGGACATCCTAATGAAAATATTATTTCTAACCTCATGTATCACAAATATAGGACAAGGGGACCCAGATAAGAGCTATAAAATATCCCATTTTTCAATGATTTTAAGCCAATCATATTTTGAAGGCAAATGAATGCAACATCAGATCACACAGAATGCCCCATGTACAAATACAGAAATATTGGTCTAGTCAAGTAATATTTTTCCAGTTTGGGAGCTCCCAGTTTCCAGGATGGGCATGGATTCCTACTGAGAAAATACATTTGATAATAAGTTTATTTTTTTCAGTTAATATCCCAGGATGGTTCAGACAGTGCCCCAGAGACTGCTCCTTCTGTCTGCAGGTAACTGCTGTGTGATCAGTCCCCTGCCAAAATTCAAGCTAAGGTAGTTCCTGGCAGTGGAAATTGTTAGTCCTCTGTCACTGGAAATTTTTGAGACTATTGTCTAATGCCTAACCTGACTGCAGTTTGACTTATTTCTGTCCATTGATGAGATGGGGAACTAGTTCTTCTCCTCTGTTTAACAATATTACAATAAATATTAATATTACAATAAATATTACAAGATTGCAATATTACATTATCTGCTTTTGGAGCTTGGGGCTCTTTTGGAATTGTCAAAATCATTCCTGCCTAAGTGTAGGTCTTTGCTCTTGTCCTCACTGCATTATCTCCCATGATTTTTCTGCCCATTTTTCAGATTAATTTTGGTAGAAATGAGTGGGCCAAAAAACTGAGTCTTTACCAAAACCGGACTTGATGGTTTGACTGCAGCAAAAAATGGAGCCTCTGTTTTGTCTGTGCTCATCAGAGATGTCACTGCCCTCTTCATGACAGGGAGGGAGGGGAATACACCTCAGTGTGTATCTGAGCTCACAGTTTGGGAAAAATTGCACCCTAAAAATGCCTCCTGATCTGGTAAAGTCAGAAATGGCAGCACCACTTTCTGTCCCTGTGGTTTTACTTTGAATCCAAATGAGTGTTAGAGGCAAAACCAACCATGTTTTTCCCAACCCAAGGTCTGAATTACCTACCCAGACTGTGGGGGCTGTTTAACATAGGTGGGTTTTTCTTTACACGCAGATATATCCCCAGCACAGTCTAAAGTGGGTATCCCTACAGCTGCTCCCAAAAATTCCATATCTTTCAGCATCAGTTTTCAGATTAGTTGGGTGAAGATAGTACTGGGAAATAGAAAACCAGGTCAGAGTCCGCTAGGAACTCTCAAAAATTAGGCACCTGGAAAGTATTTACTTTTTGAAGTACTTCTAAAGTTTTATACAATAAAATATTTTCCATAGATTTCTTTTTTTCCCTCTTGTTCTCCTACTCTTAAGAAAAAGTCAAAAAGCCAAAAGAAAATTCCCAGTCCTGTAATTGTGGAGTAGGGACTGACTCACTAGATGGGGTCAGTCCCATGGAGAAGTCAGCCTTAAATAAGAAGGAAAAGCAGATGGTTATCTGCAATAAATATGACACTGGCACAGGGACCAGTTAAGAAAGTTCCTTTATTAACCTTTTCCACATAAAGGTTTTACTTGTTCAAAATTATTTTAAAAAGGGATTTAAAATAACAAGGGCTTTTGATATATTTTGCAATACTAAATTCCCAGACAAATGACACCCATGCCAGCATGAACATCAGGAAAGAAGACTGAGCAATATCCAGATGTCACCAGCAGAGAGGTGGTTGGACATTGGAAGGGAGGTGGTAGAGTCACCATCTCTGGAGGTGTCGTGGTACCTGGTCCAAGACTGGACTCGATGATCTCAGAGATCTTTTCCAACCTTATTCATTCTGGGATTCTCTACATTCCTTTTCCTGGCTCAGGGCTCAATCTGGTGGGAGTGTAATAAAATGTTATTTTCTCTTATGCAATGGAAAACCAGGGAAAGTTCAAACAACTCAAAAAGCCACAGGTCCTGATTTCTGCCTTCAGGAGGAGCTATTTCTTCAGGATTAGGAGAGTGAGCTGCATTTTAATGGTTTTGATTCGGCAGTTTCTTTGCTGAGCTTCCATGCAACTGACCAGGAAACAGCACATGGGGAAAAACATGCACCATGACAGAGCAGGGTGACAACAGTTGCATTTTTTAGTGATAAACCCACCTGTAACAAACATGTAGTGTGTGTTTTTCTGAAATGGTTGAGTGAATGCTAAAAGGGCCTCTCATCCTCCAGACTCAGGCAGGTGGGAATGAAGAAGAAAAAGAGACAGGAGGGTTATTTTCTGACAAACAAGCTTATCTCTGATGGGCACTGTAAAAATAAACCCAGTTAAACTGGCATGCTCCTAGCAGCACACACTGCTCTACTGGTTAAGTTGTTTTTAGCAGTCCCAGATCCTTGGTATCCACAAAATCCAAATAAGAAAGTACACGGATGTCAGAAAGCTTCAATTCATCACGTGGGTGTCAGTAAACCGAGAGAGCTGAAAACCTTTCTGTCTATGATAATTCTGACTGCTCCAAGTGCAAACAGGACAGAATCACTGCAGATTATTCTGACCTGAGCCACCTTTCTGGGGACGAGATGGCAGAGGGAATGGAGGGCAGGGAAATGAGGAGCATCTGTGCAGTGAAACCCGCTCTCACCGTGGGAAGGGGCAGTCACCACTCACTGCAGGAAAAGGATGAGGTGACAGCAGTGTCACTGAAGGGGTGAGGGACCTGCAGCACAGCCAAAGCACTGAGGAGTGCTGCTTTTGTTGGGAGGATGGTGATCCTGCTGTCAGAGCAGAGGGCATTGAATTCCCCTCTAGAGGAGGGTGTGAAAAAGCAAAAAGCCAGTGGTTCACATGGAATGAGCACCGTGGTTCAGGCAAAATGAGCACGTGGAGAAAGTGGAGCATAAAAGGGCTTGAATAACAAGGAGAGTAATGGATGTTATCTAGATGGTGAAGGTGGAGGTCATAAACTCATTTGTGTTTTTTGTTCCCGATGAAGACTCCTCTGTGTTGGTCCCCTTGTACCAATTCCATTTCCATGGTAACAATCATATCATCTACCTGAACTGGAAGTCAATGCCCTCTTTCATGCAGTCTTGTCATGGCTGTCTCCTGCCTCCTGATAGTCCTTTGTCCTTGCCTTTTGGAGACTGCTGTCTTGGAGCAGATTATTCAGTTCAGATATTTGTCATTCTTTCCTCTCTCTTTCTGAACAGACAGTTCCTTTTTTTTTTTTTTTGCCCTTTGTCATCCGGGAATTAACCAAATGTCTCTTCTGACTTTCTCAAAAATATCTGCTTGTGTGCTATCAGTTATGAAAATTAATGAAGTCAAATATATTTTTCAGAGATTACCAGGAAGCTGGAGGAGGATGCCTGCCACCTTTTTCTTACAAGAATGTTCACTGATCAGCAGAGCAGGCCATATTCACAGACGTGACTCCCTCACCTGTCGCTGCTGCTGTAAGCCCAGAGATGCTGCTGCCACTACAGCCCACAAAATTCATGTGCTACCCCAACCCACAGCCAGTTTCCCAGCTTGTTCCCTGCTGCAGGACCAGTGGCCTGGTCTATGTTGTGCTCCAGGAAGAGTGTGAGCAATGCTGAAGTGATGGAAGTTGTTTTTTGTCTTTGTCACAGCCCAGGTGAAATGTAGGCAGTGAAACTCCCGGATGAGCGCAGGAATGGGGCACTAAAATATCCATGGGGATTGAGAAAAACAAAAGCAGTCCCAAAGTTCATCCTAAAACTACAAAATGGAGCAAGAGTGAAGCTCAGACTGGAAAGTGCTCCCCCACCTCCACCTCCAGGGCTGAAGGACTTTCCTCAGTGTCCCCCAGACTCCTTGTGTGGTGCTGGCACAGTGGCCCCAAGGATGCCAGCTGCTGTCCTGCCCTGACCTTGGGGCTCCGTGCAGGGGACATGGGATGTCCTCATGCTCCTGGCACAGAGTCAGGGCATGGAAAAGCAGGGCCCAGGCAGGGTTTGACAATGAGCAGTTGTTTTACAGAGTGCTGGGAGCTCTTGTGCAGGCTGGCTGTGCCTCCTTTTGCTGCTGATGGCATGTCTGGGTGCTTCACTCCCTCCTGGGCTTTAATTTGCCATGAAGTTTGGATTTCCAGGGCAGCAAGGCTCAGAGAAGACCCTGCCTGAACTTCTGAGGATTGCACATTGAAATCTTTCTACAGAATAATGACATGGGCTTTCTCTGCTGAGTAATAGTGTGGCACAAAGCACATCCCAAGAACCCCTTTTCTAAAAAGCAGATTAAATCCCTATTTGCACCCAAAGACTTTATTTCTTAAATAAAGGAAGTTACACATCCTTTCCAGTAAAAGTTCTCACAGAGGTGCCTGATACCATTTCGCATTTACATGTTTGTAATTTTACACAGGAGCAATAAAAGGTCAAATTCTGCCTTTAAGGCAGGAAAGCAGTGCCAGCCCACCTCCCTGGCAAGCTGGGGGTGTCTGTGGCTGTGCACCCCGTGTCTGCTGTGACACAGGAGCAGTGCTCCACTCACTAACCCTGCTCGGAATGATAAAGCTCCTTTTGCTGAAGGCAGAGTGTCACTGGTGCAGCCCAGCAGTCTGTACACTCCTAATTCTACTCTAGAACTCCCTTTCAAAATCATTCCCTGGTGTCTGGCTGTTCTCTGGAAGCTATTTTTAAACAGAACAACAGTTCTCTCAGTGTAATGAACAAAATGGGTTTTCTGTGGCAACAGCTGTGCATTGCTTTTCAAGTACCATTATTTGTGGTTTTTCAGAGGGGTTTTTTTTTTGGCATGTTTGTTTGTTTGTTTGCTATTAGACACGCAGCTGTCATTAAAATAAATAAAAAATACACTCTATACCTGTATTTCACATTAAAAGCCTTTTTTTTTTAAAATTATTTTTGAAACAAAAATACCTGGAGTCTATTTGTGATTCACAAACCCAGGACTGAGCAGTGCCATGCCCTCACCTGCACTGCTGTGCTCACCTGAGCCACCTTTTCCTGGAGGTGGAGGACAGGATGAGAAATATTCTGCTGTAATCAATGTGAGTGACTTGAAACATTGGGGAAAATGCCTCACAAGTAGATGCTGAAAGAGACCTAATGAGAATAACACCAAAGAGTGACATGTAAAACCTTTAAAAGTAGTGTGTGATACAGAAGAGTTCACCTAGGAACATCCCTTCTGACACACAGTGATACGCTCAAAAATAGTGAGAAGTGGCGACTTGAAGCTGAAAAAAGTGAATATTTGGCTGCAGCTAATGTACTGGCAGGATCCACAGTGGTCTGTACAGCTATATGGGTAAGAAGTGTGGAATTTTCATGGAAATACTCTGGAAGTTCAATGGATAGGAGTAGCCTTGATGTGATGCATGAGAGTTCTATGTTAAATATAAACCATGTTTGTGGGGCTGTATATTCCTACGCTTTGTGGTAAAATAAAGCTCTTCTGTTAAAACTGGTACCTAATTTCTCTGGAAGCATGTGGTTTTATATTGCTTACTAGAAGGCTTTCTATAGTGATCTTCAGAGTAGGGAAGGTTGTCAGACTGCGTTTTGGACAGGAAGGATTTCTGATTTGATTTCCATGGCATCAACACAGAAAACATAGTTTCAATAGGAAGTGAACGTGTCAGAATGGGATATTATTTTTTTTTTTAAATTAACTTTAGACTTTAATTTGGGTTGTGTATGTGTGGTATTTAGTCATCATGTAATTTATGTTAATTCAATCTTCACATACTCTTTATTGGGCATTAAGATTACTGGGGTACATAAGTCTTAAGTGATGTAAAATGGATGAAAGTTGTAACAGCTGGGAATAATGCAATTTTAATACACATAAAAAGGCTGTGTTGACCTGGGACTGGTGGCTTTTAGAAAAAGCTTTTTGAAAAGCCGCTGAAGGTTTTAAACTTTCTGCTCTGTGTGAAGTTTGTAAATGATCTGGGATCCATCACCCCAAGCAAAGAGCTGCCTTTCTTTGGGATTGTAGTGTACGCTGGAGTGGCCACCCTGGCGTTTTGGGAAATGCAGTCCTGGGTTAGTGTGAGCATTCAGAGCCCCCAAAACATCATAAACGCACTGGATGCGGGAGGAGCCCCCAGAAGGAGAGTTGTAGACCACGTGCAGGGCGTTGCAGGCCATGAAAGCCGCCTCGGCATCCCTGCTGCTGCAGGGCGTGTCCCAGCTGTGCTCCACGGCCATGGATGCGGGGTTGATTTTGGTCAGGACAATGTTCCCCCCGGTCTCTGGCTCTGCATGGAGCGCCCACAGCCCCTGCTCGTCGAGAGCCAGGTCTATCTTTGTCTGTGGAGAGAGCTGGTAGGCAGGAATCCTCCCAGCCCCTGGCAGCAGCATCTGGTCAGCCACGCTTCTTCTCTGGAGATGGAACTTGACGATCTCGTTCAGGGAGCCGTGGCGGTGGTAGAAGAGGAAGCCCTGGTAGATGACGTGGCCAGTTCCTTCCCAGGGCACTGGCAAGGGCACTCTGCGAGCCTTCAGAGTCTGGTTGTTCTCCATGAAAGCCATGATGTTTGCAAATTCCAAAACCACGTTATTTACAGAGCCGCTTAGTAAATAAATCTTGGCGTGCTTTTTGCCGGGATCTTTCATCCAAGAGCCGTGCTTTCCTCCAGTCTTCTTAACTACCTTCAGGGACCTAATACCTGCAAGCATGTGGTCACAGCCTGCGAGGAAATAACCAGAGACAAAAATAAAATTAGAATATCTGTAAGTTTTCTAGTTTCCTGTCTTTGAATTACTTAGTTTCCTTTTAATTCATCAATATATCGGTAAAGGTCATTGACTCAAAAAAAGAGTCAATATAGCAGTAAAGGTGTCAGCAGTGTGGCTATGGTAAGCAGTGCTGAAAATAGTTTTATGTGATCTTATATTTGAATAATATTATAGTATATTTGAATAATATTATATAAAATAATAATATAATAATATATAATATATAATAGGTGTTATAATATATAATAACATATTCTATAATGATTATACAATAATATATAATATATTTGAATAATATTAAAATATTATTCAAATATCTTCCTGCTAATAAAACTGTAGTATCTTCATCTGTAGAGTATTGGTTTTGTTCTATTACACCAGTGTTATCCAAAACATTTGGATATTTGTGTGTCTGAGAGGAGACCAAGAGCACAGTTAGGGATTTTGTGATTATTCTTGTCCGTCCTTTTACAGGGCTATAATTTTTACTTTAGAGAACTGACTTCTGGTTTAGATCAACACAGTAAAGTAATCAGATTTATTTCTTGTTGGAGGCATACAAATTAAAATCCATCATCTACATGCAGAGTATTTTGTTTCAGGACTGATCTTATTGTCAGATAGCCTCTTTTTTTATGCATTTATAGTATAAATAGAAACAAAAAGAGATCAGCATAAAAAACTGGGCTATCTTCTTATTCACCTTCCCAACACCTGCACACAAAGGAGCAAGAACAGAATACAGGTCACACAAGCAGGGGTGTGCCTGCACTGAGGTGGCCTTTGAAGGAGCTGGTGTGATGTCTGTGCTGCCAATTCCTGTGCCAGGAGTGTGGCTGGTGGAACCACCCAGCTCTTTCCCTCACTGTAGGGTTAAAATTGGCCTCAAGTCACAGCTCTGGCTTCTTCACATTTTCTGTGCATTCTGCAGGGACCTTTCAGACCAGAAAGCACCAAGCCGGGAGGACTCAGGCATTTAGACTCTGAGATCTTTATCAAGCAGCATCCTTTCCAGGAAAAAAAAAAAACAAAACAAAACTATTGCAAAGCATATTAACAAGCTTGTTTACCAAAGGCACTCATAAATTACAGGGCGCAGCATTTGAAGTTGAAAGAATTGCTTTCAGTGGAGTGCAGCCATTTCAGTAAACAGGACAAACAAAGCTCTAAGGCAGGAAGTTCTGGCAGCAGATGAAATGGAGAAAGAAAAACCAGCGCCTCTGTTTGGCCTGATAGGAACCTATTGAAGTCAGTGGCAAGACTCCAGTTGCCTGTAGAAAGCAATCTTTATGTAATTTGTGTGCACTGATACCCTCTAATCAAAGCTTTTTGGATATTGCTGCTACAGAGTGGATTTTTTTCCCTGGGAGTCCTCACTCTGGAAGTGCCTTCTCTGAGCAGGCCACAACATCTCTCTCAAATCTAACATTTATTGATTAGATAGATTAAAAAAAATTAAAGCTGCTGAATCAAAAACCCTCAGCAGCCTTAGCAGCATCTTCCTCTGCAGGGGAAATAACCAGATTTTTGTCTGATTGTTATTTCCCGTGTGAACTTGACCTAAACCCAGTAACAAAGCTGGACTTAAAAACCTCTTTTCTGTTAGATTTTTGAAGTGACTCAGCAAAAATAATCATAGAGTCTAGTTAAGACATGAAAGCATAGAAGCAGAGCTGCTATTTTCTAGAGTTGAGGATCTTCCTACTTTTTCTAAGTGCTGTAAAATCTGCACAGGGAATACTTTTAACATCAAATTCAATGGGAAAAGCATCTGACTAGTACTGACAGTAGAGAACAAATAGAAAATAAAGTTACCATGAGCTGCTACAATAAAGTTAAAAGTAATAATTTCCAGCAAAGGAAAATGTGAAGTAATCTTTTCCGCTCTGAAACTCTCAGAAAGATACAATTTTCAAAGAGCCTTAACCACAGTCAATTTAATAATCCCCAATTTTTTTTCTCTCTGAAAAAAATGCCCAATATTTTAAAGTTCTCTAAGTGGAAAACAGAACTATTGATATTTAGGGCCCTGAATTGTGGAGTACGAGGACACCTCAGAGGCAGAACAGGTGATTGCTTCTGTAAGCATCTGCCTTAATACTGATTTGTTTGAAAAGTCTAAGGAAGAAATCGTAAATTTATGTGTAAAATTAAATCAACCTAATTCTGCTGAAGTCAGTGGAATAGTATAATTGATGATGCTAAAGTTCTTTCCCTCACTTTTTAAAAATTTCAGTTTGTACCTCTTATTACTTACTCTTAATTTCTTACTACTATGAAAAGAAAACAGACTTCTTTAAATATGCCTGTAATACATGGTTTACATCCATACCAAAGCTTCTTAAGGTAAAGATAATTATAAAATGTCATTTGTTTTAAAAAATTATACATTGTGCATGTGTTCTTCATACTAGGCACCATAACACCAAATTTTCAAATCAGAACTAAGCTTTGCTAACAGGCAAGCCAATGTGCTCTCTTATTAAAGGAGGGGACAAGAGAGGAAGGATGACAGAGCAGGACAGTAAAGCAGGTAAAAATTGTAGAAGTAAATTAAGTAGTTGATTAACCCATGAATTTACTTTTGAGTTGAGGTTTTGACCCTGCCTAGTCCAAAAAGCAAAGACCACTATTAATTCCTCAGTACAGCTGCAGTACTCAGAAATGTATTTTTCTGGGACTTTGCAACAGCACACCTTCAGAGGATTTTATCTTATTATATAATAAAAAGTAACTTCCAAAGAACTAATTTGATATGCAGTGGAATTTCTGCAAAGTAAATGTTTGAACTGTATTTTCCTCCCTTCCTCTCCCATACCTTTTTTGCATATACATGGGTTTTATAAGTCTCGTATTTACACAGCCCAAACCCCCTTGCAATAATCTGTGGTATTCACACAGCTAAAGAAAATCTCTTATCCCTCTGCCAGCATGCACACGTGGGACTGCTCACACCGAAGTTCTGAAAAACAAACTGTTCTTACTTGCATTAAGCATGAGTTTAAGTCTCTTCTTTTCTTCCTCCTCTTCCAGCAGCTGCTGTTTCAGCAGGTCCTCGTGCACTTCCACGCAGGCGTTGGAACCCGTGACGGACCCAAAATAGTCGACGTCCCTCTGGGCGCGCTCGACCCTCGTGAGCAAATTCTCCACTTCCCCCTGAAGCTCAGCCTTGTCGGTGCTCAGCCTTGCCAGGTGGGACAGCACTGCCTTGGAGAGCTCTCTGAACTCATCCACGTATTCCAGCAGGTCTTGGCTGCACTTCTCCAGCCTCTTCTTCAGCCAGAACACGGGAAGAGAAGGCATGAACAGACGTGGGTATTCTGTGCGCACCACAACCTCACTCATGGCTACTTTCACAACCCTGCTGCTCCCTCCCTCCCAGTGCCCTGCACCCACCTATTCCAGCCCAGGGGGCTCTTGCTGGGTGTCTGTGTGAGGAGAACAGAGACTGGCACAGAATTCAAAAGTCTGGACAAAAATCCACAATTTTTTTACTTGACGTGTAGTTTCAGGACGACCCCAACACAGAACATAATGTGCTCTGACTTTCAGAAGGCTGAACAAATGCTTTATTAAGCAATAATATTACACTAATACTATACTAAATTACATACTAAAGAGATACTATACTAAAGAAAACTACGCTATACTAAAGAATACCCTGTGACGGTCTGGCGTGACAGAGCCACGACAGCTTTGTCCCAATTGCCCAAGGAATCAAAACAACCTTCACTGGTGTCCAATTTATAAATCATTTTGGGTAAACAATGTCCATAACACATTCCACATGTGCAAAACAACAGGAGCAGCGAATAGAGATAAGAGTTGTTTTCTCTTCTTCTTCTCTGATCTTCTCACTGCCTTCCTCAGGAAAAGTCCTTGGAGGAGTTGTGCCTGCTGCTCTCTGTGAAGAGAGCTGTGGCCACAGACATGGTTACTGACAGCCAGATATTTTGTTTTGCTGCCTAAAGAAAGAAAAGTGCTCGATGGAGGCAGCCAGGGATAACGAAGAGCTCATGGTCTCTGATGACTTGCTTTCCATAAACTTTCTGGAACTCCTCCTGTAGGACTGCTGGCGAAGCAGTCTCAAAGAGTTTTCTGCAGGAAATCTATAGCCATGGACATTTCACATGGATACACCTCTTCTGACCAAGGCAGAATCTAATGTGGCTATTTTTCACCCATTTAAAGTCAAAATGAAAATACTGAAACGCTGTAGTTGATGAAGTTTTGTGTTGTTTCTTTTTTTGTTGTTGTTGTTTTTTTTTTCCTTCAGTTTACTGGCTGTTCTAAAAAAACCCAACCCAAAACAACAACAACAACAAAAAAACCCACCAAACAACAAAAACCCTCAAATGTAGAAAGCCAAAGACCTATTTCTTTACACCTAAATTCAAATTATCAGTGTTTTCAAAGTTAAGTAATATTTTTTCTCTGTTGCAATGCAGCTGCTTCATAGGTGTCCTGAAAATAGTAGTTCAGCTGCCACTTTGGGCAGATGAGGAATTTGAGCTGATCTTTGGTTGATTTGCTTTGTGAGCTGTGCTTACTGTGCTACCTCCTCTCTCCCCCATTTATATAAGACCATAAGTCCCCAGGAAGTTGCTTAATTGCTTTCTGCAAAACCTTTATTTTAAATGCTTTCAAGTGCTGTCATCAGTATCTGCCTCACTCTCTGTCTTGTTCCTTTTGTGCTCCTTGCACCAAATGCCACAGGTTACCTCATTTTTAATGGGTAGGTGCCAAAGGAATAGAAATTGCCAGGTGAAGCTACTCCTAGGGTGGCAAAGAAAATGTAAATCTCCACCTACACAGTGGGAAGAGAATATCAGGTTAATCCTTCAGTGTTGAGAAGATAAGACTAATGAGGGCTTTGTACAAAAAGGGACATAAAATCAGGCAAGTTAGAGCTTTTCTGTAAGTCTGAAAATGCAAGCCAGAAGCCAGGGACTTGTCAATAATTAAAAATAAACAATATATGATTATAACACACCAATACTGAAGAGGTATTTTGCAGTACTGGTAGCTTTTTACTGTAGAAAAAAAAATCAAGAAGTGGTACTTTTATATAAGTAATTGAAAGGAATTCAAGGAATTCAAAGGACTGCATTTCAGTCTCTCAGATATTAAGGGCTTATTTGAAGTGCAGATACACTGCTGGTTTCATGAATGAGTCTTAAACTACCCTTCCAGGTGGGGATATCTGCACACAGGAGAAAAATACCTGATAAATTTCTATCACCTTGCTGATAAATACTTGACAGCACTTCTACAGGTGAAAATACGTTTATGCTGCTCCCTAGGATGGTCTGTGACAGTTCTGTATAAATATTTGCATTTTTAGCTAAATTTAATGATGTCATTTAAAAAAGACAAATTAGAATAAAAACATAACATTATGAAATTTTATCCTGCAACAAATGATGTGGTGAGTCGGGATCACTACAGTTAAAGTTTTAGCAATGATTTCACTCATTCATTGGGCAAAGCTGGAAATTTACCCTCCTCATTTGATATATCAAGCAGGCTGTCCTGGCCCCAGAACATCCACACATTTTTCAAGGCTCTTTTGCTGCAGAAGGATTCATCAGGCACATACCTCCAGAGACAGAAAACGCTGGTCAATGTAGCTCAGCAGGGCTGCATCCTGCATCACGTACTGTGCTGCTCCCAGGATGCTCATGAGGGATGGAACCAGCAAGAAATGGACTTGTAAGGCTACCATTGCACCAGAAGATTTTGGAGGAAAGTAGTGAATCAGCTCTGTGGGCAATCCCAAACGCTGCCAGTCCAAGGTCAAATGCAATTTACCATCACCTGAAGTGAAAAAATGATAGTAAAAATGACTAAAAAGTTAAAAATGCTGTGGCTGAAAAGATTAAAAGGACTTAAAATGGCTGTTGCATTCTGTCATTAAGGAAGTAATATTGTGGCAGAGGGACTGAATGTGTTTATTTCTAGGAGCCAGATGACTACTTCTCAGTTCGTGATCCTATGATAGATCCCAGATGTTCAGCACTGAGTCACATCGAGCCTGTAGCCCAAATCTTATTAAATAATACAAATAGAAGGAGTTTATTTTCCCCTCCTTTCTCCTCCCACCTGCTTTCCCATGTGACCAATCCTACAGTGTGCGCTTGGTGCAGGTCAGAGTGGACTCTCAGGGGGTGGAACACAGGGAGGTCTGGTGCTTGATGTCTGTGCCTGTGAAACCACCTAAAACAACTCATTTCACTTCCACTATTCAGCCTATTCACAGTGGGACTGGAAACCAGACATAAAACTGTTTTTAAAAGAAGTTCCTCCTCCTTTTTCTCTTGACACTACTTTTCCAGCTGAAAACAATACCCCTAACACAGTTCTGTGTCGATTTATTGGAGTCTATGACAAACATCTTCTTTTGGAATAATAATTCTACTTAGTCTGACTTAAAAATTAATTATAATTAACTTGCATGGGTCTGCTGCATTGGAGGCAATTTGTATTCATTTGATTTCATAATTTTCCTGACTGAATGCCTTGTTTGGAAAAACTCATGGCTGTGCTAACACTACTTGCAAGAAAACCATGTGTTAGGAGCAGGAGCTTAAAAAGCTCCCTTTGTATCTGACGCCAACCTGGATGCCTCTGTTTCTCAGAATTCTCCACCTCTTCCCTTCTCCTCCCTCCCATTTTTCTTTTTCTACAGTTTTTAAAAAAATTTTTCATCACATTTACCAAGCTTTCTTTTTCTTTCTAACTGCCTCATGTGTAAGCATGTGATTGCAAAATTCAAGTGCGTGTGTGTGTCACAGCAGGCAGATTTTTTTCCTCAGTGTGTTTGATTTTTGCACGGTGCTTATGTGTACTTTGCAGGCAAATTTCACCCAAGTGCACAGAGTAGTAGTCTGTATTTTAGTATTGCTTCACCCTAAGAGGGGCACACAATTTGCCAGCTCCTATTTACAGGCACAGCCAGTGATGCACAGAGAGTTTAATATTTGATTTTTCAGTCCAGTGACATTTCAGTTTACTTCAGAGCTCCTGCTTGAGGGCTCAGAGAGCTTGCCCTGAGAGCAGACACCTTGGGAAGTCTGAATTTCTTTGATTCTGTCCTGTAGAATATCTTGACATTCTTTTCCATGAAATAATCAGCTGCAACACCAGGGAACATCAACATAGGGGAAAAATAATCCCTTTTCTAACCTCTGAGGTGAACCTGGAACCCTTCAGAGTTGTTCTCTGAGTTTCTGTCTGTCCCAGGTAATGACTGGGAGATGAAGACTGTGGAATTCAAAATTACAAACTTCCTTTCATGAATGCATATTTAGAAGTCAAGATACAGATATATAATTTCTTTCCTTTATCTTAAGACAGGGAAAATAATCTAAAAGGTAAAATATCTGCTGTACACCCTTAATAAGTTTAAACATTCTGCATATGGAGCTAGATTCTGTGAAGTTGCTCAATCGTTTCTTAGAATCACAGCTGAAAGACCAGAAGGATTCCTACAAATCCTAGAAATCCTTCCAAGGATTTCTACAAATGGGGCATTGCTATGTTTATTATACCATGATCTCATGGTAATGGCAATGCTGGTCCATGACCAATGCACAGTTCTGGGAAGGCATGCCACAGCACTTGGTTAAGTCCTGAGCTTTGTTGGGTTTTTACATTTCTTTTGCTTTGGTTGTTGTATGTTTTCCACTTCTGTTCAGCCTAGATATACACAGAAGGGGTTTTTTCCAGCTAGATATAATCTGTATAATAAACAAATTAGATATATCTATATCTATATCTATATCTATATCTATATCTATATCTATATCTATATCTATATCTATATCTATATCTATATCTATCTATATCTATATCATCTATATCTATATCATCTATATCTATATATCTATATATCTAATCTGTATCTAGAGCTAATCTACATCTATAGGTATGTCTGATGGTGATTTAAAGCAGGATTGTTTGGCATGCCTGGGAAGACATTGGCCTCAGTGCACAGGATATTGCACACTAACAGAGCAAAAAGTTTGCTTTTAACTCAAGGAACTCTTTTTCTCATGACCATTATTCCCTTGATTTGACAGGTTTCTCAAACCTTTAAAAGGAAACAAGTGTATAAATGTAGGTGAATATGCCTTTTCACTGTTCTTGTCCTCTCCCTGCCTGAGATGTTATCCTTTTCTTGTCAGTGCTGCTTCTTTGCTGCATTTATTCCACCTTTTTACCATTTGGTGTCTGTTTTAACAGCTGTTAGATATTTTCAAAGGAAAAATAGGCATTTTCAGCTCCATCTGTGTTTGTGGTTTTGGTTTCAGATGCTGGATGGAGCTTTATGTGTTTTAAAAGCAATGTTGAAATCAGTTCATAGTGTGCACTTGATTTGGGGGGAGAATAACATTTCCTTAAGATATTATTTCACTCATATGATTGCATTCTATGTTTTGTTGTTTTGTTTTTTTATAAGTCAGTTTCTTTCTGTCACTTCAGGTGGGATAACTAGAGAAGTGCCACAATAAATCAGGTTCTTTTTCCTCCAGTCCCACTCTGGTTTCTAAGCTTCTCACAGGAATCACAAGACATTTTTCATTTTGAGCTTTGGGAACATCCCTGACTCCCAGGGCTCCCTCACCCTTTTTCCTTGGCTTTTTCTTGGGCTTTTCCTGAGCCATGGATGCTGTCCTAATGCCTTGCCCTGTGTTATTACAGCCCTGAAAACAAGTGGGAAGTCTCCACTCCTGTCACTTAGATCCAAGTAGTCCACAAATACACCAGTTTTTACTCCCAAACTACATCCTGGCTTAAAAAATAAGGTTAATTATGCTTTTCATGTTTAATTAACCTCAGAATGCAAAGCAATAACAGATGAAAAGTAAAAATCAGAGTCTGATTCAGAGCTTTCTACTGATTTTATACACACCTGTATCAGAATAACTGCTGCTCACCCTGATGCATCAGTGATATCCCAGTGC
Organism: Fringilla coelebs; assembly: GCF_963513975.1. Classification (NCBI taxonomy): domain Eukaryota; kingdom Metazoa; phylum Chordata; class Aves; order Passeriformes; family Fringillidae; genus Fringilla; species Fringilla coelebs. The sequence goes on along the minus strand of NC_140034.1, from coordinate 59,633,482 downwards.
TTGTGTGCTCATGTGGGATTTTGTCTGCTTGCAATTTTGTTTACAGCTGCCTATTTTGATAGGTTTTGATGCTGGTGAATCAGACTGATGTTTTATATTAGTAGTATAGGGAGTGTCATGGTCTACTTCTGTATTTCCTAATTTTGTTGGGATTTGGGTCTGCAGAACCAAGTTCATTGTTATTACTGGCCATGGTCTAATGCTGAGACCTGGGAGGTTAGAAAATATCTTTGCCACAGTGGGAAATCAGCACTTAATTCCAGTTCTGCCACTGCCTTTTTGTTTTTCTGGGGTTTTTTTCCCCCCCTTCAGTTTTATACCTTAGAAAGTGACTCCCACTTCTGTAGAAAAGTCCGAGTGAAGTCCTTCTGTGGTGCTCAGCTGTAAAAGCAGCGCTGGGAGTGGTGTCAGCCAGGAATGCAGAGATGAGAAGGAGGACTGGCAGCATTTTGGGACTCACAGAGGACTCCACTAGGCGGCTCCCGAGCCCTGGCAATGGCAAGGCTGGAACACACAATCCCAGAGCCTCTGAGGGGAATAGAAAGCGCAGAGGGAAGCGTGGTTCGGGGGTGCAGAACGCTGGGGAGCCAGGTGCAGGGAAAGCTCTTCCAGGCTTTAGGTCTGTGCCACCCCAAACTGGGAATTCCAGAGCTCCCTGGGACCAGCAAGAGCCTGGGATGCCCAGCACTCACAGGAAAAATGAATTGTCGCATCAGGACTGTCTCTACGAACAAAATCATAAAAGGGAAATAAAGCTGTACTCTATTCATGTACATCTCTTGTTGGAGTTAGTGTCTTGGTTTGAAAGGACAGGTGTCTGCTGAGGAAGGCAGGAGCCTCCCTTGAAATGGGAAATATAAACCCCCTCCCTCTGAATTATTGTAATTTTGAAATTAAGGGGTTCTCAGGCAAAGGTATGGGAATGGGAACAACAGTTCCCAAATAAAAGAAAAATGTAGTAATACAAAACAACACCCACAGAGTCAGAGCATGCCCTGTCCCCCTGTGTGTCAGGGTGGTGGCACAGCCCCATCCCATGGTGGTGGCACAGCCCCATCCCACGGGGGCTCAGCCCTCCTGCAGTGCCAGCTGTGGTTCTGCTGCAGCAGGATCCTGCACAAGGGGGGAGTTTTCCTCTGCAGCTCCAGGGCTGCTGGAGATGGGCCTGCTCTCCCTCTGGGAATGCAGGGCAGGAGAAAGCTGCTCCTCTGGGAATGCAGTGGGCAAAGGCTGCTGTGCTGTTCCAGGGCAGATTGTATCCAGGTAGGAATGCTTGGCTCCTCCCCTGGGCGGAGCATCTCCCCATGGGATGATGGAATTTGATCAGCCCTGCAGGGACACTCCCTGGCCAGGGACAGAAGAGATCTCCTGGAGGGAGAGATAAAGAAAAACTGCCCAATGAACAGAAGAGAACTGCCCTGCCTCTGACAGATGGGGACAGAGCACACACCCCCAGCCACATCTTGCACTTCTAACCCAAGGCAGTTGGTAAAATGGTAGATTCATGGAATATTTTCTGTTGGAAGGGACCATAAAGCTCAGCTAGTGAACCCCTCTGTAATGAGCAGGCACCTCCTCAGCCAGAGCAGGTTGCTCAGAGCCCCTCCCAAGCTGGCCTTGAGTGTTTCCAGGGATGGGTCTCCCCCACTTCTCTGAGTAACCTGCGACAGTCTTCCATCCCCCTCAGTGTAAAAAATTTATTTCCTGTATCTGGTCTGACTCTACCCTCTTTTCATTTAAAACCATTGTCCCTTACCCTGTTGCTCAAGGCCCTACTGAAAAGCTTGTTCCCATCTTTTCTATAAACCCCCTATAACTACTAAAATAATCCAGAGAACTCCATCTGGGCATGGAACATGGAATAGGCTGGCATAAAAATCAACTGTGTGCAGCTACTCTGAATGGTCTGTTTGTTTGTTGCCAAACTGGAATCCCACTTCTGTTGATCAAAGACAATTCCTAGTAGCTTGAAACTTCAATTTGTACAAGCCCGGAACTAAACAAACTTTGAATTACGCAATTTAATATAAACCAACATTAAAATGTTTGCTGCTTTTGGTTTGTTTTCCAGTGTGGAATCCGCTCATGAATATTGTCACTAAAATTTGTTTTGCTTGAATGTTCATGTTCATTAAACCTATTCACAGGAGTGCAGTAGTCAAAATGACATTGCTTTAAATTCAGAGTATTTACAGGAAATAATTATGACATTTTCCCATCTCATTTCAGTTGAGAATGCCTGGTGTGTTTTTTTGGTTATACTTCTTTTTCAAATGGGCCTTTTAGGTGTGAGGCATGACTTCTGAAAAGCTGAAAAATACTTTTTGAACTTTAAATGCCTAGGATGTTATGTTTTCAGGGTTTTTTTTTGTTTTTTGTGTTGTTTTCTTTCTTTTTGGGGAGGGGTTGGTAGACACTGACAAGGTAACATTTCATCACGTAGTGTTGTTTCATTTATTGCTGCACTGAAGATATAGATTCATAACCCATACTGAAGTGTTGCAAAGAACCAAGAAGGGCTCTGTACATACCTGGGAAAGCTCTTAAAATTTAGCAGGGAAGTCTCCCTCTGCACTCACTAAATTCCACCAGCTGGTGGAAGAAATACGTTTAGTGACAATGAATAATGCAAATGTTCGTGGGTCAGTGGCAGGTGTGGAAAGAGTTTGTGGCAGGGTGATGTGCTCTGGGACTGGTCCATGAGTTCAGGACTCTCTGGTTTCCTTGTTTCAAACTAAAACTGTGATCCTGCTCTGAATTTCTGAGTGGTTGCTGATGTCACGTTCAGAGATTTTGGTGATGGCAACGGCAGCAGAAACTTGAGCTGAGTCGAACGGAGTTGTGCTAGCAAGTGTCCAATTAAATCTGCCCAAACCCTAAAAGATAGGAAAACATCTATGAACTGGGGGAACTAGGACAGAAAAGGCCCTGGAGGAGTTGCTGAGAATGGGTGAGATAAATTGTGCTGGTTTTTTTTCACATTACCAGTAAAAATGAGGAAGACGGGCCAAGCCTGAACTCCAGAGTCATGCTTAAAAACAAGGGGTACTTAAAAAGAAACTTTTAAAGAAAAATCAAAATATGGTAAAAGAAGACAATACCTTGGATTTTTTCTTGCTATTTGTGTCTGCCTGCTATTACCCAAATCCTGGTCTGAAGGTAAGACTAACAAGGCCTGTTGTGCTTTCAGTTCTCTACACAGGGGTCTTGAGATTTCTACTTCTGGAAAAATTTGTTAAATCTTTACACTGTCTGAGAATACTTCTCTGGATGAATTCAAAATTAAGAACTGCATTCAGGAACTGAGCCAAAGAGACATATTCTGACTTTAAATGGTGGTCTAAAGGTATATAGATTTTTGTGTCTCTAATCTAGTCCCAGAAATAAATTTCATCATTTCTACCTTTGCGATTTCCAACTTTCATTTCTGCAAACCAATTTATGATCTCAAAATTATCCTTGATGCATGCCAGAGAATCTAAGTAAAATAAACTTATTAATTATAGGGGGGGCAAGTGAGTTAATAAGCACAAGAAAAAAAACCATAAGAAGAGAGGATGTTTTTTGAGACACATTATTCTGAGAATTAGTTCAGGAAATCTCCTGACAGACAAGCTGTGGGTCAGGAAAGGGTGTGTCCATTGGACCTGCAGAGCAGTCAGCTGTACAGCTTTTCAAACTGGCATTTTTCAAAGCCCCACCATGACAAGACACTTCCATAGTTTCATTCATTGTATGCTTCATATTATGCTGCACCCAATCTCTGAAAGTGAATAGAAAATAAGACTTTCCCAGGAGACTCCAGATTAGAGAGTCCCTTCCAAGCAAGCACAGTGAACTCTAGGCATGACAGATATGTAAGAAACTGATTTTGTGGCCTCTCTGCTCTCTCTGGGGTTAGCACTATCACATTTGGAAGTCAGTGTATCAGATGAAATGGTCCTGGTGCCAGTTTATGATGAATAATAAAGCAGATGCACTATGCTGCCTGGAAAGGATATAAACAAGTTAAGCTGTCATGAATAATTGATAACCATTTCTTTAATTCTTCTTTAGAAGTCAGCTTGTTGTTTAGCAGTGCTGCCATTGTTATACTGAATCCATTCCCCAAGCTTTGTCATATCTCCAAAATTAATTATCTCCATCCAGGAAAAGGTCACACGTTTCTGTGCACAGTGTACAACATTTCGCAGTGCTGTACCAAGTGGATTTGATCTGTTCCCTTTGACCTGTCAGGGCTCAGTGCACACTGAATTTGTATGGTTTGAAATGTGAGCTTCTGCTGAAAACATTTCAGTCTTTTCATAAAAAAATATTCAACTTACAGAGTGCTTTCTTAGGAAAAAGCAGAACACTTGTCTTAGGAGGAAGGCTGGAAAGGACCGAATCCATTCAGCGATAGATAATATGTGGTAAAATTTTCCATCTCTCTGCCCCCCAGTTGGCCAGACAATCAGAAACTGTTTCTGTTAACTGATTAAAATAGAAATTCAGTGCCACCATTGTGGCCTTTTACTGGGTTATAGGGAAAAAAAAGAAAAAAGAAAAGCTGTTCTGCCCTGCAAGCTATCCAACCTGGCTCTGTTTGTTTCTCTGAGTAGATAGGGCATGACTAACTCGTCCATATGTTCAAACATAAAATTCCTGCTGTGATTCTCTGCAGCAGAGGACAAGCAGCATCTGTACGTGGGGGAGAGATCTTTTCTGCTCTTGAATCAGCCTAGTCGTCCAATGGGACATATTTATTCCTGACACTTGGGAGCCTGCACACTGCTGCATCTTTTAGGCCTGCTGGTTTAACAGTGAAATATCATTCCCTTTTCTGCACAGGACACATGAACATCACACCCAAACGTTGTGCCACAATTTCACTGCGTGCCCTGTGCACTCCTGCCCCTGGCAGAAGGAACGTACAGTCCCTGTGGAATTGTCATTGTCATTGTCCTGGGCCCAGGAACCCAGCTGGGCTGATTTGGAGAATAGTCCCAGGTAAGCAATCCCTGCTGTCATGCTCTGCTGCTATGGCAGAGTTGGCAGAGAATCTGTGTGTGACAGTGTTAAAACGTGAATTTTGGGCTGTGTTAGTGTTAGAACATGAATTATGGTCTGTGTTGGTGCTAACACACGTAGAGTATTATGTAAATTCTAATACATGTACAGGTATGTACAGGTATTTCATATATTCTTTTAGATCCTCTGAAAAAATTATCTCTGTGTGTCTGCCTGAGAGATGATTTAAAAAGATGTCACTGCCTCACATGGCATAAAAGTGACACATCAGATTTGGCCACTAGCTTATTTTTTGTGACTTTCTTCCTGGCCTTCAGTACAGTCTGGTTGCTGGTCCTTCAAACTCTAAAGTACATCAGTGATCCACTAATGTCACACCGAATGAAATGGCACAGGATGTAGGAACAAATCCTGTGGGGCATTTCTGCAGAGATTTTGCAGAAAGAGACCTCAATCTTTAAATCTAGGCTTCATGTTTTCTTTTACTGGAAATGCCTCCTAAGGAAATATTACAATTTCCTCCATGTTTGGCATGTGCCAGGCATTAGAAGGCATAGACAGCTTGGTAATCAGTCTGAATGTTATCCTTTAGCCACATGTATTGTCCTTGGCTCCTAAGGGGGAATGTTGCCACTCAGCTGAGGATGGCCTGTTAATTATAGATCAGGCTCTCAGCCTGCCTCTTCCTGCCTCCGTGCAGAACTACACATTTCCTGTCGGTGTATGTTTCACATGGCTCCTTATTAAACCTTTACAAAACAAATAAGCTCGTCCAAAGTCTCACAAACAGAAAAAAAAATAGAGAGTTAAAGGTGACTTATAAGAGAGCAATGCAAGGAGAGCTGGTAGCCCAGATAATGCATCTGTAGCCCTACTGAGTCACAGGCCCAAAGCTGCAAACACACTTCTTTTTGTGGAACAACCAGATGCTGCCGCTGGAAAATGTCTCAGTTTGACATCTAGGGCCAGATGGTCAAACCTGTGCCCTCTGTATATTGTAATGCATGCAGAGAGTTCTGCCAAGTGTAAAAAAAATAGGAATGTGATCCAGGCACTGTCAGCAGTTAAACAGGATTACAGCAAATTCTTGCATATTACAGCCAAGGGACAGCAAGATTTTAGTGATGGTTTATGCTGCATGTGTGCCCTGGTTGTGAGATCTAAGCATTGCTTCAGTTTAGGATGGGCAGGTCCTCGTCCCAGGAAGGAGGTAAGAGGCACTGGACTTCTGATATTGTGGCTTCTCAGTTGCTACTGCTCATGGATTTCGTTGTTTCTCTTCTGTTTTGCTCTAATGTACAAAAAGACTGAAACCATCCACAAATTAAGTCAACCTGACTCTGAAATGGGAACAGGAACAGTTTCTGAGAGTACATGGGGACAGGAACTGAGAGTCCTGCCTCTTAAAACCCATCCATTGCATAGAAAAATGGACTTGTGTTGTGTTTATTGTGCTGGCTCTCTGCTGAGCAGACTGCTGTGAGGCCATTCAGTGCATCTGCCCAGGTGGGCTGGGAGTTAGGGCACAAACACAGTCCCAAATCCAGGCTAAATAAGGATGTGGATAACTGCAGTTATTCTATATGGGGATATGCACGCCCATAGGCTGTCTTGAACCATTTGTGACAAGAATTAGGGGCTGGTGTGGCATGGGCAGAGAGAGCTCTTGGCTAACCCTGGTGGATCAGTAATTACAGATTGTACAGAGTGCTTTGTGACGTGGAATGTGGTTCCAGCTGCACGGTCTGGTGAAAGTGAACTCTGGATAATTCCTCTCTTGAAGCTGGCATCGACTACAATGAGCTGAAACCCATTTTCCTTCCTCCCTCTAAACATTACCTGGTTTCTTGGCATTATTAAGCAGTTGTGTTTTTCACAGTTACTGTGTTTCAGTCACAAACATGGAGGGTGAAATATACCTTGTGTGAAAGATGCCACAGACTACTGAGTGCTATAATGGGACTTATTTCCATTGTAGTTATTAGGAATGCAATTGTACACTTGAGAGTCTTTTTTGCCTACCTAATTAGCTAGTTTTTCTGTCTACAACCAGGCTAATACACTTTAAAAGCCATGGAAAGATTTCACAGTGCTAGTGGTACAAACAGAACATTTGCCTTTATCCTTACTGCTCCAAAGCTTCACAAGCTGTGCTATCCCAATTACCTATTTTCAATGAGCATCATCCCATGAGAAATTTCCAATCCTCTGTAATCAAACTGAGTATAGGCAAAATGGAAAAATGCACATGGAAAAATCAGCTTGCCCAGCAGGAATTTTGCACAGACTAATCCTTAGAAAGGAATTTCAATCTATTCCAAAACACCTAGGGTGATTCCTCTGGGTAGCAAGTGCCAATTTATGCCCAGAGAGAAACACACAGGTAAATGACTAGTATGATGTACTTCTATTCTGTGCAGCAGTATCCTTGATGCTGTAGAGTAGCTGTAAACTCCCCCTTTTTTTCTACAGATTGTGACATACATGGGCTGGCTGCTGCAGCGCTGCTTTTGCTTGTATCAGATGGGATTCATGTTGAGAATGGGGTGGGGGGAAAGTTCTGCAGCCCCAGAGTTGAGGACACAGCCAAGCATGGCAGGAGAATGGAATTCTGCTTTCAGCTCAATGTTGCAGTTTTCAGGAGTTAATTGGGGATTAGTTACTCAGGAAATATGGCTCTATTCCATGAATTTGTGTGCACAGTGATGGATCTCTGCTTTGAGCGGTTCACATGTGCATGGAAAAAAGGTAACAAAGTGGTTTAGTGCAGAACAGCGTGCAGACAGTTTGTGCCGGCTCTAGAGCCTCAGGGTGAGCAATCGTTGCATGGAATTGTATTTTTAAGTAAAGAACTGCCTATAGTTTGCAAACATTCCCATCTGGCACCTCTCCCAGTTTTATTTTCCTTTTGGCTCCAGTTCAACAGTTCTAGGTGGTGCAGTGTGCTCAGGAGGCTTTAATATCTCTGGGGCTCCCCTGCTGCAGCTTCCCCCAGTCCTTCAGTGTCTTGAGAGCCAACTCAGAGAGCTTGTGTAGACTTGCTGAGATTTACATCATTCCCTTGCTTTTGTATTCAAATAAAGGGCTCACAAGAATGATGCATCTAGAAAGAGAATGGGAGTGTTGATGGCTATAAACTATCCAATTATGCCAGGTTACTGGCATTGTAAAAATGTGTTTATCCAACCACAGCAAGTTTTCTGAATACTATCCAATATAGAATGGTTTTTCAATTGAATTTTAAAAGCCTCGTTTTGAGATTTGTGCTTACCTATTTTGGAATGTCCCGATGCTTCACGTGCTCGGATTTCCTTTCTCTTCCCTTTCATAGCTGCTTGTAATATTAACTATATGCTCATAAATAAAAAAAAAACCAGCTCTCTTGCCTGAAGGGAGTTTACTGTGTTTTTTGTAAAAGATTGGTTCAGGGAGTTGAATTCCACTGGACCACACGCGCTTGCAAGAGCAGTCATAAATTTTGCAATTGCAAGCATGGTTAAATCTTTTATTTATAAGTTGGCGTACCTTTTATTCTGTCAGAAAAGAGTGAGGAGAATGTACTTCTGGTGCATCTGTCTTAATGTCAGGAATGACTGCCAGTTTACAATTTTCAAACAGTTTGTTGTAATCTCAAACATCAGTCTCCAGCGTGAGCTCCTGGGTACTTAAAGAAGCAAACGGAAGCCCTGTCTTGCTATAAATAGAAGGCAAACATGCCTTGATGAACTAATTTCAAGAGAACCTTCATTGTATGCAAAATATTGTGGAGAAAATACAGATTTTGAAGGTCTATTTAATTACAACTGGCGAACAGAGGGAGCTGGACAGATTGTGGCTTTTAATTCTCAGCACTGCCCACGGGGGCTGAGGAAGCTCGGCTCTCCCCAAACTGATTATAATCCATCTGACGTAGCGCTGCCATCTCAGAGATTTCTGAAATATGGGAATTCTGCAGCACAGAAGCGACGAAAAAGACTAAATCTGCACACAGATCCATGTTCTGTGCCTTTTAAATTCTGTCTGCTTGGCCTGTGTGCACGTATGTGCGTGCACACTAATAATTCAGATTTAAGCTTTGTGTCTTCGTGGTTTTTTTTTTTCCCAGCTGCATCCCTTGATGTAATAAAAGGTATCATGTCTCCCAATAAATCTTGCCTGGCTTATATCCTCAGGCTATTGTAACTACAGCAATGTTAGCTAATTTGCCAGCTTTTGCACGTGTATTTCAGCCAGGCTGTGGAGAAATATGAAATATTTGATGCATTATGTGATTCACTACATGTTAGTATTTAGATTATTTTCAGTCTGGTTTCTGTAAAGAGTTGGTAGCCAGGACAAAGTAGGAATAGCTGGGGAAGCTGCACAGCAGAGGTCATGAGTAGCAGGGCTACTTGTTTATATCTCAACAAAAAAATGTGCACTTTTGCAATTTCATTTTACATTCTGCACATGAAACAATCAAATTTAAAAAAGCTGTCTCTTCACAGCTTTCTGCATTGAGTAGCTTTCAAATTATTAATTAATAGAATAAGAAATGTTTCTGGAAGACTTAATCTGAATAATAAATAAGCAGAATAATTTACTACTCACTCTTTGCTAAACACATCCTCAACAATTCCAGTTAAAAGCTATGTTCTGCTGCTGTTCAGTGAAGTTGTACGTGAAGTTTTGACAATAAAAATTACCAGCAGGAAATTCAAAAGGCATTCAGTAGCTCCATTTTTATATCACATACAATGTATTGTTCTACTAGTAGTCTTCCTAGTGAAATAACATGGGAGTCCAACCAGGTATTAGGCATAATTTAATTCTTTGCTTTCATTTATCACAATGTTTATAATATCAGTTCTTTACTGTCTGAAGTGAGGCAGGAAGAATAGCTGCTTTCTTCTCTTGCTTTTTAAAATGTTACCACAAATCTCTAGACTCTTTTCTCTTTTTTTTCCAATGTTCAGGGAATGCCACAGATAAATCAGAATAGAGTATCCATTATGGGATGTATCTTGAAGATCATTTACCTCTCAGATGTCCTTCAAACTAATTTGGGCTAAAATAAACACTGGAATTTTCTGTCCTGAGTGCTTCAGCCATGATTTCTCACTGACTAACTCAAATGCATATTTTGTAATTTGCCTTCTTCAAGTCAGGAGGATAAAAAATGAGCGCTGTCAATTGAAAGCACTCTAAATAGCTTAACAGCCATTTCCTTAGGCACTACCTTTTACTCTTCATTTTGTCTTGATTCCAAATATGACCTTATCTTTATCATTTGTTGACTACTTTCTCAGATTTGCAGCCTCAGAAGATGAAGGTGCCTTCCTGTACCCAGAACAACTCCCACAAAGCTGCCTAAAATAGTATTTTGGAAATGTATCACTATAAATCATTAAATATTTGCACTGGGGGGGGCATATACAACCAGACATTAGGTGAGTGGTGCTTTTCAGTGCCTGGCCTGGAAAAAAAAGGAGTGTATTGATGCTGCTGAGTGAAGAACTGATCTTTGGGTTTTTTTTTTTTTTCCACTGTTCTAGGTACAAACACAACCCATTCCTTGAGAAGATGAAGGCATAACAATGTTCTCAAGAGTAACCATGTGATTGTCATTTATAGCCAGGGATCTCAAAATATTTTATGGATGTTAATTGTGAACCACATCCAGTAACACACATAGGGGAAGAAAGTTTATTTTCATTTCATTTCATCTTTCTCTGAGTTTGAAAGTCCTTTTGTTTTTTCACAAGCATCTGGAGGTGTTAGGAGCTAGTTTAGTGACTGGGATATTTTTTAAAAGCACTTTTAATTTGAAAATTAGAGCCCAACACTTAACCCTCAAATCCCATTTGATAAACTAGAATATATAAAACCAAATTCCAAATTTGAGGTGATTTGTCAAAGATCCCAGAGTTTAAATAAATCCACAAAATTTTACAATGTAATGTTCTATTTTTGTTAATACTTTCTTGGCAAAAAAAACAAGCATTTAAGCGTCCCTGTAGAAATGCTTCAAAATTACAGGAATTAGAGCTGCAGTTTAGAGACAGAAATGGCTTTTGAGAGACTGAAAGTGTTCTGGAAGCTGTCCTGAGCAAGCTGGTCCCACTGTGAGCTGCAGGAGCTCTTTTTGGGCACTTCCACTGCACGAGCTCAGCGTTCAGTCGGACCCCACAGGTCATTGCAGGGGAATTTCCCGTGGGGTTCCCATGCTGAGGGAGCCTTGGAACCTGCTGGAATCCTTGGGGATGCACTGGACAGGAATGGCTTCTGTTTGGCTGGAAGCTTGGAGCTACACTGTGCATTCACATTTTCTGGAAAATCCCTTTGCCCAGGATTTGTCTCCTGGGAAGCTGAGAAGCCTCAGAGAAAAGGGAAACAATAATTATCTCATTTGCTTCTCCTGTGTTTTGCTCATCTGGAATGTGTTTGGAGATTATTTACCCACAGATGATTATTTCATTGGGTTCTGTGTGGGTTGTTTTCACTCAGTGGCCAGTCAGGGCCAAGCTGTGTCGGGGCTCTGGAGAGAGTCACCAGTTTTTATTATTGTCTTTTTAGCATTCTGTAAGTATCCTTTCTCTATTCTTTAGTATAATATAGTATCATAAAATAATAAATTAGCCTTCTGAGAACATGGAGTTGGATTCCTTCCTTCCTTCACCTGGGCACAACCCAAATACAGAAACACTGCCAGAATTTTGGGGGAATTGCCCCATGTGGGTACCCAGGGTCATCCAAGGCACCCAGATTTTTACTGATGGACTGTGAGAGCTCGGTGTCCTTCTCTGCAGAAAAAGAATAGAAATGGTATGGCTGGCTGAAGAAAAAGGAATCAGGATAGCAGAGACAGAAAATCCTTAAGAGAGGGCTGGGGTCAGCCAAGCTTGAAGAATGTGGGGTTTTTTTTGTTTGTGCCTTGTGGTTTGAGGGAGCAGGTAGTGCCAGCTCTGAAAAGGCAAAATTGAGTGTGGGGGGATACTTTGTTGAAGGTTACACTGATTTACACATGCAAACAAGGACAGAACTGGTTTCCTGCACCAAGGCCAGAAAGGTATTTTCCTCGAAATCCCCTAAAATGCACACTGAGTGCAGGACCAACATTATCTGCACCATTCCCAGCCTTTATGACCTCTACACTCCATTACAGGGGTAAGTGATTGCTTCTGTGTACGACCAGGTGTTTGATTTGAAGACCATTCATCAAGTTTCCCAAGGCAAAAGAAACATTAAGCAATTAATTAAGATACAATACTAGACTTGTAAGAGAGTTCTGACTGCACTAATTAATCAAACCACGTAGGAAAATTTTGTTTAAGGAGCTCTGAAGCACTTTCTGACATACTTCAGAGAAAGGAGCTGGAAGTATTGCAGAGGAGAGCTGAACTATTCAATACACCCATCTTATACTCACATCTGCTGCCAATACGATGGATTTTGTGTTTTAAAGTCATGGTGAAATCAAGATTTTTATTTTTTTTTTGTAGTCACAAAGGCCTTTGTAATAAGCTGCACTTTGGTGAGACAAGAGAAGCCCACCTTTCCCTCTGCTGAAGCTGAAGACTGCAGCTTTGAATTCTGAAGGTGAAGCCAGGCTACTGTTTTAAGTAGCCTGGCTTTAATTACTGTAATTAATATGTAAAGAATATGTAACGTGGGAAAACGTAAAGAAAACACAGTTAGGAAAAGCTACATCATGATTAAACTCATAATTTTTAATGTTTAATGCAACAGCATCTAGGATCCATGGTTTAAAGGCCCTCTCTTGGGGACACTGTACACTTCCTGATAAAGGAAATGTTCCTGTGTCACTAACAGCATTTGAAAACTGCAGAAAATTTCTTCGTGTTGTCTCATGATGGGCACAGACATCCTTCAGATTTGAGGTCCTTCAGATTTATATAAACAGTATTGCAACTTTCATTTGGCAACAAGGTCTGTGAGCTGATTCTCATTTGAAAGCCTTTTCAAACCAGCTCTAATTTTAGAACTCCTGTTTTTTGGTCTGTTGTATGAAGGTCCTGGACAAAGACCTCCTGTGGCCAGTCATGCAGGAAATAAAGTAATGGGAATTAGATCAGATGATTCCAAGACTGTATTTAAGAAGTGTAACCATTAGGCATAGAAATACATGAGAAAATATCTCTCTTGACACATTAGCAACTATAGCAAACAGGAAAATTAATGAAATATTGATGTAATTTTTCAGACTAGCAGTTAGTAAGTGAGTGGATGTATTTGGTTCTTGGTTATTGGAACATATTTTGGTTGGTATGTCAGGAGACTTTCACAAAATGACCTGACTTTTTGGGATAGGTATTAGCTGGAGAATATGCCTATGTAGAAGGCAGAGAAAAAGTTCATTAATCAAAAAGATGTGTAGCACTTGAAATTGAAAATTGAGAGCCTGCAGTTATTAAAAATTAAGAAGTACAAAATTTCAATGTCCTGGAAGATCTTTGACAACCGAGGCAGCAAAATGGATGGGGTTTTGCCAGGCTGAGTCAGATGAGAGGGCAGGAACTGAATTGTGTGGGCTTTGTGTGATGGACTGTGGCTGTCAGCCAGAGGGAGATTTGCAAACTCAATCAAAGTTGAACCAGCACCAGCCAGGACTAACAGGCAAGTGGTGGCTGCAGCAGAATTTCTCCAAAACAGGTGAGTGTGAGAGTAAAATGTCTTTACAATGGTTAAGAGCAAGATAAAATGAAGGAACATGACTGGGAGGCTGACTTGGCTATCAGTTTGGGAAAGCAGCCAGATGTATGTTTCCATAGAAACAAAAATGACAGATTTGTTTAAATGGTTGCTTCAGGGCCAGAGCCTTCCCTCAGTGCCCAGAGAGGGCTCCCTGGCAGTGGATGGAACAGAGACAGGTGCCAAGCTGATGAAATCATCACTGCTAATGAAACCATTAATTGGGAGGGAAATCTTGCAGGGGAAGCTGATACTGTTGGAGAAATAAATAAGCAACACTCATCCATTTCTGCCAGCCTGTCTTTTTGAACTTTGCTAATTGGTCTAATAAAAGGTATTACCTCTGCCCACAAAGTTTATCTTTTTGCCATTGATAGATTATCATGGACCAAACATCGCCATTAACAACAACAAAAAAAGGTACTATTTAGTTTCAGCTGTTATTTATAACATTCTTTTTTTTTTTTCCCTGAGATCTTTAGATCTCTTAGGAAAACTTCGGAGACCAACATTCAGGAGCCAACTCAAACTGTGACCTGGCTATAAGAGGGCTGTTATAGTTTGTTAGGATATCATTAAAAAAACCCAACAAACCACCATATTTTTTATGAAGAAAAAGCTCATGCTACCCTTATTCTCTTTAATATTTAATGGTTTCAGATTTCCAGTCTCAAACAATTTTTTGTCTCTTAAATCACAGAATCTCAGAGAAATGTTGTACGAGACTGATAGCTGAGAGGGCAGATCATTCTGTGATCATTGTTCAAAGTAAATAATGTTGGGGTTTTTTATCACCTATTTCTGCAGTATTTCAAACTTAGAAACGTGATAGTGCCACATTTGAATAAGGATTAGGGCATATCCCAAGATGTGAAAGTCTGAAATGAGGGAAGATTGCATCAGGATATGGTTGGGAAGGTTATTTTCATCACAGCAGACATACATGTCTATACAGCTTACCCCAATTAGTATTTATAAGTTGATTTTTTTAAAGGTCATGCATGTTGCATTCTCCTCAGGTTAAATCTTAGATAACATGTATTGGATGGAGCTACAGTGTTCATTATTTCATGTTGAGGTATTAAATTTTTTATATTTTCAATTTAAAGTTTGTGTCACTGGAGTACATTAGTTCTACTCCAGAATATTTATCAGGCTAAAAGGGCAATATTTTCATATGCTTAAACACTTTTATTTTTACACTTCCAAATATTCTACACTTCTTTTGGATAAAGTAAAAAAAAAAATTCCTTGTAGCACATCTTCAGTAGATATTTATTTCTTTGAAGTGCATGCCATCAAGGAATTATTGTGGATACTTCTCTTTCTGGGTAAAAGGTGGGACTGAAGGGCAGGAGAAAGAAAAGAGGGAAAATCAAATCTGGACTCAGCAAAGTTTGCAGCAAAACTTTCAGCCACGTGACTGGGACCAAAATTTCATGAAAGGTTCTAGGAACATTATGAATAACTGAATATTATGCCTTTTCATACTGTTTCACTGCTAAATCTGCTATATCACCTTGATCCTGTGAGGGTTTTTTTCTCTTGTCTTTGATACTACAATGATTTATGTAACACAGTTGACTTTATATTCTTGTACAGTCAAGTTGAATTAATTGATTTTGCTTATAAGATTAGTAAGATTTTCCCTCTTACCCTTGCAATGTGAAATATTTGTGGCTTTTAAGTGTACACAGCCAATACAAAATCCAAATAAAACCAAAAAAAAATCTGATACAAGAAAAAATTGTTCAGTACAAAAGCCTTCGAGAATTTCAGAATGAACATAAAAAAAAGAAATCTGTTTATGATTAAAGATTGAGATGATTAAGCTAGAACTACTCTCCTGCTATTTAAAAATCCTCTTTTAGTAAGCCTCTTCCACCCTTCTGCAGATATTTTTGTGTGGTCCTCAGTTCAGTATAAATGGAGATGAAATTTAGTTATATGAAGTTTCCTTCCTTTCATTTTCTCTGATGGCACCCTTGGCACAATTTGTTTGCTGTCTTTTGTTATTTTGCATCCCTTCCCAGCTTTGATGTAAATGAGTGCAGCAGCTGCCACTCAGGTTGGTGCTTCCAGAGTCTGCAGTGTGTAAAGTGAGAGTGCTGGGAGTCTGGGATGTGAACAGCCCAAATCCCAGTTTTCTCTGGAGCCCCTCTGCAGGAACAATCTTATCAGTTAGATCTCCACCAGCATCCTGACATGTCTAGCTGGACAGCAAACAAATCTGGAATCTCTTCCCTTGTCTCCAGCTGTGAGCTCTGTGCCCCACGCAGCAGGCGCAGCCGTTCCAGCAGGCTGCAGGAGAAACCACAAACCCAAGGAATTTGCATTTCAATCCCAGTTTGCACACCGGCTTTCTTATGATTTTGGCACACACCAGTCCATTCTGACCTCTCGCCCCCTTTCACAGATCCCTGTGTGCATCACAGGCAGATTCCAGAGCAGGAAATCATCAGGGCCTTGGCTGGGATAGGCACCTGCTTTGCTACGGCAGATCTCTTTGTGGCCCCTGACTTCCACCCTGATATTTTATGAAAAATCTCTTTGCCAGGATTTCTTCTCCTGGGAAGATGGGAAGATTCAGCTTCTCCCTGTTTTGCTGCTTTGGAATGTGATTTGAGAATTGTTTACCCAGCATGTGAATTGTTTTAATTTAATGACCAATCCCAGTCCAGCTGTGTCGGGACTCTGGTCAGTCCAGGGTTTCTATTATTCATTCTTGTCCAGCCTTCTGGACAAGAATGAATAATAAAAACCTGTGACTGACCAGAGTCCTTTCCCTTTCTTTAGTATAGTTTTAGTATATAATTTCTTTTAATATAATTAATATATCACATCATAAAATAATAAATCAGCCTTCTGAGAACATGGAGTCAAATTCTCATGTCTCACCTCGTCCTGGGGACCTCACAACACCACACCTGTGCTGACAAGTTATTTTGGAGCAAATGAGGCTTCTCTTGGCTCAGTCTGTTGGTTCTGTTGTTTGGCTCTTTATCCCAATCACTTCCAGTTGATCTTTTCAGGAGGGTGAGCAGAAGTCCCCTCTGCACTGGGCTCTGCCTTCTGAGGGCACTTTAGTGTGTGCAGGAAACATCCCAAGATGAGGAAATTCTGAAGTCACTCCCAGTATTCTGTCACTGCAGAAAAAGGAAGGAGTGACAGCCTATGATTTGTCACAAGACAAGAAATAACCTTTGAATATTGGTCTCATTAGGTGCAGGCTCGTTGTTATGGTAATATTATCATCCCTGCTGATGCAGGAAACTGAACAAGGTCACAGAGCAGTAATTAGAAGACATGTCAGAATGAAAGACTTGGGTAAGAAATAGTCTTTCAGGAAGAGATTGCTGGCAGGTTTCCCAGGAAGCTTCTAACACAGAGTTGCCTGATGCACCCAACTCCTTGATGCAGTCCACAGAGCACAGCAATAATGTGCAATAATAATAATAATAATAATAATAATAATAATAATAATAATAATAATAATAATAATAATAGAAATATAAAATTTTACAAAAAATTGTAATAAACTTTATAAAAATTATTTTATTCTATAAATTTATAAATAAATAAAAATAATAAAAGTTAAATTATTAATTTAAAAAATTGCCTGCTTTCTGAAGGAGGATCTTGGGATCAATACCATTCACCAGATCCTGAATGCAGCACATTCAGCTAGGAGATTCTTTTCTCTACCTGTCCCATTTAGGAAAAGGTAGACTTTATCCTGCAGGCTCTTGGGGCTCCAATTATGATACAGAAACCTTTCAGGATGTTCAAAGTTTGTGGATTGGGTGATCACACTGTGTGTATTCAGTGTTTAATACATGCAGAAAGATGGTTGCAGAAGGGAAGATTTTGAAGTTGGTGCTTTTGAAAAGCTCAACAGAAGGCATTGAAAAGCAAAAATAGTTTCTAAAGAGATGGAAGATTAGGGTTGTTAGCATGGCAAAATCCTTTGCTGTGCTAAGAAGAGCTTTGTTAAATGAAGTAATTTTTTAACCTCATTTAATGAGCAAAGAGAGCATTTAATTAAAACAAACAGCAAGATTTAATTGTTGAGAGTAACATTTATCTGGAAGTGAAATAATATCAGTGGGCTGAAATTTGCTGAATGGTCTTGCTCCAGCTCTGTTATGAGCTGTTTTTTCTGCTATTGCAAGAGACTGTAATGGAATCAGATCTAAGAGTTTTGTGAGAGTTTGGAGATCCTTACAGGTACTTGTTTCAAAGACAGAGGTGAAGAAGCATTTCATGGTTGTGAGGATGTCTCATAAAGCTCAGTGCATTACTTTTGAAAATCTACATCTGGATCCTGGTTGGGTTTGTAGATAGCAAAAATTAAGAAGCAGCATCCCACTCTCTTCCTGTCTCATTCAGCCTTTCTTCCTTAGAGCAGGCACAAGCAGCATTCACAGCTTCTACAGAGGGCTAAATGCTGCCTAAAATATTTTCCTGATCTTGGGTAAACAAGGAAAATGTTTCTACAGTTTAAATCCAGGCTTAGCTCAACTTTAGGACTTTCTTCTTAGGTTAGAAGAGCTTCATGCCTTGTTGTTCGTGCCATTCAAAAGACACAATGATTTGCACCAACAGAACTGGTACAGCAATTTTGGTGCTCCTAGCTGACTGTTTCCTCATTTCCTTAAAAAATACCTTCATAAAACTCTTATGTGAGGAAACCAAGTAGGACAACTTCAGTGTTCCCACTGTCCCTTTTCCAAGCCTTCCCCATGGCACAGGATGTTTAAAATGAAATTTTGGAGTCCCAAACTGACTGAGTCATTGGTTCCTGTGCTACTTCTATTTCAACTAGCAGTGCTTAAATATGTGTAGAACACTTGGTATTGGTGTGCCAAGTACAGGTATTTATCTACAAAGAACCATTTTTTTTTTTCAGTTCATGAGCACTCAGGATATGTTGATTCTCGTAAATTAAACAGTGCCAGGGAACTTCAGTGTTTATCAGAATATTGTTTTCTCTATTGTCACACTTTTCTAAAGGTCTCCTGCTCCCTTTTGGCCTGAGCTCACTGACATTTTCCCAAACAGGAAAGCTAGGCAGGATTCAGGCATCACTGTTGGTCAGGAGCTTTCCCAATCTGCCATCTGAACGGAGCCTGGTTTGGCAGGGAAGGGACTTTATTAGTGTGACATGAGCCATTCCATGCCAGGTGGCCTGAGGGCCAACCAGCAGGCTTGTGCATATTAATTTATTAGCATAGCAAATACATAAAGGGTTTTTAAAAATTTTCTTCTTTTTCTTCTTCTTTTTTTAAAATTATTTTTAATAAAATTCAGTTTCAAATTTTAATTAAAAAAAAATGCAAGGCCTTTGGTTTCAAAATGCCAAAATTGAATATTCCAGCATTAATACACAGCATCTGTCTGTTTTTTGATGAAATCACTCAATAATTCATTTTTGTGCAAATAAAAACTCATTTTCTCTGAAATGGCTTGGAAAAAGTTTTAGTGCTCAAAATCCTTTCTAAGTGCGGAAATGCTTTAGCTCCCACAATCCTTCATGCTTATAATTTGTTGTATGGAACAAGAAAAAGAACAGAACTTTTCTATGATTTTCTGTGACATTGATCCTTGTTAAAATGACAAATTCAGAAAGATATGAAAGGATGAAATAACAGGCATGTTGCAGGAGGGAAGCAGAAAAACCAGGTCTGCTGAAAGTACACGACAGAAGCAGAGGCTGTGCGTGGTTAAACCAATGTCTCTGGGGGGGAATGGAATTCTGGCCTGGAATTCTGCCAGCCCTGCTCAGGATGCTCAGGGATGAAGTCCCTGCCACTGGAATGTGCTGGAGATTGAAGATGATAAGTCATGGCTTGGAGCACAGCATCAGCATGTACCCAAGCTTGTGAAGACAACCAGCTCCTGCAACCTGACCCTGCTTTTGGGGAGCCAGGAGGAAAAGTCCATGACTGCCCAAAAAATGCTCTTATCTGTCAGGAAAAGGGTTGATAGGGATGCAGGGAGCCCCTGAGGTGGGAATAACGTGCAATGAAGGCTGAACAAATGCTTTATTAAGCTATATTATATTATATGACATACTATACTATAGTAAAAGTATATCATACTACTAAAGAAAAACCCGTGACCCTCCCCAGGACACAGCTTTGACCCAACTGGCCAATCAATCCAAACAACCATCACCAGTGCCCAATTAACAAATCCCTTTGGGTAAACAATCTCCATAACACATTCCACGTGTACAAAACAACAGGAGCAGCAAATAGCGGTAAGAATTGTTTTCTCTTCTTTCCCTGAGCTTTCTCACTGCCTTCCCTAGGAAAAATCCTGGGAGAGAAAATTATGTCTCTCTCTCTGTTCAAGGAGTATGTGAATACCACAGGTTGACAGAAAGATGTGATGGGTTAGGTAAGGTGAAGCTCGTTAATTTACATTTTTTTATTGCAACAGCCAGCAAGTCCCTTGGCTCTTAGAATCTGAGGATCTTTAGTGAGCCAGCTCCTAGAGTGTGGCAGAACCTCCCTCTCCAGGGAGTAGAGCAGAGTCCTAAATATAGCTGAGTCTGGAAAGTGTTTGGATGTCACTGGGGTAGGGAATGTTTTATGAGGTTTCCATGTATAAATAAAAGATGAACGCAATTAGTCCTCACCATAGGATGTTTCCTTCTATGTGACCCATATTTATTTTCTCCATGGCTTTCAGCAGGAGATGTGCCATCAAATGCCTTTTGAATATCAAAAGGTTTGCATGAGCTGCCATAAGCAGCTCCATAACCTTTTATAACCATCCTTGTGCAGAAAAATTTTCCCTTTGAAATCCATATTGGCCATTCTCTTTCAGGTTATTGCTTCAAATATGCTCAGTAACTCTCTGCTAATTAGTGATTCTAGCTTTTTTTGGGTAAGCTGCAGATGAACATGTAAGTCAGGGCTATTTTGGTCCCTCCAGGTCAGGGCTGCTGGCACATTATGAACACTGTGGCCTCATCTTTTGGACTCTCCACACTTTATTTGTGCCAGTGATGTTCTCATGATGATTGCCACAGCCTCTGAATTTACCCTGATTTTAATCTGGGCCATGAGGTTAATTCAGAGCTTAAGATTTTCATGAATTTCCTGGTAGCCAGACCTGCTCAATCCCTCCAGTGTCCACACCTCATTTTCTCCCAAACTAGAATAGGATTGGCAGAGTTTTAACATTATTAAACTACTGATGTAAATTACTGCTTTTACTGCTGTTTAATCATGAAATCACTGGCATTAATTAGAATTGCTTACAGTCCAAGTGCAAGCCCAATGTTTTCTCTAGGAAGTAACAAATTGAATAAACACTGGAGGATAATGAGAGCAGTTTGGGGCATGTTCTTACAGTTGTGCTCCTCTGTAACCAATCAGTTTTAGTCAAATTGTGCACCATCACCCTTCCAGAAGTTCCAAAAGCCCCACTAATGGTTTTATTGTGCACGAAGTAAAGGACAGCTGCTGGTACCAGAAGGGACAGTGACTTCCCTGAAAAGAGCTGGCCTTCCCACTCAATTCCAGAGCTCTGAAATCCATCTTCTTTGGAATTTCTCTCTTCCTGATCCTAATTCCTTACTTGAAACAATCATTGCCTGTTTCTGGTATTGCCACCTCTGAAGCATTAATTAATTATGAGTAAGAAATATAGAGGCAAGGAAGCATCATATTAAGGGATAATTTTTTTCTCTGGATTTACATTCCCCTATAACAGATTGAAGACAGAAATAGCAAGTCAAAACTCAAGCTATCACATGAAAAACAAAGTGGGACATGAGTGATTAAGTTCCAAAATTCTAGGCATTTCGGTGAAAGAAAGTTTGAATGAGAGCTTTGAACAAAAATGATGCTGGTTACTGCTGACCCTAGGTATGGATTTTGGAGTGCCATAATTCAATTTTACTGAGGAAACCCAGAGTTTTATACTATTTTTGATAAGAAGCAATCTCCATAGAAGCATTACTTAGTGAGGCTGTGCAGTGCAATAGAAATGCACCACACTGTTTCAGATTCCCAGTAATTATGCTGCAGCAGTGGAGCAGCTCAGTCTTCATGTCTGTAAATAGTGTTGTCCAACTAATAATCTCAGTGGTTGTGATCCTCCAAAATCCCTCAGGCTGATGGAGAACCAAGCAGAAAAGAATTCCTTCTGTAGCGCTGAATAAAAGAGACTTAAATGGGGGAAATGAAAAAGACTTTATATAATGTGGAATCATCATCAAGTGCAGAGAGAGCATTTGTCACAATGGAAAAATTTGTATGTGCTGAAGCTTTCAGCCTGTTTCACTCATTGCGTCTCACCAGTGCTAAAAACCCTTAGATACTGCTGAGTAAATTATGAATTTTTATTTGATTTTGCATTTGATTACCATGCATTACATTGTGTATCTCAGTCATCACAATAAAAGTGGTTCTGGGCATCCACTGAGCCTTCATGTTTTTGAGAAAAGGCAAGAGAGTTGTAGGCTGGCACCACTGAACACAGATGAAAAAGTCCAAGTATTTAGACAGGATGGAAACCAGATCAGGATATGCCTTGTACTTTTTGTGGGAAAAAAGAAGAGAAATTGATTATGCAGTCTATGGCTTGCTGAGACAAACTAGTGCTACTAGTGCTTGCTGCAGAAATAAACAACAAATAAGCCTAAAAACATGCAAATTGTAAAGATTCTTTGGAGGTAAAATCAACTGACCTTCCATAATACCAGTGCTAGCTTGGAAGCACTTGTAGATGACTGAATTTCAATTATCTGATAGAATAGCAAAATATTTATATCTTGATTTTTCATAAGTAAAATGGTGCTATATTGAGACAGGAGTTCTCAGCTGAGTGAGATTTTAGCTCAACCTGAGAACACAAAGTGTTAACAATTCCACAACCACTTATTGTCTTCACAGAATGTCATATCACTAATTTAATACAATTTATCCAATTTATCTGTATCACCTTGAGTTATGGTCCTGTCACAGCAGTGCTTGAAATTCTGTTTTGTTTCATTAGGACATGTTGGCAGCTTTTGAGAAAAGGTTTGTTTGGAGTGAAGGGAAAGCTTTTTCTTTTTTTGACAAATCCTTTGTGAAACACCATCAGGCATTTGCTCTTCACTCTCTTGTGGATGAAACTGGAATTCTGCACAAGGGTTTCCCACTATCTTTTTTCTTTTTCTTTCCTTTTTTTTAATCAATGCAAAGAATTAAATACCTGGAAACTTCTGGCTGTTTAAAATAAGCTGCTGATTCAAAATGAATTTCTCCTTACCTGCTCTGGGTTCAGATTTCCCATTGACTCTGATAGAGAGATTGCTTTTGCATTTGACTCTGTTTAAAAAAGCTGTGTCCAGTGCTGGTGGGTAGGACTCCCAGCATTTTTACAGATGTCAGTAATTATTGCATGTTTATGGTAGTTCTTGCAAAATAACCCACCATCAAAACAAAAATACTTTCAGATGTATTTTCCTTTTTGGATTTTGAACTGAATTATTGCAATAAGGCCTATTTTACAGTGGTGAAATTTGTGCCATCATTCCTGTCATTAAAAATGTTATTCCAGCTAGTAGGAATTTGACTGTTTTTTTCAGGGCAGAACCAGTAAAAGCTTTAGTGCTGTTTGACAAGCAGAGACCCAGGCAGACTGAACGATATGGCTGTCAGGAATCCTTTTATGGCTTTCAGGATTTCCTCTTAAAAAACACAGAGGTGGATGTGGGGATGCTCTGAGCATCTCTGTCCCTGTGTGCTTCCAGCATCCCATGGATATCTCTGGACTGAGCTGGGATGCTGAGGCTGGATGGTGCAGCTGAAGTGGCATTTGAGATGCTGATTTGGAAGCACAGCAATCTGGTGCACTTCTGCAAGTTTTCTTCTGCAAGCGACTTCCCAAATTCTATTCCCCTCCCACATAAACTCCACAGTCTCTTTGCAGAATAATTTTTTTTGTGAGCTTTTAAGAGAACTACTCCACAGCAGCATTAAACTCTATTCCCACTTTTATTCTTTTATTTAAATTAATCCTGATAAATCTAGCTATAATTCCTTCCTGTATCAAGGGGTTTTCTTTCCATTCAGTTTATGGCAATTGCAAATTTATATAATTATCTGTATTTCTCTCCCTTAAGACTGTACTGCTGTTATTTCTGTGTTGTAGTCAAATACTTTTGTAGTGTTTTAAATACAAGTCAGCAAGCACTGAGCGTCCCTGATTTCCCTCCTTTTTCTTTTAATTTTGCTTTCTCCTTTGCGATTCATCACTACCATCATGAGGCACCTGCCTTGTTTTTTGGGTTTTTTTTCAGTAACAAGTTCCAGAATAATTTGGTAGTTGCTGAGCAAGTTGTGTGTTTTACGGGCATTAATTTTTCTGAGAAATGGTGTGACCATTCTCATTTTGCAAGGCAATGTGCAGTTGAATGGAAGCATCACGTATGGGGAATTCCTGCAGAGGGAGATGATTCTTTGTTTGACTGATTGGGACAATCCTGCACATCTGGTCCCTGCAGAGAAACTTTTCTAATAATCTGGAATGCCTTTTTCTGCCATTTACCAACACAGAATTTCTATTGCCTGATCACACTACTGAACTTCAGCTGGTAGATTGAGTGATGTAAATGTGAAAATGAAACCAAAGTGAGATAAATAAACTGCTATTTTATATATATAAGGCTCATATCTTGAGATATATTACCAAAGCACTGTGGTTTTTCATCTGGCATAAATCTGCCACTTTGCTTTCCTGTACTATTTCTAGCACCAACTGCAGTTAATATGCCTTCCCCCACCACTAGATTCCACCAGTGTTCATTCATTTCTGCCACAAAAAAAACCTGAACAGAAGAAGTGCACTAAGAATCAGAAATAAAATTGATTGAAATTCATGTAAATTAAAAAAGTTAGAAAGGTTCTTAGCAACTTTCATCTAAGAGGCAGGAACAAATGTCTTAAGTTCTGTTCATCGGCAAGAACTGGAATGTAGTTAGCATTTTCCTGTTCTAGCTGTTCTTGATGCTGTCATAAATTACGGGGCTTTTTTGGGTCTTTAAGTGTATATTATAAAACAAGACAGAGGAGGTTATGCAAGTTAAGTAGCAGAAAAGCTGCTAGCTGTAAAAATCCTGGCACAGAAACTCCCAGGGATTTCAGAGTCAGAGGGGCCATGAACACAGAGCCTGAGCAAATATTTGAGCTAGAAATTCACAGATTTTGGGGCACAAAAATCAATAGCTTGAAGGCCAAGGTGTGGTCAGAGCAGTGGCATAAAAATCATGGATGAGCAGCTTCATCTCTGAAATTCATGACAGCTCCATCACACCTGACACCATTCATAGGTCCATAAACCTTCTTGCTGTGCATTTTTCTTCAGCATGGAACCCAAACCCTGCCTCACAGTTTATGCTGAAGAGTTTCCTTCAACTCATTTTAATGCCAAAGAGGATCTGTGAAGTAATTAGAGAGTACACATGGAAGATCCTATTTGCCATAAATAGAAAAAATTGAAATGATTGGAGGCTGCATTCTACTTTGATTGAGAGCAACAGAGGAAAGAGGCCAAAATTAAAGGGTTCTGTGAGAAGCCAATGAGCATGTGCCTGTGTGAGTTAGTCTCTGCCTGGGCACATCCTTTGAGATAGCCTGCCTCTGGGCACAAAAGAATAGCTGCCTTTGTGGCAGGGACCCGAGAAAAGGTTCCCCACTTAAAAATTCATCAGCCGAAAGCAATAGAACATTGCATAATTGGATTATTTTCATAAAGTATTGATAGCTTAGTGATTATTTAGCTTTTAATGCTGGCTGGCTTTTGTTTACCAAAAATCTGTTAGAAATGCATAGTTGACACCAACTTCTTTAAAGGCCTCAATGTTTTACCCCATTCTTTATATCCCGTCTCAATGATGAGTAGTGAATGTGTTCTCAGTAATGAGCTTTTGCTGAAGATTGAGATATCACAGAATAATCTTCTGCAATTCTGGATGATGATCTCAGCATTTTCAGAACTGTGAATTCTTTGTCTTTCCCTGCACAACTGTGCTGTTATCTCTGTTCTGGTGAGACAAGGGGAAAAACCAAAGAACATGTCAAATGAGAGAGAGGAAAACTGTGAGATAACAAGCTTCTTCCCATGGGCTTTTTACCTCAAGACCACTTTTCCAGCTGACTTCCCCAACATTCACCTGCATCCCTGCCTGCAGGGCTCTGAGACACTGCACACATCTGTTTTCACATTATCTCACGAGGAGAAGGTGCAGGCTGGCAAATTTTATGTCAGTTGCTGAGAACTTCATGGTGGCTTAGCAGGAACCTGTGCAAAACATGACCATCATCACTGACAAACTGCTCTGGACACAGGAGGTCTTCAGGGGGAATGGATCCCAGGGCAGGTGTGCTGCTGCAAACACTCAAAAACTGATCAGGCTTTTTTCTGTGGGTGGCCAGAGCAAAGAGAGCAGTGGTATTTCCTGAGCCTGGCTCTGTGTTGCAGAAAACAGGTAATTAAATTATGGGACTGCTCAGCACACTGGGTTTCTCAGATGCCCTGGAAGAGATTGGTGGCAGATTGCTATTAGGAGAGCTGCTCCCAAAAATCAATTAGCTGGTCACTGAAAGTGACAAAGTGATAGTAAGAGAAAGTGAGCCTTTTTTTCCCCAAAGGCTGTGGATGAAAAAGCTTGGGAACAGCTATGTTTCTGCAGGTGTCCACCTGGGCAAAGCTAAGGGAAATTGAATTTGGAATTGAGTGCAGGAAACAAGGTCTGGGGTTCAATGGGGTTTCTGAGTATTTGGCAGAAAAACTAACAAATAGAGGCTTTTAGAGACCTTCCTGAGATCAGATGGAAGGTGACAGCTGTGCTTAGGAGGTGTGATAGATGGTCACTGTGGAGTCTGAGCCTAGGCACCTTCAGAGAACACTGAGGTTTGTGTTCAACATGTGCCTGTGAGGCAGCTGCAGCTGGGATTGCAGACCTCTCACTCGTGGTCTGAGCTCCACCAGAGTTGCAGGAGTAGCTGAAGTGAGCCAAACTTATGTGACTGAGAAAAGTGGCATCTGAAATAATAAAGTGCTCTCCAAAAGTGCTCTCATGGTTAGGTAATGAAGCCAACACAGCCAATTCCTCTGGAATGCTTCTTGCACTCAATGGGAATTTATATCAGATACTCCAGGCATAAGTAGCAGATGATTTTGATTCCAAATTTAAAGAATGCTTTATGTAATCACTGGAATTCATATGGCTTCTCAATATTTTGGAGACTATAAAATGCTGGGATATTCAGCTTTTCAAGTACTACTGAACCTGTTGCAATCAATAGCAATGATTTTTGGCTTCGTGTTTGTTGTCCCTGTCTAAATGTGCTACAAGTGAAAGTTATATTAGAATTCCAAAATCTCTGCCAAAATATGCCTCTGAATGTTTAATTTGCATTTGTTGCTGTGTTGTCTCTGTCTATACATAATCTGCTATGGATTCCCTTAAAAATAAAATTTAAAAAAAAAATTACCTTTATGTCAGAAAGGTCTTGGGGAATGAATCTCAAAACATGGTTGAAAGTTAGTCCCACAGAAAACTCTTTCAGAAGCCTTGTATTTGGGAAATCAGTGTCTGGGACTGGAACCCCAAAAGCAATTTTCATCATTTAGAAATAACTCTGGTAAACAGCAGTGGCTGTCAGAAAAAGAGAAAAGAGGCTGGGCAAGGCCTGGAGAGGGAGGTGTGCACAGGAAATCTGTGTCAAAAAATAAATAAAATCATAAAATGAACCTTATAAGATGCTAAACTTTTTTTTTTTTTTTTTTTGTGGCAGCTGAACAAATATTTTGTTATGGGTGTTTTTGGTGTGGTCAGATTCTCCTGGAACTTTTGTGACTGTTGGATCAGAACCAGCCAGCACCTTCCAGGATCAGCCTGTGAGTTTGCACAGAGCATTCCTGAGCAACTAAAGCAACAAAAAACATTGATGACAGCCTGCAGCAAGTAAATTAATAATACCCATACAGAGTCACATTTATTCACATGTCCTCTCTTCTAAAGGTTTCTGGTACCATTAGTGACAAGCTGATTAGGACAAGAGAATGAGAGCCCTGCCCATGTGAATGTTGCACTCCTGGGTGCTGCAGGTTTTAATGCTGCAGCTCTGAATCACAGGGAAAAAAAAACACTTTCAAGAAGACAATGATGTAGTTTGAGCCTCTTCCCCTCTGTGAGAGTACTTAGAAAATGACCCTATAAAGGTTTGTGAGGTGCTCAGAAACCACTGTCATAAGGATTATCTAAGTACACCCTCTGAAAACACTCCAGGTCAAAACCCTATGGAATATGGGGATGATTTAGATACACACACACACAGTTTCGTGTTGGTGCCATATGAACTGAAGGGTCCAAGGTTTGGCTGGCTCAAAACTGCTGCCTGCTCTGAAGTTTTCTGTGGTTTGTGCTTTATCCAGTTAGAGGCTCAGAAGATCTTTCCATCCTCTGGACAAGGAGGGCTTGTTCATACACAGCCCTGACTTTTGCTGCTGAACTTACAGAGCAAAATCTGCTTTTCAAAATCTTGTTGAGAGGGAGCGTGTGGATGGAAACAGTGAGGAATTAATCAAATGGGAAGCTTATTTTAAAGATAAGGGAATTTGTACCTGACTAAATACAGAGTGTAAATAATTAATGCTCTATCTGTAGAATAAACAATAATAATGTACATCAGACTGAGCCTGCCCGGGGGTCCTGTAAGAGCTGTGCTCTGTGTGTGCGCCCCATGGGAGCAGGAGAAACCAGCAGAGGTTCTGCATTTCATTAGAGCTTTTAACAATTTTGTAGACCTCAGGCCTGCTGGGATGAGAGATTGGCCTTACATGACTTTCTCAGATGAGATGTAGTGTAATCAGGTTTCTCTGGCTGGAGTTTCCTCAGTGTTTTCCATGACACTGGATGTTCCTGTGTGGATGAGCAGGCAGCTGGCAGCTCGTGTGTGCTCTGAGCAAATGCACTGCAAGGCATCCTCAGCCCCGCTGTAAACTGATATAGCTCAGGTGTAACAAGGTCTCTGGGTTTCAAAGGACAGGTGTCTGCTGAGGAAGGCAGGAGCCTCCCTTGAAATGGAAAATGTAAACCCCCTCTCCCTCTGAATTATTGTAATTTTGAAATTAAGGGGTTCTCAGGCAAAGATATGGGAGTAGGACTAACAGTTCTTTACTAGGAAAATAAAAAATACAAATGCAGTAGTACAAAAAGAAGCAAACCACTGTCAGAGTCAGAACCTGAGCTGTCCCCTGTGTGTCAGGGTGGTGGCACAGCCCCATCCCATGGTGGTGGCACAGCCCCATCCCATGGTGGTGGCACAGCCCCATCCCATGGGGGCTCAGCCCTCCTGCAGTGCCAGCTGTGGTTCTGCTGCAGCAGGATCCTGCACAAGGGGGGAGTTTTCCTCTGCAGCTCCAGGGCTGCTGGAGATGGGCCTGCTCTCCCTCTGGGAATGCAGGGCAGGAGAAAGCTGCTCCTCTGGGAATGCAGGGGGCAAAGGCTGCTGTGCTGTTCCAGGGCAGATTGTATCCAGGTAGGAATGCTTGGCTCCTCCCCTGGGCAGAGCTTCTCCCTGTGGGATGATGGAATTAGATCAGCCCTGCAGGGACACTCCCTGGCCATGGACAGAAGATAATTAATAATGAATGGCCCCCTAACAGAAGAGATCTCCTGGAGGGAGGATTGGATGTGGGAAGGATAAAGAAAAAACTGCCCAAAGAACAGAGATAACTGCCCCACCTCTGACAGATGGGGACAGAGCACGCACCCCCAGCCACATCCTCCAGCCTAAGACACCATGGTAATATTCTGAGGGAAGTGGCTAGAAACTTCCTTTTTTGTTTGTTTTGTTTATTTTTGTCCACCCAAGATGCTACAGAGATTATGCCCTGCATTTAGGTGGTTGATGAAATAGTTCATTTAATTCATGTTCTGAAAACCTGTCAAGCATTGCAGGGTCCAGAATCTAGAGTCCTCCCTTTGCTCTCTTTTACTTACCTGTACATCTCATCACTAGAACTTTGTGTTTTTCCTCGTCCTGTGTTAGCAGGACCTGCTGTGCTAAGAAGAGCTGATCAAGATCAGAAACTCAGGATTATTTTAGCTAATTTCCCTGATTATTTCATATAGTAATTAAAACAAACTTTTTTTTCCAGCAGCAAGAGGAATACAGTGTCAACTCCTATCAGCATTTCATTTTTATAGCAGACAGATGTAGAGGAGACTTTGCTACAGCTGCTGAACATGTTTAAGCTAAAATCTTTGGTTATCTCTTTTTTTAGTTTTCACTCACTCAAAGCCATGACGTGGAAGTTTCCACCACTGAGGATGTCCACAGTGTTAATGTATTCAGCACTGAATAAAGCTAAAATCCTCTTCATGTTTCTCTTTTAGGTGGCTGTGGCTGCTTTTTCCTTCTGAGAGAAAGATTCTGTAATTAAGAAATAAATTTTTCATCCATTTCCCACTTTCTTTGGGTTTCCTATTCCTCAAAAGTACGGAATTGCTCGGTAGTGTTTTTAAATGATTGTAAGTATCACCCCTTTTTTTTCTTTTTTAAAGAGAGGGTAATAGAGGAATAATTTAAAACACATTCATACATATATATAAATAACACCATTTTAGGTGTTACAACATTCCTTTAAACTTTCTGCCAGTGACATACATTTTGGCTTTATTGCTCTGCTCCTTCCTATATGAATTCCCCACGCTTTCAAGGTTCAGAGGGTGGAATTATGCTCTAACAGTGCTCAAGGGGCCCCTGCTAGTCTTTGATTATCTTCTTTTCTGGGTCAGATTAATAATTCATATAATATTTCTCTTGAAAAGAAATATGTTGCCTGTCATCTCCTGTCACCTTTTTAAGGTTTGTTTCAAGCCTCTAACATGACTGAGGCCAGTATAAGTTCACTAGAGGAATAAATTTCAGGAAAAGGAGAATTACTAGGTTATACAAGCAGGCACCAAGTAAAGAGCATTCTTAAGTTGGATTTGTTTTCTGGATCCTCACCTCTCAGACTGCAAAGCATCTTCTCATGTAAAATGATGGAATATCCATTACACGAGGCACTTAAAATGCAATTGATAACTTCTGATGAGGGAAAAAAAAAATCACTGTGGGGAATAAATTTGTTCCATGACAGAGCTGTAGAGACAAATAAAATTTACAACATCTTTGAGGGAAGCAATGAATTTTTCATGCATCCTTTATCTTGCTGCTTTAGGCCATTTCATTACTCATAGGATCTTGTTCACGTTCTTTGGGGTACAAAAGTTATTTGATGTAGATTATATATGTTTTAGTTTTAAAAGATGGTGTTTGATTTAGGAAAAAATATTATCAATTTACCCCAATTTCTAACTAAGTGAGAAAATCCATTTTCAGGAGAGAAAGTGATGTCATAAGCATGGATTTGAACCGAACACTTTGAATCAGAAAATGATGCCCAGGGATTTTTTTGGTTTGGTTTGGTTTGGTTTGGTTTGGTTTGGTTTGGTTTGGTTTGGTTTGGTTTGGTTTGGTTTGGTTTGGTTTGTTTGCAGGGAACAGATGAAGAAAAAGGGTTGTCCAGCCCCAGATGTGGCAATGCTTGCTGAAATCCTTGTCAAATAGTGGAATTTTTTATGACTCTGGGAAAGTCACCATTGTTTTGTATCCCTGCCACGTGTTTTTATATCCCTAACCTATTAATCTGTTCATAACACATAAAACATAAAAAGAAGATTCAAAATAATATCAAACAGAAGCCTCCATACCAAATTAAACAGATGTTAAAATCACTGTGATCCTATGAGAAGTTTAAACAGAAAAAAAGGTTGTGAAAATCCTATACCTCCAAAAAAAAAAAAGAAAAAAAACTCTATTCTCAGAAATAAAGATAGTTTTAAAGATAAATAATAAAAACATTTACCTTTAAACAACTCATGTTTAAAACAATACCCCATAAGTTAACATAACCCATAAACACAACTATGAGTAAAGCTTATAAAAAATAAGAAAAACTTCACAATTACAAGTTTCCCCCAAACAAATACTGTTCATAAAAAATTAAGAAACACATGAAAACTATTTTTTTCCTTGTAGAGAAATCTCCTTAACATTAACAAACAGACTTCTCTCCCTAAGTAAATCGAAGAAAAACTATTCTAGAAATAGTAAACTAACTAAAATTTTGTTTCTTTATCTTATCATTAAGAAAACAAATTATAAAGAGTAAAACAGTATTCTAAAAGTTTTATTCTAATTCTTATTGCTCTTTCTTTTAGTTACTGTTTATAAAGTTTTCTTTATACCCTTTTAAAATTTTAAACCTACTTTAACTTCCCCCTAATCCTACCTCACAACAAAGAATAAATACAATAATAATTAACCAAAGCTAAAACCACCACACTCATAATACATTAAGCAAAAAAATCTCAAAATTAACAAAATCTCAAATTAACAAAGACCAATACAACTTTGGACTAGAAAAACTGGACTGTATGTGTTCTTCTACTCCTAGAACCGTGGCCCTGACATGGAAGGAGGCTTCTGCTTCAAAGCAGCCATGTTTCACTCTTTAGCCAAAGAAAATGGTAATTTAACTTCACCTTTAATCTCAATATCCAAATCTAAAATTATTTGGAGCACTTTACATCAAATTGAATCAAATAACTGGAGTATGAATAATATTGCAGTACCAAGATAAAGTCTTGCTGTCTCTTGTTTGGAAGAGATATGAATGTATGGAGGGTAATAATGTTAATATTTTCTGCATAGATAGCTGATGGGAACTTTGCTTTCCTTTCACATTCCAACAGCCTGGGGGAGATTAATTTCTAAAATATCAGCAGGGATATCAGCATAAAAAATACTGACGTAGGAGGAGCATAGAATTCCGTCCTTTTAAAATGGTATGGACATGGTTAAATTCCAGATGAAGGACTGAAACCTTTTCATTTAGCAGTGAGAAAAGGTAGATAGGGCTAAATTACTCTTTGAGGCACAAACTTCAATAGCACTGCACAATCACACTGAGAGAGTGGCAATAGGACTTGCAAGGGAAGCATTCAGCACAGAGAAATTTCTGTGCAAATAGAAAGGCCTGATCATATATGTAAGTACTTGATCTGTGGCAGAGCTTGAGACAGCTTAGACTGCACCTGGAGGAAAAGGAAGTGGCTTTGAGATTACCTGTGTTCCATTTTCTAAGGAGAATCCAGGAGGTTTTTTTGAGCAGTAAAAAGCAGGAGCACCTGGCTGGCATGAGCTGGACTTAAAGGTGTCCTTAAGCACAGCCTCCAAAGGATTGATCTGGGTAGAACTGCCAGGGTTTGCTGTGAGCCTGGCTCCAAATACTTCCCCCTGCTCCAAAATTCTTACTGTGCCAGGAGGCTGAGGAACAGCTGCCAGCAGATTTGCTCTGCCAGTGTTGTGTCCTCTGAGGATCTCTGAGAATCCCATTTCTCAGAGAGGTTTGAGAGCTTTCTGGAGGTGTTTAACGCACACACCTTTGTCTCTCACCAAGCAAAACTCTGCCTTGCTGTTCCTTGCTGGACAAGATGCAGAAGGAAGGTTCATGTTGGAAACAGTAAAGGGTGCTGTTGAAATCCCTAGTGATTCATCAAAATGCAGGTGTGGGATGGAAAAAAGAGTTTTTTCACTATGACCCCGCCCTGTGTCTTTGTTAATTTCTTCAGTGCTTGTGTAGAACTGCAATTATCATCATTTTAAAGTCAACAAACATGCTGGAAAAGGACAAAACTCTCCCTCCTGTTCTTGGTTCTCTCTTATACAAGTATTTTGTGTTTTATGCCAGATATTATAATACTCTTTAGAGGACAGCAACCTAATGATGATTACATGGCTCTCTTGCAGCCAGTAAATCTTCTGAATAGATTAGTACAATATTTCCTATAAAAATGCAACAGGAGCAAGATAAAGTCAAGCCTTTTTACTTTTCTCAGATGACAGCCAGTAAATTACTAAAATCAAGAACCTTGACATTACATAAAAGAGGTAGCTTAGATCACAACTTTCTCCAGGGCATTTTATTCAAAGCAGAATCTTTCAATGAAACACACAAAAGCATTTACCAGAACTGCAATTTGTGCACGTAAAGCTGTATTGTCAGAAAGCTCTGAGCTAACAAATCAATCTCAGGTGCAATGGCTGAGAGGCCTCCACACTTTAGAATGCAGAATCCATTTTCAGGAGAGTTCTAATGGTGATCACTCCACCACCAATACACATTTCAGGAGAAAAATTAAAACCACAGGATTTCTACCCTGCTGCATTTTTTTTTCTGACCTGTGCCTTTGCTATGCTTCAAGAAGGCTTTGCCATGTGGCTAATACATAATTTCAGAGTTTCACAGAGTAATCCACAAGGCTCAAACAGTAAATTCACCCCTTGAGTCATTGTAACGTAGTTTCTCTGGAAGAAGCTGCCTTGCTGTGATGTTTAACAAAACTCAGACCACAGAAACAAATAAGTCAAAAGAGGTCAAAAAAAAAAAAAAAAAAAAAGGAATGAGGGGCTGGAGGTGGTTAGAGTTATTTCACAGGAGACCTGTCATTTGTGGTTTTGAGTGTAGGCTCAATGGGTTTCTCTGTTTTTAGTCTTTTGCTGGCAGTTAAAAAGCAGGTATCTTTAATGAGACAATATGATTTTATTTCTAATTCTAAAGACTGTCACTCAAACTATGGCTTGTTTCATTCTAAAATCTATTCTCAGCTTTCACTTGCCTGACAATGTGAAAATAAAGAACAACTGAAGAGATGTTCATTCCCAATATCTTCTGCAGTTATTGGTGCTTCTGCTTTAGGCTGAGATTCTGGGGTGGGATTTTTTTGGTAAAGGAATAAACTCTGTGTCTGCAGCATTGCAGGACAGGGAGAGGCCTGATGGATGGCAGAATTTATTGCACGTGGACCTTCTGTGCTGTATGATATTTTGCTTAGTAAAGACATGTTGCTCAAGATCAGGGGGTGTTGCCCACTCTGTAGAAGAGGAAAAAACAGAATTATTCACTCTCATCTCTGTCTATTCTTTGATAAAATTATTCATTGCACATGTTTGTGCTTGTACATAGAACAGGTTTTCCTACCACTCATGATTCAAAAATTCTTCAAATTTAGGTTCTACTTACAAAATTTGATATGATCCTACCAAAAGAGTAAGTTAAGAGAATCCCAGAATAATGATAAAGTCAAGAAGCACTTTACACTTGATTTTTGAACAAGGAGTACATTTGATAGGTGATGTGCAGTCATTGGTGAAAAAGGAATGCTATTTATTTGGTTCATACTGTTAAACTCTAAGGACTGGGCTATGCTCAAAAGTGAATTCCTGCTTGAATTTACAGGTTTTGGGTTTTATTTCACTTCGCTTAGGATGTGGTTTTATGAAATTAATTATATTTAATGCTCGCTTTCTATATTTGCACACTTTTTTCTTTGCACACAATTTTCTGTTTGGACTCACAAGTTGTCTTTTAAAAAATTCACAGCTGTAAATTTGGGATCAATGATTTAATAGACTTAGACACATGAAAATAAGATATGAATACCTTAAATGCACTTTTAAATTATCTGACACTCTTCATTTCTCCTGGTTTTGTTGATGACTAGGTCTGAGAATTTAGTAGATTCATCTTAAAAAAGATTTGAAATTGCCTTTTAGTTCACATTCTAAAATGATCAGAAAGTTTTCTGGTTTTATGAAGAACGTGTTCAAATGGCAGCAAATTGTAAACAAATTGTAATTATACATTTCAAAAATGGAACTAACCAATAAAGTAAAACAAAACAAGTTCAACAGACTAAGGGGGAAGACAGCTCTCCTGTCTAACTGCTAAGAGATGAAAATGTGTATTTTAAAATGTTGGATATAATTTATCTTGGAACATATGTCAGTCGAGACGAGATGACACATCCGTTAAAGACAATATCCAAACTGCTGCTCACAATATGAAAGTCACAGTTCTGTTACAGCAGACCTGTTTAATAACTTCCATGAATTATATTTCAAGAAATGTTATGCCCTTATTGATGGTGAATGTTCTGGTGTACAGCTCTCGTCTCCAGGCACTTGGCTTTCATTGACAAAATTTGTTTTGATCAGGTCTCTCCTGTCAAAGAAGAAAATACTTGGTCTCTGACTTCCTGCATGTGTCTGATATGAACAGGCAAGAAGAAAATAGTGATCATAACGTTGTATATTTTTATTCTTTACTGAATTTTTCATGAACTTCTATTTTTCTGCCTTCCTGAGCTGTTTATTATCTATTTGATACCATACTGAAACTTTCTGCAGCTTCTGCTAGCAAGTAGAATAATGTTTAAATTGCAGATTTTGGCATGATTGTGATTGTCAGCACTGA
The DNA here is from genome assembly GCF_963513975.1 of Fringilla coelebs. NCBI lineage: Eukaryota > Metazoa > Chordata > Aves > Passeriformes > Fringillidae > Fringilla > Fringilla coelebs. The sequence continues at coordinate 59,597,404 of NC_140034.1, read as the reverse complement.
AAGCTGCACTTCAGTGCTATTTGGGGTACCAGAAGTGGGTAAGTCACAGCAGCAAAGACAGACTCTTTGATCATGAAGTAACACACACTTTGATGCGTGTGGCAAATTGTTTTCTGGTTTTTTTAATAATCCTTACTGTTAAACAAACACTGTTAATCATCTTCTGAGATTCTATTTGCCCTTCACAATTAACTGTAGTAAAATCAGGGCTGTTTTTCTGCACGGGATCTCGAAGCATTTTGTTACATGACATTTTTTGAAGTGTGCAAATAGAAAGTTTATCTGTATTTGTCCTAATTAGAATTATTTCTGGGGACCTGTTCTTTGTACATATGACCTACTAGCCTGTTTTAGAGAAAAGAAAACGAGGTGGAGTTGCCATTACAGTAAAAACCAATCAAGAAATACGGGTTTCTTTTATTTGTTGGCAATGATGTGCAAAGATGCATTGAAGCTAATTGGCTTCCTTTGAGAAGCAGGCTCGGGCGATTAAAGGAAGGTGTAAATTATCAGAAATACAAAGACTTTTGGTAGATCTGACAATCAGGAATAGCTCATTTCATCTGGAGTGTTAAAAGCACATAACAGCTCTTAGCCTGAGTGATTAATCCCTCGAGGTTTCTGTTTGGAAGCACAGATCCTTTCCAGAGACCTTGCTAATAATAACAACATGCCGTTCTATCCACACCCCAGCACAGGGATGGGGGTTAAAAAGTTGTTAGAATTATTTCCCTTCACCCCTTAATGAATGCAAGGTGCACAGATAGAAGGCATGGAAGGCTTCAGAAATTCAGAATTCAGCTTCAGCATAATCAAGCAGGGAGCAGTGTCAAATCAGAAGCAGTGTTTATCTGATGAAACACACTCCTCTCCACAAATCGTTGATTACTCTTTTCTAATGAGAGCTGACTTGGGATAATAGCCAAGGAAAAAACACTGCTTCCTTCACTGGAACTTTAAAGAAAAGCAAATGTCTTTATTCAAACCCATTTACAGTGCAAGAAAAATTAATTTTATTGTTGCAAAATCAGAAAGGTTTGAAGAGAAAAAAAGACATTTCTGCAGTAACTGATGGTGTTTTTTAATCTAGTGATAAAAAGTTAAAGCTGAAGATTTCCCTTCTATAAATTCAATTTAAAATACCCAAATGAGGACTATTACTCCGTAATTTTTACTTTTGGACACACAGTAATATGTATTGGCTGAAAAAATGCAGACAGCATGAAGAACTGTTTCACCAGATCACTACATTGCTGAAACTCCAACAGGTTCAAACTGAAGTGTTTGAAAACCATCCTGTAGGCTAATTGTGTTTCCTCAAGCCCCAAGGGAACACATGATGTCTCCATGGCAACAGCTCCTTACTTTTTTATTTAGAAAAGTGTTTGTGCATCATACTTCACATGTTGTCAGGTAGAGGGAAAACGTAATACTGGAGGATTTTAATAGTCAGCAGCTTTTCCTTTTCCAGAGTTGCCCTTAGTTGTGTTTTCTGACCCTAAATGCCTTTTCTTAATGAACTGCTCATTACATTTTATTTTCACGCTGCAAAACACTTACCTGATAACAGCAAAAAAAAAAAAAAAAAAAAAAAAAAGGAGGTCTCATTTCCTTATTGCAGTGACAATTCAGCAGGTTTGAAGTGCCCTTCCTGTGGGGGCAAGGCTCATGTTAATTTAGCAGAAGTACCGGAGCTGAGGCAGGGATTGACATCGACACCAGAACCTTGCACCACGACCCAGATTCCTTTTGATTTTTTAATCCATACCCTGTGGTTGGTACCTGGCTACAAACTGGTGCAGAGTTAGGTCTAATATGATAATAATTTCCCCTGAAAAGGGAGCCCAGGTTCCTGGGAGTGAACAGGAACCTGCTCTCTCTGACGTTCAGGCTGGCCCATTCAGGAGATGAACACCCAGAGTCTGCATTTGCCTTTCAAATGAACTCTCAGAATGAATGCACCCAACTCATTTTACCTCTGTAACTCAGCTCCTGCATCCACAGGTGGCATTAATGATTTGTTTTTCCAAAACACTGCAACATCTGCACTTTTGCAAGGAGATGAATTGCAGCTCAAGGCTTTTGCCTCTTCCTGAACATGAACCCACTGGATTTCTGGAAATATTTTGCCATCCTCAGTCCTTGCCTGTTAATGTTTATTTACACTGATGATCCCAGGGCTCTGTGGCCATTTCAGTCATTCTAGAGATTTACTCAGCAGTTTCAGTTTTACCTGCTCAGTTTTGTCAACCCCCTCCTTTTGCTACAGCTGCAGAATTGTAGCAGAATTGTAATTCTTTGTATTTGACTCAGGCCAGGTTGTCACTACCTGGGCTTTAACTCACAGCTAAAATTGTGCCAGGACAGGCAAGAGATCTAACCTGCTGAGGTCCCCTCCAAACCTATTTCTGCACCTTTCTGGTATTTTTCAACAAGGATATTTTTTTAAATTTTTTTTTTTTTAATTCTTACTTTACTGACAAAGTTTTTTCCCTTCTAACATTTGAAGTTTGTGTGCATATACTCTACATAATGGCAGGTTTTAAAGCAAGAATTGATTTAGATGTTTTATGGAATTGAAGTCTGTCCTCTCACTGTTCCATCCTGATTCTTCCCACTCTCCTTGAGGAATATGATCCCAGAATGGTGTTGGCCACACTGCTGCTGCTGTAGTGGTGGTGTTTGGATGCATCAGTCCTGAATATTTTTAAGAACATTTCCTCTTCTTTCAGTTAAGCTTCAATAAATCAAGGAACAGCAGAACTGCTGTGTGACCTTGACCAAAAATGACACACTTCAAGGATCCAACAGTTCCCAGACAGTTTGGAGAGCATAAATTGCTGGTCCAGATTAATCACCCAGTAATGATCACATCTATAAAGAATTTATAATTGGTTTTTATGGAAAATATACAAACAACACCTTTGCCCCAACTATGCAAGAGTAATAATTAATTTATTAATGGCATCTGTACAACAGTAAGCTGCCATTCTAAGTTCTAGCTTGTCCCAAGAAGAACTTTCAGTCTCCTGTGCTAGAGGAGATCTTGGAAGGCAGATTTAGACATGCATTTTGTGCCAGCTGGTCCAAGCATTTAAGCTGCCTCCATTCAAAGAGGCAAACAACTTGCTTGTGGTTTTTTATTTGCACAAAAAGCACAGCCATAGATCTGTACCTTGCCATGAAACTGAACACTTGTTACAAGCTGGCAGGAGAGAAAAGTTTTGGCTTCAAACATGTTTGGTGTAGTATTTTGGATTTATTTTTTCCCAACAGCAGTAATAAGCAAGAAGGTGCTGTAGAGTGACTGCATCCATTCCTAATGGCATTGCTACCCCCAAAACCTAACAGCAGCAGCATTGCTGGCATGTATTGAATGTTTACCTTTAATATCACCAAAGAGATGAGCTATAACTTCCCAGGAATATTGCAAACACATAGTAACAGTCCCTGCTTGAGACTCTCAGACCTCTTTAATCTAGTTTTGATTTGTTCCTATGCCTGACTTACTGCAGAAGACATTTCTTAATATTTGATATCTCCATTTATGAAGTCTTCCTTTAGATCAGGAACCTTTTCAGAGCTAAGTTTTCAGCTTTTGTTTTTTATTAAAAAAAAAAAAATAGGAGCTGCTGTAGGAGCTTTTGGGGCTCCTAAAGAAGCCCAAAGAGAACAGAGGAGTTGCACATTATTTGTCAGATGGGTAATTGTAAAAACCATAATACTGACTGCACACCTCCTAAAGGCTCATGTCTGCAGGCAGAAAACCTGGTAGGAAAAATCTGGCTGCCTTCTGGTGCATTCTCAGTGCAGAATAACTTTAGTGCAAGATAATAATAGAGAATCTGCTTTCAGAATTAATAGTCATATCCACTTCAGGTATTTTTAGTGATCCTGATGGGTTCTACATCTACAGAAATGCTGGGGCTTGTCCCTTATATTATAGAGGATGTTTCCAAAATTAAAGAAAAAAATTGTGTAGAAAAGAAGTGAAAATATGAAGCATTCCAAAATGAATAATCCTCTCCCAGTAGCAATTTTAAGTCTTTTGGTGAAAATCCAGTCCCAGAGGCACAAACTTGACTTCAGGAAGCATTTCAAGCACGGCTCTTACACTGTGCTGAGCCCTCTAGGCATGACCTGAAACAAAAAGAAGTTGAGTAGTCGATGGAAATCTCGCTTTCTTGAGTAATATTTGTATCAGGAAGGATGTTTCAAATTAAGAATTTAGATACCAATTAAAACATTAGTATACAAGCTATGAGGAGGAATGATCATTCATGTAAGTACCAGTTGAAGGGATGTGAGTTAGACATACTGAAAAAAATCAAAATTATAATAAATAAGAATATAACCATTTTTTCTAAGCAAAAACTCATGTGAATTGCAAACAAACAGCACTAAACTTTGGGGCAGTCATTGTGGCAGAGTTGTGAAAGATGGGGACAGGAAAATGCAGAAAATGGAGAAGAAAGGGTTACAGTTTCTTTTCTCCATCACTTTTTTAGTTTTCCATTCCTTTTGTCCAGGTACCAAAATGATAAGTTGATTTCTATGATTTCCATTGATTGACAAATAGCCTTAAAGAGGCTTGTTAATGTTGGGTTTAAGAGGAGGTTTATGGAAGAAATGTTATTATGCAGTAACATCAGGATCTTAGCTTGGAAACAGAACCCCTGAAGGACCTTCACTATTCCTGCCATTATCCCACACAATTCATGGATGCAGAAATACCAGGGGTTGCAACCAAAGACACTAACTCATAAGGAAAAAAAAACATATCTGCTTTCCATAAATAGACATTCAGTTTAAAAAAATGTTAGGAAAGGAAACACAGAATTCAGAGAAACAGATTGCTTTTTATGGCTGTATTTTTAGCACTTTTCCTGAGTGACAATTACTGAGGAAAAACATCTTCTCTAGTACACTTTTTCTCAATATTATGTGTTTGTGAGCACAAATTTACATACAGGGCTAATAGGGAAAGATTTTTAGGGTGGCATCAGTCATTTAGTGGATACATTAATTCCCATTTAAACTTCATTTGATCATGTCTTTTAAAGCTATGTCTCTCTAGAAAGTTAATGAAAGATTGTTTTTTCACTAGTCACAAACATCATCTGCTAATTTAAACCTACCTGGGGTTGTTTATCCTGTACCATAGAGGCAGATAAAAGCTGATATTTTATGGGAAAGAAAGAAGCATATTTCTCCTGGTGTGCCTGGAGATGAAATGGAGAAGCAGAAGATCCAATTGACCCCACATTCCTTTGAAGGTGTCCCAACATCCTGGTGTAGGTCAGGGTTTAGGGAGCACAGCTGAGTCCTCAGTGCAGGATTTGCACTTTTCACTTCTGAAATGTTCTCCTTTGCTATTGTAGACATATTGATTAAACTGAGAACATTAAGAAAACTTGTTCCTCCTGCTCACCAGCCCAGGAAGAAGCCACTCACGTGCTCACTCATTAATTGTGTGTAGTCCAGTTAAACCAAGTAAATAATGAATTTGATTGAATCAAGGAGGATGGATACCATAACATTATGGTTCCTTAGCATCAGAGACCGTGGAAGCTCAGGGAATTTTCCAGGAGAAACAGGCTGGAGATTTTGATGCAGGTTAATCTTTAGAACCAGTACAGGCTGCATATGTCATAAACTAAAGTAGCATTTCATAAACAGCAATTTTAGTTTATTAGGTAGAGTAGTTTAATTTTGGCATCCTGAAATAACAGATGAGACACTTTGCTCCATTTCATTTTTATATGAATTTATATGGCTCTGCTTTTTTTGTTTCATTTATTTTGGAGGATTTGCAGATCTTCTTTGACAACCCATTAAAGCTGTCAGGAATTTTTCTACATCATTGCCTTTAATTCCAGTCCTGTCTCATTTTTTCCCATCACATTTTCCTCTCCTCTCCTCTCCATCTCTCTTGCTGTTGTCTACTTTTTTCTTTACGGCTCTCTTGCTGCTTTGCTTTCTCATTCATTATTTGAAGTAAAACTTTCTCCATATGATGAAGAATCACAGGCATGAATAACATGATGTATTCTTTCCTCCCATACAGGCATTTATCCCAAATGGCAGCCAGGAGCTTCTGAGTGATGTGGTTTCAGAGTATCTGTTGAATCCCTGTAGCTTCAGCAGAACACTGATTACTCCTCTGATAATGTTGTTCAAACTCAAAAAGCCTGTCAGTAATGTAGGGAAGATAAGTGGAAGACCACTCTGAATTTGATGTTAGGAGAAAGTGCACTGGAACAAAATAAAATCCCTTAAAAGCAAAGCCTCATAAAAATAAATAAATAATAAAAAAAGCCTCATAAAAGGCTAAAAGTGGGGGTTCATTTATTATGGGATGTGTTGCAGAGGCTCAAAACTTTGATATTTTTACTCACGCTCTCTTGAATAGCTGGGAAATACATCAAATAAATGCTGTTTATATCTGACCTAGGCAGACAGATAAATAGATTTCAAATGTCTGGAGCAATGGGAGCTGTTTGCAATCACGCCCCTGAATTTGTTGCACTTAGATGGGACAAGATTTTCAGAAGTAATGAGTAGCCTTGAGTGTCTACATTCTGATGTCACAAGGGGACCTGCTCTAAGATCTTGCTGTAAATTATATTTGTCTCTTTCCCTACACATATTCCCAGCTAGGCACCAAAAATAGAAGCCAGCTGAATCAGTAAAACCTGTTAATTTGGCTTTAAAAGGAATTCTTAGGGAGAAAATTCTCAATCTCCTCACCTGGGGATTTCTGATGAGAAGGGTCAGGATAAGGGGTTTGATAACAAAACAATGGGACTGGTGAGAAGAAGCAGCAGTAGTATTAATTACTGTTCCTTCAGTGGTGCCTTTGTGCTGCTTTGGCAGGAGAGGGGCAAAATGTTTCCATTTAATAACATGTTATCAGGGGAAAAAGGGACAGAAAGTTGTGCAGTGCAGTTTCCACAGGTATTGTAGTTGTTTTTAAGGAAGGAATGGAACCATTGTTGGCTTAAGCATGATTTATTGCTTAGATAAACATTAGTTTTAGAGGATGGGAGGTTTTAAAGGAGTAAGTTGTTGGTTATAGTTTAAAGTAGTTATAAGCTTTTTGTTATAATATATAACTTTCTAGTTTAATGGATAGATGTTGTAAAGTTTATTTTGTTTTCTTATCAATTTTACTTAATTTTGCTGTATTGCAGATACTTCTATTGTTGTTGTTGAACATATACATATATTTCTATTATAACTTTAAAACTCTTAGCTTACTTTATATAATTACACTTCTACATTATAAACTTTTCACTATCTTAATATAGTTCTTTACTTACTTAAGGTATATTTTTAACTACAGCTATAGAAACATAAGTTTATTTTTTTTTCTGAATGTTTGTGTATTTTATTTTTACATCCAAACTCCAGGGAGACCTTCCAGCAGCCCTCCAGTGCCCAAAGGGGCTACAAGAAAGGTGGAGAGGGGCTCTTTGCCAGGGTTTATAGTGACAGGACAAGCAGTAATGGCTTTAAAGTGACAGAGGGCAAGGTTAGATGGGATATTAGGAAGCAATTCTCGGTGTGGGAGTGGTGATGCCCTGGCACAGGGTGCCCAGAGCAGCTGTGGCTGCTCCTTCCATCCCTGGAAGTGCCCAAGGCCAGGCTGGATGGGGCTCTGAGCAACCTGGGATGGTGGAACCATGGCAGAGGGGTTGGAACTGGTTGATCTTTCAGGCCCCTTCCAACACAAGCCATTCTATAATTCTATAAATTCTGTGATTCTGTGATTCTGATGCAGATGTTGAAAGGTTAAAATTGTGAGGTGGCAGAAATTCCCTGTGGTTCATAATGGACCTGACAGAAAACATTAATTCTTTGCTACCATCCAGTCACTCTACTTCTTCCCGTGACTGTGACATATCCTTCCAATAAGGATGATTCACACAACTTAATGATATCTTTAAATGAGGATTTAGTTTTTTAATAGTGAACAAAAAGAAGTACTGCAGTCCTTTGTTAATTTCCTATGTGTTCTGGACCTTGAATTTTAGGTATGAAAATAAATGAACAGGTTAAGCAAAACCATGTTAAGCAACTTGTTGAGTTATTATTTTATAAGCTGAAGCATATATTAAACCAGGTTTTATTTTTTCCTCATTGTAGTAAATGGAAATATTCCCAGCAGTGTTATTAAAACAGGAAGAGGCCAGAAAGCTGATTATGCCTGAATTAAAAGAGGGCAGAATAGATTATTCTTTCACGAACTTGGAGCTTATTTAAAACATTTTTTATTTGGGATTTTGTTGTTGGTTTCTGATTTTGTTTTGTTTTTTACTGAGATAGCATCGTGCAGTCACTCTTTGCATGAAAAGTGCACTAAAACTTGATTAAAATATTTTAATGAGTCACTGAGGGACTGCACTGATGCCTCTCTGTGTTAGATTATATGCAAAAGGAGGGACTGTGCCATGCAAACTCAGTGCTTAAATCAGAGTGTAAAGCTGTAACAGGAATTGTTTGCTGCAATTTGGGAGCAGCAACAATTTGAAAGGCACAGACTCCAGGTTAGTCTGGGCCAAGAACCTTCCAGCAAACCCAATGGAAAGCTTCCCTCAGAGATTGGATGGAGTCAGCAGCACTTTGTGGTTTCTCAGCAGATGGCCAGAAGGTCTCAAAAAATTAAATCTGAAGGAATTCAGATTTTAATTTAATTCAAATTCTGCCATCTCAAAGTGGTGGCCGTGGCCAGGTGACAGCACTGCCTGACAGCACCGTGGAATCTGCCACACCAGCTCCACCAGGCACCCCCAGCTGCAGAAAATTCTAAATACACCAACAGAAAGGGCAAAGTTTATTAGAAGTCACAAATTCAAAAATCATAGATCACGTGAAGGACACATGAAAGATCTCCTGAAGTCTAAACACAACTAATATGGATGAGTTAATTTACTCTCTCATCCTGAACGTTCTGATTTTTCCAGATACTTTCTCAGAAACAAAGTGAAAGCTGAGATGCTCACCCAGTGTGTTGGTTCTACCTTGACTGTAAGTAAAAATTCTGAACTCATAAAACTGATGAGAAAAAAAGTGAAATTTTGTGTCATTAAAAGTCAGAATGCATTTAAAGGCATAACAAAAGCATTTGAAAGGAATTTAGGTGCCCAAATCCAGAGCTGCAGTTTTGAATCTTTCAGTGCTAATGATACCTTTTGTGAGATTTGGGAAAGGATTAGATCTGTCAGATGACAAGGATTTAGGTAACTTATCAGAACTGAATGTGGAGAATCAGTGTCTGAAGAAGACCTGGATACCCAGTTATATTTTACATGTAAAAGATAATGAACAAAATACAGAAAAACCTTGTACTGCAGCTGACCAGATGTCTGCTGGAAATACAAGGGAGAGGAAACAGTCCTGGACATTCCTGACTTTACACTGGCAGCTCTTGCTCAAATAATAACAGCTTATGCAGGAAATATCATAAAATGACACAAATTCTCTAAAAAACCATTGCATTTAGTTTTATAAGTTTCCAAGTATTTTTAGGATTTCTTTTATTCCTGTTCTTTGACATTGTCAGTAATTTAGATAATCATACTTGTACAAAATTTTGAAGATTAAAACTTCTTAAGAGATGTTTACTGTGTTATGTAAATGGTCCCTTTTCAAATGTTTTTTGAAATTTTATAGTGGCTTATTTACAATTGGGAAGACATAATGATGGGTTATTGGAAATATCTTCATTTTCTCTGAATTTGTTTCAGGAGTAATTTAGATTAATAAGGCAAAAATAGCATTTTTAAAATCAGTTCTAAAATAAACTCTCTCCCAAATACTCTAGACTTTCTTTCCCATTGCTGGCACCCTGCCCACTTTACCATTTTGACAGAAACAAAACCATCTGATGGGATTCCAGCTGAAGGTGTGGACATGACCTTGCACCTGTGAGGCAGCACATGCTCTGACCTCAGTATGAACACCTGGGAACTTTCATGGACAGGCTTGGAGCTGGAACTGAACTTAACCTGGAACTAAACTTGAGCTGCATCTGAAGTCCATTTTCAGGGACAGAAAGCACTAGGAACAGACTCAGAGCTGTGCCACTTGGAAATGATCTCTCCTTGATCTTCATTTCCCTGGTTTTATTTAAGGCTTAGAGCTTCAAAGCCAGTGATGTGAATTTGTATGAAAATTCACATTTGCATGTGTGAGCCATGCAAAATTCATCCTGTGCAGGTGTCATTCTGGGGGACATTTCCTGATGCATTAGGCAGGAGCAAGGGCAATGAAATAAAGGGCTCCTTTATTTCAGAAGATGAAATAAATGGTTGATCCTTTGAAATACATTTTTCTAGAGAAGATCTTCTTAGTGGAGAAATACACTTCTAATGAAAAATAGAAATACCCAGGGAAAACCTTCCATGTACGTGTAGCCAAAGGAAGGAGGAAATTACTTGCAAAAGGATGTAAGAAGTAAGATTATTTTGGAGATGAGAAATAGATCTACACTGTACTTTTCTTCGCACTTCCTAGGATATGTCCTGTGTTTTTCATTTTATTGGCTTAAGGGAAATGCTTTTATTTCCAGAACACAAACCAAGGCACACAAGAGGAATGCCCAAAGTAGGCAGTGCAGAAGGAAATGTCAGGGACTGAAGGCAAAATGCTCTTATCAGATTGCCTTCTTTTGTCCACAGTGATACTGGAATTCATTCATCCAGTTCAGTAAAACCCAAACCTTCATCTTTCTAAAGCCACCACAGGGCTTTTTCCTGGATGATGTGAGGATTCATGATAGAAGAAGGTCAGCTTCCTTGACTGGGCTTGTTCAGCTTCTTCTACATAATCAGGAGTGATGCCCAGCACTCCTGACACCAGGGTGTTGGAAAAGGTGTTTATGACTTTATTTAATGATAAAATGCTACATGAAGAAGAATTTGTTTAGAGGATTACCCAGGTTGTGATTTATAGTTAAAGATAGATCAAAGGAAATACTCTAAATCTCGCTTCATTTTTAAAGATATTTCTTGGTCAGGTAGCCCCAAATTAAATATTGCAAAGTCTCACCATTTTCCTGTGTAGAACATGCCACTCTAGATGGATTTCTATTTTCTCTGGATTTCCCATCCTTCCATTTCTGATATGTTTACATGAGAGTATATTGATTTTACAGTACCTTAACCTGAGAGAGAAGACTCCTAATTATAAACTGATTAGAAACTGAGCCCTGCTGGGTCTTACTGGAAATGGGGCATTCCTTTACATTACTGGGAATGGGGCATTCCTTTACATCCATGCCTGACATGACTCAGAATTTCTGCAACATAGGCACAGCCAGCAGCAGGGCGATGCAGAAATCTTCACGCTGGAGGAGAAGAAGCCTTTGTGTCAGAGATAATCTGCATGAAAGACAGATAAGGGAAATTTTACCAGCAGCAGAAGGGAAAACACTGGAAACTGAAGGTCTCACATGGCTTGTCCATCAGCTCCCAGGCGCTGTGGAGGCTCCAAGGGCCCACCAGGGGAGGATGAGCGACTCCTGCTCTCACTCTGCTGGTTCTTTCCCCAGGAGCCCCAAAAGGGAACGCTGAGTTCTCCCTGCAGAGCATCCCTGGCACAGCTCTGCTTCAGAGCTGTCACACTTGGCACAGGAATTGTGTCAGTAGGTGGAAGGAGATCAAGAGGATACCAAGCATTTGTTTTAAGCTCCTGAAATACACACTAGTCCTTTGCTGTTGCCTGACACACAGCCCTGGGCAGCACAAAAATGTGGGTTTATGCACCCCCCCTCCTGTCCTGTTCCTTTGGTAAGCAGATCAGAATGAAGAAAACTCAGAAGTTTTATGAGTGTCTGATGTGTGTGTCTGGTTGCAGGAGAAAAAAAAAATATCATTGAAAGTCAAAATTGTGATGTCTGGGCAAAATTCTGGAGCAAAAAGGCTGTGCTTCCAGACTGAAGTTGTGGTGGCAGGTGTAGATTGGTACCCAGAAAATAGGTTTGGGATCAATTAGCTTGTATCCCATGTACCTGCAGTGGATAAACCAGAATTGATTTTACCCCTCAATTAACAACTTGGTGATTGTATAGCCCTCCATGAAGAGAAGAGATAAAAGGCTCTGCTTGGAGCTCCAGTCTCCATAGAGGAATTACACTTTAGTTCTTCAATAAGCGTGGTAATTTTTCACTTGGAAACAAATTTTTGTAGGTTCAGGAATTTGGGAATCTGTGCAATTCCATTTATGAGCAGGATTAGATGGTAATGATTTAATTGATGGTTGAGCATGCAGACAAACCATGCATAAAAGATCCTTTCAATAATTATATCTTTTCATGGAGCAACAGGTTTTTGTAATTTAGGTTCCAGGCAGTAATTACAAACCAGATGCTATTTTAGGCACAGTCTGCAGCACACCCTTGGTACTTACTAGGAAATTCAAAACAAATACAAAACCACAGCTGGAACACTTGAGGCAGAAAGGTGAATTAAACAGAGGTAATGTGGAATCACACATGGATTGCTGTAAGAATATTGTATGTACTGTTATGATAACCTCTATCTGGGGTCATGGAGCATGAATGGTTTGTGGGGAATAATTTTTTTTTTAATGTTTTGCATTAAATCTTCTGTGTCAAAAAGTTCAGGTTTTGTTTGCAGACACTGGATGGGGAAAAGGAGGGATGAATTGTTTCCTGATTTGGAGGTTTGACCCTGGTGGGATCTCAGGCACCCACAGGAGCTGCTCCCTGCATCTGCCACCACCTTGCCAAGCCAACAGAGCACACAGATTAAAACTGAGGCTTGTTAGCAAACTGGGAAAGCCATTCACGTAAGAGGATGTGAGGGGAGTCTGGCTAAGAGAAATAATGCAGCTTTGGAAACAAGATAATGCCATACTCTGAGAAACATGAGACTTTTACTTCTGTGAGGAGCCAGGAGTTGTCAGCACTGAATACAGGGTGGGGCTTAATCAGGCAACCAAAACCAAAAATGATTTACAGCTTTCTTTTTTTTTTTTTTCTTTTTCTTTGTCACAAGTGATTACCCTTCTTGAAACTGTTCACAGCAGGCGCCAAAGGGGAAAGGAAATTAATACAGAGCTGCGAGCGCAAATCTCCTTTCTTTAGAGAACCTTTCTCTTAAGGACAGCAGCATTAGAGTTTGCTGTGCCTTTGGTTTAAATAAAAATTCCAGAAGATATTTCTCATTTAATTGTTGTCATTTGGACAGCTGGATAGTTGTGTCTGTTGTGTCTGAATCCTCTGGTAGCTCCTTTTATAAACACAGCTCTCTCACTTGTCTATTTGCTCTCTGTGTGGCTGAACATTACATTAGACAGGTGTCAGAACGTTCTGACATCTCAGGCTGTGTTATGGCCTCAAACATTTTATTAAGATACTTATTCAAACACCTGAAGACACCAAATGTTTGATGTCTTTAGGAACAGACATGAGTAGCTATTGATTTTGTGATTTGCTGTCACCTTGGATTTTGCAGCATTCATCAAAAGCATTTCAGGCCTGGCCATTACCATTAACTCATTAAATTGAAAACTGGCAACTTAATTCTGTCATGTCCTCACATCCTGCAGCAGTCCTGACGTCCCTGCAATTTTGGACTGTTACCTGAAGAGCAAATACCCACCTTTGTAATGAAGATGTTATTGCTGCGAGGTGAGTGGCAGATGAAATGTGAGGAGAGGTGGAAGCAGCTCATTACCAGCCTTGTCTGCTGGACCTGGGCTCGCTGGGAGAACTCACATGTGAGGAATGAGAACAGCTCAACCCATCTGTCCACTAAAAGTCACTGAGGGAAAGAGGGTGAGGGAAAGATTTTGAGGATAGGAAGAGGCAAAACAGCAGGTATCAGAAGTAAAAAAACCCCAAATAATAGTAGTAGTAGTAATACAAATAATACAAATAATAACAACAGCAATAATAATAATAATACCAGTTGACAATTAAAATGAAAATCTGTCAAGTATATGTCTAGGTACAACTTGGAAGTTATTTCTACTGGCAGTGGAATTTCCAAGGCAAGTGGTCTCAGATCTTCTGAAAAGCTGCAGAACCTTTGAAGGTTCAGCTGAAATGGGCTGTTCTGCCTGGGAAGGACAAGGGCAGAAAAGGGAGTGGGGCAAAGGGGGACTCCAGTTCTCAGGCAGATTGGAGGAAATGGAAAAGCAATTCAGCAGAGCCCCACATCCAATCATAAACATGCTCCTGATGAACAGAAGGATATATTTTTTTTGAGCAATCTCAACCTATTATTTGGAACAATAAATTTTTATTTAAGATGGATTTATAGTAAGAGTAGGAGGAAGTCACTTCCTGTCCTTCCTCATCAAGAGATGATACAGCTCCAATGTCACATTGGAAATTGCTCCTTCTGTTTCAATCCACTTTAACTTTTCAAGTAGTTTAAGTAGTGTAGAAAGGGAAGAAATCCTGGGGCATTTACAAACAATTGGGTAAAGATGCAAGAAATGAATTATTTTGGGGAAATCTGACAGAAAGCCCTAGCTCCTGATAATAGCAAAACTTATTTTGTGTATTGTCCAAAATTGTATTTCTGATTCAGGGCCAGACTTAGAAAAGATGTTCTGAGGACTTACTGTTCTTTTCCTGAAACGTGGTCTATATTAAACCCATTTGAACTGAAAGGAAAATGCCAACACGTTTGGAGAGCTGAGGTTTTGAAGTGAGGAAATACCAATATCAAAGGTTGTCTTCTGGCAGATGGAAGAGATATTTCCACCAGAACAGCAAATATTTAGACTTGAGTTTCACCAAAATACCAAAACTGATTGATGAGTTTGGAATTTTTACTAAGCTATGTGATTATTCTTCAGATGTTATTTTTTAATATTATTTTTAATATATTAATTAATTTTTGAAATTATATTTTTAATATTATTTTTTAAATATTATTTTATGTTGGGAACAATTTTTTTTTTTTTTTTAGGAAGGCAAAAATTTATGAAAAGGGTCCAATCTGTTACATTTTGAAAAGATGGTTATTAAAACTATATTCCATTTTCGGAATAGCTACCTAATGTAGCTGAACTCTATTTCATATATTGCTTTAAAACTGCTTTGTGTCAGTTACCAGGATATAAATGATAGGATTACAGTAACATTATTGAAACAGAATTTTGCCTGCTAAATTGAAAATTATAAAATAAGGGTTCAGTATAGAATTTGTTGTTGTTTTTATTAAGAATGGTTACTCCACCAAAAATATTTTTATTGACAGTTTTATCTTTGGGTGAGGATTTAACAGGAGTTAGCATATTGGCATTTCTGACACTTCTAAATGATTCTTTAATATTAGACATCTTTAGTCCAGCCCTTTGAACCAGACTGATCAGGCACTTCTGATGTCTTGGAACATTTACAGATTTTCCTACATGTGCTGGTATTGGAACACGAATTCACTGAATGTTTTTTGGCAAGTTATGCAGTGGTTTAAAGCCATGACCTTTGGGATGGTGTGGTGGGCTAGCTTGAAGTGTGTGGTTAATTAATAGGGGAATGATAAATGCATAAGTGCACCCAGAGAATTATGTGATTCTATTTAAATGGCAATGTAAGAATACCAATCAGGGAGAAACCTCTGCTAGGGCCCACTGTGACAAATTTCAGTGACAATATTGTCAGAGGCGACAGGAATTCGTTCTGAGAACAAGGCACTCAGTGATTTCCTCCCCTGGAAAGGTTACTTTTGGATCCTGTCTTTAGAAGAAGAGCTTGCAGCCCTGCTCTGTGCCTCTGCTCCTTGCTGAGGCACTGATTTCTCTGTGTCCTCAGCTCTTGGGGGACATCCCTGCACTCCCACTGCTGTCACTCCAGGCACTCCTCAGGCTCTGCCGTGTCCTCACCAGGCATGCAGCAGCCAGCAGAGCTCCTCACTAGCCAGGTTCCTCCCCTAATTTCCATCTCACTGCTGATCAACTGGGCAGGATTACAGGGCTTCTCAGGTTTAAGGCCATGTGGGATGCCTTGCTGCTGATCAGGCTTTTCCAGGGAAAAACTCCAACTTTGGCTTGCAGGCATTAGCAGGCTGTTGCAACTACTGTCCCTTTTCAAGTCTGTAGGCTACACATGAAGGCTCAAAGGATGGTTCTGCTGGAAAAGTGTCTCAGAAGGAGAAATGTGTGGGCCTGTTTTGACAGAGGAAGAGGCTTTTGCTTGCTTACTAACAAAGAAACAGAGACATACAAACCAGTATTACTGAAAGACGTCAAAAACAATTCTGAGGTTCGACACCTCCTCTGCTGAGGTGTATTTTAGAGTGGCACATGGGACAGAGAGGGCTAATTAACACTGCATTGTTAATTAAATGCCTATGGATGTGTCCCTTGACAATCATCCATCTCCCAGTAGCCCAGCAGGAGTGTACCCAGGGCCCAAAGGTGTTCCCACTATTAAGAACAGTACCAGGTTCAAAACTCCAGGCCTGTTCTCATCTCTTTCCCATGCATCTGTGATATCAAATATTCCCAAAAAGAGAGGAGAATGAAATGAATTTCTTAGTGGCATGGACTATTGCTTTGTGTCTTATACCACGTGTCAGCAGCGCTGTATTAATGTGGTGTGTGCAAGCAGGCCAGATCTGCCAAATGAGGAGAGACTGAACTTCTCCCTAAAGACACAAAGAGGTTCTTAATTAGAAGCCATGGACATGTAGGGCTCTTGCTGAAGGATATGTAAGTTCAGCTGGTGTAAAAGAGAAGGAAAAAGGACAGGAGTGCTACCTTTGTGGGGGCAGTTTGTGCGGTCATACAAGATATATTTTTACTCTTTTCCATTTGTTTCTGGGCTCTGCCAGGGAACCTCTCAGAATTTCCTGGAACTACATGTCAGGTGTTGACAGGAAGACTTCTAATTTTGCCAGCATGCCATGCTAATTACTAATTTTGGTGATATCACTTGATAGAAGCACTTCTGCAGCTTCTTGATTTTCTTCTTAATATGAAACACAGATGAGATTCACCAGTGACATGTCAAATAACCTTTCTGCCATGATGACTATGGACATGGGATGAAACGTGAGGCGGTTTCAGTATCCAAACTCCTAAATTATGTGTGAGTGCTGTAAAATTAAAAGCTTTTTTCCCTCTGGCCTCATGTACTTTATCAAAACATGTTATCTGTGGAGAAAAACTGAGCAAAAACATTTCCAAAGTGTTTTCTGGCTTTCTGAATAATGAATTGAACTTTAATATTTATTAAATACAAAATAGTAATAAATTACAATTGCACAATTTCTTACAGTTTTTATTAAGATCAAAACTTATTTGTTCAGACTAGATTTATATAAATAAATCACAGTACATTTTTACTTGTGTTCAGAAGATTGTAATACATATTACAAAATTAAGAATTTCTTTGTCCCTCAAACCATCACTGCGAAAAGAATCATGCATTATTTCTACTAAACGAACAAAATGCCCACCTAATTGAGAGAGCCTCGATACAGGTACGGCCCTGCTCTCCAAAATTAGACATGGAACATAGAGATACCAGGACTATTTATTGAACAAGAAATAATAAAGTATAGTACAATGTTGATGTGCTACCAAAACCAAAAGTATACCAGAACAACACACCTCTCTTCACGCACCTTTGCGACGGGTATCGAGGACGGCAGCTGGCCAGCATGCAACCGAGTAAAACGTCTCAGTGTTACAATTGTCTACGTTTGAGCAGAAAGGAGGAGGAACTAAGGAGC
This sequence comes from Fringilla coelebs, assembly GCF_963513975.1. Lineage (NCBI taxonomy): Eukaryota > Metazoa > Chordata > Aves > Passeriformes > Fringillidae > Fringilla > Fringilla coelebs. Next base: position 59,579,687 of record NC_140034.1, on the reverse strand, counting down.
CCAGACAAAACAAAGGAACAAATGAAGAGCCCAGGTGTCTGCAAGTCCTCCCGTCACCTCCCCCGTGTGCGCTCCGCGGGCGACGCCTTCCCCGATGGGCAGCGCCGCCGCCGCCCTCCGTGCCCCTCCAAGGAGATGGATGTGCTCCCAGGGAACCGCAGGGCCCTGGAGAGCTCCCAGCTGGCGTTCCTTGCCCAACCCACTGCGTTAGGGAAGAGCTGGGAACACAGCTCTTGGAACTGCCCGGCCTTGGGCGCCGCTGGAGCGCAGCTGGCACCTGGCACAGCTCCAGGCTCTCACCTCCAACCATGGCGCCACTAATTGCAGCAAGATTCAAGGTGGTGCTGTCACCAAGTCTGTCCTGCTGCCCTTTTCTGCAGCACATGGGGCTTCTCTTAAATTCTACAGTATTGTGGATTACTTTCTCTATATGATTTTTTCTTTCCTACTGGATAAGAGATCCATTGTTTTCTCTCTTGATACTGAGATGCAATAGTTTGTCAATGCACTGTTCTAAGGGGAAGAAAGCATTTCATCAATGACACTTCAGATGGAGTCACCTGATTAGCTTTTTTCACTTCCTTCTGTTCAAACAAAATGTATTAACAACAAAGTAATTTCAGATAGATTTCTAGCTGGGTCAAACAGATTTTTCAACTGAATTTCCTGGTCCCTGTTTATTGTTTGTTACTTTTAAACGAAAAGAATTTTCAGCTATTTTTTATTTCAGTTGCAGACACGTTCCCTCAGTGCTGGAATGTTGCTAGGTGATAAGCATGTAAATCAATATATCTCTCGTGTCTCTGCCTTTGGGTGCTCATGTTAATATAGTACCATGTTATATAATACCATGCTTGGTGTTTAAAACACATGAACGAAACCAAACTAAACCAAATCAAACCAAACCAAACCAAAGAATAAAAACAACCCAAAAGCCCCCTCAGCAACCATCCCCTCAAGCCAAGAAGGGTGGACTAAAATAAGATCTTTTTTTTCATTCTTTTGCATTATCCTTTGCTGTTGTTTCATTTTGTATTGATCCAGGAGTTCCCCTATGAGCAGTTAAATTGTACCTCTATGTAAAAAGTGTCTCACACATGCTGCTTTTGTGTTTTATGGATCTGCTGGCATGGAAAACTGAGCCATGCAATGGCTGGTAAGAACAGTTTTAACAGTGGGTCTTTTATGTTACATATTGGTTTTCTGTTCTGGTAGTCCCTGCTTCCCCAGATTGAGATGAATGTTTGCTTATCCACTGCCAGGGCTATTTGCAGGGAAAAGCAAAACAAAAGAAAACAACAATGCTTTTAATGTCTTGTGATTTCAGTGGCAGCAGATAAAGAGATATCTGAGCACTCAGCTGAAGAGGAGTTTTGCTGTGAGTGTTTAGTCACAGGAATATCAGGCCACCGTCCATGGTATTTGGCCTCACTGTCAGTAACTCTGAAGGTTTTCCCATTGCCATTCACTGCTTTTTCACAGAACAGCACCTGACACGGAGGCTTGTTATGGAAAACTAGAGGTAACAATTTAATAGCACACTGTTAAAGAGCAAAATGGGATTAAAATCTTGCTGAGATGCATTTTTAAGTGATTTTCTTTTCTATTTTAGAGTTACGATACTTGTCACACAGTGTAATAATGCATTCACAGCAAATAAGAAAATAAATGAGGGTTTCAGCTTTGAAATCATTCTTGTAAGTCTACTGGTAATTACCACTGAGAATCATAGCTCAGAGAAGAAAGACTGAGCAGCATTGGGACCATAGCTTTCCCTGGGTTTCCAGTTGAGTTTGTAGCAGAATTATCTATCCTCTGGTCCTTCCAGCAGGCTGTAGTATTATTGTAATACAGTCCAAAGACAGCAGCAGTCTACTGGCCAACCAGAACCAGAAAAATATTTAGGGTCTAGGGAATATCACTGGTTAAGTGGAGTATAAAGGTGAAGAGTGAAGTATCCAAATATAGAAAATATCCATCACTCCATAGACGCACTACTATGATAAGGCAGGTGTTTGTAAAAAGCACGTAGTAAAAATGCCACAGCCTGAGTAACAGTTTGCAAGTCATGAGCAAAAATTAGGAGAATTCAATAAATTTAGGGGATTTTCCTCATGTCTAAGCTTTTGAAGCCTGCTGGATTCCACTTTAAATGCTCACTGTCACAGAGATTTCTTTCCCTGTTTTAATAGAACTCTGTTCAAAATAATTCTTTTGATGCATTAAATAAACTGAGCATCGCAATAAAATAGAAGAACTGCAACCCACTGGCAATTATAATAATACCACTTTTCAGCTGATGTCCCTTTGAGCTGCTGGGGACAAATCCTAGAAAGGCTCTTGCACTTTTCCATGGACACAAATTGAGCCTGCTGTGGAGGTGTTTTCCCCTTCCCAGCAGTTCCTGTTGCTAATATTGCAGTGGGAAGCGCGCCCGCTCTGCATTCCAGGCAGAGATGCAATGTAGAGTGATTTGTCCAGGAAATCAGAGAACTCCACTCCAAGGAAGAACTCCTCCTCCTTTGCTCAGGCCCACCTCCCCTCGGTGACTCCTGGGTAAAGAGCACAGGATTCTGCCCAAGGGGAGGCTGATGCATGGACAGATATGCACGTTGTCATGTACCATTGGCCTCCTGATAGAAAGCTGAAGGTGCGATGAAACAGTTTTGCCATGGCAACATAATTTTCATTCTTTTGGAAATGCCCAGTGGTTGCCCTCCTGAAATTGTGCTTGGGCAGGTTTGGAAGTGCTGTTTAGTTTCCCAGGTACCCTTGCCTGTGGTAGCTGTATTCTCCATGGCATGGCAAGAGATTTTTGAAAACAGCTGTGCTTACAGGAACTCTGATTTATACCTGCAGCATACATTTACAGCAGATCCAAGATCTCCTGCGAGTTCCAAGATATTTTTTACCCACAAGTAATTCTGATTTTGTGGAAGATCCTCATTGATAGGTTATAAAACTGATATTTTAGACTTGAGGCCAAAATGTTAGATATTTCTTCAAATCTGTGCATGCGTATTTGTGTCAGCAGAGTTGTAGGTTCAAAATGCTTGGTGAACACTGATCACATACAAGATGTGAAGCAATGGTGTGTGCACATAAACTTATCTGGATTCTATCTAATGACCAGGGCTCCCTCTCTGTAAGTACACAGCAGACAGCTGTATTGTATAAAACAACCATACTTTGCATTTGCATCTTTTAAACAAAAAATTTCCCAAGTAAAGAGGAGAGTCGAGTTCTCTGTAGAAGACACTGGAGGATGAGAGAACTCCATGCATGGATAAATGAGCGGTGAAAAATTTATTCCAGGGTCTCCTGCTTTGGGGTACAAATTTCATTACGTGACAAAATGCAGTGCTTTGATTCATTTTCTTTTAATGGTCAGAATTTGTCAGAATTTACAATATACCGTCATGTAAAACAGCCCTGCTAACTCTACCACAAATAATAAAGGAAGTCTTCACAGGCACTATATACTCGGAACAGCATTTTCAGATGACATGGGGTGTGTGTGTTTGTTTGTATGATCCAGCATTGCCACCTGAGACACGCTTCCAACAGTTTGCAGTGTCGTGGACACGACTCAGAAAATGTTGACTGGAAAATCATCCACAAAGGTTGAGGACTAACAACCTCCATGTTATACAGATGGTTATCTCCTTTCTCGAAGAACATGCTGTCATTACAAATACCATATGCATCTTGTTCTCACCCAGCAGAACTTTTTTTACAGTTTTTCAGATTTGAAGGATTTCTGCAAGGAACCATATTAATTTGTTTTCACGTCAGGTGAAAGGAGGCACCAGCTGAGTCTGAGGACGCAACTTGTCATCAAAAAATAAGTATCTGATGGCAATCATTCTTGAAAAAAAAACAACTTAGAAAGCTAATCATTCACAATACTGCACCTTTTTTTGCAAATACAAGGACAATATTTGTTGCTGCTTCCCATATTTGTTGGTTTACATTGCTATCATTTTGCTTGTAAACCTGGGCTATTCTACTGAACAGAAATGATGACTCCAATTTGGGTAACGCTTACGACCATACAAATAATCTATCAGTAGCAGTAGTGTCAGCTGGAGAATTAATGCTACAAGTGGATAACATCACGCTATTTGAAACCAATAGCTCTTCACACAGTAGAAGACTGAGGGTCCTATTCAGCAAATATTCAGGGTCCTATGGCTGTGGCCACAGAGGTTCCAGAAGCTCTCGCTGAGTCTAATCCTGATTCAGGAACCAAAATGATATGCTGTGTATATATTTCTCTGCACAGCCTGGATGCGCTGGACACCCTCCCCCACTTGATTCCTGGGAAGGAAAAAAATATGTCTCTGTTTAGCTTTCAGTGACATGAAAAGCAATCCACAGTAATGAAATCTAAAGAAGTTAGCCAGGCATGTATGAAAAGAACAGGATGCCTGTGAAAAGGGAAGAGCTGTCAAAACCTAATTGTGGGCTCTGTCTGCAATGAAATTTATCAAAGAGGGAAGACAGGTTGGAAATAAGGATGTAGACAACTTCTGCTAAGAGATACTTCTTGTGCTCTGGGCAATAGTGACCCTTACACCACCCCTCGTGTGCTGTGTCAGGATGTTCCTGTCCACACTTGGCTGCAGCAGAGAGCTCCCAAATGCCCAGCATTTCAAGCATGGCACTTCAGCCAGCATCTACCCTGTCACTGGGGGCACAAGCACCTGAGCAGAGCTGCCCCACTGCTGGCAGCAGCTGTGTTGAGAAGGCAATGGAGCCTTCCTCCTGCCACACAGCCTGTGGGCACTCCCTGTTCAGATTGTGCTCTTGTGGCATCAGGAAACACAATTCCTTATGGACACAGGACAAGACTGTGGGATTCTTCCCAGCTTGCAGCATCTTCATAATGCCTGACAATCTTTTCTGGAACTGCCTATGGCCAGTGCTGAGAACCAAGCAGGGAAGTCTTCAGTGGCACTGTGGTAACACAGCTGCGCTCTGGTGCAGGAAGTAAGCTCAGAGGGGCTGTGAACTGCCTGCCTCCAAGTATGAGTGCCCACAGCACCATTCCTGGCTTCATATGGGTACTGTGCTCTTTCCTGTCTTTCAACATTGAGGATAACTCTGGGGCTGTTCATAAAGATACTTTCCTTTGACTGGGAGCACTGCCTGACTCAGCCAGTGAGAGCAACAATGGGAGCAAGTCATGGTAACTTTAGGAAGCAATTTAATTTGATCTTTGATGAATTTCTGTGTCTCATGAATCAGGATTAGTGTTCCCTGTATTGGGGAGAGGATTAGACAGAGGGATTAAAAGGACATCTTTACCCCACTGGACTCTGTGGAATAGCCCCTGAGGATATGGCTAAGAAAGAGTTCAACAGGAATGCCAAATTTCTGCTGAATAGGTTAAAAGGGTGAGGAAGCCTCTTCGGCAGCCATCCAAGCGCAGAAGACCTGCATAACATTCCTGCTGAATAGGGCCCTAAAGACAAAAAACAAAACAAAACAAAACAAAAAAAAAGCCATAGGAACCTTGAAAAGCTTTTCTGATCGTGTCGCTTCTTATGAGCGCCTCAGATCTCCAAAGACACTTAAACATATTTTTGTCACTGCAGTTAGGCATCCTTTGAGATGTGCTAGTGCCACTGATGATATATTGTTATAAGAAAAGAAGTCAAATTAGGTTGTTGTATATAAAAAAAATAAGTCTTGATTGTTCTGTAAACAAGGTCCATTTCTTTATATCAATTAACGGTGAAAGTGACCCAAGATCTTATTTCAAAAGCAAAACCAAACCCTCAATCGAGTGTACAATGTTTGGTGTTTTCATGTCTGTATATTACAGACAACAATTACCTTCTGTCTCTCTAAAATTGAAAGGAGCAGACTTAACTTGTGTGTCCCATTTCAACTTTAAAGCGTTTCCAAACCCTTTTCTAGGATTTACCTCGCGCACGCGGCTCTTGGGTTCGCTCATAAAATTTTATCCAACTTCTAAAGCCGTGTGGGAGAACATTTATGATTACTGCAAGGGGGAAGCAATAAATCAGAGCCTTACCTCCACAAGAGGATGCCAGTGAGCGATGGGCTTCCGAGGGTACGAGAGCATTTCGTTCCAGTGGTCGCGACCTAGACTCTCTGCATCGTTGCCTACTTGACAAACTCCAATGACCTCATTGTGACCTACACTGTGAAAATGGTCCATAATATTTTTTTCTTAAAATTTTACCTTTGGAACCACACCAGTTACATATTTCATCAGAAACGTTAACCGTGGGTTTTTAGGATTAATTCTTGCCTGGAGAACACAAAACACTAGGAAATACGTAGGTTTGCTCCTTGCACTTCCCATTGCTCAGAACAATTTGATATTTCCCCCTTTGTAGCACACAAAAGGTTCTTTGCCTGTGTTCTGTAATTAGCTGCAAAGGCAAACAGGCTCTAAGACACAACTTTATAAATGGAGCATGTGTACGTAAAGGCTTAGCATAAATGTACAAACTGAACATCAGTGCTTAAATTCCCAGTTACCTCAGTTCTGCTAAACACATCTGCAGCTTACTGATGTCAGTTATGGATGCAAATGTATATTTTAAAATTTAGTAAGGAAGTTCTGCCTGGAAAAACAAAAAATTTGGAGACTTCTACCAAGCTCAACCTGACATAAATTCCCCACTTACGGGGAAAAGAAAATAATAACTTTCTTTCAGAGAGCAAATCCAGCGTGCAAGACTCTATCAGCCAATATTTGACAGCTACAGGCATCTCACCGGTCATAATCCATAACAGCTATCGACAAGTTAATTTGGTCAATGTTTTCTGGAGGGACGTCAAAGACTATGGCTTCATTGTAAACGGGATTTAGGGTGTTCCTCTTGGTGGAAGTTTTCCTTTTCTTTAGCCGCCTTCCTTCACACATTAAAGAAACCTTCACGTAGGGATCTGTGTGGGTCATAAGAACAATGTTGATTTTTGACAAATGCAAATGGAAAGCGAAGGGAGACTTCTTGTGTGCCCATACCTGCTTGCAGGCTTAATCTCCTGGACCTGTCTGGAATTTGAGCTTCTCTGTCACCATGGGATGCACGGGAGGCAGTGCAGCTTTGAAAGCTTTACCTGGTTGACTGCTCATAATGAACTTTTTAGGTTCAAGAAGCTCCTTGTTGTATACCAACTTCTCAAAGGGTATTAAAATATCCAGTGAAGCATGTTATGCATGACTATTTTATACAACAGCCTGTGTATCAGCCTATTTATAGCAGCCTAATTACTTGTTAGATTTGTAGGACAGACAGAAGATGACAATGTTTTTCACAACGGGATTTACTGATGTATGGTTAACTACGATTCAAAGTGCAACAATTAGTGGCTTATATTTCTCAAGGGAATTATAATTATTTTTAAACTCCTGAATGTAGCAAAAAAGAAAGCTATTTCTCTGTAGCTCCTTTTTGAGCTCTACAACTCCCTGCTAGTATTTAAAAGTAATCTATGAAATCTTATTTATGTGATACTTTTTATTGTGGGCTTCTGAAAGGGCTGCTGAAAGGCTTCTGGAATGATCACCACTTTCTCCATATGCCAGCAACACCAGAACTGGCTCAGTGGCTCTTGGGGACTGTCAGAGAGGGCCAGTCTACCTCTGTGTCATAGCTGTAACAGTCTGCTGCACAAACAAATTCCCAGAGTTGGGAATGCATTTTGGCCAGCTTGTTTTACTCTGAGTTACAGTGGCATTGGAAATAATAATCTTGCACTCTTTCTGAGAGAACAACTTATTTTAAACTGTTGCTTGGCTCTAAGCAAACTAAAATGTGTTATTTATTTTGCATCAACTCCTGTACTCAAGTAGAGCTCACAGTGTAACCACCCACCTCTCAAAAATCATTCTGGGATTGACAATGTTGAATTCTGTATCTTGGGAGGGAAATGGGACAGAAATCCACACTGAGCATTAAATTCATTCCTACCTGATGCTCCTGTGATATCCATTGCCTTTAGATTTCTTGCCTTTATTATTGTAATAGTTAGTCTACCAGCTGTTGGAAGGTAGCAGAGTGAAAACATAAGGTCACCAAGATCCACATTATCCTGTTCCAAGAAAAGAAAGATAATGAGAAGAAATAATAATTTTTCTACTTCTAGCAGGATTTAAAGATAAAAATATAGCTTGGGGGATCTGCAGTTATGCAGTAAAAGCCGAATTCTCATCCTGAAAACATTTCTGAAAAAACAGCAATCCATGTGCATACAAAATTCAAATCTCTTTGTTGCTAGACCACCAAAGTTCTCCAGGGCAAATGAGGTTACAGTTTCTAGCACTCAGTCCTTGGATATGACACCCATTGAAATGACGAGGTACCCTGTGAGGGACTGGAAAACCTTTGCTCTATTTTATGTATTTTAGTGATTTGCCTGTTTCACTGACTAGCAGCCACAAATGTCTGTGCCTTTCTCTCTGGTCTGCAGGAGGAAACCCACAGAGACAGTCACAGAACGAAAACCCCATGCTTTGGGCAGGACAAAGTATTTCCAACTCTTAAGTTTGCATGAACTCTGGTGTGACAGGTCTGAAGTGTCTATGGCAGTGGGACAGTCTCCACCAGAAGAAGAGTAAGGGTTATTATTAATTGTTGATCATACTAATTACAATAATAACAGCAATAACATCCTGTGCCTCACACAGACAAGCTCCCTTAAGCAGATTTATCCATCTGTTTCATTGACAGAGTAATTTGCAACCCTTTTCTGTGTTGATGGCATCAGTTTCCAGAAAAATACTAGAAAATTTACTGTTCGCAGTTATAAAGCATCACTATTTTTTTAAGAGGGAAATCCAGCTCTTTCATTAAAAAATAGCAAAGAAAAGATTGCATTAAATGATTTCTTTGATTTGATTTGCATTTTTTTTGACTGAGCAGTGAATTCATGCTTTCACAGACCTGCTTCTGGTAACTTAATATTTCATTCTTGACTGAAAAAAAAAAAAAAAAATTAACTGATCCTTGAAATTAGCAGTTTAGTTTCAAGGCCATGCTCTAGGTTTTATAGGAAGGGAAATGCAGCTATTGTGGAATATGTTTATCTTATTTACTGAGCTTTGTGTAACAGCTTCTCATCTTTCCCAAGCTGGTTCCTTCTCTGTCAGTCACCAAAAGCTGAAGGGTGGTGGATGACATAGAAGGAGAGGGAAAATACCTGGAAGGAGCCCCTAGCACAGGTTTGTGTCTGAGGCAGCTGCTGCCCACAGCCTGTGCAGTCACTTTGTGTCACTCCAGGAGTTAGCAGGGGACATAAGCAGGACAGAGAGCATTGCTGGCACGCAGCTGTAGAAAAATGCTGTATCAGAAGGGAATTCTGCTCAGTCCAACCCCTGGCTCAAGAGAGGCACCTTTGCTTTAGCTCACAGCTCACTCAAAGGAAAATCCCAACAGGTACAGTCATTCAAAAGTGAGTCCTTTCCTTGTGCTGTTATGTAAGAGATGCAGGCAAAGAAGGAAAAGGCTGATATTATGGGCCATTTGTCAGGAATAACCAGCTTTTAACCCTATCACCTTTCCCATTCTGAAGATCAGTGTTTCAGGGTGGCTGGAAAGCTAATAAAGGCTGGGACAATATCAAGGTGGCTGCTATGACTCAGGCTGTTTAGTGCCTTTTGATAGCTCCCACTTGGAAGCAAACCTGCTGCAACAAATTGTGCCACAGACTCACTTGGTGGGAGGATCAAAGCTGCTTGGGATGCTGTGACAAGTCCTACAGGTTAAAGAGGTGTCAGCACATCCAGGAGAAATTTCTCTTGGCTAACACCTGCCCTTGTCATTACAGGAAAATAACTGACCTCTGAGATTTTCCCAGTGATCAGCTGGAGCTTGATACCTATAACCAGGGAAACAGGAAGCAAAGTTTCCACTTGTCCTTCCCAGTGTGAGAGCAACTTCCAACACGGAAATGTAATTCCCCATCTCTGAGGGGCTGAGGTTCGTAGCTGTGAAATTCTCTCTTTGCTGCATCTCTGAGGGGACCAGAATTTCATAAGCCATTTAAAGATATTATTAACTGAAGCCATCTTTTGGGAATTTGTCACTCTTGCAAATATTGATAGGTTGTTTTTCTTGGATTGGTCACTACCCTTTAGAAGATAGTGTTGTTGAATCAGTCAGGTTTTTCCTGACCACAAAGAGCCTATGAGGCATCTGTTGTTTTAACTGTGTATTTTGGCATACTACAATATTGTCAGCTGTAGCATATTTATATGCATAAATATGGACAGTTATTGATTGAGAATTTTACATAACTTTTTTGCAATTTATTTTGTAGCACTTTGCAGTTCATCTTTATCAGATAGGGGTAGGTTTGACTTCAAATGTTTCAGAATGTACTGACACAGTATTTTGGATTTTACGTAATTATGGAGGTACTTTGATAAACAATAACTGACCTCTGCACCACAGAAATATATACATATATATTGATATCTGTATTGCAAAATATCCATCTTACATATTTTGTACTACATTATGTTAGACACTCAGTACATGATTACTTGATGCAGATACGTTTTGTGTGTCTGAATACAAAATTCAGAGCCATACTCCATTTTGATTACTCCATATTCAACTCCAGGGCTCCACGTGGTGACTAGGAATTAATTCTGTGAATACTGTAAATTTACTGCCACTACCAAATACAGAAGTTTCTACTCCAAACTTGATCATCCTGAATGAACACTTAAAAATATTTTATCCAATTTTTATCAAGAATCATGAATTATTATACAATTGTTTTAGGAATTGAATTCAGATGCCAAGAAATATCAGAGAATCATAGAATGTTCTGATTTGGAAGGGACCCACAAGGATCACAGAGTTCCCACTCCCATCCCTGCACAGAACAGCCTGAAGAATCACACCCTGCATGTATAACTGCACAAATGAACTGCAGAAATGAACTGCCTAGGAAAATAATGGATCACATGTGTTGAATGCAGTACTAGGAACGAGGCCATAATATACTTATCCACAAGCTTTGCCTTACAACTGAAAAATAATTGTCACCAGCACGGTGATGGGCTTTTTAGCAAATGCTGTGATATATATAATATATATATGTGATATATATATAACATATAATAATACTTTATTAATGCTTCTTGAAAAACTGCACTGGACATTATATGGGAAAAAGCCAGAGTTATACTGGAAACAGACCCTGTGATTTCTTTAGTCTTTTTCAGTTGTAGAAGTTGTAGGTGGTGCAGCAATAGGTCACAGATGATTGTGAGATTGTCTGTTCACAAGCCAATGCCTGAGAATGTGACTTAAGGGCACCTTGCAGGCAGCAGCAGGGAAGAGACACCTTTTGCCATGTAAATCCTTCTCTCAGTCTGAAAAAGAGGCCCTATCTTCTCATACTTTCATTTTAAATTGTAGGGAATTAATGACTACACCATCATACTGGCTACTTGTAAAGGTTTTCTAAAGTTTGGAAAGGATTTTTATAACAGAGAGAGCCTTGCCCCTTGCCCTGGCTATTCCTCCCTGTCTTACCCCTATTTTCTGTAATCAAAGGGCAACACTGAAAATTGTGTGAAACAATGGGTTCTCAAGGTTCAGTTAGAAAGGTTCAATGAGGGAATGTTCTTCAGAGAGCCCCACAAACTTTGACTGCCCCCTGAGGTGGTGAAAGAGCAGCCAAAGCCCGAAAAACAGAATCCTGACGTGAGCCGACAGGAGGCATGAGAAAGCTGACAGCTCTTAGCATTATCTCTGGTTAATTGCTGTATTATTTTTCCTTTGGCTTCTGTATTTACTATTTGTTTTTCTAATGCATGTTGCAATTGCTCCATGAACTGCAAATATGGCTCTGTAGCACCCTGATTTATGGCTGCATGGCTTTGAGCTGCTGTGGACATGTCAGCCACCTTTAATACTGCCTGCAATCCCAGATCTTTGGCCTGCTGCTTCACTGCCACAGCCCCCTAGAATCTGCAGGTGTGTGTTCATCTCTCTGGGGGGATACAGGCACCATGCTCTGCCACAGGCATGACCCTCACATCCAGCAAACACAGGTCTTTCCTACAAATGCAGCTTTCTAACAGAACCAAAGCCAATGTGTCAGAGCACAGAGAGGATTAGTGCACATCTTCACAAGTTTAGAATCACTGAGCTACACAGCTTAAGCCACGGATTGTCACTAAAGGTGTGCTGTATTAGCAAGAAATCACTTTGAGGAACAGAATTAGCAAGGATAGAGGGCAGGATCTTCTGCAAGGATTAGTTCCTGTTTGCATTGAGTGCTTAGGCATTACTGTGTATGCTCCACAAAACGTGGCACTACAGGCATTACACTGCCAGAGGCATTTTGGAATTCCTGCTTTGGAGAAGATTTCATAAATAGTGTAGGTTAGCAAGTCATGCACGTTGTACTTTCCAAATTTGTGCCTAACCTCATTCAGTGTGGTCGTAACACCATACTGGACATGTTACAGTGCAACTGTGACAGCCCTAGTATAACCAGACATAAAGGCTGGTCACTTTTATTAGCAACTCAAAAGAAAATAATCAGAAGATAATTAAATTGAAATTCTAATTTACTTATATGTACATGCTCTACATTATTTGTCTTTTGGTCCCATTCAGCAGGAAGCATAACTAAATAAATATCCTCTAACAAACATACCACTCTCCCATTGTCCTCAAAACCTGCCCAGGTTCAGAGGTAGAAACATAGCCTTTATTTTTAATCTGTAATCTGCCTCTAAAAAAAGTGAAACAAGATTGGGATCAGGTTTGCTTTTGCAGTGCCCCAGGCTTGGGCCCCAGGAGTGCCTTGATGTCGTGAGCTGTGCCTTACAGAGAGCCTCTGATAATCCCACCTGGATTTGCCTCTGAGCCCTTGCTGTGATCCTGCAGCTCTTTATTCAATGGAGCAAGAGCATGAAGCTTCTTCCTTGAAAATGTCCCAATCTTACCTGGGAGAGTTCAAACCAGAGGTGTAAATCACAAGGTTGGCCTGAAAACTGCAAATGGGATGAATCCCATAATCCGTGAAACCTCAAGGTAAATAAGATTGCTGTTAGGAGCATGGAGACATGCCCCCCTCTCATATTGTGCTTCCTTCTTGCTCTGTTCCTGGTGGAAATACTTGATACATTATAAAAGTCATACTTTTTTACCAGTTTTCAGTGGCTTCTACTGAAAGGGTTATCGTTCCTGCTTTTCCCAGAAAACAGGTTTTCCCCCCTGTAAAACTAACCCTTTGAAAATACTGAATTCTAATATTAACATTAGTAGGCTTTTAATCTATAATCACACATGATTTATAGTTTTTAAAATTATTCAATTTCCCTAGAGATTAGCCTGCAGGATAAATCCCTCCCCAGGACTGTGTCAGCAGCTCCATGCTGTTGCTCAGCGAGTATAACTCAGCATATTAAACAGGGAGATGTGTAACCTCAAAGAGGATGGTGACTGAGGGCCCTGAAATGGCCTCACCTTTGATGCCTTTGAGGCTGCATTAAGCAGCTCAGGCTGGATCAAACCTTCCCAGCGAAACCTCCAAGTCACCTGGTTGTTAGGGATATTCTGACAAATGGGAATGACATTTGGGATCTGAGCTCTCCTCTGCCTTCTCATAAATACATTAGAGTGCAGAAAATGGGTATGTAAAGCAGGCAGCAGGGGATGGAAGAAAACAAGACAATTTATATAATTTTGCTTCTGCCTCAGATCTGGAAGGAAATTTGCTGTCCCCGAGTTAGGCATTCATGAGGTTTGTGCTCATTTCTTTGGCAACTCGATTTTTGTATTTCTGGAGCAGAGAAGCTGTGATGGGCCCGCACCACGCAGTGCCTGTGCCACTCTAATTAAAGCATATGTCTCAATTATACCAGGTTCCTCCCTTCTCCAGCTATAAAAAGACAGACACTACTTTTTCACTTTTCTGCTATGTTGCAAAACTAATTATGGGTTGTGAGGTGCCCACATGTATTTTTATGCATCTCACCAAGCTAACATTAACTGGAGCACTTAGCAGGCACTGATGCCCTTGCTTATTTCCTATTAAGTTGGTAACTCTAGAGAGAGGTTTTTGAGGCAGAGTGCTTTTAGAGATTTGCTGAATTCCTGCTGCTGTGTCAGAGCTGCATAGCTCAGGCCAGAGCTGCCCCCTGTAGCAGTTGGACATGTCTCTGCAAAGGACACAGGGAAACAGGAACAGAGCAGATGTGTCATGGAAGGAGAAGGTATCATTTGAATTGCACAGAAAGGACAGATTGCCACTATTTTATTTAAGCCTCTCTTTCTTCTCCCCTCCAAGCCGAGGAGCCCATTAGCTGCATTTTAAACCACAAAAAAAATATTCCCAGTTACTTCCAAATCTTTCCTGGAATTAAGGGAATTATACTGTTCCAGTGCAAGATAAGTTTCACCGTACATCATTCTAATATTTGCTAATGAGGGGATTTGAATTTTGGAAGGATTTATTTCAGAGGAGGTTCACTCAGCTAAGGCAAGGATGATTAAGTACACTAGGTATATGTGTTAAGCCCAAATGACTTACACATGCTTTAAGTAGTGTTATCTGCTTTTTGGGATATACATTTTTTAAATTACTTATATGTGTTGAGAAGCTTGGAATAAGATTTGAGTGATAAAATACTAATTCTGCTGAGGAACATGTCCAGGACACAAATATTATACAAATCCCATAGACTATAATCTGTTTGGGAATGACAGTAAAGCTAAAGTATCTAACATGAAGAATTTGTGAAGTTAGCTCTCCTTTTTTTATAATTTCATCAGTCATTTTGAGTTATATCTATGAGAAATATATACTGATAAAAACTCTTTTGAAATATTGGATTTTAATTGAATTTGCATGTGACTAGAAGAGTGCCAGTTGCTTCTCATTACACATTTTGAGATGAATAGAAAAGATATGACTGGAAAATTCTATTTTCATGACATCTTAAATCAAAGAAATGAACCCTAGTAGAGGAGATATTTATTAATGCCTGAATCAATCCATATCTACAGAGATGTGATTAAGTAAAGTAAGTGGAAAATGGGAATGGCCTATCTTTTAGAATAATTCTTTCAATACATCAATGTCAGGCTATATTTCATGTTTTAAGTTAATTTTCAAAGGGTACCATTTTCTCACTGTGATTTAATTTTTTAAAAAATTTATTTCATTGTCTCTATTTCTTTTCTTTATGAGTTTCTTAAAAAATGAAAGCAAATAGGCAAAGAAGCCTTTAGAGCTTGGTATGTCTGATTTCACTTACTGGGAAAGAACATGAACAAACAATTCAGGAGTTTGTTTTAACTGCAGTGAAGGAATAGGAGAAAGCTGAAGTGTTTGCATGTAATTCACTCTGGATTTTGCACTCATAGTTTCCTGAGCATTTTGGCAACTTCCTATAAAGACAGTATCAAAAACAAAGTCAACACCATATCCTCTGTCTTCAGAGTGTGAAGATCTTTAACATGGATTTTTAAAGTTTGTGTTTTGGGATTTTTTTGGGTTTTTTTCCTCTCCTGATTCCATTATCCTTGTGTGATGACTACTTTTCTTTAATCCAGCCTCCATAAGAAGGATTCTCCAGCCACACCTTTGTGCTGTGCCAGTCATTCAAGTTGCCTCAGAAATGAGGGTACTGGGAGCCAAAGTAGGAGAACATACTCATAACTTTCTCCTGCCACCATGTCCTCAGCAGAATCAAGGACAGAGACCTTTTCTTGTAGGTAATCAATGTACTTATCTCTCTAAAGACCCAACAACTCCACTGACATCATTTATATCCTATAAATAAGGTGGTAGTGATTAACTGGAATTTTCCAATTGGTGAGCTGCACATGATCCCTGAGATGCATTTGCAGGATATTTTTGTTCTGAGATTCATTTAAGATTTTATTGGTAAATTATTCTGTATTAAGATCCTTTTATAAAAGCCTCCATTCCATGGGATAAACTTTATCCCACACCTGTTCATATAAATATCTCTCTCTCTCTCTCTATATATATATATATATGTGTGTGTGTTCTTAAACAAATATATGTGTGTGTGTATGTACACACACACACACACACACACACATATATATATGTTCTTAAATCCTATAGATTTTAGTGGCTTTGAATCCTTTATGCAGATTTTCAGCTCACAACAACTACAGTGGTTTGCTGAATCTGGGCCTAACAGTGAATCTAATGAATTATCCTGTAGCTATTGAGATTGAAATAATGTCTTAATTTGTTCCAAACTAAATTGATCAATGGCAGAGATAGTCTGAATTGAGCTAATGAAAATTAGCAGAGACATGACTGCAAAAGCTGGAGTGCTTGTCCAGTTTGTGTGTGTCAGAAATTGATTTCATGGGAAAAGCAGAAATGAGGCCTTCTGAAAGTGAAACTTCCATAGAAAGTCAATAGAAGTAATTTTTAACTCCCTCATCTGTTATTAAGGAAAAAGTATAGAATTGGTTCTGAAGGCTTGCTAGATGGCCTTGTTGGCCAGAGAGAAAAGTTAATTGAAGTTTAAGTTTCTCGTTGCAAATTAAACTATTCCTCTGAAAGTTATGTTAGTTTCTTGAATTGTTACTGCCTTTTAAAAATTATTCTATGGCTTGTCACTTTCTAGTTCAGTATAGATTTAATAATACAAAAATGTCTGCCCTGGCCCTTGTTTTCCAGGCTGTCTTGGATAATTTTGGTTGGTGCTGGGAGGCAGGGTATGTTTATGGGTGGGTGGGTGGGTGTAGGACAGGGAAGGCTTGAAAAGTAGAGGAAATAACTGTGTCTTCATGATGGAATGTATGAAAAATGTCGTAACCTGTGAGACACGAGTTCACAAGTAAGGTGCTGGGGAGAAATTGGCTTCTCCTTTTCTCCCACCTCGAGGTATCCCCACCTCGTCAGTGCTCACACCTTTGGAATGACACTTCCAGAGCCTCCTGAGGGTGGGTTTGATTTCCCACTCCTGAAGCTTTAAGGGGGAGCAACTCTGGCACAGGGCTGAGTCAGACCTTTCCCTCTGCAGGGAAGGCAGTGGCTGCTTTAGAAATGTTGACAAGCTTGGGAATAGCAATGAAATGCAAATTGCCCTAGACAGGAATATGCGTTTGGAGGGCATGTGCTTTCTCAAAAGGAAATGAGGAGGGAGCTTCCACTGGGAAAAATAAGAGTGTTGATGTCAGGTGAAGGTGGTAGAAATGGAAGGACAGGTAGGTCAGGCAGATAGGGAATGTTCCACAGAGGGCAGTGTCACAAACCAGTGGAATGCTGCAACCCGGAAAACTGGGACACTGATCGGATTTGTTCTGAAGCATGCATTGCCTAAATTAAGGACAAAAGTTTTTATGAATGTCCATCAGAATCTGTCATGTGAAACTGAGTAATTTTTCTACAAGCTGTTACTGATTTGCATTAGACCTTTATTTTTTGTGAAAAAAGTGAGACTGAAATTAATATAATGGCATTGTAGTATGCACTACCTTAAACCAGTTTAACCTGGGGAGGGGGGGCAACCTTGCAGATTAAAAAAGAAAACTTCTAGTGAACATCACAGAGATGGAAAGTGATGAGGAAATAAACCCCCATAGTTTCAAGGCTAAAGGCTGGTTTGTTGTATGAAGGAGAGGCTAAATTATGTGTTAAGTGCTCAGTATCTCTAGGCAAACATGAGCTTGAAGAAAATGAAGCAGCAAATCCATTCTAATGCATAAAATTATTTCTACCGCGAATTATTTGCCAGTTACCCTTTGCTTCCATTCTGACATAAGTTGAAAGATATGTTCAATTATCTCCATATACCACTAATAATGAAAATTTCAAATACATCCAAGAAAAATTGCAAGGGAGGAAGCTGGTTTTTAAAGGAAGTTAACTAATCAAAATGTTTTAATCCAAAATGTCTTGCCTGTTAATTTTTTTTTCCCCTAGTGTGTTAAACTGAAAATGTCAATTTAAGCTAGATCTGTATGCAAATGAATGGATTGGCCTTTCACTCTACCTTGAGTTACAATGGCTGCACATGAACTTACAGCTCCACTAAAATTGAATTTCATTCTCAGTGCAGGCATTTTGTGTTGTGCAAAGCAGCTGTCTCTTGCATCATGTATTCTGAGCACATCACTCTGAGGAGAGAAGCTAAGTACCTGGGTAGTGCTGCAAAAAGATGGAGAATGTCACAGTATCAGGGAAAAAAATTCTTTTCAGTCTGCAGAAGCACCTGTAATGTGTTGTGGATGTACACATGGTCATTACACTCACATTAGGTGTTCTGTACTGACTTGGCTCCTCAGGCTTAGCAAACTGAGTTCACAAAATCAGTAATAAGGAAAGGCTATTTCCACAAATCTGAATCTACTATTAGTCTAAGTTTTCTCTACAATTTTCCAGAAATCAATACAAAAAAAAAAAAAAAGAGAGTAGTCCAAATAGCATTGTGCTTGAAAAATAGAAAGTTAATGTCAAACTCTATGCTGCAGTAGCCTGCCATTCTAGACATTTTCTCTGAGATATGTTCAATTTTTTTATTTAATCAGATGGATTTTTTCCATCTGCAGTGGGATTCCACTCCAGGTGTGATTTCAGGGGAGAAGATATGGTGGCCAGTGTAAAGAATGCAGAAGTTGAAGAATCAAATGTGCATTGCTCCCTGCAAACAGGCAGCAAAGCAGCCCTTATATCCTGGCCCCTTGGATACACTGTGCTCCCTTCACAGACCACAAAAATAACTTTAGTGCCATTAATCCAGACCCTGTCTGATCATTTAAAAATTCTGCTGAGTGGAACAGGCTGCCCAGGGAAGTGGTGGGGTCACCCACCCCTGGAGGGATTTAGAAGACATGGGGATGTGGCACTCAGAGCCAAGGTTTAGTGGTGGCCTTGGCACTGCTGGGTTAATGGCTGGACTACTTGATCTGCAGGGTCTTTTCTAACCCAGACAATTCTGTGATATCAGGATATCAAATCCAGGCTCAATGAAACCCCTGGTGCACCTTTTCTCTGTCGCTGATCCTCTTTGACTTCTCATCCCATTAAAAAAGTAATGCAGGTGTTATTATCTAAGTTGGACTTTACAAAAGCAGTATTTTTTGGGAGTAGCTCCTTTTAAATTCAGTGCCAATTTAACAGGTGGGGAAAGCAGCATTGCCAATGAATCTATTTCTCCTACTTTTTATTTCTTATGATTTACAAAGGGATTTTCTTCATTGGTATTGAAAGTTTGTTGTTTTGGGTTTTTTTTACTTTTCCTAGGCATCCTTGTGATTCTAAAGCCAATAATCAAGTGTCTTTCTGCTGAAATTTCTCCATGTGTTTTGTTTCTCTGGAGATAATTTTGTCACGTTGTGCCATGCATGCCCTCAGGTCAGGCAACAGTGAGGATACTTCACAGTAAGAAGTATTTTTGCTGCCAAAAAGCAACTTCATTTCTAGAGTTCCCTGATGCTGAAAGTCTGTTACCTTTGACTTGGATGCTATTGAGTAGTGCCACTAAATACTAAAAAAAAAAAAAATACACTTTCTGATCTGTCACCTGTGTTACAGTAACCTAAATAACAGGAGCAGTTGTGTAACGCTAACAGTGCCAGACTCCAGTGCACCATCCACAGAAAGCTTCCTCCACCTGAGAAAAGCTGAAAAGGGATCATTATGGCTCAAAAACAACTCTGAGAGCATTCCATGTTACCTTCCATTGGTACAAATGCACAACTAAATTTCACAACATGCATTGTACTAGTAACACTCCTATACAAACTTTTAAAGACAGAGAAAACAATCTCCATAGAAGTTTCATGTACTTCTTTATATGGGTAATATGGAAAAGAAAATATCTGCAAATTTCAAAGGGAAGCAGCCAAGGTAAAGAGAATACTTCACTGCTGGCAGTATTCTACTAATGGATGGGGTGCAAAGGTGTGCAGTTGTAGTGCTTTGAGTATCCTTGCACAGCCATTCCATCTTAACTGCAACTTAAATGGAAAGATAGAATAATGGACTTTAATCCTATAAAACCCAGTTATTAAATATGTCAATATGGATGAAACTCCTACATCTTCAATACTGCAAAAATATCTCATTTCATAACTTAGAACCTCTCTGGTTTCCAAATATGAAAGGAATTAAAGCAGTAGTGGGAGGAAGAAAGAGGATGATAAGCAAATTAATGATGACCAGACAGCATCATTCCAGAAGTGTGGACAAGAGGACAGTTTTCATCCTTTGGTTCTCAAACCATGCTAAAAAGAAAATTACACATTTGAATCAGGAGAGATGTTGGGGTTTTGGTGATGGTTTTTTGAGGCACGGGGGGGGAAGGAAACATGGGAGAGAATGCTCTTCTGTTTCTTCCTAGAGGTGCTACAGAGGATTTCATAAGTCTGCAAAACCTGCAGACTGCCCATCATGCTGAGATGCTATGGGTATCTAACCCTGCCAGGGCAAACCTCCCTGCCTCACCTCCCAAACCACTGCCATGGAATCCATGGTGATCCACTTCTCTCAGGCAGTACCAGGAACATTTCACTGCTTCTTGGTCTCTTCATTGCTGGTGCTGCCCTGAAGTTCATGCAAATCCAGCTGCCTGCTCTTCTTTAAAGACAGCTCTGGACTACTGTCATTAGGACACAAACTGACACACATTGAGATATATGGATCTGGTCATGGAGGATTTATGCTGTTGCTGTGTATCATCCCCCTTCCTTACAAATGAGAATATTTTAATCATTAAGCTACTAAGCAGTTTACCAACCCAGCACTACATCTACTTAGCAGTGTACAGAAAAAAAAAAGAGCTTTAAAGCAAAACAAAAGACTGTGAGGAAGCTGAAGGAAGGGGAAGAGAGAAGACAGGAATCCATTTTAGAAAATGCAGACTCTGAAATCGAGTGTATCATCCATCCAGGTGTCTACAGCGTGAGCAGGGGAAGATGTGATTGTGCAGGGTGTGATAACAGCTCTTTTTCTCTTACACTTGTTCTCTATCAGGTATGTTCCTGCCTTCCTATTATATTTAGGCAATTTTAGGGCCACTTCAGCGAGCATGTTTTTTCTCCTGAAGAAGGCACAGAGGGTAGTGTAAGATGTGAGATAAAGAGAGCACTAAATATAGAAGTGCTTTAGTGCTTTAAGTCCATAAAGATGAGTCAACAGAACCCTCTCCTCCTGGCAGATTTTTCTTCTAACTTGTTTTACCTTACACATGCTACATGTGAAACACACCTAGAGAGGAAAATGACTGTTTTCTGCAGCTTCTTCTGCTCTTCCTCATGGAATTATGAGATGAGTGTGGTGAGCTGCCCAGACTTAGAGTTGGTTATGACTGTACTCAGAATAAATGGTATTATTCAGTATATTCTCACTTATAGGTATGGGGAAAAAAGTAGCACTGTTAGGCAGCTTGTGACTTAAAATCTCATGGTCACTTAAATGCCTTCTCAAGTTCTCAGTTTATTTGAATGTTTGATTCATTTTGTAATTTAAATATTTTGATGGTTTAAGATGAGAGTTGTAAACTGGCTTGCCCTAAATTATGAATATACTTTATAACTTTGTTAGTCTGATTTTGGGTACTTGATCTGAAACCTTAAAAGGGCCTAACTTCAATTTTTTTGGAAGTGTGATTTTGAAAGAATTTAGTGTACTTATCTCTGACCGTCCTGACTCAAAACTGTCAGAAAAGAAGGATGTGTGTGCTGATTTTGCACTGAAATGTTTCCCAAAATAAGTAAATTTTGAAAAGAACATGAGGATTGGGATGAAGACAGTGAGCATCTAATGCTATAGATACATTTGTTTTTAAAAATATCAGTATTGTAATGAAAAAAGTATTACTGTTACAGATGGGATTAGAAGCTTTTTATATGTCCTTTTAGAATAAAAGCTTGGTGTCAAATGAAGTGTTTTTCATGGCTTTCCCAAGAATGCTGGTGCTCTATACCTTAAGTAAAATGAAGGATTTGGAAAAGGAGATGGAAAATGAGAAAAAATGCTGAGCTACCAAAAGGAATGGGTCAGGGTGCTCACAGCAGAAACCTTGGGGGAAAATAATCTGTCTTCATTCCATCAGGATGGCAGCAGCCAGTCGGAAATGAAGAAGCAGATGTTGAACTCAGGTAATTTATGATGGAGAACCCTATCTGCTTTCTTCAAAACCAAAGGTGACAGCTTGCTCACATTTTAATAATCAGATTTTGCAGGAGGAGGACTACCTTCAAATCTTTGTTGAGTAGGTCACTGTCAGATGTCTCTTTTGTAGAGAGGAACAGAAGGGTGGTGATTTGCTTATTCTTCAGTTCTATTGCATTTCCTGATGCATAGCTCAGGCTACCTGTTTACATGATTTCACTTGTCTTTTTGTACTGTTTACAAGATACTATTGCCAGACTACAGCAAGAGGATGTGCATGAAATCTGAGCTTCAGTGGGAATTCTTTCCTTGACTTTACAGCAGAGTCAGGATCTAATCCTGAGCACTACTCATTTCTACCTGCATAAAGTGTGGTGGTCCCAACAGAGTGAAGTTTATAGTTAAATTAGCATTTACAGTAAGATTCTGTGCTCAGTGAAGTGCAGATATTGAAAGGTTTTCATTATTTTAAAGTGATTCCTTTCTTCCTGATGATCATAAATATCTCTCTAGGGTGCTTGAAACCAAAGTCTGCTGTTTTTTCTATCATTTTTGTACACACATTTGTTTCACTTTACTGCATACATATTTATTTTATTGTTGGGGTTATTCAGAAGAGTTTTGATAATGCAGATCAGATAGTTGATTAAATCACAGCTGGCTTTTAAAAATACTTATAAAACCAGCATGCTTTTAAAGAGAAAACACATATAGAGTTCAATGAATTCTGAAAACAGATGTACAAAATACAGTATGGAGAATTGTTCTTTTGTTCTTTGGAGTTAACCTTCAAAGTGTTTCTCCTATTCACTGCTCCTTTCCAAATAATTTTACTGCAGGAAGCAGGAGGAGATGTTAGGTTGGGGGGGCAATGACTTTAGACACACATTCTGTGGGTGTCAGTAATTGGTTGCCTGGCAAGAAAGGGGATGTTTCCTGATGTTGTGATAAACTACTATTTTTTAGATGTCAGGTTTGCCCCAAATATCTCAGTGGGTGATTTTTCCCCAATAGCTCATACAAACCACTGTGAAAACCTCCAGCTGTCAGTTGTTTTCTGCTTCCCTGCCCATCACAAGCAAGATCCTACCACTAGTCAGGAATCCTTTTCCAGATGGTGTATGTAGCTTTAATTTGAAGTTTGCCTGGTGAAGGGAGCAGTGAATGATTGAGCACTCACTAAGGTAAGAGGTAGCTTGTGACTCCTGTTTTCTTGAGTAAATAGAGCAAGGTGTTTAATCAAGCAATGAAGGGCCAGGAGAATGTAGCTACACAAATCTCAAATGTCATGATAGCACAGACATTGCTAATGCATTCCCATCACTTGAGCCTGTCACTTCTCCACAGTACATGGTGTGAAATGCTCACTCTAAATCTCTGTTAGGGAGCCACAGGAAGGCTCAGATACTGCAAAAGCCTCTCTGCCTCATTTACCCCTGTGAATACTTCCAGTAACTTCAGCAAGACTAGCTACAGGGGTCATAATATCCATGATTTTAGAATTGGAGTGTGCATTGAGCATGCATTGCCTTTGTGAGAACCAGTGCAGAATTCAGAGATTTGTGTGTCTGTCATTTAATCTTCCCCAGGCAAGCACAAAGCAATGTTGCCATGGCCCGTTGGATTTTTTGCAGGGAGCACCACACTTTTCACTTCGTTCCTGATACACATGTATGCAGAATGTTTAGAGAAATGAACACACATGACAGGAAATGAAATGAAACAGTGAATAAAAATGAAGTTCTCTGCTGCAAAGGCGTCATAAAGCTGGGGCTGACAAATCTCCATGAAAAAGCTTTCAGTCAGGTCCTCAGTTCTGCTGTTGTTTCTTTAGCTCGGCTCCCAGAAAAATAGCTCACTTAGCATGAAAGAGTGATGCCTTCTGCCCCTCTTCCTCTGGGTGGTTTGGCTGCCTATTTTTCCCAAAGTGAAAGAATGGAGGAGCAGAGCTGTGGATTTTTCTGCAGTGACCTGAGCAAGGCTCTACAGAGAGAGCCCTCGTGCTCCGCGGGGCTGGGACTGAACACAGCAAAGCTGCCACACACCTCGACCTCCATGGCCACCCAGGGACAAACAGGGCCTCCAGAACATCTGGAATTCTACTTCTCACAGCATGACAGAATATTCTGAGTTGGAAGGAACCCACAAGCATCACCTAGCCCAACCCTTCGGTGAACAGCCCTTACAGGGGTTGGATCCCCAGCCTCGGCTTTATCAGCACCCTGCTCTGACCAGTGCAGCCAATCCTGCACTAAATCTTAGGAAAAATGGTTTGCCTGTCCTTTGAAGTTCCTACTGTCCTTCGTGGCAGTTCAAAGTTTCCAGGATGAGGAGAAAAGCTAGAGAAGCTATAGATACATATATAGATACATTCTGTAGGAATAATATGTCCTTCTCCTCAGGTCAGCTCCCACTTCAGCTGCAGCTTCTAATGTTTTGCCCCTACAAGGGCAGTGGAGAGGTCTGAACACAGTCCTTTTGTGGTTATTTAGCAAATAGTATAGCTTTATCTTAATTTTGGCAAGATCTATAATTTAATCTCATGCCTCCTAGCAGTAGTTACGATCCAGCAATTCCTCCCTTCTGTACAGCTGATATTTTGTCCTCTGTTACGGATCCTGGAATTCTGAGAGGTGACATCCTCTAACAAGACTTTGAAGGGGGCCAGACAAATCTTTTGGTGAGAGAAGAGCCTGTGTGTAGTGGCACTTTCTCTCCCACCTGTTTACCTGGGTCACAGGTGTACTAGAGGAGATGAAGTGAGGGCTCTGCCCTGGCACATCCACATGTGTTAGCATGCCAGCTTGTTGGATCTGCTGTGCTGGAGGTTCTTCCCAAACAGCTCTGCTGTCCCTGCCCCAACTCCCAGGATATCCTGCTGTGATTCAGGGCACACTTACAGTGAAGCCCTAAGGAAGCTGGAACAGAAAAAGTCCACTTTGAAATTAAAAGCCCTGCCAAAATAACATGAGGACTGGGTAAACAGCCTGCACAGAGAGGGAACTGTAAAACTCTGAAATACCCTGTTTGGTGGAGAGAAAGATGCCTGATGGCTGTGATATCTAGTGGGGATTAAAGGCTAAAAATGGCTTGAGGCTTTTCACATAAGCACAGTATGTTCAGAGGGAAGAATACTTTCAAGTTTGGCTCCAAATATTGAAAGTTAATTTAAAGAGTAGGATTTTGCAGAAATTTTGATAAATCCATAAGCTATTGAAATGCTTTTTGTGACCTCTGCTAGAAAAAAAAAGACAGAGTAAGCATTCCCAAAACTGTTCAATAATTAAATGCGTGTTTGAAGCGATTTTTTTCCCCTGCCTGGCTAAATGCATGTTTAAATTGAAAGTTATATAACCCTGTAGAAAAAAAGGCTATGGCACAGTCTAATCCTGAATTATGTGCAGAATGGTTACAACCAAGATCCCTTTAATACAGCTATTTTAGTCCCAGCACTGTGCAAATGCTCTTTGCTTGTCTTCAAGAATTGCTGCCTATGAATTGTAAAATACTGGGGCAAGATTTTTTTGGTATTTGCAGCTCCCACTGACAGTTTTGGATGGTATAATTGAAGGACAGGCTTGGCTGACCGGGATCACATTCTGACTTTGGTTTATGTGCAGTCAGTGTTGCTGTGAGCTTTTTCTCTCCCAGAGCATTGCTTGAGAGAGATTTCTGGGGGAAAGAAAGGATTGGCAGAGGAGGGTGAGAAGAAAGGAGAAGGGGGGCATGTGGAACAGGGACACTCAGAGACACTTCCACTTGCAAGGAAGCAGGAATTTAGGATGGTGTCTGACCTTTTTCAGCATGCAGCTAATGTGTGGAGGAAATTATTCTTCATACACCACTGCTGTTCTGGGGCTGTTGTACCAGGGAAATGTGGAGGATACAGGGACCACAGAGAACTCAAGAAGATGCAGCACTGATGGGCAGGGAAAGTATCAGTTTAGAAAGCAGTATTCTCATCTGATAAGGAATTTTGAGTTATTTCCATTTTGAAGCAGAATACCCATCACTTCACTCAAAACAATTTGTTTTCAAAATATATTAAAATGTAGTTGTAGAAGGGCATTCCAAATGAGAAATCAAAGATCTAATTTTGAAATTTCAGTTTTCTCAAAATACTAACTTTGAAATACCTTTTTTTCTATTAGTTTTTTTTTCAACTGGAATGATGCCATTTCTACTACATAGGTTTTGGTTTTATTCTTTTGACTGCTTTAGTTTCCTTTGTTTGCTTGATTTTCTTTATGTAGGGTGTTTTATTTTGTAGAGAAATATCCATCCTGAAAAAACACCCTTGGAAATTCTGATGGCTATGCTCCTGGGCTCTGTAAACTTCACATGGTGTATACACACGGACACAGCTCTCTGAATTATTATTTCCTTAAACTGCTCCCAAACCCCCAGTAAATGGTAGCTGAGGCCTCAGTGATATTACAGGATCCATCCTGTTTCTGGCCATGCCTGTGGAATTACAAGGCTGTTGGGAAATCCCTTGCATGAAACAGTCTTCACTCCTTTTAGAGCCAAGCTTGCAGTGTTGTACCACTGACTTGGGACCAACAGAAAAAAATCCTTATCCAACCACTGCTCTCCAAGGCACTTGGCTTTTTTTCTACTCCTGACCCCTCCCAAGTTTTGCTGTTTATTATTTTCACCATTACCCAGTTGCTCCAGCAGAATTAGGCACGTGCTGCCTTTAACTTTCTGAAAAGCTGTGAATATTTTATCTCCACCCTGTGTGGTTGTACATAACCGTGTCTGTCCTTTGTTCAGCCAGGCTGTATGCTGGCCCCTAATCATTTAAATGCATGGCGTTCCTGACAAATCTTCTACAAAGTAATTATTACAATCATTAAATTTACAAAGAAAAAGCCCCCAAAAGACAAAAGGAAAAGCCCAGTTTTGAAAATTAATGCATATAAATAGTAGTTTAAAATGTATTTAAAAAGAGAAACACTGTCTGCAGCTGTTCTCTACTGTACACTGAGTACTATACCTGTTGTGCTGATCCTGAATCCTAATAAATTTCTATTTCCTCCTTGCTGTGCTGACCCTTAGGAATTGGAAGGATTAAAGATCTATGACTTTCCAGCATCTTTTGGCTATGAAATGATTCATTAAACATGCACTTTCATTTTTTTTTCTGTACAGTTGATTAAGAATAGACAGAAAAAATCATGCAACAAAGGGTGACCTTGTGACTCAGGAGAAGATGAATTTCCACTAATCTGCCTCTCAAAGGCAATTATGCTTTCTGGTTTTGGATTTTTTTTTGAGTACTTCTGGTTTTGATTGTGGTTTTTTGCTTTTGTTTTTATTTTTCTATTTAAAAAAAAATCATTAAACAAGGTGAATCTTTTCCCTTGTGTTTACTGCCTTAAAATAGCCATGAAATAGTTGTTGTTGCTGCTAAAGCTTTTGCCATGTTTTTAAACAGGGAAGATCCATGGGTTTGCAAATCTATCTCTTCTAAAGAGACTAGCATTTACAAATCAATTAAATAGGTACATCTCCACAACTATAACTGGTAGCTTCCCTGATGCCAAAGCCTAAAGAAATAGAACACCAGGTTAATAGAGGATAGGTTTTCTGTATTTAAAAAAAAAAAAAAATCAACTTTTGTTTCTCTTTTACTGACACACAAAAAAAATAGATGTGGCGCTTGACATTGATGGGTTGGACTTGAATTCATAAACAGAGACTTGGTTTGTTTTTGTTCCTCCTCAGATTCAAAAGTTTTGTTAACCACTGTAAATATTTTAAAGGCTTTTCTGAGCTCTTGCTCACTGCCATCACTTCTCCAAACCCTGCAAGTTGCCAGAACAGGGATTTCAGAAACACTAGCTAAAACATCTTGACAAGCTAAACAGTTTTTAGAACTGGAGTAGGTGGACTTAGCTGACTTCCTGCCAGCTCCAGAGTCTGCACACTGTCGAGGGAGATAAGCAGTGCAAGCAGAGTGGATTAAGGCTGGTGCCAGGAATCTGCAGATCCTGGACCTGCTCTCATCTCTGCCATTAGCAGCGCCGTGTCCTGAGCAAGCCCTGTCCTTGTTGGCCAAGCCTCTTCCTCTGTGGGTGAGCTAGGGGCAGGATTTACCCATTTCTTTCAAAGAACGTTTATTTCCCTCGATTTTTGAGGGTTTAAGCCCTGAGCCTTATGACCTGCACCTATTCATGTGCATTTGGCAGATGCTGAACTGCTCACAGCTCTTAGCAGGAATGGACCTGAGCAATGCAGCCTTTGAGGAAGATTTTTTTCAGTTCAGATTTTAGTATTTTATACTTTTATTATGCTTTTCATGAATAACTGATTGAAAATTTTAGCCTCTTTTCATCTCTCTTCCACACATACTGTGGTTGGCATTAACATCTCCAAAACAGGGAACTTGTAACTTCCTTCTGGTGATGTTATGATTCCAGTTGCATCTCAGTTATACAACATAAATGCCTAAAAATACAAATTCTCAAATCTTTCTTGCTTGGGCAAACTCAAGAACAGCAGCAGTGAACAATTAGCATTTTTAGAATGCAGAATTTAAAATACTTATAGGCACCCTAATTTTTAACTCTCTCCTTGCCAAAACACTAACATGCATTTCAACATGCATCTTAAATTAATTTTTGTCTTCCAATATGCTTTTATTTCCTGAATGTGTGCAAAAGGAATCCAGCATTGTCTGATATACTGTTGTACTTTTGACCCAGACCCTAACATAGCTTGAAGATTCTTACAAACAGATGAAATCAATTTCTTGGCTTTGAAATTTCTGGCATATGCCGGTTCTTTCTGGATGTCAAAGTGAACAACTTGATACACAGCTCATGCCTCTTCATAGCTTTGAACTATCCATAACTCTCTTTTGGGTTTTAGTAAACACATTCCTTAAAGTCTGTGGCATGTTACTTCTCAAATTCTATCTGTATTACCCAGGGTCTTGTCTCTGTACTCTTTTCCCTCTTAGATTCAGAAATATTTCCCTGTATTTCTGTTTCTATTTGTACCTTGATCTATTGGGTTTTTTTTAGATGAGAGAAAGCTGCCAATGGGGTGTTAGGAATAGGATTTTTTAAAGTGTATATATGAACTTAAACATTCAGAAAAAAGAGCAGTTTTTGTTCCATGCCTAGATATTAAACATAACTATATTTGACAACTGAAAAAATAGCATCAGTGGCAGAAGCTATTACACTCTAAGACCAAAGCCACAAATTTACCTGCTAAAATGACTTCCTTACTCCAGTTATCCCCCTCATCTAAGTTGAAAACACTCCTCACGGAGGTTCACCTGCTTATCAAGTGCTGAGCACTTTGAGAATCCTAAGACCCAGGAGGAACCAGAGCTGTATTTCCAGCTGGCTCTCTGTCCCCTGCATTGGCTTCTGATGCTTAACAAGCAACTTTTGACACAGGAATTTCCTTTCTAGGGGCACAGCAAGTTATGAAAGAGGACTCTTGGCACATTCTGAAAGAGATGGATTTCCTTTATCTGAAATGGACCATTTGAAACCTCCTTGCTTCATATCTGACACCTTCTTCTTCCATGGTTTTTCATTTTATCTTGTGACAAAGCCATGTGTTTTTGCTTGATTTCACTTGTGTAGGAAGATGGCAACCAAGAAAATATCAACCCCTTGTTTTTTCTCTTCAAACATGCCATCAGTTTGTGAACAAATACAACCAAAAACCCCATCCCAAACCCTGACTATGTTTTAGATACTACTAAACAAAACATGCCAACAAGAGAAACCCAGGCTAAAAATAAAAAGATACTTTTTTTCTTGATAAGCTGGAAACCAGTGGTAGATAATACAAAAAAAAAAAGCTTATCTAGTTCATTTATCATTTTGATATTGGAGATTTGTCTTTGGGACCAGACTGCTTTTAAGCATGTAAAAAATTTTTATGCTGACATGTGTCTGTGTTACAAAATAATTTCAAACACTGGGATGGTAACAGATGCTATAGGCCAAAGAATGAAAACTGCTGGTTTAGGATAAAAAAAAAAAATCTTCCAGTGTTATTAGAAAACAGAAGAAAGCACATGGCATAATAGGTCAGTTTAATGGCATTGTTTGCAGTAAAGCTGACATTTCAGGCATAATCTGCAGTGCTCACTTGAAGTAGGACATTTTGCTGGGCAGAGAAGGATTTGATACATTCTTTTATATTGCTGTGTCAAATTGGATTAGAACACAGTAAAATGGAGAATGTAAAATAAAAGCCTTTGGGCTCGCTGGTTAGGAGTGTAATAAGATGCACAAGGAATTAAAATGAATTGTACTCTTCAGAAGTATGTCAAACCTGTCATGTGCAGTTTGTGTGGAGATTCCCTTTTTCTCATTCATTTCCTTGGAATATCCTTCCTGTGTGCACTTTCTGCTGACCTACATAAAGTGAATTCCCTTCAGTGACTTTGCCCAGCATTTTTCTGTTTTCTTAATTATTATTTGAAACAAGACGACGTTCGAATATGAATTATTGAAAACCTGTTATAGTTGATACAGTTCTGGTTTCCAACCATAAACTTCCCAATGGGGCTCAAAACCTTGCCAAAATTTCTCTCAGAGTTTCACTAAAGCTGCCTGCTGGCCTGGAGAGCAGCCACAGGAGTATTCACTGCAGCAGCCTCACCAAGGAGCCCTGGATCAGGATCCAGCTTCTACTGTCAGGCTGAGAGATATCTCAGCTACACAGACAAGAAAATGGGCTGAAACTTGGTTTCTTAAATGATGTGTGGAGTATTTCTCATAACCTCATGGAATGAATTCTAACCTTTGAAATTTGGGAAATGTTAATTGGTAAGCCGAGTACTCCACACTTTCATTTATCTGCTACTCTTATCTCAGAACTCACATTACCCAAAATTGGATGTGTCTCCTATGTGCCATGAGTCACTTGCTTTGAAAAGGCCTCTGTTAGCTGGAAAGCCAGTGACAAGCCTAGATGGCAGGTCGTGTGTTCTGTTTGGATAAACAGGGTTACACTTCATGGGAGAATTGGTATCAGGAGGAATTAATAAATGACTCATGTTGCAGTCCTGAATTTCATTTCAGATATTACAGAAAATCCAAATATAAATGATATGCTGCATCACTTTTGAAATTTGGAAGAAGTGATTCAAAAGAAAATACCAGAGCCAATCTTCTGCCTAAGTTAAAGCAGGGAAAAATGACCCGTTCACATCAAAGCAGCCCCAGTGTGCGTGCACATTCAGCTTTCAGTTGACTGTGAAAATTGAAGTTGATCTTTGGACACTTAATGCTGTATGAAGGCAGCCTTTCACTTGCAATGACTGTCATCTGCTCTGTCACATCCTTGCTTTTCCCTTGCAGCTGAAAAGCAGGAACTTCTCCTACAAAAGCCAGGTTTATCCTTCCTGACACCAAGTGTCCATGCCCCTGCCCTGCACCCCACCCCAAGCTTGTGCTGCTGCTGCACTTCCATGCTCATGTGGGTCAGGAATTGTGCAGAGAATTCTCCTTAAAGCTAGGAAAATATCCATTTTCATAAAGAACTTTCCAAGAAAAAAAATAATTAATCAATTTGGTCTTTAATATGGGCATGTTACCAGACCACAGAGGTATAAGGTGAGGGTCTGAATTCAGGCAAGTTATTTGTCTCAGAAAATCTTTTACTCTTCTATGACTTCTTATTCTCAGCTAAGCAGATGTTTCAGTGCTTTCCTGAACTGAGGTCTAACAAACTTACCCTTTGATCTTACTGCTTATGATGTCTGGTCTATCTGACTCTAAAATGTGCACTGCACTGGAGTGTGGTTTGACACAGCAAATGAAATGTTTCCTGACACTTGGCACTGGTGCCTTCACCCCTGTGGATTTCTGCAATGTATCATTGCCGCTGAAGGTCTGTCCTCCCGAGGAAGCGTGGGATTCATCTCCAATGGCATTACAAGGAGGTTGGCTCCTGCTCTGAATAGAAAGCTCCTTCTTTTTTGGAAGTAATTTCCATGATTTTATACCTAATCCCTGTTTGGATTCCTGCATAGAACTTGTTAACAGAGATGTTGGAATAACTGAAATACAGACTTCTAAAATACATTCCTCATTTCCCTGGGAATACAGCGATGCCAAACAAAGAGTTAAACCAATTCAGTGTGCTAAACCATTCACTGCTTTCATGGAACAGCATTGCCTGAACTCTGTTTGGCTGGATTGCAGCTCTGGGGTTTTCTGACTTTATGAGAATAAAGTCTTCTGTCTTTTGAAGAACTGATGATAGCTACATAAGAAATGTTGAATCTGCAGTTCTGGCTGATTAGTGCGCTGTAAGTTACATAAAAAATCATGCAAAACAGGAAGACAGGAAAAATAAGAAAAGTAATATTTCCTTAAGTAAATTCCAGATTAAGTAAGATTAAAACATTTCCAGCATTTCTGCCCTATCAGCAGGGCAGTGACTAAACCCACTGTCTCCAACATAAAACATTCTTTAATATATCCAAAGAACAAGAAATGAGGACTGAAAATGTACTGTCAATTTCCCTGGATTAAGATCAAAGCTTGAGAAAGAGAGAGAATAGAGTATTTTCCTTCGCAAATTCAAGAGACAATTTCAGTTTTAATCAGATTAGGGAAATAAAGTCAGAAACAAATAAAATTCAAAAAGAAGAATTATAATACTTACATTGGTGACATATTCAATATCCTTCCAAATATTACATTCCCTGGGAAAATCTGCCAAATCTAAAAAATTATCCACTACCACTTGGCCGATCAAGTCGTGCCTGGAGAATCTGTCAAAGTCATACACAGAGAAATGGAGTTTCCTTGTGTTGAGATCATTGTAGGGGACAGTAAATAAAAAAACTTCATCAAATACTGGATTTAGGGTCTTTCTGTGCACTTTAGTCTGGTGTTTTGTTTTTCTGTCGGGGAGCAGATATATCTTCACGTACGGATCTGAAGTTCCAGAGAAGTCCTTTGCCGGCAGGTTGACGGCCTTGTGAATCTTCACGATCAGCTGCTCCAGATCACAGTCATACTTGAGGATGAAGTTGAGTTTTCCACAGGCCTTGCTGTTACTCCTCCGGCCGTCGTCCGTGTCCAGCGATCTCTGCTTGTACAGCTCTGGCTTGATGCGGCCGATGCCCGTCAGCTGCTCCTGCTTCTGCACCTGCTGGATGTTGAAGTCGGGGTTGGACAGGTTGAGCTGTCTCCGGAGTGAGTTGTGCCTTAAAGCCAAGAAGAAAGAATTGAAACAGGCTGTGCACGCGCGCTGAAGATCGCGCTCACCTTTGGCTTTTCTGTAATATGTGAGGGGGTCGGGTTTTTAACAAAGGGATAAACCCTGAGACCCAGCGTTTGTGAGAGCTGACCTTCAGCACCAGACTGCTAATGCCACATCAGTGTCTGCTCCCATGTCTCAAGCTGGGCTGAAATGGTTTGCTGATCACCCCAGCAATTGTTTTGCTTTTCTCTCACACCTGATGTAATACACTCTGTGGTACTTAGCCTGAAAAGCTCCTTTACTTTCATTAGCTGAGGATAAGAAAGTTGCTTTTAGCTTTAGTAATTCACACTTACTGTGACTGAAATTTCTCCTTCATGGATGGTAACAAAAATCAAATTTGCAATCCCTGTTGAGGTAGGGAGATGTGAAAGTGAAAGTTGAATTAGGTAAAAGCTTAATCTTCTATGAGTTCCATTTTATTGTCCTATTCATATGCAGCAATCACTCAGTATATCTGAGCACCAAGAGCTCAGGTTGAACACAGAAAGAGCATGTGGAAAATGCCAGCACAGGATTAATCCAAAGCTATCTATATTGAATGTAATCAGCAAGAGTTCCTCTGCTATAATTGTTCATTCATTCCTGGTAAATATCTGTTTACCCATGCTTAAAGCAGGAACAGCCTCTTATGAGCTATCCTAATTTTTTTTCCCTTGTTGCATAATAAATACATAATCTTATGGCTCTACATTAGTCATTTCCAGGATAAAATATTATCATGTCACCAAAGGAAAAAAAATTCAACCCTTAAGCTCTTCATGGCAGTGAGAGGCACAGAATATACTGTGGAGGAATAAAAAGAAGAGGCTAGCAAAGAGCCACTGGACTAGTGCTGTACCTTCTCCAACTGAAGTGCATCTGCTTTGACTCCAGTATTTACTGGCTCTTCACATGCTGATCCTTATTCTTTCTGTATGAAACATAATCCTTTTTTCACCTGTCCCTGCACACACTCTCAGCCTCCCCCTTTCCTCTTCCCTCATGTACTGGCTTTCCAGTTCCCCTGGAGACTTCACTGGCTTGTGTTCAGTCACTCTTCCCCCCAAAGTCATGATTGTGGCTAAAATCTATGAGCTTTTTAATCCTATTTCTAACTCTTGCAAGAGTGTCATTAGCTTGCCCTACTTTTCTTTGGAAAAATCTTTGAGGAGATATAACTGAATGTTCAGCACCAGTGCTAAGTGCAAATGAATATGCTTTACAAGCTAAATCTAGGCTGTACTGGTGCTTTTAAAGGATGCAGGGCTCTGTGTTATCCAGCTCCTGAGGGAAAAGTGCCAATGAGACAGTAGTTGTGATGTCTTAGGGTTTTAGCTTTTATATTGTTCATATATTTGTAATCCTGCAATTCTTTAGTGTGTAACTCTAAACTCCATATAGAGTGTTAGCTGCTGTTCTCCCAGTTTGGTCAGGCAGAACAATTCCTCTCCAGGCCTGGGAATCAAGGACACCTCACTGTCTCAGGCCCCAAGAGATGTAAACAGAAGTGAGCTGGGGGCGGCAAACTGGGGGTAAATGGCTTTATTACCTGAAGCTGTAATTGGAAGCTGTAATTAACCCCCAATATGCAAATGGACGAAACTTATAAAAGTATGAAAACCTGCAACCTGTCATCCATTTTGGGTGTAGTCCCTGGGGTGGCTTTGTCTGCCCAAACTGTACCTGAAGGCCTTTCAATAAATACAACTGCATTTTATTCCCTTAATTTTGTCTGGCCTCTGTTTTTAGGTAGTTCCAAAAAGGCATCAGTTGTGAGAAGAGTGGAATAGGATTGTGATCCTGTCGCTTCGGCCTGCGAGGTTTGTGCACCTCAGTGAGCAACTTCTGTATATATATATATATTTTTATATATATATTAAAAAAAAATATATATATTTTTAAAGGAATGTGGCAAGAAAATTAAACCCCTTTTTTAGATCAGCGTGTGCCGTGCTTTTTGGGCTGTATTCACGAATAACAGAGGCAAATGGATTTACTGACCGGTCAGACGAGGTGGGCTCGGTGGTCTGGCGCTGCATCCGCACATTGGGCACGCAGTTCTCCTTGGCTCCCGCCTGGGTGTCCAGCGGCAGGTCCGGGGAGGTGTGGCTGATCTTCATGGAGGCCTCGGGGTAGGCAGCGGGCTGCCCCAGGTACTCCTCGCTGTAGTCGCGCTCATTGGCGTCCGCGTCCGCGTAGTGCAGCGGCTCCTGCTTGCTGTCCTTGTTCCCGAAGGGCAAACCCCGCTCCCGCCACGGGATCCAGCACAGCTTCCAGGACACGAACAGGGACACGCCAAACAGAGCCAGGCCACAGGCTGTGACAACCAGGGACAGCAGGCTTATGGAGATATCTGCAAACGAGAGAAGAGCATCCCTGTCACGCCTCAGCACCCTGCGTCGCTAGAGCGCCCAACACCTCTGGACTGCAAATTAAATTCTCTTCCCTGCAACAGTCATAAAGTTATTAAAAGTTCTAATTTCTTTTCCCCCAGGGAGAAAAAAAAAAAAGCTTGGAATTCAGTATAAGACTGTCACTATAGGACACGAAATAACATGATGTGGCCATGCAGCTTTCTCAAGGTAAAAAGAGAATTTTTAATTTCTGACTCCAACATTTACAGGTTTCTAAAAAAGGCAGTGGATCGGAGGGGTTTCCTTTCCACCTTTTCAATGACACTGGGCAAACCAACATTCTATCAAATTCTTCCATAAAAGAATGCAAAACAATAAGTTATTTACATAAAGTGTGTGAGAAAGTTCATTAGAAGAATGTAAACATCAGAAGGCTTAGAAAAACTTCAAAAATCAGGGCATAAGACTTGAACCTAGCTTAAAATTACCCTCCAAAAGCTAGGCGGGATGAAAGGTCATTCTAAATCTGAAAAGCGTTGTTAGCTTGCTCACTCAACTTCCTGTTGATGAAAAAGCTGTGCCTGCAGTACATTTTATCTTTTTGGGATTTTTTTTCTTTTCATGTAGCGCAGTTTCCTCCACCTGTTTTACCAGTTCCTACTGGCTTTTCTTCCAGAACCCGTATTAGGCTTAAGCACCATGAAAATATGCACACAAGTGCATGACATGAATTTTATAAGTATTTCACTGCTGTATCTTGGTTTATTATTTTAATTCCATTCCATATAATTTTAGACTCATTCCTATATTTGCAAATTATTTTTGACTATCAATGCATGGTTTGCTCTTCGCAATTTAATTAGGATACCAATATCTCTTCAAAACTGAGGTTTTACTGGTTTTTTAAACTCCAAAGGCTCTTTCTTTTCTTTTTCCAAACTTCTGCTATAAAGAGGAACGTGCAGATGAGTTTTCTGTTGTTTTCCCCCACATTTCCAGCATTATCCTACTTTATCAACAGAACTAAGTTACTGGGAGTGGGTTTTGCTATGTTTTGCTTTAAGTTGCAGGTTGGGAAAATGACTCAGTGGAACAGCTGTTTTTGTGGTTACAATGTTTTTGAAATGAATTTCTCTGTGGATTACACAATACATCATGCCTTGAACACAATTAGTGAGGATTCTATTTTTCTGCCTTAAATTATAAACACAAGCTGATCAAAGCAATTTTTCACACTGTGTGTAGGTTCAGAGTGTCAGGCTGCATCTCTCTAAGCAAACAGCTAGCCTGAATTCTCAGAGGATGGCAGAAGGTTGAAGCGTACTTCTTCTACTAAGACAATTATTTAAAAATGACAATTCAGATGAAACAGCCCCAGTCCATCCCAAAATAAAAATAACACTTTTTAAAAAAAGTGGAAAAGTCAATACCTTCTGCCCCTGCTGCGAGTCTCATTCTCACCAGCCAGACAGATTAAATTTCCACAGTGGGGGGAGTGACACTGCAATCCATTTCACACAGAAGCTGTCCAGTTTATTTTGCATGCTGCAAACCAATTTCAAACAATTTTAGCCAGCATGGCCCTTTCTGTCCTTCTCCCAGTCATATCAAGACAAAGCTCATTAAGAGTGGGGACAGCACAGCAGCTGCTTGGAATTACAGCAAAGTGTTTTTCTGAGCTAAAATTAATTAAAGAAATTCCTCCCATGCATAAAAGGGAATTTGGGAGAGAGTGGAATGGTAGCTCTTGATAATTTTTGAATATTTACTGGTAAACTAATCTGGCAGTGGAGGCAGAGCACAACCTCTTTTTGATTAAAAAGCTGAGGATCAAGGATGAAGAAGTGAAAGAAGGCCTTTAGAATAAAGTAATTTGTCTTGGATTCCCTGGAGAAGAAGCAAGAAATACATGAGAGGTCTGCAAAAAGGCCATTTATTTCAGAGAACTGATTCAAGTAAATGACCCAGCATTAAAAGAAATGAGACATTTGGAGTTATCAGAAGCAGCCAGAAGATTACAAGGTGAGAACAGAAGGCTGCCCAATGATAAGGGTGTGTGAATATGAAGGTGAGGAACAATTTGAAAAGTAGACCAGCAGTCCCCTTCCCTACCTTGAAGATGACTTTAGCAGAGGAAGTTTTCTAGAGAACAGACACTGAGAGAAGAAACACATGAGGGCAATATGAACTGTTTTTCATTTGGAGAGTCTGGGGGGCTTTAAAAACATCTATAACACCACCACCTCATAGCTTGCTTGCAGAGAAGCTGGGCAGTAAACAGTGCAGGTCACAGCAGGAGAAGGGAGTGTTTATCCATCATCTTAGTTTCACTTCTTCCTGACTCCTTTGTGTAAGGAAGAAGTTTTTGTATGAAATTTTTGCTTCTGTGGGTGGAAAAGAGACCATCACGTATCCGTCTTGCTTCTCTGGAAGACAGTAGACTAAAGGGTAATGCTCTAAGCTTCTCCCTTTCATCAGACAGTAATTTTCACATCCTGTGTGCCTGGCAGGCAATTTTCAACAACAGTGCAGATCCATGGTGAACATCTGAGGTAAGCACAGTCCCACGTGAAGAGATTTTTGGCTGCATCCTTGAGCTGCTTTTCTACTAGCCACTTGTACTGTTCCATACTGTATTTTCTGTGTAATTTTTACTCCATCTCTCCAGATGTCTCAGTTTTTCTAAGCTTGTTTATCTGTATTCTCCTGTGGTAGCAGTACTCATCTGATGCCAGTGATTTCCTCTGCTTTGTAATGAGAGCAGGGTAAGTCTTTACTACTTTGTCCTCACAGAAAGGAGATCTGCAGCACAGAAAGTGTTCCTCAGAAATCCAGCTGCTTCTTAATTCCCTCTGTGAATGCCATGATGCCAGCCAAACATCTTGATATGAATCCAAGTGAAAATTTCGTATTTCTACCTTTGTCATCATGGCTGCACTAAGAGCTGAGCTCCCAAATTCCAGCATGTCAGAATACTTGGATTACAGCATATTGATTATGGCATGTTGCTGCTGGACAATGTGTCCCTCTAGCAAAGGAGGCCTTTGAATAGACAGAAAACAAGGGGACACACCTTTAGGATGGCCCCAGATGAAACATTCTTGAGATTTGGTAGCTGTCTGTAATTCTTTGTCTATTGAGACTGTGACTTCATTGTTAGAGGTCAGGAGGCACTGCCACTATTTCCATGCAGCTCCTACCACCAGGAATTCAGCTATGGTTTCCAGGAAGGACAGAGGCTCTCTAAATATCTTATTCATGGCGTTGTCTTACAGATATTCTGACACAATAATCAATTTTTGACCAGGCTTCCATGTTTTAATCCCTTTTATTCTACTGACTTCCACCTCATTTATCTACTATGCTTATCAGCATCATTTTTTCTGTTGTTTTTTTTGTTTGTTTGTTTTTTGTTGTTGTTGTTGAGTTTTGGTTTGTTTTTGTTTTTTTTTTTGGTAGAAATTACAAGGTTAAAAATGATGTGGAAATAGTAAGTATAGAAATGGAGTTTTCTACCTATGGATCACACCATCAGTTGTTACCAGAGATTGGAGAGATGAACGTGGCCTTTCTGTCTGCGACAGATTTTATTACAGTCAGTGGGATATAAAAATCCTCAGCCCTTTTATCAAAAAGACTCAGTTTGGTCCTTGCTGAATGCTGAGTCTTTTTACATTTTTTTACTTACATTTTAACGTAGATCTGTTACACAGAAAAGAAAAATCCCACTTTTTACGTCAAGGAATGTATGATAGGAATATAAATTGTCTTGTCTTCAGATTCTCCTATTAAAGAGAATCACAGAACCTTTGGGGAAGGGACCCTGCAGATCATTTAGTTCAACTCTGTCCAAGCAAGGTCACCTCACACAGAATATGCCCAGATGAAATTTCTCCAAAGATGGAGACCTCTCCAGCCACTGTGGGCAGCCTATTCCAATGTCTGAGAGCCACCAAATAGATTCATAGCATACTCTCACTTTGGCAGGGATGAAATACTAAATGGGTAACATTTTTTAGATCACAATAACCAAAATTTCAGTAATGTTGTAAGACATAGCTGCACTTTGCAGATTATCTAGTAAAAAAGGAAATTAAATTATGCTTCTATTTATATTGCAAAGGTTTTTAGTGTAGATCCACTAAACATAAACTTTTATAATGACTTTGAATAAAATCATAGATTGTTCTAGAAGAATTTGAATTGCCTTGAACTTCTACATACATGATGCATGAGTGTGGTTCAGTATGGGAGGCTGTAAGACCAAAGATAAATGTGTAATGATTCCATTCAAATACTGACAGTACCACATTGCAAGCCTGTGACTTGTTTTTTTTTTTTCTGGAATAAATGGTTGTGTTTTACCCTCTAAAACTCTGATGCTGAAAAATCTCACCAAAAAATCAGACATGTAAAACACACAGAAATGTGTTTGTCTTTTCATATGTGAAACAAGGATTTAAGTATTTTTTTTTCCTTCTTGTATTTATTAAGTTACCATTTGGATTGCTAAATTTTATACAAAATAAAATATCTAAATTAGCCAACAATGGGAAAGGTCAATAGCTAATGCAGATCAATTTATGTGTCTAGACATGCAATTGGAGTTGTGGAGTCAAAAAGCACAAATTATGCTGTTTGGATTTGTCTGACTCCAAAAGATTCAAATAAGAGCCAATATATGATAAATAAAAAACAACTGAGCAGGCAATTTCTCATCATCCAGGCACAGAGATGACATTTAATCAAAGGAACTGCTGATCAATAATGTAATTATTTAGACAATCAAGTTGTAGGTTGCCTAGATGTGACTGGTGTTCTACCAAATTAACTCCTTTCCCAACAACCTGGCTATAATTTGGTTTAACTTGAGGCTGAATGAGTTTTACTAGAAATCCTAACTGGGAGAGTTCTTTACACATTCTTATCAAAGTACAACAGGCTTTCTTTTCTCTGCTGATTCACTCTCCTGTTTTTATTAAAATGACTATTCCAATATTTCAGAAGTATTGTAATATACAGTTGATGTGTTGGGTGAAGTTTGGCTAGCAAGTGGTGAAGCAAACCTTAGCAATTCAAAATCTTGCAATACAGATATTTTTAGTCTAAAAGAAGCAATCTTTCCCTATATATACCCAACAAATTGCAAAAGGCATTCAAAGAAAATAATGAAGTTAATTTTTTTTCTGAATATTCATATTACTAGAATATAGGATATATTGGGACAGATCAATCTTTGCAAATATAATTCTGTCCAAATTCATAGGAAATTTCAAGCTGTCATTTCCTGAGGGAAAAAAAAATTACACTTTTCATTACTTTTTGGTTGTTTGGGGGGAGGTTTTAAGGAATATGTTTAGGTGTCTGGTTTCTTGAAAAACAATGAAAACATCAGTGCCTATTTCTGAAATCCTAGCTGTGCTTTTGACAATCTAAATTGTTTTTCTTTTGTGCAAATACATCCATGGAGGGCTAGTAGCCATCATTCAGCTCAGTAGTTGTACTGCAGGAGCAACTGGAGGGTTTTTATAAACCTAAAACCCTAAAACCCTAAGTTTTTAAACTTAAAACCCTAAGTCTTCCAGAGGAGAAGTATCAAGGATCAAGTACCTGAAGCAGTTTTAGCCTGGCATTGCACTGTAGTTTCCTCTGTGCTTCACAAGTTTTCCTTAATTAACATAACTGGCACTTGTTTAGGATGGAAGGTGTCCCCTGGCAAAGACTCCTGGGACAAAGGAATAATTCTCAGCTAATGTATTCTTCTCTGAAATGCTGTTAATTATCCTTAATACCGTGTTTAGAAACTTTCAGTGCAATTCTTTAAAGGAAAGCAGCTGAAAACCAAGGGACTGAATCTCAGATTAAATTCATTTTACAACACGTACATGCTCCGCCATGTGTCTGGTCCTGACATTTATGAGTGTGGACCAACAAACCAGGCCTAAATGAGATCAATTTCAGGGTTTCACATGGTAGTAACATTCTCCATGCTCTGAAAATGTATTTGTAGCAGGGTCTCACTGGTATTTGAGGCTGTTATTAGCTTTTAGTGATTTTGGTTTTTTTATTCCCTGGTTGTGTGTTCTACATCTTCTAGGTAGGCTTTAGGGTATGTAAAGCTCTTGTGTTGGTTAAGACACTGTTCTAATCCTCTGAGTGGCTTGCATGTCTTTTTATTCCTGAAAAGTGTTACAAATTCCAGTTTATCAGTGCGTGCTTTCTCTTCATCTGCTTTGCTACTGTTGCTAATGTTTTTTCCAGGTACTGTTTAACTAAGCCTCATAAATATAATCCTAGGACTTCACCAAGTTACTTGTTGATTAGTTTAAATCTACATAAATTTCACAGCACAATTTCAATATGAAATCAGAATTACTAAATGGCCATTCAAAATATTCACAATAACAAGGGCAATAACAGTAAGAGATTTGTTTATGCAGAGTATTTTTCTAGCAGGAATCGCTGTGATACAACTCAAAACTGACATAAGATTGACATAATTGTTTATTGATAAGGTCCTAAGACTAAAGCTTTAAGCAAAGAAAACCCCAAAACAACCAAAACCAAAACAAACAAACCAACAAAACCTAAAGCAAATTGTTCATGGACATTAAATAACAAGAAAAAAGTACTCAAAGCACAGTAAATTACACCTTTTTTTTTGTTTTGCAAAAAGAAAGTTTTGCTTATTAAGACAAAAAATTATGTAAGCAGAATGTCTTGTTTGTAATTCAGGTAAGGTCATTTCATACTTAGATAGTTGATTAATTACAATTGAAATTGTATGTGAACTTGTTCTAAGAAGAATTTATTACTGTTTGCACAGTGGATCTCTAATATATTTAGTCTGCATTAATGTGAATATCTTTGACAACTTAGCTGACACATAATACTGTGCTACAGTTTGTAAGTGACAAAAAAGCCTTCACTAATCAGACAGCTGGCTGTATGAGTAGTGAATTTTAAAGACAGAGTTGAGAGGAGTTGTATGTCCAAGGGCTTGCATTCTTCCCTGCCATCCTGCAGCAGTATCTACTGACAAGGAATGATGCTGTTCCTCTGGTGGAAATGAAATCTTCTGCTCCACAAGTGACATGGTCACAAAGGACAGTAGAAAGAAGAATTTTTCATGTCTGCATATACACGGCTGCAGTAAGATTTTCCCAGGTTCCCATGCCTCATTCTTGCTTCTTTTTGCTTATTATTGATTTTGCTTTCAATACACACTTCACACAACTGATAAAATGTGCAAAATTACTGTATACCTCTGGTTTTCTAATGCCGAGTGTAAAAAATGATAAACTGGGGAAAAAATCCATAAATTAAAATAAAACAGGAGAGAGGACAGCAGAACTAAAGACACCATGTCAGATTTTCAAGTCCTCTGTGTATGGAGATGGCTTTAATGGCTCTATTTTACCCTGCTAGGAAGAATCATGGGGAGTGATACATCTGCAGGACAGGAAAAGTAGCTGAAGCAAAGGAACACAAAATCTTCTAAAAGCCATTTGGCATTTGAGGCATGCTTGTGTCTTAGCTAAAAGGGAGAGCTGGTGATATTACTAGTGGAAAAGAAATTTTGGGGGTAGACACTCACACTGCAAATTCCTGTGACCATCAGTCCTGTGAGGTCCTTCACAGTGAGCAGTTGTTTATAGGACAAAAGATTCCATGACTTTTTCTGCTTCTTCTTTGCATACGTTAAATCACAGAATCAGATTATTTACTCCAAGAAAACAATTAATGTGATACACTTTGACTTTTCTTTTTCTTGCAGGACCCTTCACAAAGTGAGCAGAGCTGTTAATTATTGTTTTGCAAGTGTTTATCCTGGCTTTTTTTTACGGTATGCAAAGTAGAAGTTCATGCAGTAATTGAAGAATTTAACTTATCATCTAGTCGAACAAAATGACTAGTCATTTTTGGCAAATACTGTCTTTGCTCCCTCAT
The DNA here is from genome assembly GCF_963513975.1 of Fringilla coelebs. Lineage (NCBI taxonomy): Eukaryota > Metazoa > Chordata > Aves > Passeriformes > Fringillidae > Fringilla > Fringilla coelebs. Next base: position 59,536,029 of record NC_140034.1, on the reverse strand, counting down.
TAGCAGAATGAAAGGTTTTAATAGCAAAATGAATGATGGAGAATGAATAAAGAATAACCTAAGAGAAATTTTCCAGTAGAAATTTTTTTGGACAAATTGCGCATGTTAAATATTATGAAACCGTCAAGATTTGTGAATATTTTAATGACTAAGCCATCCGAGCACACATTAATCTCGAATATTATGACCCTATGAATAATAATGAAGAGAAATTGCCATTTATTTCTGCAGTATATAGCCAGCAGCAGGAAGCCCCCAGGTTATGGAAGAGCAAACAGCTCATTTGAACCATGCCAAAAAGCTCCAAGTTCCATTATAGTCCTTGAAAGCCCAGTAAGCTGCAATAATAGTAAAGTGTTTTAGAGTACTAGAGGAAATGACAGAGCAGCATTTCATTTCCCATTTGTGTGAAACTGTACAGTAATATTCTCCCAAAGTGCTCAAAACAACAGCTAGAGAGATCATAAAATCATTGGATGGTTTGGTTGGGAAGGACCTTAAAGATCATCCCATTCCAACCCCTCTGCCATGGGCAGGGCCACCTTCCAAAATTTGTGAAATTAAACTAATTCAAAGGACTGGGAGATGTGGACAGAGCAGTAAAGAGTATGAAGGGCTGTTTGAGCTTCAATAACATTTAAGTTTCACATTAATACCTAAAGACTAAATATATACACACAAATCTATAACCTGATGAATATGATTAACAGATACTTTCACAGAGACAGACAAGTGGTTAATAGGAGCTGTGTTGCTTATATAGTTCTAGTCAAAATCTGTATTTTTCTTTCAAACTTCCAATCTTTTTCCTACTAGAAACACTGAATTTAACATACCAGTGGTCTCTCCTTCTCTATAATCTTGTTAAGTCTAGTGGAAACCCTTAGCTTTTCTGATTTTGAATAACCTAAAAAAATATATCTATTTTTGAACCTTTCTTAATTTTTAGGTGTATTTTGGTTTTGGTTTTTTACAAATAAATATGTAAGAAATAAGATGGTATTACTTTTCTGGACAATTTACATAGAGTAGAAGTACAAGCTTCTCTTTAAAGTCAGATTGCTTGCAATGGAAACAAGGTCAATTATTTCATTAGCTTCCTTTTCAGAATCAATGACTCTAAGCCTACATTATGGGAGTCTGGCACTTCACAGTGCTTCAATATTTACAGTACTTACTTTACATTTAAGGAAGAGACAAAATTCTTTGCTTTCTCTATACTGGCAGATCATGAAAAGGTTGTCACAAGTGTTGAAACCTCTCAAGGTTGTTGCCTGCATAGATTGAGATGGATAAGGAGGAACTTAATTGCTCGTTGCCATCACAAATCACTATCATCTTAAGCTGATTAAATAGCTGGATTTTTCTTTTAAGAGGGGGTTGCTGACACAAAGGGAAATAAAGGCAGCCTTGAAAGCATTTATCTTTCTCAGATGAGGAGCCAGATGCACTGCAACACTCACATTGACTTCTGTTAAAAATATTTCTGTCACGGCTAATGTATTCTGGGTCTGTTGTTCTTTGTGAACTTAAGGTTCCCACTTTATAAAAGGAAGATTTTTGGGCTGATCCATTAGTATTAGGGTGTGATGAAAGCCTTACTGGCAGGGATATTTACTACTAGAAAAGATAATGAATTAATAATTTACCATCAAATCATGTCTACTATGAATTCACTGTTGAAAAAAAAAAAGGAATATTTTTTTTTTTCAATTCATACTCCACTGATAGAGAGAAAAAGAAATAGCTTAGGACTTTCAGAATTATGAGTGGGTAATTCTGGAAGTCATAAAATCATAGAATCATTTGGCTTGAAAAAGATCCTTAAGATCAAGTCCAAATGTCTTGTCTGTCAACAGCACTGTCTAAGAGAAAACTGCAGAACAGAAATGAAAACAGAAAAAATCAAGAGAAATCTGAAATGAAACATCTTAGGAATGCAGCAGCTAAAGAACAGAACTGAGAAACGGATTTGATAATATTATCATTCAGACTGCTCTTCTTCTTTTTCATTCCTAGACATGGATTATTTTAAAGCTGAGATGCTCTTGGAAGCCTTCCTAATTTTGGCAAATCTGAATAAAGAAAAGAACTTCAACTTGCTTATTTTTGCAAAGCATATACTAAAGAATGTATGCTTTGAGCAAGATTTGAATATATCTGGATTGCTGTTTTCTTGGGTTTAATTGTACAGCCATGCAAGACATTTTATTTAAAAGCAATCTGTAGAAAGAACAAGTTGCAACAACTCTTGTAAACAGAACAATTTCTTATGAACTGAATCATTTCATGTTGTATTTAGTCGTGAATATAAAGTTGAAACTGGAAAGCTTGAGGGGTTTTTCGTCTTGTATTTCTCACTCCACAGTGGGCAGGAGGCATCCAATTCTGCAGTTTTCTCAGGCAACAGCAAACTGAAGGTACTGTAGGTGACTGAGGGATGAATTCAGGGCTTTACTCTCTACAGCTGCTGATTTAAGCACTTTGATTGAGCTGTGATAGATTAAAAAGAGGAAAAAAAATCAAGATGATAATAAATCTGAGCCATGCACTTCAGCATCAGTGAAGCAGCCATGGGATTGCTGCTTTCCAACATAAATGTCAGAGTTCACAGATAGGATGCAAAACTTCTGTCAGTGACTCAGGAAGATTAGTGTATTAGTATGCCCTTGAATTTCCTGAGTCAAACTGGGCACCTCTACCTGGAAAAACATGGCCCTGCCACACAGCCAAAAGGGCACACTCAACAAATCACTTACTGGGAAAAGGTCAGGAGCTGCTGAGAACCTGCTGGATTCATAAGGAAAACAAATCTTTAGAAGGAGACAGGTGAGGGACAAGGGACAGAGATGAGACTTGGTATAACCATACATGCTGTCAACCCTGATCCCTCTGGTACATTCCTTAACAACACCCATAGCTTTGTACCCACAGAATAATAAACCAGAAATGCCACAGAACAGTATCAATAACTAATTCTTTAAGGCTAGAAATTCTGGGAACCATCAAGATGAAGATATTTCAGCATTGATGAAAAACAGCCTATTTTTGCCCGGCTGCCTCTATGTAAAACCAGACATTTTCCAACAAATGCAGTCCTGCAGAAGGGCCTTCTGTCCTAGAAGTTAATTTATTTTTCATTCATCTTGACATAAAGGTCAAGATAGTAATGCTTCAGCATTTCAGGGTTTTAAGGCTGATAGTAATTTCACCAAACACATTAGCCTTGCATCCGTCTGGGGGTTTCAAAAGCTGCAAGGGGCCTTGTGGTAGATTTTGCACCTAAGAAAAGCAGGAGGTGTTTTTATTTTAGATATTTAAAATCACTGTGAGCCACAACTCAAGAAACCTCAGAACACCAGAGACTAAGGCCACAGAAAAGATCAGAACCTCTTATGCTCATACAAAAAGTCATTTATAGCAATGGCTGCATGTTGAACCCTATTTAAGAGTATCAATCACTTTAAAGAAGTGTGGTAATGTGATGCATGTAAAAATATCCAGCAATGAAAATATGAATGGTTACTATCTTAAAACTGTCCTGAAGATTTTAATCTATTTTTCTCTATGACAATGAACAGGCACACTTCATACACTCCATTTTGCCAACACTGCAGATGGATCCACACTCATTTACTTTGGTTTGTGTGTTCAGAGGTTTCTCTTTCTGTTCTTCTCCCTCTCTCCATCCCTCCCCTCGGCCATACACTCTCACACAAGACCATCCAAAGTCTAAGATACATCAGTATGGGTGGAAAGATAAGAGTCTGAAGTATGTATGAAATACATATAAAATGAGCACTGACAGAAGCTTAATAAATGATAGTTAAAAATATAAGCCTGTAGGGCTAAGGTGGTCTAAAAAATTACTAATGCATAGTAGGATAGATGTGTATGGCTGGAGCCACAGGTCCTTGCTCTGTTTTGATGGAGCTGTAAGGAGCTGAGAGAGAAAGCCAAATGCAAGCTTCCCTCCTTGACCTTACAGGGGCAGTCTCCCTCTCTGGAAGTGTTTAAAAGGTGTCCAGACACGGCACCTTGGCACTCAGGGCCTGGTTTCTGTGGAATTCCCAGTGCTGGCTTAAGAGCGGGACTCAATGATCCTTAAGGGGCTTTTCCACCCTTAAAAATTCTCTGCTGTGATTCAATGAAGATGTCATCAATCATCAGTGAGCTCAGAATTACAAAGCTAAACCATGAGAATCTATGAGACTCCAATTTAAGGACTCGTTTAATTACTCTTCAGGAGTGATTAGAGGAATTGGCACTTTCTTGTCCAAATCTCCAGACCACCTCTCTGATGCACAGTTACTTCTTTAATGTCCATCAATTTACAATATTTACCCCCTGTATTAGGACATGAAGGTCCATTAAAAATATTTTTCTCTGGTGCTTTCAAATATCATACTATTAGGAAAAGACATGAAAATTTAGATTTTTAATTGGAAAGATGTAATTTATAATGTTCTAAAGAGCAATTTGCAAGCTATTTTTTCAGTCTTTATTTAAGTTTAGTAACCTCTGCTATATATCTGAGACATAAGTGACAGCCTTCTGTCCTTATTTAAATAGTCAATGAATGTGCCATTGTTATTAGGGTGAGTAATTTTATTTTTTTTTTTTTAATCAGGATTTACTCATGAAAGCTGTGAGAAAGCATAAAAATGTGTCTGGACAGACACAGTTAAAACCACTGTGAGTAAATCTGTGTCAGCAGAATGTTAATGGAATGCAAACAGCACAGAAATGTGTTCAGAAACACTAGTGGATATTTGAAGAATTGTTTGTTTTTCTACTCACAATACCAAGCAGACCATAGAACAAATCTGTTAAATTATCTCAGTGATTAAACTGTTAATCGCTAAGTAGCTTTTCCATTTATAATTGTCGAAGTTACTTAAATGTCTTTTTACAAACAGGCAAACCAAGACGCAGAATGGAAACCCAAGACGCAGCACAGCTCTCAAGATGAGCCTTTGGAAAACAGTTTGCAAAGTTAAAAATGGAACCTGGATCTTCTCACTCCTCAGTGTGAGTCTAGCAGCTTCCCAATGTCTTCTAGAGAAGCGTGATGCAACTGAAGAGAAGGGAAGCTGGGAGTTTGACAAGCATTGCTCAGCCCACAAGCAAGGTACTGACCACCAGACAGCTGGGATAGCTTTTTCAAACAATCCAGTTAAAAATGAGTTAATTAAATAGCTGAGTCCTGAGAAAGCTGTCATTTCTCCAAATGCACCTGCTTTCAGCAGGCACACGGCCAACACGTGAAGGACTGAGAGGATGAACAGATTTTGGAGAAGGAAGGTGATACAGGCAGCTGAAAAGCCACGTCACCAACCCTGCAGAGTAAAAAAACTCATGCTGAGAATCAGTTCTTGGGTTGTAAAGCAGAAGGATTTCTTTTTTTTTCCAGACTAGATTCTAGGAAGACTGAAATACCATGAATCACTGATATCACTGAATCATGAAGACTGAAATATCATGAATAGAATGGTTTGGGTTGGAAGGGACCTTAAAAATCATCTACTTCCAAACCATCTGCCAAGGGCAGGGACACTTTCCAAAAGACCAGGTTGCTCAGAGCTCCATCCAACCTGGCCTGGGACAATTCCAGGGATGAGTCACCGACAACTTCTCTGGGCCTCAGCACCCTCACAGCAAAGAAATTTTTCCTAGTATCTAATCTAAACCCACAATCATTCAGTGTGGAGGCATTTCCCTTTGTCCTGTCACCACAGGCCCTTGTAAAAAGTCCCTCTCCCTCCTTCTTGTGGGCTCCCTTCAGGTACTGAAATGCCACATTTAGGCCACCTTCTCTTTTCTGGGCTGAACAAACCCAATTTTCTCAGCTTTTCCTTGTAGGAAAGATGCTCCATCTCTCTAATCATCTTGTTGGCCTTTCTCTGGTTCATGTCCTTCCTGTGCAACTACAAAGCTCCAAATCAGTTATAATCAACATCTGTAATAAAAAATATGAAAGAGAGGTTTTGATAAATGTAGCAATTCTGGAAGATCTAAGCAGAAAATCCAAGGAAAGGTATTTATGTAAATCTTTAATGATTCCTACAATAAAGATTTGTAGTTGTCTTCCATGCCCCAAGTGAGGCACCCCATTTTCTTGTGGAATATGCAACTGTAATGGTACATGCAATTGCTATCAAAGTTAATAGCCTCTTTCAAGTTGGAATTCTGCAGATTTCAATCTTGCTGCGCTTTCTTCTGAAGCTAACTCTGCAGCACTTCTTTTATAATCTTTTATTATCAAAAGACCATTTTACATATTACATAAGAACCTTAATCTGATAATTAATTGAATGGAGAATAGCAAAATAATTAACAAGATGAAAAGTAAGATCTAAATTAGTTTGAATATCCTGGAAATCAGTTCATGGTATTTAGGCTTGTTTTTTTCAATTTGCAAGAGTTGAAAAAAAAATTCCTTTTTTCATCCAGCATTCTGATAAAAGATATTTTTAATGTTTTAGATGTACAATTATTGCCACTATTTGTCAATCCAGACTACTGGAGATATTTTGTGCTTGCAGCAAGCAGAATCTACACTCCCTACTAGAAAATGTATTGGACTGGATTTACATTTTCTTTAATTAAGTTAATTTAGCTGGATCTGTATCTTACCTCCTGAAATTATTTTCTCCAGAAAAAATTAGAACAGCTAGTATCTTAACACGAAGAACTGAAGAGTATCCTCTGCTTTAGCAAGGAGAGGAATGAAATTTCTGATTAGGTCTTCCTTGACCAATCCACTACCACATGAAAAGAGCAGGTGCCCTCATCCTAAACCTGAGAACCAGACCTGTCCTCCAGCATCCAGCCCCTGGATGACAGCAGCAGACAATTCAGCTCTTTATTCCTGGGAAGGAAAATTTTGCAGATTCCTGCTGTTGATCTGTGAGAAGGGCTTCACTCTTTTTTTTTTTTTTTTTTTTTTTTTTTGCTGTCCTAGACTGTTTCTTGGCAAAGCTCTTCATTTTATTGAGGTTTCTAGACAGTCCATGCTAATTCTGGAACCTTGGCTGTTTAAATAGAAAATATTGCCAGGATAAACTGGCAGAGAAATTCATGTGAACCATTCAGTGCTGCTTTTACCTTGTGACCTAGAGGATGTGGAGCAAATACATTGCTTTAAAGAACTCCTGTCCAGTTCCACATGGAGAAGGAACTGCTCTGTCTTACAGACAGCACAAGAACTTGTTAACTTTGGTCCTGGTGAGCAGAGAATTCAGCTCCTCTTGCTGTGTCCCACAGTTTGGTAATGGAGATGGACTTGTCATGCCTTTATGCATAAGTTCATGTCCCTGAAGCCAGGGAGATTTCAAGTACAGGAGGGCCATGAGTTTGGAACATGGATGATATTAAAGTCTCCGTAATTTTCTGCTCTGAAGAAAAGTCCCTCACCACAAAGGTCCCCTTACTTTGAGTTGAGTTTTTATAAGCAATTAACTCACCATTTTTGGGAACCACACAACAAACCAGCAATGTGCTGTGTGCCTCAGAATAAATACACTATAGCAATTATGGTTAATTGCATATGAGATTCTCAATGAGACTGGGGATGAAACAAGGGTGACAAGCAATTTACCAGACTGCACTTTCAGTGCCAAAATCAATTACAACATTCCAAATCATGTAAACATTGATAGCAAACTATGTGTCATTGTTCATCTTTGACTGATGTCCAGCATGTACTATCTGCTTGTGTCTAGCTGTGGGGAAGATGCAGGAACAGCTCCTTTAAAAGACACTCTACAGCACATATTTATAGAAGAAGAACAAAATATCTGCATGTACATAAAAATATCTGCATGTACATATATTGCTGCTGCTGCTGCCAGCGGCTCCAGAGTGTTTAGGCCAGCCTCTGGATGTCATTGATAGCACAAATACAGAGTAATAATTAATTAATTTCTAAGCAATGCTAACCAAAGCAGAATGAGGCTGAGTATGAGGCTGAATTCATAGCACTGAGCTCATTATTCAATTTGGCTCACTATTGGATGATAGTACCAGGGGATTACAAATCCCTCTGGGGGTTGTTCTGCAGTGAAGTACCACCAGTTGCACAGAATCCTACTTCCAAAACAGAATTTCAAATGTGCTAGCTTCACTCAAGCAACAAACAAGAAAGAGAAGATAAACAACCTTACCAGAGAGAGAAATTATAATCACGGGGTATGGCACAATTTTTTTAAGATGAGTTCAATTATAATCAGTGATACACTTTTCACATGATGCACGCACCAGGCTCTCCAGGTGGATGCACACAAAGAAATGGGATGTAAAGAAGGGACCATCAGCCCTGCAACCTTCTTCCTGCAGATTCATGGCTGCTCTTCCTTAGGCCTATTCCAAGGGGAGAACCACTGCTCTCCTCATCTCCCTCCCAGAATTACAAGGAGTGTGAAGAAGATGTTGGTGTCAGCCTCTTGTTCCTAAAAACCACAACACCACTGCTGTGGGATACTTAAGTGAACAGAAGTGGAAACACAGCTTTCATGTCTTCTCTCCTCCTCTAAGACTTGCTCACCTGGATTGCTCTCAAATCTGGGATTTTCCTTGGCTTGGAAGAACTTAAAAAGTTCTGCTACTTCTAAGGGAAAAACAAACACAATGGATGGTAAATTTATAGCCACAGATTTTTCATCTTCTGGTCTCTAAAAATAGTAATGGGGTTCTCATTTCTCCAGAGACAGCTACACCCCGCTTTTCTTGCCAGCTGGAATACACTGATGGGATTTGCTAAGTTTTCAGCCACTTCAGTGGAAGGATTTTAGGATAATTTTTGAGAACTTGGCACTTTTTTCTTTGTCATCCAAAACAGGTAGATAAGGCACCCACCAATATCTACTTCTTATCCTGGTTCTACATGGCCCCTCAAAATAAATAAAGAAATGATTTTGAAAGATGTTGAAAGAAGAAAATAAAATCACTTGTTTGATAGCTTGATTATATTAGGGAAAAAAAATACCTAAAACTGAATTATATGAACCGCACTTTAAATATTTTCTTTAGACTCAGGTGCTTTACACATCCTTTTCTCAGGAAGTCCTCGTGATCCTATGTCCTTAAAATCAAAACAATTTCCACCATTGGGTTGACTCAGATGACTGTAGGGAAAAAAAGGAATAATTTTTTGAATGACTAAATGTGCATGTTAAGAAAATAAAAAACTTTTCACTTGTAGCCATGACATTACATTCATTAAGAAAAAAACTGACAAAAAAGAAGAAGGGAAAAGGACCAAGCACTTCCAAGAACTGCATGTTCCACACTTCCAGACTTGAGAAAGTTGCGCTGTTAGTGGGTTGTTCAATTGAGTTACCCACTGTAATTTCTCTAGAGGACTTTCATGTAAGGGGTGGATAATTAATTCTTTAAGTTTTCTAAACATGAGCACAATATAAATTGAAGCATACTGAAATGAATAAACAGATAGATATCCTTAAGAACAAGTAAACAGAGCCAGTAAAAAGACACTCTTTAATCCCAAATGTGAAGGGGATACAAACTGGAAATAGGACACTGGAAACGTGTCCCTCTCCAGGAAAAATATGTTTTATTCTGCATTTCTGCTACAATAATATGAACAGGATTACCATGACCATATTCCTTTCAGTTTCCCTCTCAAATGGTGCCACACTAAGATGAGTATTTGTAATCCAAGCCAGGCCATGAAAGCAAACACTCAAAACTCTGAAATTATGTCAAAAATGGGGCAATAAAGAGCAAAATGCTGGGATATGCAAAAGATTATACCTAAAGTTACCCTGTTAGAGCTGCTGCTGTGTCAGATATGGGCTGGAGTGAGTGGCATGATTTGAGTCTGAGAATGTAAATCCAAGCTTGCAAAAAGGTATCATGAATAAATTCCATAGCTGAACATATGAAACCCAGCCCAGAAATAGAAGTTTTGAAATCCTCCTCATGCTTTTATTTAGTCCCATTTGAATGTGTATTCCACAAAATCACTGCCTCTCCATTATGGTTTCCTTGCTGATAACAGAGGCACATTTCTATTTGCTAACCCACACAGGAGGAAAATGTATTCTGTTTATTATTTATAAGAGTAAAGTGCTGAGAGGCCCCAGCAAAGCCTAGGCTCTTATTTTGTGTTAGCTATGAAAATAGAGTGAGCCACATTCAGGCTGGCTACTTTCCACCTAAATTCTTGGGCCTACAGTTTTCTCTTGGCTGCTTTTTAGGCTGTTTTCTGCTCAATGCTTTACTGACATCACACTTGAGACATGCCCTGATTTCTCTGCTGATTACAGACAGGGCATTAGATGGAATTTTTACTGCATATCACTGCTGAAAAAGCAGCTGAAAGGGTAGGAAAACCCAGCACTGACAGATTTCTACAAGATCACATCTCAAGTGCACAATTCAAAAAACCAGCCTTAGTTTTCACAGTCTCCAACTAGTAATCTATGGCAGCCAACTAAAGCATGACTCCTGTCTCTAAAAAGCATCCCTGAGTCAAACACATTTGTATTAAGATTGTTGAGTAATATTTGATTAGCAGGATTTACAGGCAGGCACCTCCTGTGCTGTTTTGTGTGTTCACAGTTCTGCTCAGCTGGGGTGAAGTCCTTCCATTACCTTGAACCAAGTGCGTCAGCATCGTTCCCCCATCCAACTGCTGAGTCAGGAAATACTCTGTCAAAGCTTGCTTTTTCCCCTTATTTTTTTCCAGAGGCTAACAGGTAAAAGAATAAGCAGCATTTGAGTTTTTGAAAACAGTATTGATATTTATCTCAGGATGACCTAGGGATTTAGGATCTATTTGCTGTCAGTTACTGGGAACAGTACTTCTTGAATCCTGCACAAGGGGAGCTTCCCTGCTCATCAAGGCTGGTTATGCAACAGTCCTGTATCTAATGTTTTTTCTATTCCTGTCCTCATAAAACTATTTTTGTTTATTAGCAACATCTGCAAATTTAACAACCCCAGCACGTGCTACACTATGTACAAGGAATCCAAGATCTTATGTGAATACCCACTGTGAGGTGAGGTTTCCTTTAACGTCAAAGACTCTATGATTGCAATTATTAGTTACCAACTATGTTTCAAACCACTGGGACTGCCACATAAAAGAAAGAATTGCTCTTCTATTACAGCTTGGGAAGTTTTATACTGCTGGAGTCCAAGGACTTACATATTTCCCAGATGCAGCTGGCTGTTCTTGCTGTCATGCAACCCACTACACTCCTTTACTGATTGCTTTATCACATCCAGTTTGCTCACATATCTTTGAGATATCATTTTAAGGCACTAATTTTTCAGCTTTCTGATCTGCTGCGCTTGGTGAGAAAATAAAACGGGATTTTCACTGGCCTTGATGCAGCAGTGAAGACCTGAGAAAGGAAAAGAGAAGAGGATGGAGGGACTGCACAGTTTCTTTGTCTCTCCATCTCCTGAACAGCATATGTCATAGCAGATACTGTCAACAGGGCTGGGGAAAAGAAGCAGACAACGGAGAGAGAAAGGCAAAGGGAAGAGAGCTATTTACCCTTGGCAAAAACACCTCACAAAGGCAGCAAGACCATCCTGAGAGGAAATCCAGTGTGGGAGAAAATTTGGGATGCCGCTCAAGAGAACAGGACCTGGTGAAATAAAAGGCAGTCCTGATTTGGGGTTTTGAATTCCCTAATTCCCCTCCTCCCTGGCTCTCATGATTTTGAATGAAACATTAATACTGCTTCAGATGCTTCTTCCCTCCAAGGCCAATCAGCTGCTCGGCAGGGCGTGAAGCGGTTGTTCATTTGAACAGCTAACGAGGGAGTGGAAGGACAGAGCTGATTCTGAGGCTTTTCCAGCACTGCTGAAGCTCACATTTGTCTTGACACACAGGGAATGACCTGAAGAGCCTCTCTTCACTTTGGAAGAAGAGGAGTGGCGTGTTAATTCTGAGTAAACAACCCCGAGTTGTCAGAAGGGATAATTTTTCACAATACGGCCGTAAACATCCAGTTTTGAGGCTGGAGTAGATATCTCATCCTGCTTAGTGCCATGGCAACAACTACCACTGCAAATCTTCCACATAGACAGGGGTGCAGAAAAAAGGGAGGTAAAACTGCCAAATGACCAAAAAATGTTAGATCCCAAGCCTTCCATTTTAACAAAATTACTGCTTCATCTCTCACTGCGCTGAGCCTTTAGGATAAGAAGTGAATCCTGAGACTGAATTTTGGATGTTCTTGAGGTGAAAAACTGCTTCCCCTTAATCAGGGCAGGAAAGAAAAGTTGAAGTTGCTGAAGATGCTGCTAGTCCTTTTGCAATTAAGGTCTGTTCTGGTTTCCAGCTCCCAAGAAAAGGAAAAAAAAAGGAAGAAAAATCCATCAAAAGAAGAAAGAGCAGTTTTTGTTCGCAGTGCTGTGTCTGACTTGTAACACTACAGAAGGACCTATAGAGTAATCACCATCCAATCGCTCTGGCAAACCTATACCTGTGCACTGCTATTTTGGGAACTGCTTTTAGCTATTTTATCATCACTGGCTCCTAGCAGCAGCAGGAAAGAAATCATCTTGACTAGTCAATTTGCTCTTTATAACACAATGACAACAGAACAAGAGACAGGTACAGAACGAATAAGGTAGGCAGGAACAAGACATTAACTTGAGAATGAGAGCAGATATAAAAATGTTACACCTTCTGCAGCTAAGGGAAGCTGGCAGGAACAGTGATGCTACTGCACAGGGAAGAGTCAAGGTGACAGCTTTTCCAGAATAGGGGAAGCCACAATGGCCAAGCCTTTTCTTTCTTCATTAGCCACAGCCCAAATGTCAGCAGCAAATCCTGATTTCTCAGGCTGGCTTAGAAAGCTACTGAACCACAAAAAACCCACCAGCCCACAAACAAACCAGTGAGAGGACCCCAAGACAGACAAAGAATTTGGACAGATCTGCTTTATCTGTTTTTTTTTTTCCTACATCAAACTCCACAAAGAAGCTCAAAAGGCTTCAAAAATCAGGACAAAAAAGGGCGAGTTTTAGTGTAATATAAAACAGAAATAGAAATTCTTACAACAGAGGTATAACACAGTATATCCACAGCCTTTCTTGTCCACTATGTCCCCACAGGCAGGTCCTCAGAACCCCAGGCTTCAGCTCTGCTAACTCTAATTTCCAGGTGACAGCAAGCCTGCTTGGTGCTCTTTGGTCCCTTAGGAATATGAGTTTTATCTCTCTCTTCAGAGGCCTGGTTGCCCCTTCTGCTCCTCAGGTCCATCTCCTGAGCAGAACAGGTGACAGGCACCATGCCCATGCCTGCTGCACCTCAAGGTTTCCCCACTCCTTGTTTGTGAAACACCCCTGAACTTGGAAAAAAAAAACAAATGGACAAAACTGGGCCAGCCCCTCACCTTCTGTTTACCTGCTAAACCTAATTTCTCACCTCTGCTTTCTTTTAAACTCATTAGTCATCTTTAATGTTTGCCAACTTAAAATGAAAACAAAAAGGAAGAAAAGTTTACATTTGACTTTTATTCTCATGGATGCCTTAGTGGCATCTGGAGAAATAGTACCCTTTCTTGATGCATGATCTGCTGCAGGAGAGAGCACAATCACAGCAGAAAACAAAATGTGAGCAACTGGTTTAGATTTGTGTCTTGTATTACCCCGAGTAAATTGGCATAGCTTAAAAAAAACCCAGAATTGTACTGATAAGAGAATTTTCTCTTTAGAGCTTTACATATTCTTGAAGCAATACCAGATCTGTTTTCTCTTGAATTTAGTTGCTAATGGACCTAAAATCCCTTTACAGCAGGTAATGCCACTGCTACACATATCCTACATCAGCCCTACTAGAGGGAATAGGAGAGCACTCAGCAAGAACAACTCAATACCTGCTGCATTTCCCTGCAGCCAGGCTCAGGAAACTCTCTTTTCCTTTCTGCTGTGCAGAGAGAACTAAGCATAATGAACACTTGAGATCAGCCTGTTCAGGGTAGGCTTCCCAAAAAGAGATGGAATAACAAGGCATCAATCTTATCCATTTCACTTCTCTAGGGGGAAAGAAACAAACTACTCTTTTAAATGGGTAAAAACATCTGCTACAAATGGAAACAGAAGATCATAAGGCTGTTGGTCTCATTGATCATTTCCTAATTTGCATTGTACATTCCTTTCTGTAATAGGGGGATAATTTGTACAGAATTATGAGTTGCAATTATTTATAAAATTGGATAGATGTGAGAAACAGCTTTTGGAATGTCTTAATGTGTACTGGTGAAACCATGAACTCCATAGCCATGAGCCTCCTGCAAACAACAAAAGAAGCAGAAAGTTTTAAACAGTAGCTCTAAAGGAATTTTATATAGCTGCAGACAGATGCCCAGTGTGACAAGAAGTGTGTAAGATGGGTCAAACTTTATTGTACTGACTGATTACGCAGCTACTGAAACTCTCACTGCATTCTGAAATTTTACTAAATGTGAGAAGAAAAGCAAACTATATTGCCAAAGTCAGCCAAATAAAACAGAGATTAATTAAAGAGATTAAAAATAAGGGAGTAAATAAAATGAGGTGCTGCTTGAGAAAAGGAGTGGGAACACCCCAAGGGGCAAACACATGGAACAGTGGTGTATATACACATATAATTTAGAAAAGGGATGGAGAAACCAGCACAAAGTGACCTGGATAGGAGTAATGAAGACTGGTTTACCAGAAAAAAATTTCAAAGATAAATATTGTTTTGTATACACATAGGAAAAGTCCATGACAGCTGGAAAGGAAATATTTAGGGAGTTTCACAGATTGTAAGATACGATTAGGATATTCCAAACAAACTCCCTGATGGACATGCAATGAACTGAAGAAACCTATATCCAAGGGAAGTCAGCAAGGCTTTCTTCTTGAGTGCATGTGAAACTCTACAGGAACAAAAAAAAAAGTGAGAAAGTATGCTGGCAGGAATGATCCTATTTCAAATCCTCATTATTCTTATTTTAAAAAGAAATCTGGAAGGTTTTTGAAAAGGCCCTTTGAAAGTTTAAACTCCAAAATCATTAGTGCCTGACTTTTTTTTTCTCAGCATGGTGGATTTACAGCAATAATCTGGAAGCTTTTTCTGACAGATTATAGACTCTTCCAACCTTTAGCTCTGGTAGACACATATCGATTATAAATTGGCCTAAAACATACATACACACACGTGCCAGTTTTGACTGCATCTCTTGCATTTCTGAAATCCAGCTAACCTTGGGAGAGACACAGGATCAAATCCTGCAGTGTACGTGCCTGCCAAAGGAAGCCAAACTGACCTCATTGGGCTAATGAATGTCCAAATCCAAAAAAAGAGAGGCAGCTGAACGTCTTGAGCAGCTTAAGCCACACAATACCCAGTGTGACCACAATAGCAAACATAAGAAATGTGCAAACCACCACCTGTTATGCACAACACTTTATTTCCGTACTCTCCAAATAAATTTATCAAGTACTCTGTATTTAACAATAATACAAAGCAGGCAAAAAAGATTGATCTTGTAAAATGATGAACTTTAGGAACTGCAGTTGCAACTGACAGCTTCTGTAATTAATTATTCTAAATTTTTATCCCTTGGACTAAACATTTGTTAGCAATATGAAAGAGACATAAAGCTTTAGGTCAAAATAATCTCTCTTTATCTCTTTGGTCTAAATAAAGCCACAGAACAGCTTAAATGAATGACAAAATATAGCAAAAAATATACAGTGCAATGTTCTTAAGTTCAGCTTTGCACTACATCAACAACGTTCATTATTTTCAGTGGGGGAAGAGCTAAACCCTAGAAATGTGGTTTTAAACAAAAATACATAAATTGCAGTTTGTGCTCAGCCTCTACATATTGCACATCAAAGCTGGTACAGAGCTGCACCGCCTCGAGACTGAGTTTAAGCAGATCTGCTGTTATGACAGCAATAATTTTGGACTTACATTTCTAGGTCTCTGAATTGTCAGTGTAATTAAACTCACACAAATTAGTTTGGAAAGGAATTTTCCAGAAAGCTATCTGGGGCAACATGTGGCTGATCATTTGTACTTGGATCACTAAATGTGTGGATCACACAAATACCTAACAATTCAGTATTCTACCACAATAAAATTCTAAAAATGTCATTATTGTAACACGAGTTCATGGTTTTTTTTAGGAATTAATAACCCATAAATCTCTTACAGCAACACCTCTGCTTAGGCAATCAGAGCTTTCGGTGACAAATGTGAACTGTGGCCTGTACAAAGATTTTGGGTAACTCTAAGGAAAGCATAAATAGAAAATCATTTCCCCTCTCCCCTCATCTAGGAGAAATTTGCAAACCCCATTGAAATAGGAGGTGTGACAAATGAAGTGATCAGGATTTAGTGGCAAAACCAGTTTGTATGTACAAGGGCTAATTTAACCTATTGCTCTTCATCAGCAGAACTGGCACTTGGGACAAGAATTCAGGTGTAAGACAGACGCTATCTAGGCATCCTAATCTTCCAAGGTCATTGCTCTTCAGGCTGTTTTCAGTGACAGATATTTTTGTTACTCCCTGTTGAAAATAACCCGTTTTCCTTAATGTTCACTGCGCACTTGCATAAACTGTGTGGCTGCAGATAGAACTGATTCCTGATTCAGTTAGCATGTTATTCTAACTTGTAGTATTACTTCACAAATGGGCTTGCAATGACTTCAAGAAAAAAGTATTATTTTTATATGCATGTTGTATATGAGTAAACACATTATTATATATGCGTTGTATTTGAGTAAACACATTTTTATATATGTGTTGTATTTGAGTAAACACATTCTTTTCTGTTAAATACAAAGAGATGTAGTTGGCATCAGTCTGCTTAACACTGTTACACATTGTTGTAGTTTCAGGGTATAAGGCAGACTGTACACAACAAACATTTGGTGAAATCCCCATGTAAGTGAGAACTAAAACCAAAATGGAAATGGAAGCCCCTACTTTCCACACCTGTACTGAATCTGGCTGCAGAGGCCAAGAATGGCTGGAAGCCACCTTCCTCTTGCCTTTTTCTCATAGACTTGAAACATTTCAGCTTCCCACAGTGTCCAGGAGCAGCCATGGGACAGCAGTGGAGTGAGGTTTGGTCACAGAGACTACAGAAAACCTCCTCATGTTTGGCTTCTCAAGGTAAAGTGCAGCTGCTCTGCATGTCTGGAAAATAGAAAGTGATCTCAGTGGAGCAGGGCTCTTTCATATCTGAAGAGTATTTAACATGACTGTGTTCCAGCCTGATCAAAGCTCAGTTTTATCATGAGGAAAATCTTTGTAGTCGTCCTTTTCTCTGATTCTGAAGAGAAAGTCATACTTAAACACCCAAAATTCTTTAGGTTAGCTGCAAAGGAACAAAAAAGCATTCCAGGAAAATATTATATGTGGTTATAATAACTTAAAATCTTTACTTTTATTTAAGTTGATTTACCTTAATTATAGCTTCAAGTCATTATTAAGCACACAGGTAGTCTCTTTACTTTGAACATGATTTGCTCTTTTCTACAATTTGTTTCAAAATTAAGTTATCTGTTTAAAACAGATTTCCAAGGAGAAAAACAATACTAACCTCCTCCAGTATGACAGGAAAATATCTGAGAGCCTCTTTGTTTAGAGGGAATTAAAGTAGCAGAGCATTTTAGAATTCAAGCAGCAGGAAGTAATTGTTTTTACCTTCTTCAAACTTGTTCCTGACTTTTCAAAAGAGAAAATGAATACCTATTTTTAGTCTTAAATACATAACATCCCTGTATTTTTTTCAACTCTTGAAAAGGCACTTTGGTTCTCAAAACCTAGAGGAACTTGGGCCTCACACGTGTTCATTCATTTGACCTCAAGAGAGGAAATATGATTTACACTTGTCCTCTATCCTACAAAGTCTTGCACTAGTGGGACACACTGAATACTATCAGGAAAAGAAAATTTAAAAATATGGGGAGCCACAGCTCACAGTGAGGAAAATAAAATGAAAAAACATACTGGAAGTTATTTTACCCACTCAAGTGTTTTTCATGTCTTTAAAAATTGCAAATGCTTTTTGAATTTATCTAGATGAATCTAGATGTACTTAATGTCTTGATGAAACTCTGCAACTTGTTATGCTCCTGGAAAATTTGGGGGATGAGGTGGGAATAAATCAGGAAGCAATTTAAGGTATAAAAATTTTAAAACACCTTTTCAAGGAACCAAACTACTTTCTGAAGATAGGTTTTGTTTTTAAACTCAGTTCTGAATTAAAGGGAAACTTTCTGAGGTACAATTTAATTGCAAGTATTAGCTTTCTAGGGAATGAGCAGTCTACTGGAACAACATCCTCCACAGAAAACCTGGGCTCTCACATTCCACCAGAGGGCTGGGAGGCCATGGTTATGCCTCCTTGGCTCTTTTCTTTCTACTTTTCTCTGTTCTGTGGCTGAAAGTAGACATTAAAAAGTAAAGTACTGATTCATAAAATGCTTAAATTCTGCTGCAAGACCGTAATTGCAGTTTCTCATACATTTTGTCTTCAATATTCATCCCATTTCCACTCCCAGATTTTTTGACTGTCAACTATCTCTACCTCCATCAAGTACTAAAACCTGGCTTTCTGTCACTGTGAAATAATTATCTCGTACTTATGACCTGTAAAACACTTTATGCCATCACTATGCCCACAATATCCATCCTGTATTCTGTTTTAGTATCTATTAGTCAATTTTAAAGAATGTAATTAAGAGTATTATAAGACCTTGATGGCTCATCCTCAATATGTGCAACCCAAAGCAACAGAAAACTTTACTTTTTATTTATATTTATATAATTTTTCCACTACAAAATTAATGAAAAATTCGCTATGATTAGTGGTCTGGACTTTGTTAGAACCCTTATTTCATAAACAATTTTTTTGTCCTAATTCTTCTTTCAATGGCCAGTCTCTCTATCAAGATTTTCTGCTTTCATGATTTTGTTGTTGTTTTGGTTTACTGGATTTCTCTTTTTTGACACATTCAAGGAATTCTTCTGCTCATTCCTGCTCTACAATATTTGCTTTATCATGTATCATGGGGTGATATTCCATGATCTTGAGTGATTGCTTTCAAATGCCCATATGACAAACATTGTTTTTACCTGAATGTCTCTGAGAGGTCCATCTGACTCTCCTTTATGAATGTATTACATACCTGGTGTGTTCAGACTTTGCAATTCATCCTCATGAAGCCTTTCAGTGATACAGAAATATTATTGACATTTTACAATGGAACAGAAAACGAGTCAGCTTATTAAGGTATCTAAATGCTTAAGGATGCCTTTTGGGGATTTTCAAGGTTGCTCTGACATATAACTCTTATTGAACTAATTGAAGATTTTTCACTAAATGCCTAATTTGCATTTTTAGTTTTCTGAAAAGCTTTAAAATCTGACTCACTCGTGTCACCCTTGAAATCCAGAGGACCAGCATGTTAAACGCAGATCTCATTAGCCCTTAAAGTCGTGCTTGAAGCACGTGCAGCACTCCCCGCAACAGGGGAAAAATGTTGAAATACCCTGAAGAACTGAAAAATAAAGATGCGGCACACACCACAAGCGTCCAGTCCCCTCCTGGCCTGAGTCACACAGCCAAGTGCATCAGATGTCAGGCAAGAGAGGAGTGGATCTCCAGGGATCTGGCTGCTCCCTGCTGGGGCTGAGGGGCACCAGGAGGCTGAGCTTGGACACAGATGCTGGCACCAAGCTCAGCAGCCCCTCAGCTCCCTCCCTCCCTCCCTCAGTTAGGGCTGGGTTTTTCCAACAGGTCCTGACAGGAGACAGAGCCAACATCCATGCATGGCTTCAGCCAAAGGTGCTGCAGGATTGTCTGTACCCAACATGGATTCAGGCAAGCGTCCACTTCATTTCAGAAACACTTTTCAAAGCGTGTCCCCATGCTCTAATTCCTGCACAATACCTAGTCATGTACCTCATCAGCTACTTAATCATGCACTTTTCTCCACTCTGATGCTGAAGATCTTTTTAGATTGCTGTTTTGGGTGGCCAAATAGCCGGTTACTCAGTTTGACTCAAGCACATCACCTTCACAGGTGCAGGGAGGCAGGAAGCTCAGGCTTGGAAGCTGGAGCAAGGACAGCTTCGTCTTTTGCCCATTTCTGGTAAGGAGACGCTGTCCTTCAGCACCACTTTTCTCCACATCCCTATTCAGGCCTCTAGTGGCTGGAAAGGGAACGATCAGCTGCCAGGGCTTTTAAGGCCGTTTTGCCCTTGTTAAGTCAATGAAACTCACTACACACAGCAAGCTGGGTTTGGTCAGTGTTTTTACTGCCCTTTCACTGTGAGTTGTACTGCTTCATTTTGGAAGTCATGTGCGCTGCCTTCTTACAGCCCACAGCACCACAACTAAGGAACAGCTAAAAAACCACGTGGACAGCCATACTGGGGTAAGAGAAACACATTTTAATCAAAGAAAAATGAGATTAGGTAAATTAACGAATTCCCAATATGACCACCTCCTCACAGAACTATTTTCCAATTCAAGGTTTATGGGTGACATGTTGCCTGCTAGACCCTCTGAGACTGGCTGCAGCTGCAAAAAATAAAAACGTTCAGATTGAGACCAATGGGAAGATGCTGCCTGCAGCATAATTGCTCAGTGTTGTTGCACATTGGCTGGCAAAGGTTAGGGACTGCTGCTCTGTGTAATCGAGCAGGTTCACAACAACACCGGAAGGCTGTTGTGTAATAACAGTTCAAGCAAAACAGGTAGAAATAAACGCTTTTTTTTTTTTTTTTTTAATCATCTTTAGGTAGAGGTGATAAATTTTTACTGAGCACACCGTGTTTTAAAATCACTCCCAAACAGATGCCAGGTATTCTTTTTGCCTGAGGCTGATGAAAAAAAAAAAAAAAGTAGGTAGCTTCTGAAGGAAATCTGAAAAGCTGTTATCCAAGTGGTGGAGGTTAAAGTCTCCATATGCATTTCAAGTAGTTTCATATCCAAAGCGAGCACTGATTTAAGCAGACGGCTTTGGAATCATGACCTGATACACAAATACATGACTGATCCTTTAGTAAATGAAAATTACAGAAAATCACAGGTGTCTGTCCTAAAATTACTGCTTATATGAACAAAGTAATTAAATCTGCCTATATGAACCAAACAATTAAATGCGTCTACTTTTAAAGAAACCCTATCAAACACTGCATGAATCACTCCAATTTGAATATTTTAAGTAGTGAAAAACCAGAATGGCTGCAAATAGCTTTGGATACAAGAAAACTGAATGATGGAAAATTCCTTATTCATTTATTGTGACAGCACATCTTTTTCCTCCCTTGAGTATTTTTTTATTTAGTTTTACTTGTTTTCTCCAAGCCTCCAGCATATCCAAGGATTTGTCAGGAAGTTGCACTCTGAGTGTTACTTCAGGCTACTAAATTACAGAAAACAGTGTCATTAGACTGTCCCGTGCTAAATAGACTGACTTATTTTAGAGAATAATGAAGCAATGAATACTCGGCTGTGATGACTTGATGATCTAACAGCAAGGCTTCCCAGTACTGCAAATGTTTATCAACTTCTGTCTTAACTCACTAAATTTCTTCCCATACTGAGCAACCTCAACTTGATGATGTAAAAATAAATATAATAAGCTCCTAATCTAAACTGCAATTAGCCCTTCCCTGACATCCAGAGACAAATCCTCAATCTTTTCTGGTTTGGTCCAGCTGGAGCTCAGCTTCCTCATGAGAAAGCTTCCTTAAGTTAAAGTTTTAAGTAAGACTGTTATGCCACGATGTGGAAGCCATAACCCTGAGAAACACGCAGAACCCAACCCCGTGTACATCCTGTCTGACCTGCACCCCCACATCTGCTACAGAAACGCGAGAACACTCTTGCTAGCTTGTGACACACGGAACCGGGGAGTTGCGTTAAACAGCGTTCCAGTTGAACCGAGCTGCGAAGCGCCTGGCCGCCTCACCCCGGGCGCCGGGAGGGCCGGGGGAGCGGCGGGGGAGCAGCGGGGCAGCCCCGGGCCGCCGGCACTGCAGCAGAGCGGCGGCGGCGGCGCCGGCCAGGGCGGCTCCGACCCGCTCCGGGCGGCAGCGCCCGCGCAAAGTTGCGCGCCCGCCCCCCGCGCTGCCGCACCCGCCGCGGGCTCGGGGAGCGCTGCGGGCTCGGGCTCGCATCTCCCCCAGCGCCGGGGGCTAAAACCGAGCCTGGCGGCAGCAAGCTCGGACCGGCCTCCTCTCCCGGCCGGTCAGGGCGAACCCGCCCGGCCCCGCGGCCCCGGAGCATCTTCCCCGCCACCTCCTTCCCTGCGCGGCCGCCCGCTGCCGGGCAGCCCCCGCCGCGCCGGCAGGCCTCTCCCCGCGGCTCCCGGCAGCCCGGGGATGCTCAGGGCAGCTCGCCCTCCTCCCGCAGCCGGGACCGGAGGGAGGCCGCCGGTGCCCGCGCCCCCGAGGGCGGCGGCCGTACCTGAGTCGCTGAGGCGGGGCCGGGCTCTGTCCCGCAGGTAGTAGATGAAATCGCGGCAGTTCTCGTTCTCCACCGCCCCGACGGAGCACAGCTCGGCCAGCAGCTGCAGCGCTTTCTGGCAGATCTCGTCCTCCCTGTCGCCGGGCATCGCCCCGCAGCATCCTCGGGAGCGGAGCGGAGCCCTGCGGTCAGGCGCCGCGCCGCTGCCCGCCGCCCGCCTGCGGCCGCCGCGCCGCCGCCCGCATCCTCCTCAGCCGGCGGCGCCCGCCCCGCCGGGCCGAGCCGGGCCGGGCCGGGCCGGGCCGCCCGCCGCTCCCCGCGGTGCCGCGGCCGGGGGCGCACGGGGGTCCCACCAGTTGAACGCGAGGGCGGGGAGCGCCGGCGCCGCGGCCGCCCAGCCGCGCTGGCGCAGCGCTGCCGGCGGGGGAGCGGGCGGGGGCCGCCGCGCCCCTCTCCGCCCCGGGGGCAGGACCGGCCCGCGGCCCCGAGCGCGCACGCCGCTCGGGGGAAACTTCAGAGGCGGCGCAGGGGCTGGCGGAGCGCGGAGCCGGGCGCGGGTCCTGACGGACAGCGCCCCGTCCCCCGCCTCCCCATGGCGGGCAGGCCCGGCCCTCCGCCCGCTCGTCCCGGGCCGGGCGCCCTTGCGGCTCGGGGCCCGCTCCCGCTCCGGAGCGAGCCCGTGCGCTCGGCTGGCGGACTGCGAACGCCTCGCTATC
Organism: Fringilla coelebs; assembly: GCF_963513975.1. Classification (NCBI taxonomy): domain Eukaryota; kingdom Metazoa; phylum Chordata; class Aves; order Passeriformes; family Fringillidae; genus Fringilla; species Fringilla coelebs. Next base: position 59,512,863 of record NC_140034.1, on the reverse strand, counting down.
CGGAACGCGCGCCCTCGCAGTCGGGAGGGGAAAGTGTTAGAGATGTAGCCCGGGCGGAGCGGCGGTCTGCGTTCAGCGGATTCATATTGACGGGTTAAAAAGAGTTAAAGCGCGGCTGAGAAAGCTCAGGCACCTGAGACCCAGGCATAGCCGGAGGGGAGGGCAGGAGAGCCTTCGCGGAGGAGGAGGGGGCTGAGGAGATGTCTGCCATTAGGCATGTTTATCCTGACAAGTAGGAGAATTCGTAAGGTGCTGCTTCGTTTTCTGGGTTTGTAGGCTGGGAGGCTGGTGGGTGTCATGAGGGGAAAAGCTGAGAACTGGCTGCTCCATTTAACTTCATTTTTTTTCTCTCTCTCTCCCTTTTATAATACTTCAGGCAAATATCAAAGGCCACGGTAAGCTCAGGAAGTTCAGACTGGTGTGGATGTTCAGCCTCCCGTTTAAAGACTGCTGATAACGGTTCCAGAAATAGCATCATCTTCTAGTAGACGCTTTTTTCCTTCTTTAAGAAAAAAGTATATCATCGAAATGAGGTGCATTTTGGGAAAGGAGAGGGTATTAATAAGAAAAGTTGTTTACTAATATAATTTGTCTCCTAGTGCTTTGGCAACATTGCTTATGTCTGAAAAGCATTCCCCCCTCCACTCCCCCCACTTTTTAATACAAAAATGATATCTGTAAAACATGATTGTATAAGCCAGGCATAATTCCACCAGTAATCAGACAACTCGCTCAGGCCAGCTTGTTGTTGTTAAGAATTAATAATAGATAATGAAATAGTATGTAGCTGTTACAGTTGTTACCATTGTAATCATATTTTTGAGGGCCAGAGTTTTGGTGACATCAGTGTATGTTTTCACACCTAACTGTGTGAAACTCTCTGCTAGTCTCAATAAATGACGCACAAATGCTCATCTTGGTGCTGGAAAAACCAATGTCATTTTTTTGTTTCTCCAAGCATGCAGTGAGAAAGACAATTTGTAAGAGGTACTGTCAGTCAGAGCTCTTCCTCTGAAACTAAGCCTCAGGCTCCAGCAGTCCGGCTGCTTACCCTCCTGCCGTGAAGAAGGGGCAAATTTTAAAGAACTTCGTAGACCTAGAAGCACTAGAATGTCTTTTAGGGAAAAACAGGTTCAGGAGGGCTGTCAGATTATTCATATGTATGTAAACTCTCAAGCTATCAGAGATATCTGTATACAAAGCCCAGTGATCATGTGTGACCAGATTTTTAATTACTGTATACAATTTGCCTATAATTTTTATATTATTTTTCATAATATTTAGCTATAGTTTGGTAGTTTGGCATTGACCAAGATGGTTATCCTGTTCTATAGCTTGACCTCTCTCCAGGACAGACAAATATATCATCTGAAAAGTGATATTAATGCCAGAGTGTGGTTTTTATCCTGTGGGACCACAAGGCAATTGCCAGCTTGGGATTCAGGCTTGCTGCAGAGTGAGCTCTGGACAGCCTGGTGATCAAGTGGTAATTTCTTTATCCTTCTCCTGTAACAAAAATCTTGCTTCATTTTTTTTGAATAGCAGCAATTTGAAGGTGCTGAGATGTTTTTAATACAGGTGCTTGGAGATGGAAATTTTTCAGTCTGGTGGAAGAGAGAAACTATTTGGACATCACTGCTTGTAAACAAAGGCATCTATTCTCCAAAGCTCACAGCTCTAAGTGCACTGTGTGAGCAAATGCCCATGTCTCTGGAGATAACAGCAGTAAATGTAATCAGCTGTCTCTCAAAGCAAGTGCAACATTTCCTTCCTGATCTTGCCTCTCAGAACGGGTTGTATCTGCCATTTTGTTATCATTGATTGCATGTTTGTCTTCTTGCAGGCACTCCTGGTTTGATCCTGTGTCAGCAGCAGATTTCCCTAGCCGAGGGGACCATGTTACATTTGAGATCCCTAATGAATGCTGCACTAATTAACTTTGGTCCTAGAAGGTCACTGAATGATGCAGTGGGATGCTCTTATTAACCTTATCCTGAGAGTTACAATCTGTACTGACACAGTAATTTTTTTTTTTCTGTTTAGTCCAAGCTGCCCTCACACAACACAGTGTACTCAGAAGTTAGAAAAAAAATCCCCAAGCCTGCTACACATGGAGTCAGAATAAGTTTAACTGTTTGACCTACAACAGTTCTGTCATCATCAATTGACACGTTCGTCTTTCTTTTCTTGAAATAAAGCTTTTCCCCAGTGTTCTGGCAGCAGCACAAGGATTGCTGGCAATGAAGTCACCTTCAAAGCTGAGGCATTTGTGAAACAAATGCATTTCTGCAAGTAAGTAAGGCAAGTAAGGCAGCTTGCATCAGGATTTTTGTTATGGCTATGCTGCAACCAGAACTTATCAAGTGTTTGTGTTGAGTATTTGTAGTTGATTGACTTATATTTGCCCATTTGGGCACAACTCATCATGGGAGTACCTTTTTCTTTAAGAAAAGGGAGGAAGGGAGGCCAGGGTTATTTCAGGAAATCAAGAAAACACGTAGAACAACTTAGTCACTAATGGAACACAACAAGCAAGACTTTTTTTTCACCCCAAGAATTCAAAGTTCGTGAATCTGTGGTTAAATGGAAGGACAAAATGGCTGAAAACAAGAACATTGCTGTGGTTAAAGGAGGCCATTTCACCAAAGGCAGTCACCTGTAGTCCAGGCTGGAGAAGGGAAATGCCATTGTAGGCCCAAGGATGAATAAATCTATCAAAAATGTTTCTGTTTTTGGCTGTGCCAGACTTTCTGCCTTACTCTCCCTCTAATATACAGTTACCCTTCTATTCCTAATGGGTATATCTTCTGCTGCTGCTGAGAAGTAGAAAATACTTAGGTAAACATGCAAGAGAATGGAAATCTGAGTAACTACAACTGGGGGTTTTTTTGAGATGATGTTTTCCGATCAGTGTCATTCTTGAGATGAGTTAGTTATTCTTCACCAAGGTTTCAGGGGAGGTTAGTTAGAAAATAGATATTTCCCCCATATGGGCTCTCCCTCATCATTGACTTCTAGAGGTCATATGGAAACAAGTTAGTGTTACCTAAAGGGAAGGTGGTATCATCACTTTGATGATGTTAACATGAAAAAATAGCTGTCCTTGAGTATGATTTTGAGATCAGAATTATATACTCTGATGAAAGAAGGGATAGTTGTGTATTTTCCTTATGGTTTTTATAAAATCTTACGGCTTTTTATTTGAACTCACATGTCATTTATTGACGCGTGCTCAGATTTTTAAAACGTAATGCATAAACCCAGTGTTAAATGCTAGGATAGTACTGATCTTTGTACTTCCCTCTGCAGGAGGCCTGTGAGCTGCTCCCGTGTCAGAACGAGTAAAATGTCATTTTGGGGTTTTCTGAATGATGGTAGGGAGCTTTCTCACAGCAGGACCTGAAGCAAGAGCCAAGTGTCCCTCCTGAGCAGAGGAAAAGTGTGTCAAATGTCTGAGATGCCATCAAGTGTTCCTAGAAGCTGTGCTGTACCAGAGGATTAGGAGTGTACATCTGACAGCCACTGTCCTGGTACAACTGGGACTCAACTACATTCTAGAGAGTGAGCTGAAGGGGTATGGATAAAGAATGAGTTGTCTGAAAGGAGGTTATGAGCAAAAACAAGACTGCAGCTCATCAGTGGGATTCTTTATGGTTCTTTTTTTTTTTTTTTTTAATTCAGTTGTTCTTTTCCCCATGGTGCCATTGGACTAAACTTTACTGCCTAAGGAAAAGTTGCAAGCTCAAAGTAGGAGACACTGCACGAAGACTGTAAACAGCTCAACATGAACACAAGCTCTTTGGTATGATGGACCGCTTTCATGACCTCTTTATAGAAGATTACCATTTTTTCTTGATCTTTATACCATTCACATTGTTAACAGAGAGTACTTTGGGTGCTGTAGCATGTCACATGCAATTTTAATCTATCCTAAGAAAGCTTCCTTAAAACTTGAGAAAGAGGGAGGAAAACACATCTCTTCTGATTTGCTTTCTAATTTGACAATCTCTTCCTTGACAGCTTTTGCAAACTCTACTGGGAGAACAAAAAGAAATGCACTGAATAATTCAGCCTTGAGAGTGAATTGAGCTTGAGGAGAATTGTTGAATTCCCAAGTCTGTGGTTTGTGGTTTTTGTTATTGACTGCTCACATGGATTGAAAGTCTTGTCTCTGCAGTCAGTGGTTTTTATCTCCCCTTTGGATTCTGCAATTTTATCTGGCTTTCCATCCCTGAACACCAGCTCTCTGTTCCTGCAAAGAAACACACAAGAACCATTGAAGGACCTTTCTGTTTCCAAGGAGAGCCATAGATAACCTGCTACACTAATAAATCAGAATTTAACATTGGACCTGAATGTTGAAGATAATCCAATGAAAGTTGATGGAGTCATCATGCTAAGTATGATGACTCCATCAATCTACTATCCTCCCCTCATGTGCTAGAATATCCAAATTCTCAAGGAAGGTGAAAGTTTGATGTCAGAAAAGAACCTCCTGAGAATGGGGTGTCTTAACTCACCCTGAAATTTGTTATTTATGTTAACATGCTGATGGAAGCCAGACAATAACAATAGGAGCTGGTCCTGCATTTTATGGATTGGCAGCCAATAAGTAACTTCAAGTTAATATAATTTGAGAATTTGTAAATGCATAAAATATAGAGCCCATTTTCTGCAAGGTAGAATGATGGTGCAATACCTGTCACTGAAAGTAGCTTGCCCAGAAAAATGTTATAATTGCAAGAGTCTAGCCCGTATTCAGGACTCTATATAAAACCTGAACCATGCTCATCATTTCTTAAAGCCACTGAATAAAGTAAATGTTATTACCTCTAAAGCATTTTTTCCTTAGTTCAAACAGCAGAATCATCTGCAGAAAAAAAAATAAAATATATAGCCTGAAAATTATTATCACGTTGTCTAGTAGAACTTTTATTTAATTAACTCTCATTGACAATCTCACTGAGTGGTATAGTTCATATAAGTAAATATCTGAGCTCAGTCATAATGTGGACTGCAGGAAAGCTCTGCTAATGTATTTCCACTCAGCTGCTTGCAGCTACAAATTAACATTTCCTAACCAAAAGAAAGAAATTAGAATGTTTGGTGGTTTTGTGATGAATTTGTAAGAGAATGCTAAGGAAGTAACTTTCAGTGAGGAGGATATGGTCCCTTATCCTTGAACTTTAAGAGATAACAGAACCTTAACCTAATACAGGAAAAAACCCAAACCAAACTGAAGGTCAAACCAAATTCTTAATATCCAATAAAAAACCTTCATTTTTGATTCATGGTAAATTAATGCTTTTTAACGTAACAGATATCACTAGTATTTCTGTATTCATGGACTTCTTTGAAAGATAGCTAAATCTAGAAAATTTTTTAAATTAAGTGACAGGTCATATGGGATCTGCTTGCAAGTGAAACAAACCCACAAGTCTCCTTGTGGAAGGATGGAAGATCTTATTCCTTTTAGATCTATCTTTAGTTCTGATTAACATATAATCAAATAAACTGGAGTCCATCCAGAAAGCAGATTTAGTTAAAAATAGTCAGTTAACTGCATCAAGAATATGCTTTCTGCCAGGTATTCTTGAGGTAGGAAATGTAGAAATAGTGTCTGTTTTGGACTAAAAATCCCTTTTGCCACAAGAAGGAATTCAAATCAGAGTTGTAGCACATGCATGCACACTGTTTCAAGAGCCAGAGCACTTCTGGTTTTAGTTAAAGGGAACAACCTATGTCCCTAAAGGCAGGTGCTTCCCAGTGTGAATCAGGGCTGCCCCTGGAGGGGTCCTGGAATGCTGCTGTGAGGATCCTGAGGCAGAATCCTGTCCTCAAATCTCTGGCTATGGACGAAAAACTTACCTTGAAACTGCCCAGCTTTTATAACAGCTGACTAGGGCACAGCCTTGTTTCTGGGCAGGGGAATGACAGGAATAACAAATCCCTCTTATCCAGGTGGAGGAGGAGGAAGGAATCCCAGGGGAGCAATAACAAATCCCTCTTATCCAGGTGAGGGAGGAGAGGAAGGAATCCCAGGGGAACAATAACAAATCCCTCTTATCCAGGTGAGGGAGCAGAGGAAGGAATCCCAGGGGAGCAGGGTCCTTTGGCCACGCTGTAACTCATGGTACCTCTGTGCAATGTGTGCCAGCCTCCTGTTCCTGTGCAGCCACAGCACCCAGGGCTAGGCATCAATCTGCACAGGACAGGGAGAGTTTTATGGGATCTTGGGCATCTCCCTTCCCAACAGACTAGCAAACAGCTCCTCTGCCCTTTGAAACACTGGGGGAATAAATGAGCTGTGCTGCTATGTGAGATACTTTTGAGGGAGAACCAGGTAAGCTGTTTCTTTGGCAGAGGCATAATTTAAACTTGTGACTGAGTCCCTTGTGTAAATGAGTTTTTTCAACACAATATAAACACTTCCATCAGCAGAATCGTGGTTTTTAGAAATATATCTCTTTGTGATGCTGAGGCAAAAGACACTGCAGTTTGCTTTGTTTGTTGTAATAATTATAACCTATACCTTAGAACAGCTTTTTCTTCCACCCTGTGATCACCTCCCCAAACAGCTAGGAGCTATTTTTCCTTCTCTGAGGATGTTCTGATGAAGCTGATGCTGTGTGGTAGGTCCTGGCCACCTGCTTTACTTGGTCATGTGAATGTTTTCCTGAGTCATACTCCCAAAATACATTGTTGCCTAAATCTAGGGAAAACTGACAATCGGTAGCAGTTGAACTTTCATATTACAGCAGAATTTGTGTTAAAAATAAATTCTCACAAATGATTACTTTCTGGGATACATGAATTGCTTGCTAAGAAACTAGGTAAGCACCTAGGTTCACTGTGTGAGAAGGGTTTCTCTTGCCATTAATTACTCCAGGAACTAAAGTCCACACCAAAACATTGCATAGAAAATTGAGATTAATGTTCCATACTTTTCTGGCTAAATATTGAAGCTGTCACAGAAATGTTCTCCAGCCTATGTCAGCTGCTGTTAGCTTTCAGAGCTCTTTCTTCTTTAGGCACTGAGATTTTCAGCTCTTTTCAACCCAGGAATATCTCTGCAGCCAGAAGAGTTAAGGTTGCTTTAGCAAGGCAGAGGGCACAGGCCTCATCTGTAAGTTGCTCTCTGAGCCAGAACCTGTGGGAAAAAATATTTTCTGTGATGAAATTACTCCTGGCCTCACCTTTTCCAATGTGATCTCTGCAGGGTGCTGTTTTACTGAAATCCTGCTGTTTTGGCTACTATGGATTTTGATTTTGGCACAGTGCCTGCCTTTGGGAGAGGATTCTAAACAGTATTCCAGGTGCCTGGTGGAGCCTACCTTTGAGTCTGGAGGAAAGGAGAAATGTAAAGTGTGGTGCTGTATTCCCTAGGGCTGTCTCTGCAGTGTTGCTTGCAGTGGGTTGATGCCAGCAATCTCCTTGGTCAGTGACAGAGCTAGTTTGAATTTTGCTGAGGTGTGTGCCTGACTCCATGGGTTTTGAGTGAAATTCAGTGGCCTCTTTCCCCCATATTAGAAAATAAAAGGTGAAGAATCCATAATCCACCCTGTACTTGTGCTAGCTAGAGCAAGGTTTGGAACACAAACTTAGGCTCATGGGGAGAAACAAACAGAGTTGACAATGTGAAGCTATTACAAAAAGACAAATGTGACTCTGCAGATTATGGTGAGGAATATTGCATGAAAGACAAAGAACATAATTATTCTGATTTGAAATTGCTGATGCTTCATCTAACACAAGTTTTGGATACGGCAATTTCAGATATAGATGAGTTGAAGAGTGTCCAGAAAAAAGGAACAAAAAATAATCTTATAAAACAATGATTTGTAAGCATTTCCTGTGAGAAAAAGCTAAAAGAAATAGATTTCATAGGTTTTCTAAAAGAGAATGATGTTATGACTGTGGAAAAAATTGCTGGTTTTGTAACCAGGTTTTCTGGCTTCTTCAAATATAAATTGAATATGATTACACAGAAAAATGGGGCAAAATATAATCAGCACAACATATAGGAAAGTAAATGCAGTTTTCTATTCAATAGAAGGTGATTTAACCAAATAAGAAAAGAATTTAAGTGAGAATGCATTTTTGTCTCAAATGAAAATCGTGCAAAAGCATTTTACCTTGCTTAAAAGTGGTTTAGTTTAGTAAAAATTTATTTCAATTTAAAATATTTTTCCTGAGTGAATAAACATGCCTTGCTGTTGAATGTGTGTTGAGTTCAAAAAAAACATAAAAGGTTAGTCGTTCCAAATGCAGCCCATCTCAGGTCATTCAATATCCAGTGCAGCTCCCACCCAGTTCCTTGTGAAGAGTGTGGTGACTTTTTTCCACACTGTAAAACAGCCTTTACTCCCAAAGTTGGGTAAAAGCAAAGGGATCTGTGAGGGTGCCTGTGTTCAGGGTATTTCAGCACATGGCAGCAGTCAGTTCTGAAATTTGTTTGTCTGTGGGGAGTCTGGGGATTTTAGTTGAAGGTAGATCTCATCTTGTCCTCTACATCTTAAGTTCCCACTGTAAATTGTGGGCTCACTTCAGCACTGCAGTGTTGCATAGAAGCAAAGGATTAGAAGATGACACCTTTACAGTTCTTTCTTCTGAATCACACAGTGGACTTAACTTTTCACACTTTCTATTTTTTCAGTTTTACTCCAAAAATGCAAAATGATTAAACCAGACAGGTATGTCTGCTTCTCAGTGTATACTTTATCAAAGCACAAATGTGAGCAAACTCAGGAATGTGTGATACGATTTTTTTTATTGGTGTTCTCCTTACTGAACTGTTAATGGTTACTTAAATATCTCTACATTACATAACAAAGATGATATTAGTAATAACTTTGTTCTTCCTTGGCAGACATGCCAAATATCAAGGGTACAGAAATTTAATCTCATTATCAATAGCAACTAGAGAGTTTTAAGATATCCATCAAAAACATCTTTGAACTTTTTGTTCTGTCCAACAGCTTTCTACTCCAAAAACAAGGAGAAATTATAATAAAATATGATCACCATGTTTTTCCAAATGCTCATCTGTCTCTCACAGGAGATTTTAACCTTTGATCAAAGTACCTAAAACTACACAGTAAAGACCTTGATAATTAACAAGTCAAGATTTACACTCAGTTATGTCTCACAACATAAGCCATATTCGTGTGAATGTAGAAACAGTCTCTTCTGACTGGATTTTCTGCTTTTCACATTGAAACCAACATAGATTAATAAATTTTAATTAATTTACTGTAGCCTTACATAATCAGAGTGTAATTTCTTAAGCTGAGAGTTTCTGACCTGAAAGTTATATTTAAAGTTTGTGTCTGAATTTAAACTTTCCTTTTGTTCATTATCATGCGCCCAGAGATGACTGAGAAATATCTTTCCAATTATTTGAAATTTGGAGGACTTTCATGATAGCTCCTGTTCTAGCATGGGCAGAAAACATGTTTTTTTCAGAGTGTTTGGGAGTTTTTTGGTTTTGCTGATAAAAGTGGAACTGCCTTCATTGAACCAAAGACTGTCATCTTGGAAAGAGAGCACCCTGAAGCAAATGCCTGATACCTCCTTCTGTAGGAGTTTCCTTCCATTGCAATAACCAGTTTGGAGGAAGGAACAAAGACTCACCTTTTAAATTCTTTTCTCCTTTACTCTCTCAGAAAGTTTACTTTTCTTATTAGCATTCCTGAACCAAATGAAGACACTGGCATTTCCTTGCAGAAACCTGTTCAGTTAAAGCCTTCCTGGCAGTTTGTGTTGCTGTCTCTCGAAGGCTTTGGCAGAGCAAGCGGTGAGTGGGACTTCTCTATTTTAGTCCCAGCCTCTGGATTAGGGCTGGCTAACAAGATTCTTCTTCCTCCCTTGAGACATCAGATGTCTTCCCATTTCTCTGTATCTTTTGTTGTTTTGTTTTTTTTTCTGGGGTTGCTTTTTTCCCCTGTGGTTGTTTATTTATTTCTCTTGTGTAGCTCATAAAGTCTTTACTCGCAGACATGAGGGGTTGGATTTCCTGCTTTCCCCAGGAGTCTGAGCTCTTCAGTCCAGACTCCTTGTTGCCATTAGGTCAGAAGGCTGGTACCAGCCTGCTTTCTGCAGATTGCCTTAATCCAGTGCAGCCAGCTATTTTTCCCTCAAACCATGTGGAAAAGGAGAAATCATCCATATCCAGCCACAGTCTTTGTTTTTTCCCTGCTGTTCTGTTTCTGTTCATGTGCAGGCTTTTCAATTTCATGAAGCAGCTTTACATGAAAGCTGAAATGTAATTGCATCCTCCTGAGTAAAATGGACAATTTCTGTGCTAACCATGTTTTTAAAGAATAAGATTACAGCATTCACTCTGCTGCATGCTTCCTCTACGAGTGAATCCCTTTGCTGATGTAAAGGGATTAAATATTCTAAGACACCAGCCAGACCCATTCTTTATAATTCCATAAGTGTGAAGAAGATCACCTTCATTATTTTTGTCAGGGGAAGAAAGAAAACATAACAGGGAGGCCTCTTTCAATACACCTTGCTTTACTCTAGCAAATACAAGCGAGGATTCATTTCAGCCTACGTCGTGCTTGCTGTTCCTCTCAGCTCTCCATGTTAACTTACACTATAATTTCCTTGTGGAATTTTTGGCTTTCTGGTATGCCTTGTAGAGCTAAGGCAACAAAATAAATATTGTGCAGTTTTCAGTTTTTGCTTCTTTGTTTTAAACTAAAGCCCTGGAGTATGATAACATTTTTTACCCTAGGAAAGAAAAAAAATAAAAGGGTACAGGGTTCCAAATGAAACAGTTTCAAATATCTTTTAATGCCCTAATTTTATGGTTTCTAGTACTCTTTTTCTTGCTCATAATATCTTTATATGGCTGTAGGAAACGGGTGCTTTGCAGTATTTTGTCTTTCATTGATTGCACTTGGTAAGATTTCCAGGCTCTACTCAGGCATTTTATGTTTGACTATGGGCAGCCATAAAATAGTTTTCTTATAGTTATGTTGTGTGCATAACAGTGGCACTGTATCTCGCTTTCTTGGAACAATGTATGGACTTCTGTTCTCCCTGCCAGATGATGTTGCAGACTTACCCAAAAGAATACTTGATATCAAGATTATGCAGTGTAGTTCTTGTTACCAAAATTGGGCTTCCCCATCTCAAATCTGCACCATCCTGCCCTTAACATTTATTCTCTCAAAGCCATCTCTGATGTCTCCCAGAGTGGTGCCAAGAGCCTAATGAAGAGAGATTAGGAAAAATAACACACTGGCTGTTTTAGGAGAGGTTGTATTTGCAAAGGTGGGAGAAGTTCCTAAACTCTGAGCAACCTGAACTCAAGAGAGGCTGGGCTGTCTGGGGCAATACAGTTCTGCTTTGGACACAGCAAAGATAATTGGAGGTATGGTTAAATTGTTAAGTCTTGTAGCCTCCCTCCTTCTGGGAGCTGCTGGAGGGCTAATTCCCACTGATGTACAGTCCAGCAGATTCAGCAGATGTTCTGTGTCATGGGGTGAAGGGGATGACAAGCTGCTTCTCCTCTGGTCGTTGTCATCCCTCCTCGCTGCTGATTGCAGCTGCTGCAGGACAGACCCTGGGGTGCCACATCAGTGACCTTGGGAGCACTGTGTGCTCATCCCAGGCAAACAGCAATAACCAGACCAACCCTAAGGAGTTATTAGAGCCTCTGTCTATAAAATAAGATTATGTTCTGAAAGATGCTGAGTATCAACTCTGAATAAAACCAGTAAGAACAGAGAGTGTGCAGGGTGACACGGAGAAATACAGAGGAGGCTCTATGAGTCTTAGAGCATTGGAACTATGAAATAAATTGTTCTGAAATTAAAAACAGTGAGATGCATTTAACTACAGTGCAGCAGATTGGGTTATAAAGCAATGAGAACACTGCTACTTAGGGGCTTGGGGGAAGAGAATTTGGGTGGATCATCAGAAGAACTGAAAATGCCAAGAGAAAGAACTAAAACATCCTAATAACATAATATTCTCATGTGATGTCAGATTAATGAGTGAAACTTTAGGATGGGATTGTCATCATTGTGTGTCTGCTTCTGTATGTGGAAATCTAAAAGGTTCTGACAGCCTTCTTTTTAAGGAAATTCTGTAATTCTTTTTCTTCGTGAATAATCGTAGAAATTTCTTTCTGAAATGTAAGGTGCTACAAATGCCATGATTTTTTCTTTCTCATTGCAAAGCACAGGAAAAAGTCTGCATTTTCAGAGAACAGCTGGCTATTACTGTGTGTTTACTTACTGTTAACCTTACTAAATCATGAGAGAGGTAACCATGACTAACCTAATTTTAGCCAAATTGAAGCTAAATTACTCTTCAGTCTCTGACTAAACAAAAGCATGCATCAGTCATCCTTTTGAGTTCACAGAATCCTAAGATTACAGGCGACTCTGGTGTTGTGTAACCACCTGCAGATCCTAATGCCAGTCATCCTTTAACAGGGCCTAAAACAAAAATGGTTCAAAGCTGTTGTATTTTCTGTTTTCCTTTCCAAGGCAAGCAGTTCCCTTCTTTCTTCTTAGCCCAAGCCCGTAATTACTTCAACCTCACAAGGTCTGCCTTTCAAGAGATGCTTAAAAATTCCAGAGAGGTAGTACTTGAAACCTGAAGCCAATGATTTTCCACCACCTGCACCACTTGTGCTGTATGAAGACCTCTGTTAGCTGGTAAAAAGAAGAGTACTTTATTGGAGACTACTGGTGATTACTTGTTCTTTTAGGAAGCACTGATTTTGTGTGATATCCATGTGAAGCATTACTTGAGTCTAAAGTTTAGTCTTCGATGGCAGATATTTCTGTCAGGCCTTTAGACCTTTCCCATTGTACTTGATTTTTTGAGAAGGCAGAGCCTATGCTTTTGGACAAATGCAAACTGAATTGGCTGTGCTCAGCACTCAAAGAGCAATAGCAGCCTTCTGGGGGCTCTTATTTCTAAATCCAGACTTTTTTTCCTGCCATAAATTGGTATCTGTCTTAAACAGAGTGATAGAAGAGTGATAGATAAATCCCCTCTCCTCCCTCCAGTCTTCATTTTTTTCCGTGTGAGGTTTTAAACAATCACCATCAATTTCAGCTTTCCAGCTCTGCATTCCTAACTTTAAACAGCCTAACCTCTCCTTTGGATTATTGCCAGAGGCTCTGTACCTGCTGTAGCAGGAGTAGTAATTCCTCTATGGTTTCATTCCTGTGTCTTCATTTCCCATCTTTGACAGTCCATGGCTGTTTTCACCTCTGGACTTTCTCTGTGCCTGACCAGCCACAGCCCAAGCTGCACCCACGAGTCTCACACCAGCTTTAGAAGGAGTGACATGACATTGCTTCCTGCTTCTTCAAGCTCTTATTTTAGCTGTGTGAGCATGTCAAGCTCTATCACTCAGCTGCATATGCTGTGCTTTTCCAAGCTCTATCCTTAACCTAAATTCCATCTTTTAGCCTGGCAGTGGGACTTGCTTGCTTACACCTCTGTCCACTGTCCCCAGGTCACCTGGAAGGCTCTCAGCCTGCAGCACTCGTCTCACTCCTGCTTCTCTGCTCTCCTAAAAGCTGCCTCCCAGTGCAGTTGTAGGGCTGGCTGGTACTTGCCTGAATTGGAGTGACAGCTCATTTAGCCCTGCTTCCTCCAACTCTCATTTCAGGAGCATCTGCCAGGCTGAAAGTAGGGCTGAGTCTTGAAGGGTTCGTAGGGATGAAGTGAGTGCTGTGGACAGGACAGGAAGGCACAGTCCATTCTGCAGGGGCTGGGAGAGGCTCAAGTGCCTGCTGGATTTTTTAAGACCCACAGAGCTAAAATGGGATAGGTACAAGTCATAATTCAGGTGTAGCTTCTGCCTTACTTAGATATTTTTAATGTAGTTTTGCCTGTGGTCTTGCTTGTCTTTTATGATTTAATGCCTGTTTCAGCTTCATGAGTTCTTTCTTGAGCCATCCCTGATTACAGTCTCAGCTGTGACCATTTCTCTTCCCATGCTAGAAACTCTTTTAAGATCTAGTCCTGAAGATTTTTTTCCCCTCATCCCTGAATATATCCCTGGCCAAGTGACTCGTACTTCCCATTTAAATTATAAATCCTAAATAAATCATTAACTTGTGCTTACACCATAATTGTATCAGATGGAAGAAAGATACATCTCTTAGGTTGAAACTGAGGAGTTTGAGTTACATTTTGGAAAACCATTCTCTGTAAGATGTCCAGCTGGAGCAATGAGTCCAGATTAAATTCCTATATAAAGAGAGCTTTTATTCTCATTTATCATAGCTAGAATCAAGCATCATCTTAGAGCTTTAGCCCCTGCTTTCCTGATCCCTGTTCTTAGTCTGAGCCTTATTCCGAGTAATAAAACTAGCCAAGCGATGCCAGCCTGATTCTCTAGGCAGCCAGTCAAGTAATTTTTGTCCAAAATAGAGGTCTAATCCAAAAACAATTCTAGGTTTACAGGCCTTCCTGTGGTGATCCTTAGTACTATTTAGTCCACATGCTCTTCTTCCCAACCTTCAGGCAGTTGTGCATGGATTACTGAATTTAGTTCTTTATTCTGTTTCCTAGACTTCAGGCTTTCTGTTTGACACCTCCAGCCTAGAAATATGTAACTGTTAATTTCTGTGCTGTGTTTACTTTAGTAGATAAATCGAGTTTATACCTAAGCAGGAGAAATCATAACTAAAATTTTGATTGAAAGCCTGTTGAAATAATGCATTTACATGAGGAACTCAGTATACATACACACATTTTCACTCTCAGAGATGGCTATTCTTCTACAGAAAGCTGTCCTATTCACTAATAGCACTAGCAGTGTTTATGTGTTTAGCCTATTCCTGTGCATTAAATTACATTTTCAGGGTGTAAGGAGAAAGGGTCAAGCTCCCCACCCACCCCAAGCCTTCCCTCTGGGCTAGATTTTTCCAAGGAGAGCCTCTCTCTAGGAGAAGCACAGGGAGTACTTTGTGTGCTGTGCTCTCTTGAAAAATGTGTCAACTTGCTATGATCTCTCCCTGGCAGCAGATCTCTTGGAAAGCCTGGCTCCCATCCAAGCGAGCCAGCATGGATGTGTGTGGTGAAGTCCTCCTCACCATGAGATTATCAAAAAAGCTGTACATATGATTCTTCAGATAGATTAAAGTCAGTCCAAGCACATTTTCACTGCTGCATGCCAGTGCTTCTCAGGAAGGGATGTTTCTAGGCAGCTGCCAAAGTGTGTTTCTTCAACCATTTGAATGGTAGAATTTTTTTAAATATTTGTCCCTTTTGATGATGAAGGATATTTATAAAAGATATCCTTTCTTGAAAAAATGAAGTTTATCAATTTTACAAAGGAATCACTGTGAATTTAGTGCAATATCCTACCTGTAAATTGCAGAATTTAGGTTGGAAGGTTGATGTTGTCAAAGCAGATTGGGAGCAGAAAACCCGGATTAGAATGAAAATATAAACACAGTCTGCTAATACAACATCAGTAATGGAAAAATCAGTTTTCAGGTCTTGAATTTTCAGAATCAGTTTTAAGGTCTTGAGTTTTCAGACTGAATGAGATCTTATCAGAATTGAATGAAAACTGTGGGTTTTTATTTGTTTTATTAAGAGATTTCAGGAAATGCTTTATATCAAGGCTAACTTCATGCATGTAGTTGTTGTCAGTTTTAAACTCTTTTCCAAAAGTTATGAGGAGAAGAATAAAAGAAGGCTGGCAACACCTAAGATTCCTGGAGTGCTCCAGATGTTCTGAGTGCTGAGGCCTTGCCAGCATCCTGCTGCCTTGAAAGATCAGCAGGCTGGTGGTTGAAGACAATGATGTTCAGTGATGTTAAGCTAAGTGCTTACACCCAGCAGCTCTGAGCCACTGGAAGACTTTCTGCTGCAGGGACCCTGTGCTCTCCTATGATAAATTACAGACAGAATAGCCAATTCCATAATAAGCTTACATTGTGGCAGGTAAAGTAGATTCTTTACTTCCCTCAAATTAAGGTTGAGCAACAGCAAATAAAAATCACCTGTTTATTGATAAATCACAGAGGGCACAGACTTGAAGGGCTTTGATTGTAGTAAAAAAAAAATGAAACTTGTACACTCGGCCAAATTATACTGCAGCTTTTTGATTTCTAGCTCTTTGACATACTTGTGGGTTTGAATCTGTTACTTTGCTTTTAGTTGAGGACTTTTGAACAGTCCAATGCTTTGTTGTTTGCCAGTGGGAGAGAGAAGACCTTTTGTAAAAGCAGCAGTTTTAGTGAGAATTCCATGGCTAAGGTTCATAATAGTCAGACCTTTCTTTAAATTGTAAGCAGCAGTCTTTTTTTTATTATTTCTGATAAAAAGAGAAGGTTTGATAACCCTGCTTAGCCCTTCTCTATGCTAGGTGATTTACTTTAATAAAATACCACTTTGCCTTGGGCTTTCTGCTGACTGTGCTGTAAGACTTGTACCCCCAAATGTCTTTGTCAATCTCTGTCACATCTTTTCTTATCTACCTTCATCTCTCTGTCTATTTATGTAACCTTCTGTATCAGCAAATGCTTATCAGCACAGGAATTCTGGAAAACACCCTGCCACAGAGCTCCCAGTCTTGCCTCTGAAGGGATGCTGCACGCCTGGGTCTCGTTGTACCACACATCTGGGAGTGCTGAGGGCCTTATAATTAGGTGAGGCTGTGCTTCCAAGGAGAAGCAGGAGCAAGCACAGGACTGTGAATGCTCAGCACTTGATTTCCGATTCAGTTTCTTTTCTCTCCCTGTAATGAGAGCTCGCAGCACCGTGGAGATGCTCTGTGAATGAGCTACGCAAATTTCTCAGAGAACCTCTGAGATGAGGAAGCTCAAAAGTGGTACTTCAGCACTTTTTCTCTAAAAATAAGTTTCTGTGAGTACTTATTCTATTTGCCCCATGCAAAGTGAAAGACCATCCTTTATGCAAACAGGGAGAGAGTTACAAACCAAAGGAGTGTAAGGCATGCTTGACTGGTCAAGGGGTAGAATATGATAGAGCAGTATGTATATGGCAACAAAAGAATGTGAAAATGTAGAAATCTGTAGGAGAAAGAAGCCTGGATTGCAGCAGGTTGCCTGTAAAACTCATCACAAATAGCAGTGAGTAAAAAACCTGAGTGACAATTCTGCTGTTGAGGTGGTAGTGGATTAAAGCCCTGCACTTGAGCATTCACCAGGCCCTTGCCATGGGGGTTTTCTTCTGTTACTTTCTCTTCTGTGTGTTTTTTCAACTGCAGGATCATGGGGAATAGAACAACTAGATCAATTCTCCGGCAAAGTACCCTTATCGTTGTGTATATTGGAATTTTCTGTGGTGTTGGGATTTTGCTGGTTTTAAACTCTTTTCCTTATTTTGTTTTCTCTTATCACCAGCTGTGCTCAATATCTGGCCTCTTAGTCTTCTCTGAAGATTAAGCAAAACAGGTATTGGACATGTGTGGGGAGTTTTTGGATTTGCAATTTGTCTTATTGGAGAAATCTGGACTTGTATTTGTCTAGGTCTAGTTTTTTATGTTTCTTATTGCTGCTTGTGTGTTTCCACAAATCCATTTCACACTGCAACCCCCAATTCTGGCATTACATGAGATGTTTTTCCCCCATGTTTGTCGGCACTGCGCTTCATCTGATGCACCTGTGAGTTTGACCTGGAGCTGTCTTGCTCCTGTTCAGCTTTTCTCACTTCTTATTTTCTGCAGAATCATTGGCACTGTCTCTCATGATCTCATTCAAAACACCTTCACACATCTATATTCCCAAATGCTTCATTAGTCAGGTCTAAAATAACAGTTTCTTCCACCTGATTTTTTTTCTGTCTCCTGAATTAAAACTTTTCCTCATCATTTTTCCTGAATTCTTGGTTAGCCTGTGCCCAGGTAGATGTTTAGGACGCAGGAACTTGGCATCAACAGTTGTGAATCTCTCAAGGGCACTTTCCCAGCCCTACCCCACAAGTAATACAAGGCTCTAAAGCTGATCTTGGAATTACCATAGAGAACCCATTAATCTGCTGCACAATTACAATGTAGAACTGCTGTCTAGGGTTTTCATATATTTTAATGATTTTTTTTTTTACTTCCTTTTATTGCTGTCAGCTGAGCTAGAGCAGGACAGGCTGAAATTAGTCTTAAGTTTCCCCAGGCATGCTCTTTGCTCCCAGCAGCACCCTGAAGTCCTGCAGCTCACCATCTCCATGTCAGCTCTGCAGTGTTCTGCCTGAAGTGAACACATGGAGGAACAACAGCAGGAAAATGAGGGTGAGCCACACAAGGAAGCCAAAATATGTGCAGGTACTTGGGGATGGATGGTAAACTTTAACTGGATCAGCTTGAAGCAATTTCTCCATGAAAAAGCTGGTTCAGTGTTTCCCTAGTCTGTTGAGAATATGTGAGTGACAATAGGGACATGGGGAAAGACAGGGAAACTCTTTAACTGTGCACTTTGCCAAAACAAATCTGCTTTTTGTAGATTAGGGAGGCATTGAAAATGTGATTATACATCCTGTGGGCTCCAGTAGGTTTCCTGAGCTTGGCTGAGGAAGAAAGCAGAATCCTCCAGAGATTCTGCAGTGCTAAAATAGAGAATTGCTGACACAACGTAAATGTTGGCTTCAAGGCGTTGCTGATGGTCTGTGAAAGGATGGATTTTGGGTCTCAGGAAGGTGTGCCTCATGAGTGCCATAAAGTCAGAATATTGCCCCTGTTGTTGGTTGTAATATAGTCTCTGTGCTGCCATGTTGGAGCCTTTCCTGCCTGTTATTTTGCCTTGGAGTAAAGATTGGTGATACCTGTTACAGAGAGTGCTCTGTTAAAAGGAATCTCGGGAAGCGACACCAGCAGCGGAGCTGTGTTGGCAAACTACCCAATCTGTTAAACTTCAGGTTGGAGCAGCAGATTTTCTCTGCATTGAGCTACTTTCTTATGGCTTTCATGGCTTTACTTGCTTTGATATGACTTTGATACACTTGTTAGGAGAAGTCTATAGGGGTCACTTGTCTCCTTGGAAACCAGAAGATAAAATTACTCTAGTCGTATCTGTATTTTGATATAAATAAGCTTTTTCTTCTCCAAAGGATAGCTACCTAGACACTGAAGCATTAACGATTTTGTAATGATTTTCTGTCTTTTGCAAGGTTGAGGGGGTCTTACAGTAGAAGAACAATCACAGCACTCTTAATTGACCGCTTCAGTTGTACTATTTGCTTCGAGCATCTTGCATTCTAATTAGAAATCAAAGCATTGCAAGATGTTCCCTTCACCTCTTGCCCCTGACAGTTTTTGGAGTTTCTCTGTCTTTTGTCCAGTCTTCAGTGCAAGGTTATGTCTCTGCAAATGCTTTAAATAAAAGCTTTGTGGAATATGTTCTTTCTATAAAACGTAGACTTCTGTTGATAAAGAGATCATTTATAATCCATGTCACTGAAGCAGCTGTTATGGAGTTACTGGTGCTGCCCTGCAAGGAGGAGGAACACGGGAAGGTGCTAAGAATCCACTAACTGTAGGTCAGAAACACTTTTAGCAGATAAAATGGAAGTAGTATATTTGCTTTAAAAGATAGATATAGTGTGACAAGTGATTTTTTTACCTAAGGGAGTTGTGGTTAAAAGCAGCAACTAGGCAGATGTGCTCTTAGGAGATTTAGTGTCTAAGCATTTTATTTACTGGACAATTTCTTACATTGCAGTGCTTAATGCAGGGAAAAATGACCACCTGCAGGGAGCCTAATTGATCTGTAGCACAAGTGTTGACCTTATGATTTGGCTTCAGGCATTAGAAAGATGGCAGTGTAACAGGAACTTTCTTCGCTAGAGTATGTACATATACATACAGTGTATTGCATGTACTCTAAGGCACAGAATTGCTCCTGCTGTGCCAACAATTCACTTTTTGGTTTTGTGATGCATCTCTGGTTCCTCTCCAGATGACACTTATGGGGTGTCACATAGGTTACAGCAAAAGCCTGAGCGTCTTAAGTCCTCATTTCCTCTAAGCCCTACTTTCCTTATAGAGGGGAAACCACAAGGTTTGCTTCTGTTACAACAACCAGAACAAATCCATTTTTTGGGACTGAGCAGAGCAGTGCATTGGGTATGGATTTTGACTTGAGAAGATTCCAGGTGACCAAAAATCTTGTAACAAATTAATCTGCTCAGAGGAATCACATGCTAAGACAGTCTGAAAATCCTCCTGTTGAACAAACTCACACAGAACCTGTGAATCTCTGTGGGAAAGGATATATTTTCTTTTTTTCTTCAGATGCATTGCTGAATGTTTTCTCTAGCAGCAGCCAGTTGAATTGCCAGGAGTGTGTTGCACCATTCCAGAACTGCAGCTATGGTTTTGCTGTCCCATGTGCCCCTAGAGCTGACTCTTTCACACATTGCCCTTTATTGTGGGCTTAGGCTGTCCAACTGGCAGATTATTTCTCCACTACTAATAACAGTTCTGTAATTAGTGTAACATGCAGTCCACATTGTCTCTTGTGAAAATTCAGTCTCCAAGGCTGCTCTGTTCTGTTAAATTTCTGAGCTGCTAAAAGTTAGGAAGAATTGCCTGCCTGGTACAATGTGTGTTCTCTTTCTTCTCTTCTTGCGTGCCTTTATTTTTCCTGGGTTCTTGGAGGCTGTTAGTGATGACAGAGTTGGAGACACTGCTCCCAGCAGCATTCTGATTCTCTTTTCCTGATTTTTCCTGGTCAACAGACTTTCTCCTGTCCCCATGCCCACCAACAGCAGTTCATCATCAAACAACTTGTGGCTGTGTCTGTTGAATTTTAGAAGTTCTGTTGTGTTCTGCTTGGAGCAGGTTGCTGTAGAGCTAGAAATGGTTTGATGGAAAACTGGATCTGAAAGTGAATTTGGGTATTTGGGTGAGTTGTGTGGCACATCTTAGATGGCAAGAGGGTTTTGGCATTGGAATAGTTTGCAGATGTGTTCTTTCTCTGACCTCCCAGCTCAGGACCTGATTTTTGGTAACTTTCATGTGTCCCAATGAGTAATGGCTGGAGCCCAACTTTCAATGCTACATTGATTCTCCTGAAGGGGAGCTTTTTGTAATTTGAAATAAAAATAGGAAATAACTTCTTTGTGTCTTTTTGTTAAAAGCAAAGCTTGTTAAGGGATTTCTGTGTTTTCAGGTAAATTTATCCATGGAGAAAAAGACATGAGTTTCTATTAGCATTTAATGTTCTGCAGTATTTTTCTGTGGTTAACATTAGTGAGTTTCAAATGGGCATGATGAATTAAATTATGCACAGGGGTGGTCTTTTATCATTTATATGAAAAAGTTACTACTGCTTCTTCTTTCTGACTTATATTATAACAAGGGATAACAAATTGAGTAGCACTAAATGTAGAAAGATATGTCTGTCTAAAACTTTTCTCAATTTTTATTCTCACAATTCTCAATATTCTTAGATTGAAGGGACCTACAAGTATCTCCAAAGAACAACTCCTGGCCCTGCACAGGACACCCCAAGAGTCGCACCCTGTGCCTGAGAGCATTGTCCAAACACTCCATTAGCTCTGCCAGGCTTGCTGCTGTGACCGCTGCCCTGGGGGGCTGTGCCAGTGCCCAGCCACCCTCTGGGGGAAGAACCTTTTCCTGATATCCAACCTAAACCTCCTGTGACACAACTTCAGGCCATTCCCTTGGGTCCTGTCACCTGGGATAGAGCAGAGATCAATGCCTGCCCCTCCTCTTCCACTCTCAAGGAAGTTGTGTCTGTGGTGAGCTCTGAGCTCAGTCTCCTCTTCTCCAGGATGAGCAGACCCCGTGTCCTCAGCTGCCTCTCACACAGCTTCCCCTCCAAAACCATCCCCATTCTCAAGGCCTCCTCTGGATCTTCTCTAGTACCTTTGTATCTTTTTTCCATTTTGGCACCCAAAACTGCCCCAGCGCTCAAGGTGGGGCTGTCCCAGCTCAGAGCAGAGTGGGACAATCGCTCCCTTGCCCTGCTGCTGATGCTGTGCCTGATGTCCCCAGCACAGGGATGTCCCTTCTGGCTCCAGGGCACTGCTGGCTCACATTCAGCTTGCCAAGGATCCCCAGGTCCCTTTCCCCGGTGCTGCTTTCCAGCCTCTCATTCCTCAGTCTGTCTGCACATCCAGGGTCACCCATCCCAGGTGCAGAATCCAGCACTTGTCCTTGTTAAAATACATACAGCTGGTGATTGCCCAGGCCTCTGATTTATCAAGGTCTCTATGCAGGGCCCCTCTGCCTCAAGGGAGGCAACAGCTCCTCCCAATTTTTTATCAGCTCCCAACTTAGTATCTCCCAAAATCCTGTGTCTGAGTCACTCAGGATGTTGCAGAGCACTGGGCCAAGGATGGAGCTCTGGATATCCCCATTAGGGGCAGGAAATGTGATGTTTGTAGATTTTTAGATCGTGCTTTGGTGCTCAACTCTAAGGAACTGTTGGGGAGATATTTTCAAAAGTAAGGAATCTCAAGGCAGCCAAGTGCATGGCTGCTGGAAAATGCCATGGAAGCTTACAATGAAAAAGCAATAATAAGCAAAAGACTGCGTGTAAATTGTACATGGTCCAAATAAAGCTGAAACTGCCACAGATGAAGTCTTATGTGCAGAATTTACAAGGCCAAGATAAAGTGTTATCTTTTTAGGCTGCTCTGGAAAAGAAGATCAAACCCTAATTTTTTTCACTAAAGGCTTTCCGGAATAAAAAAAAAATCTCTGCAAACTACTATCATGGCACCTAGATACCTGCATTGTTTGGAATTTTCTCTATGGAAAAGACTGTTGTAGGAAGTGGAGATGAGAGAATTTTTTTTCTTTAAAAAGTGCACAGCATTGACTTGTTGCCCTTTTTGAACTAGACATATAGCTCCATGTAATTTAATTTAGCTTGCATGGAAATCAATTGTGAATTGTCTCACTCTTTCCCAGTCAGTACTAAAGCATTTTAATGGTTCAGGATTGATCTAATGAGCCCTGGAATAACTTATATCAAAGTGATTTGGTAAAGACTAATTTAATTTTTCTGACTAATACTGTCAGGATTTTAGCCCATTGGGAATAATCCTGAAAGCTGAACGGGTGCACTAAGTGGAGCTGAGATGGGCTAATAAAGCCTTTACTGGCTGTAGGTGGTGTGATTTTCCTTCACTTCCAGATAAAACTCTAGCTTTATGCTTCTAAGTTCTTCAGCAAAATTTCCAGTTTGTGTCCATGGTTCTGGTGTGAGTATTCAACAGCAGACAGAAAGCAGCATCAATAATGATATTGAAAACTTTTCTGTACTGGAAGAGTACTGAAATGTTAATTTGAGTTTCAGCTGAAAGTAAAGTTTGTGTGACGCTGCTCTGCTTTCAGTTTGAAGTCAGCACTTTATGACTGGTGATAGATGTTTGCTTTGTGGAGGATCTCTACAGCTAGATGTATTTTAATGAATCTGTTTTTCTTTGGTGTGCACAGTTATATTAGTAACTAACTGCAGCTTGGCTTGAAATATTTTTATCCCACCCAGAGGGAACTGGGAAAAGAAGCTGAAAAATAAAAGCAAACATTTTGTTCTAATACTAATGTACAGTTTTCCTTGGATTTTATAAAAACCGTGGAACTTTTAAACCATTTCCTGCATAATGCTGTGAATTATTGACATGAGTCAAGTTTACATGAAAAAACTTACCAGCAAGGTGGAATTTTCAACATGAAACATTTTTGAATAGTTGGGATGCTTTGGGTGTTTTATTGGATTAGCCTAACACTTAGGCTTTGAGAGATTTTGCATATCTCTAAAAAGGTTTTCCAGGAGATTGCAAGCGAGCTCGCTTTCCAAAATGCTCGAGGTGAATACAGTTGAAATTCATTAGAATGTAAAATGTAATGCAGAACTTCTCATGTTTCCTATGTAATAGATATAATGTGTAGGAAAGGAAAGGCAGATTGGGAAGCCCTCGTTCTGTGGAAAGGTTTTTACTCTGTTAAAACTTGGTGACTTTGATAAACTATTCAAAGATTAAAGGTCTCTTGAGCATATGTGCATTTTTAATATGACCCTAAGGGATATGTATGAAGTTTTAATATTGTCTGAAAGAAATGTATTTGTTATTTCAGTCATCCCCTCTTACTCAATTTCATCACTTGATACTATGGAGTCCGTTAAACAAATTCTAAAACGACCAGTCGGTTCCAAAACTTCTGTTTTTTTTAAAACAATGTCTTTGTACAAATGCTGTTTTCTCAGATTATTGGGGGTACCAAGAGTCCATTGGGGTGGTTTTCCAAACAAAGCAACTAATTTCATAATTCTTTCAGTTTATTTGTTGTGGCTACTGTAGTATCAGAAGATAATTTACTAACTGTTGCTTATCCTCTTGACCTATTGATTCTGTAAATTATACAGAAACTTAGAAAATAATCTAGTTCTTAGAAATATTAGATTTATCTTTCTCATTGGTTTAAAAAGAGAAGTAAGAATGTTGGCTGCATTTGGATATTGGGGCTGTTTGCTAGAATCCATTTTTGGGTAATAAAAGTGCTAGATTAAGTTGCTATGTAAGAGGCAATGGAAGTGCTGATTCTACTTGCATTTTTTTAGGGGAAAGATACAACAGATGTTCCAAGAGGATGTTGGGAAACAGCCAGTGCATTAACATAGCATCCAGCTTCTTCTTTTGCCTTGCCATGTGAAAATAAATGTGGCAACAAGTGCAGATATTTTTGCTATTTAACACAAATCTCCTAGAGTAAGTTTGTG
The DNA here is from genome assembly GCF_963513975.1 of Fringilla coelebs. Taxonomy (NCBI): domain Eukaryota; kingdom Metazoa; phylum Chordata; class Aves; order Passeriformes; family Fringillidae; genus Fringilla; species Fringilla coelebs. The sequence continues at coordinate 59,488,159 of NC_140034.1, read as the reverse complement.
ACTTTTTATAATTCATCATGACTAGTCAGGAATCATTACATGAGAAATGTAATTTGGATAATGTTATTTGGGTTTTACTTAGACCAAATCTGAGCAGTGCATTCCTGGAACATGATAGAAGACCTCCAGTAGAGCTGTTATATGCACATAAACCACCATTAGGAAAACATAAATATGAAAAGTAATTAAATATTAGAGCATTTGCTGAAGAGTCAGGAGAAATATCTAAAATACTTGGACAATTTCCTGGTTTTTAATGAATTAAAAAAAGACCTTCCTAAGACATGCTGTAATATCAAGATCAAACCTCCCCATGCAGGCAGTTGGGTACAGTGTGCAGTAAAGAGGCAGCAAAAGTTGAAAGTCATCAGAATAAAGTGCTGCTCTTCATTACAATGAAATTAGCCTCTTTTTTCTTTTTCTATTTTTTCCGCATTTCTTTAAGGCAATTTCTGAATCAAACAGAAGTGTCTGCTCCCAGACATTCAGAAAGCAGGAATTAAAATATAGAATATGATCACTATGTTGACTTCAAAGCAGACAAAGTCCTTGGAAAAATTTCATCTTGCCCAACTCCCTCTTGAGCTGTTGGTACCAGCTGTGTGGGATGCAAGCTGAAAAACTCTACTGGGAGATAACTATTCAATGCTGACTGATTTTTTTGTTGTTTCTTTATATTGCTCTTAATTCCATCATTTTAAATCTGTACTGCAATATATTGAGCCATGCAATGAGGAGCATTGCAAGGGTCCTCAAAAATTTTTAAGTGTGAAAGGCTTTTTAAAAATACATCAGTCGTCTGTGCTGGACACTTACGGCATGTGTTTTTGAAATATGCATAATTTGAGTGCATGTGGGAAAAAATACAATTAAAATTGAAAAAGACCAGAATTTTTTGGCTCTAGCTACAAAGCTTGTATCTCTGGAGTTAATAACTGGAGTTTTTTGTCTTCTGCACAAGGCTATGCTGAAGTAGTTCTGTATAGATGTGCGATGTAAATATGGAACATATCCAAGCTTTGCCAGAATTCATTGTCTGGACTTCTCTTAGTCTTGTGGTTTAATTTTATGTAGTTCTGAGAGCAGCAGGGACTTGGGCTTGATGAGCCTTGAAGGACCCTTCTAATCTGATATGTTCTATGTTAATTTATTATACTTTTTTTTTTTTTTTTTTGCAATGCTGCTTTTCCTGGGGCTTTGATATAAAATTCCTGGGCAATACTGTGGCCACAAAAATTTTGAGCTCTTGAGGATGTTTTATTTTGGTTTGGTTTTCCTCTAAAATGGTTAATTAGAGAAGTGAGATTTACTTTTGCAGGATGCAATAGGGAACAAAACTAAGAGTTCAGAAAGAAAATTTGATTGAGTTATAGGGGAAAAATCCCCAGGCTGATGTTCAAGAGGCTTAAAAACAGCAGATTGCCAGAAGCAAATTATCTTAGACAAGAAAACCCACCTTGGCTTTTGTAATTTTTTTTTTTCCTCCAAGATGCTCTTGGTCTCTGTTGGAGAGCATTTACCTGTCCTTAGCTGGACTGCCTGGCTGTGTCTAAATATCCTTTTTTCATACCTTAATATTTCTAAACCTTACTGGATTTGGATGTAGAAGGCGTAAAGAGAGAAGGATGATGGGGGGAAGGAAATAGTGGTCACATGCCACTCCTCCCAAGGCTGTCCTCTCCAGATGAAGCCATGGATCTGGCAGGCTCCAGACATCCTGCATCCTGCCATCTGCCACAACTGGTTGAGTTAGAACAGTTTGTCCATTGCTCTGTCTTATTTTGAAACATACTGACGTGTTTACGGGATAATTTGCATAAAGTGACATCCGTGTGCAAAACCTGGTAACTCTGAGCCAGATGCTTTTCAAAATTATTTACATATCTGCTGAATAATTTTGGCAAGGGAGATTCTGTACAACCCACTGGTAAATAACTCATGACAGTATTTCTTGTTGCAAATTTGAACTACTTGGATTAGAAAGAAATAAAATCGTGCAGTTCTCCTCCTTGATGGGGTGAGGCATAACTCTTCACAATAGCAAGCAAAAGATGCTGTTGGGTTTTTTTGCCACCATTTTAAGACTGTTCCTTGCAAATGTGTGCAGCATCTCTGTCTTGTCGGTGGTGAATTCATGATTCCACATCCCTGACTTCAAAAATGTAGTGATACTAATGTTAATAATTCATCTTGGGAAAGAACACTGCAATAGCTATGGAAACGCATTTTGCAATGTACTGCCTTTGTAATTTTGTTATCACCTACTTTTTTTCTGAGTAAATATAATTAGAGGTATGTAATGGAGTCTTGTTTCTTTTTTTTCCTAACAAATTTTTTTTTTCCCTTCTATTCTACATTGAAAGCTTCTCTGTCTTCTTACCCCTCACTATTTTCTCTTTCATGTGCAAGAAAGATTTGGCAGATGTATGTCTTTGAGGCTGACTTGCACAGGAATCTTCAGTGCCTTTAGAGTCCAATGATGACTGCTGGATCACCAGAAACCATCAAAACATGCCTGCAGGTGAGCAAAGCTTTATAATGTGGCTAGGAATAATTTAGTAGTTCATATTTTCTGTACATTTTTACTTGGCTTGTGAGCAGCCCATTTTTTGGTACTGAAACTGTTGAGGACACTGGGCCCACGTGTCTCTAAAATATGAGTTTGTTGTGATGGGGCAGAATGTTTTAATGGTCAGAAAATACCAAATGTTGTTAGACCACATTCTACCCTGCTTCTGTCTTGAGGCAGTAAAATTTCCTCCGAGGCGTCTGTGAATTCCCATTAGGTTGGATAAGCATTGCAAAAATCTACCATTGTGTTTCAAGCCTCTTTGATTCAGTGTCAGAACATAAATCTTACCTATATTAACACTGGCAGGGATTTCAACAGGGGAGGTGAGAGAATAATGCACAGAGCATCTTGTTCCAGTCCTTGCAGCTCAAGCCTTATAAAGGCATCTGTTAAATGCTGGATGGAGATATGAATGCTTTGGAAATGCTCTTTTTTTCCTTTTTTTTCCATTTTCCAGACATCATCATCCTAAATTTCCTGGAGACATGTTCTGTTTGTCCTGATAGCAGAATTTCAAAGAATGATTGACTGATTCTCTTATTAAAGACTATGCCCAAGAGGAAAAAGCTGCTCAGTCTTTTGTCTGTCAGATTTTTTCATTGCCTTCTATGTGTTTTTGTTAATGTAACTGCTCATATTAATTACAAACTGTAGCTTTATTTCAAATAATGGGTTTTTGAAGGTTTAGCAATGATGTGTGCTCGTAATGTAGTAAAAATGTAGGATCCTATTGTATGTCCTAGTTTCTTCCTGCTGCTCAGCTGTGACCAGGGCTGTGTTAACCAGAGGGAAGCTGGCACCCTTCCCACCCTTCCCCTCTGTTCAGGGCTTGCAAGACGTGGAGTACAGTTTCCAGTTCGGGGCTGAGGAGTGGGATTGGGGCAGGGGAGTGTAGAAATCCCTCCCTGTGCCAAGGCTGAACCTTCAGCCTAGAGAACAGCAGGCTCTGGGGGTACCTAATTGTGGCCTTTCAGTTCCTGAGGGCCAGCTGGAAGGTGGGCACAGACATTTTGGGATTGCATGTTGTGATGGGACAAGGGGTGATGGTTTCAGACTGAAAGAGGTCAATTCAGATGAGGTATGAAGAAGGAGTTTTGTGCAATGAGGGTGGTGAAACACAGGAGCAAGGAGATGGGGCTCTGAGCAACCTGGTCTAGTTGAAGACATCCCTGAAGAAAGCCACTCCACAATAAGTAATGGGTTTGGGACTCTGTCATTCTGCTAACTGGTCTGAAATATTTTAGCTCTAAACACAACCCAAAACCCTGCTAACAAGGATAGTTGGTGTTTGTTGCCTTTCTTTTCTGGATGGCATGGAGCAGGATAGCTGACAGTACTTTCCAGCTGAATATTGCCCTGAATTTGGGGCATCTTGGAGTGCTTTGGGGCATAGAACTGTCAGAATCATGCTAAGTGTGCACTTTAGTCTGTTAAACTCAATGCCCTGGGGACTTCAATCAGCTGAGTTGAGTCAGACAAGGCCTCGTGGCTGGCCCAAAACATTTGGAAGAAATGACAAACCCATTGCAAATCTTTCTTGTGGTGTTGGTTTTTTCTGCGTTTTTTTTTTAACCATTCTCATCCATTTACCTGATTAACTGGGGCCACAGCTTTGAAAGCAGATTTGTTTTATTAGGATGAATTAATAATACACTCGCTTGTTGCTATGTTGGAAAGAGTCTGATTTATAGAAATGGAAGAATCATTTCTAAACCTGGATAGCTTAAAAATAGGTGTGGGTGACTCTTGTAGCAATATAATGTCAAAACATGAGTTGAAGAAAGGACAAATAAAGTGTTGACTGCATCTTGTAAAACTCTTTGGGTGAAACCCTGGTGTCCTTTTCAGTGCAAGCTTAGTTTAGCTTAATGTTCTGTGCTCTGAAAGGCAAAGATGTTCAAGATGACTAACTTACTAAATAGCACATCCTGTTGTGCTGGATCCGCCAGGGAAGAGTCAAACATGGCAAAAACATTCACCACCAGTCTTGCAAAAGAAGTTTAGAGAATTAGATGTACAGGCAGCTTCTGAAATCTCCCAGAAAGAATATCCACAGCATAAATAAACTCACTAAGTTGCTAACAGCTACTTCTGAAAAATGTAGCTGGTAGAAATTTGGTACATTGGAGAGGGTACATCAGTGAAAGTTTCATGAAGCAAAATAAGTTTATAAAGAGTAATTTTGCAATATTCCAATCCTTTCAAATCTTCATTCACGTGTTTGCAAATTCTGTGGCTAGTAAAGGAGACATAGCCATTAAACTCCAAACAAAGCTGTGTTATTTCAATTGCTGTTTCTATAAGTAGCAAACCTACAGTGCAGCTGAAAGAGTTCAAACCTAAATCATTCACAAAATGTTGGTAAATCCACCTTGAGTTGTACTTTTACAAGAATGCTTTATATACTATTAATTATGCAGATGGAGTAGTGATGCTTTATAAGGAAATATATGTCTGCTGAATAGTTATTAAAATAAACCTCAACAGTTTGGGGGGAAATACTGTCTAATAATGAGCCATATCTTTTAGAACATAAATATTCATTTCTTGCTTTTTAACACAGGACTTTGTCTACTACATGCATGATATCTGTAGAGGCTCAAAGAAAATTCAAGAGCCTGTGGAAAATTGCTCAGCTAGTGAAAGGTAAATGAAAACAATGCCTTGGAAAACAAACTATTTTTTGCTGGGGAGAGAACTGTCCTGGGAGCGACTGGAAATAAGATTGTTTTAAATTTTCGGTCCATACCATCTGCTTAAGCACAAAAAAAAAAAAAAAAAAATCCTTTGCTTAATTTTGAAAAACATTTCTTTAGCTTCCCCAGCTCCTGCTCTTAATAGGCAGCAGTGTACATTATCAGGGATGGGCCTGTTACATTAATATCCTGTGGCAGTGTGTGGATTTAAAAGATGGAGTACATTGTTAACTGCTTAGAAGTTTCTCTCAAAGGACAGATTTTGCTTCAAGTTATTGTACCAGTTGTAAGGAAGTTAGGTAATAGTGGAGAACTAGAAAGGAGAGTAAATTTTCTACCTCCACTCCAGCAGCTTTCATGCTTTTTTCATTATTTATATGCCATGAATATTCTAATGGAAGTAAAACCTGCTTATGAGCATCTGGGTGGGAAAGGGAGATGTTAGAAAAAACATTATTTTATACTTTGTCTCACCATTATAACTATCCAAAGAACAATGTTTCCACCTAGAATAGGTTTCAATAAAAATTTAAAACTAAGCCAAATAATAAGTAAAAATTAATACAGAGGTAATAATCATATGGTAAATAAATCCCTACAGCTTCTTTCTTTTTGTGAAAAAAGAACAAAAAGGAGTTTGAAGATGTGATCAGGGTGTCTGGTCTAACATTTTCCAACAGCACCGTTGACACAGTTTCCATCCGGAGTGTTTGTTTACTGCGGAAATGCTGTACAAAAATAAATCCTCGGGAAGAACAGATATTTTTGCTGGGTATGCTGCGAGTGCAGCGTGGCTGTGTTGGTGTTGAACTGGGGACAGGCACAGTTTATCTCATCAGCCCCTTCTCATCTCTCCCTTTCTGGGTCAGAGCCCGTGCCGATGCGCGGCACCCGCGGCGTGCGGCGCTCGCTCACCCGGGGAGGATGAGCTGCTGGAAATGTCACCCCCATTGGTGGGGTGGCCAGCCAAAGGGAAGCCCAGGGGAGCCCTTGCTGCCCTGAGGTACAGCTGGGGCATTTCAAATCTGGGCATTCGAGACTTTTAGAAGTGCTGGGTGACGCAGTCTGTGTGAGTGAAATGTCAGCTGTTCTCCATATCCTGTTTCTGTAAGGGCCAGAGCTGCTGTGACTAATGCCACAGGAAATGAACCCATTTTTGGGGTTGAAAATCTTATGCCTCTAAATCCACATTTGAGACTTGTGCACATCATTGTTTTCCGTCCTGCAAAAGATACAGTTGGACTGACAATAGTGCTCCACGGTCCTGATTTACAGACTTTTGTTTGCTTGGAAGTGAGGGATTTGATCAGATAAAGCCAAATGGTCCCTTTCAACCTTAAATTTATTCTCTGATTTTTGCTGTTGGTTGGTTATGTTAACTGGAGGAAATGCTAGCTGTAATAATCTGTAGCATTTCAGGGACTTCTTATATGCTTTCTGAGAGGAATTTAACATCTATCAGCAAGCACAAATGACTTACCAGGGCCTTTTATCCACGAATGCAAAACATTTCTTTGAGAATTCTTAAGCAAATGCAAAATAAACTCAGACCAGTTCTGGCATGGATCATCATCTCAGATCATTAGCTTGCTTAATTATGGGCTTCATGCAGAACTCTGCAGCTCTCTCTAATGCTTCTGCACTACCTGTGAGCCTCCACAAGTTCCTCATGAATGATTGTTCATCCAGCAGCCAGCCAGATTTGGAAAAGGGCTTTTTCAAAATCATCACGTCCTTTGCTTGGGGATAGAAAGGGGCATGTGGCTTTCTGCATTATTCTGCACTGCACAGGTTTACTCTCTGTGTCAGATGAGTCTGGGAGGGCTGTCATGAGCAGCTGTGCTGTGCCAGCCAGTCCCTCACTGAGCTGCTCCGGGGTGCCAGGGCACTGCTTGTGCCACTCGCTCCTCTCCGTGCTGGGCAGCAGAGCCTCTGCTTTCACCCAGGGCCCCATCCTGCTGGCTCTGGGAGTGAGGCTGCTGTGCCCAGCCCCGGGGGAATCCTCCAGGAGGAATGTCTGGACGTGGTTTCCAGAGCTGGGGCTACTCCGTGGTGCTGCAGTGCAGCAAAGTTTTCAATAACGTTTGCGCAGCGCTGCAAATAACAGTCCTTGGTGTGAGGAGGAGAAATAACCAACAGAGAGGAGAACAGGTAATCCGCTGCTAAGCTGTCATTTGGCTGTTGCAAAGCATGCTGAAACTTAAATATCTTTAAGAGATACTGTGAAAACAGGTAATGCTATTAAATACCTTAGATGAAGTGGAAAAAAATACCCTACATTTGAAATCTCTTGGCACCCCCAAGGGTAGCAAGCACTCTTTCTGTATTTATGATCTTAAAAAGACCATGGTTTTAGGCTGTTAAGTTATGTTTCTCTCTTTGGGAGGTCAATATTCAAAAGTAGGAAAAAATATTCTAAGCTGCACCGTGGATTTATACTGGATAAGTAGTTTAGTGCTGTAGGCAAGAAAGAATACAGGTAAAATAACTTAGGTTTTAATGGTTAGTTGTTTCATGTCACTTCTGCCAAGCAAAACCATTCAGTTATAAACTTTGGGAAGCAGCTCCTGTCTTGGAGAAAGAGAGGTCTAATTGTTATCTGACATTGCTCCAAAGAGAAGAAAGAAATTGTCCCTGGTGAAATGCTGATTGCATAGGTTCCCCCTGAGTGACATGTGGGGTGTGCAACTTTTTGTAAAGGTTGTTCAGATGCCTGATGAAAATAGAATGTATGTGCAGCCATTCTAGAGAAAGACAGAAAGCATTTGTGAGTTAAGTTCATTGTTGTATAGTGACTTCTCGCTGGTTGTGAAATCCCTGTGCATTACATTATAAACAACAGCTGAGTGTTCTTCCTCAGCAGAACTGTTGCTTCAGGAGGTGGTTTAGAGGTGAAAAGGACCATAAGTATGCTTGCTTCATGGAGCTGGGCCTGTGGGAGCCCTGTGTTTGTGCCACAGCTCATATTTTTTTGTTACAACTACTTGCCCTGTTCTTAGTTAAATGGCTGCTCCTCCTCCACCTCAGATCCTTCCCTGGATGCACTGCCTGCCCTAAATCCCAGACAAAGGGGATTTCTGTATCCCTACCCTTAATTCTTCCATATTTGCTCCAGAGGAAAGATGTTGGCAGATTTTTGATTTTTCTTTTTTTGTGCAATTTTTAAATGCTGCAGCTGAAATTACTTCTGTTATAAGCAACAAATTATGCCCCCCACAATGTTATATTTGGAGACATTCCTCCAGGAGGGAGCTCTGCCTCGAGCTGTGTTGCTTGCACAGCTGGGACACCTACACCCAGTGCTGGAGTTTGCAGTCACCTGGTAGGGAACACCTGGCAGTGGAATAATTAACACCTGGAGGGATTCATAACCAGAAACTGCTTCTCAAATCATGCGCATGGACATTAGGTGGTATTGGAGAAGATAATGCAATGATTCGACTTTGAGGTTATATTTTCTCCTTCTCTCTTTCATCTGGTGGTGTTGACCTTGCAGCACCTTGTGGAATTTCTTCCTCTTGTCACTTGGTCGCTGTCCAGAGAAGCTTCAGCCTTTGCAGTAGCTACAGATCCTATTCCTACAGCTCACAGGGGATCTTTATTACATGCTCAGGAGGTGCTGCAGTGATTAGGCAGCTTTACAGGGAGATTTTGCAGCTCTTTCAGCTCTGCTCTATCTGATCACTGGGTCAGGACCGTGCCCTGTGTGTTTAGAGGATGCAATAATGCATGCAGTAAATAGAATATTTTGAGAGAATTGAAAAATCCAGTGGGCAGCAGTAACAATGGTTAACAGCCTCTTCAAAACACAATACCTTAAGGAGCTTGAGTGCAAAGAGAAAAAAAATGTAGCACAATCTTCCTCTTCTTCATCATGAAACTTCAAGGAAGCTTTTTATATAAATTACCATTTTCCTTGGTTTAGCTGCAAAACAGGTGTGAATGCAGAAGTCCACATTAGAAATGATGTTCAGCTGCAAGTGTGCCAAGATTGTTTGCACAGTGGGGAAATTCTGTCAAGATGTTACAAGGTAATTTTTCTTAATCCTGATAAACTTATGGATGGAACTTAAAGGGTTGTAATAGCTCACCCGGAAGTAAATGTTGTGGGAAAGTAGCTGCAGTATGTAGAATGTTTTTCTCCACATGGTGGGACTTTGTTGTCTAAAGAGTTTGCCAGTCAGTTAATCAACTCAAAAATCAATGTATGCTCTTAACCATTATTAGTAAACAGATGTCATTTTTTTGTTTGTATATGAGACTCAACCCCTTGGGAGTACTGTGGGTAATTATCCATGGATCAAAACTTGTCTTCTGACGTGAACTGCTTTCATCTATTTCAAAGAATATTCAGTAAAAACTTTTCTCTCAATTAACAGGATATTTAAAAGCACGCTGCAGCGTGAGAGACAAAACCAGAATCATAGTATGGATCCTGGGGACAGAAATTACTGCAAAAGGTTCTGAAATAATGCTTTTTTTTCCAGGTAAGATGTTAATCCCATATCAAAAATACTCCTCATTATGTCAGATTAGCATTACATGTTTTCCTTTTCTGAAACACTCGATACTAAAACATTTATTTAAAGTAAATATTTACCATATACTATTAAATTATTGCATTTTCTCATTTAATAATTAATATTTTTATGACCAGCAGTCTAATGTCAGGAGTATTTAACAGGGACAACTTTATGGTGTTGATACACACACACAATGTGTTGTGGATGGTTTGCCTAATTCCATTGTGATATAACCCGAAAGGTCTGGGTCAGTCTTTTAAATATGAAGAAATTTAGGATGATGTTTATAAAATAAAGGAATTATTAGCAACTGTTTATCTTCACAAGTGGATTAGAGAAAGCAGTTTCAATGGGGCCTTTATTGTAAGACTGTTTAATTTTGTGAAGAAGTAGAACTGTGTGTGAGAGCATCATTAAAATTCACGCTCCTTCAGTGGCTTTTGGGGTAGGACTGAATGATGTTCCAGACTGTGGAGTTCTGAGTGCATTGAACCTCTCTGAGGAATTCTCTTTTTTCTGTCTGATGTATCAGACTCCATGGTGTAACACAAGGCCCAAGATCATGTTTGAAAGGCCTTTTTTCCTCTGGTGGGAGGTGAGCAGGCTCCTTGGCAAGCTCTGGCTTTGGGGCCCACTGGAACAGCCTCCTTGTCCCCAGAACATTTGGGTGATAGTGTCAGGATGAACATTTCAACTTTGTTTTTAGGTTTCCTGGTTTTATAAAACATAACAGTGGGTCCTAACTTTTTGGCAAGAGTTTGCAGCGCCCAAGGTGGATCTTGGGCTTTGCTCTGTTTGAAGTTGCAAATAGCCAAATGGTATTTTGGGTCCTGTAGCAAGTGGTATCTTGGTACCCCTAGTTTACTATGGGTGACATTTGAAAAGATTTTACAGTGAACAGCCAGATGAGAATCTGAACGGATTGGATTCTTAGCATTATGTGCCACGAAATAAGAGAAAAAATCTAACTGACAAGTGCAGTTGTGTTTAGACTTCAAGTGGGGATATTTCAAAGCAAATCTCTGCTCAGCTATGCATTTGACTGTGATTTTTATTTTGTTTTCTTTCAACACTTCAGCCTTTCATATAGAGAGATATATGTCACAACACAGTGATTAACAGCTGAGTTGTGGAAGTTATGGCAAGGATTAAGAGTGATTTTGTTCCCAGTGCTGAGAAATAACATCTCTTCAGAATGGCAGCACTGCTTTGATTGGTATTGAAGGTATTTTCTGAAAATATCCATTGACATCCAAAAATTTATAATTTAATATGTACCTTAAGTCATTAAAAAAGCTTCTCTTTGTACTTTGGCTAAAGCCATAACTCACTGTAATCTCAAATATATGCTCTTTTTGAAGACACTTCTGAGGCTTTTTATTGAATTTTGGCTCTATTGTAGCTGGAAACACATTTCACATGACTGCACACTGCAATTCCATTCTCAGGTTATTTACAACATTCTTCATGCCCATTTGACTGGCAGCCTTTCCCATGTCCGTGCAGCCTGGCTTTTGAGCATGGCAAACAAACATTTTTTCTTTTATTCTTTTCTTTTCATTTTTCTTTTAGTCATTCATTTTTCTTTTATTATTTATTTTTCTTTTTTTTATTTTCTTATTCTTCCAGCCTCCTGTGATTCTCCTGTGTCCTGGGAGAAGCTAAGGAGTCACCTCTCAGCATTTAGTTACTTGGGTTTTCAAGTCACAGAGGAGTTTTCAAGTCCTCACATCCCCCAAAAGAATACCAGGTGCAATGGCAGAGCACTCTCATGGTGCTGTGAAATTTTTGTAATCTCTGTAAGAGGGAAGAGCCTTGAAACAGGGTGTTTTTTGATGTCAAAAACTGTAATCTCTCTTCTCCAGACACTGATGATCTTCAGGGGATCTCTGTTTCAGGTCTGCAGTCTCTCAGGAGTCATTTTAGAGAAAGGAGAATGATAGAAAAGTGATGGGATAGCTGATAAAAGGGTCAGGCTGCATCACAGAAAGCAAAAAGGAATTAGATGAGAGAGAAAATCAGTAGATTCAAGGATGAAAAGATAAATTCCATGATAAAAGAGATAATGTAGGCATCTGGGGGAAGAGTAAATTCAGAGATGTGTTATTAGTATGAAAATGAAGAGAATATAAAGCAGAAATCAAATTAAATCAAATGGAGAATGTTTAAAGAAATCACCTGAAAACTGAGAAAAGAAAGCTAAAGAAAGGTTAGGTGTTAGGCATCAAAATGAGCTGTAGGGATCAGCTTAAAATAAGGGAATTAATTTAAAAAATCCTCTGATGTGTATAAAACTTTGCAAAATGGATATCTTGCAGCTCTGTCTGCATGCTTTCTGTAGCCAGTGGTCTTGATGACTTGAGAACAGAGCCTAGACAGAGTTAAAGAATAAAGTAGGGATCTATTAAAAGGCCTTCAAAGGATACATCTGGGGCATCTCAAGAGCCTGGCCGGGGCTACACCCAAGGTGGACCCAAGATGGAGACAGGTGATGAGTTTTCACACTTTTGTGAGTTTTGGTGCATTTCCATTTTGGGGTTAATGGTCCAATTACAGCTCCAGGTAATGAAATCCCATCCTCTCAATTTGCTCTCCTCACCTCATTATTTTTTATACTTTTTGGGCCTGAAGCTGCAATGGTGTCCTTGGTTCTGGGGCTGCAAAAGGATTGAGTTGAGGAGAGCGAATTTAGAGGATGGGATTTCACTACCTGGAGCTGTAATTGGATGATTAACCCCAATATGGAAATGCACCAGAACTTACAAAAGTGTGAAAACTCATCACCTGTCTCCATCTTGGGTGTAGCCCCAGCCAAGGGGGGCTACAAAACAATCCTTTTGCAGCCCCAGAACCAAGGACACCATTGCAGCTTCAGGGCCAAAAAGTATAAAAAATAAAGTTCTGTCTAACTAGACTGTGAAGAGAACTTGCTAACACTTGATATGAAGTTCAGAATTACACACTAAAGCAGTACAAAAGCTGGAAAATATGAAAGTTAAAACTTCAGGCATCACTTTCATTCCTTGTAAGCTCAGCTTCCTGCTCCCCTGTCTGCCACTGACTCCAGCAAGGATGACCTCTGTTGTTCCACATTGCATATGTTCTTCTGAGTTCTGTTGGAGCTGCAGTTTTTCCCCTTGTCAGTTTGTTCCTTTTGCCTTCTAAATATAGCTTTTATGCCTTTGAACATCATTATTGGCCTCACACACTGCCAATAGCAAGAAATAGATTGGTACATAACGAAACCATGGAGGATTACAAAACCACTAATGTTTTCTCAGGTTAATTGTGTGAGAGAGAGTGAGCAAAATACAGTGCCTAGGCTTAAAGGAATGCTGCTAGGAATACATTTTTTTATTTGAATTCTAAACAACCCTGCAGTGAATGTTCCTGGCTTCAGATATATTGGAATTTTATTTTTTCTGTATTAAGCCATTGACTCTTTGTTGCTCCACAATATTTTTTTTAATTAAATGAAAAAAAAAGTAAATTTTATTTCTTTGAGTTTAATCAATTTGTAAGAAACTTTTAACCATTTAAATATATTTATTTGCACTCTGTCATTTTTAGTCTTTTTATAGATGACTCCCAAGTTTTATTTATTAACTAAATATTGGTTAGCATCTGGCATGGGCAAAGCTCTTAAGTGTTTGGAGTTAATGCCTCAGACTTCCTCTATTTCTGTGCTAGGCTACTTAAGAACAAAAACTAGTTTTTGTGGGCAGTTTTACCCCGGGGTGAAGTTTGTGGTACAGGAATATTTGATTATTTGGGGCTGAATATGCCTTATCCAAAACCTGTGGATGCAGAGCTGCCATCCTGAGTGTTCCTGGGCAGTCAGAAGTCAGCAGAAGTTTGTGAACATTATTAATAACTTGAATATTGATACTGATAGCTCTAGGAGGCAGATTTGCATTAAGGCAGAGGTTCCTGAAGCTAAGTGTTCATACAATTTTAGTCTCTATTACAGTACAAGACATTGCATGGGAATGTTATAAGAAGTGTGATTCTTATAGGCCCCATTATGCTCACAGATGTTTACTCTGAAGTCTGTTCCTTACTGGTTGTAATGGAAAAAACACTTTGAAAATCTCAAAATGGATGTTAAATTCCTTTTCCAAAAACATTTTGGCTTGGGACAGCGCTTTCTGGGGGAAAAATGACCGTGCTGGATGTCACTTTGCTGCCTTCTTTGAGTTATGGCCGCAGTGTGCAGCAGAGGAGGTTTGATAGCAGGGATTACAAGCAGCAGCATCATCATCTTTGGGCTCAGGTATCTGAATCCTGACAGGCCAATGGGATCTGGGCTTCTGCTCTAGTAAGCATCCATCAATTAGCATGTGCTGCAATTAAAGCAAATTTTAAGAGCTGCTTTATCTGTTCTGGTGGTTTTTGTCTTCATTTTCCTGTTTTATGTTTGTGTTGGTATTGTGTGCACATATGAGAGCACATATTTCTTCCTCTACCTTTTAAAGGCAAACTGGAGGGATTTTTATTTGTACAGTCTGTGACAGAATTTGTTAACCCTACTCAAAGGTAAATTTGGAGAAAAATTAGTCTTTCAGTGTTGGAACCCTGGTTACTGAGAATTTCAGAGTTTCTGTGCTGACAGGCACTGACCCCCCAGAGAACACTGCATTTCACCTGAGGCCGTGGAGAAGGATTCCCAAATGGAATGGCAGAACTGGGATTGTGGGTGTGGAGTTTGAACAGAAGTGTGTGATATCACAGGGGGAAAAACTTAGAGTTTAAGGGTTTTTAATACAGTAATATATATAAAGCAAGGGTTTAGGGCAATGGCTGGTCCTTCTTCTTCACCTTCTTCTCCATGAGTTTGGGTGGCTTTGTGTAGTTGGATTAAAAAGTCCACATTGCATGGTTGGTTATTGGGTTAAAAGTAAAAATAATTTAGGTGTCATTTCTTAATTGGGCAGTTTATCCTTAAAAGTTCTTATAGAGAAGGAGATACAGGGCTCCTGTTAGAGTGAAGTGCTGCAGAACTCACAGTTTGTGAGACTGTAACATAGATAAGAACTAATAAACATCTGAGTCCCAACAAGAAATACCATCTCACACATTTAATCATGACCCTTGGCAAAAAGAAGTTAAGCCTTCACATTTCAGTTGCATTCTCAAAAAAAATAGTAAAGAAACTCCTTGGATAAGAGTGCATCTAGGTGTTTATGAGCCACACTGTCATTTTCATTCCAGTGTTGATTTGGACCTGGGTAGGTCCCTGGATGCCATTGATTCAACTAAACATTTATTTTCTTCCTTGTGATGAAATTGCATCAAATGTCAGCGCTGCTCTCCTGTTCAAGTTTTGGCTTGGGCTGTTTGCAAAGATGCAGGGGTGAACCTTCCAATGAAATAGCACTGAAACACATCCAGTGCTCATGGATTGGGGTGGATGAGGAGCTTGGGAGGCAAAAGTCCTCTGGTTGTCCAGAAAGCACATGGTGGATGCAGTTCTTGGAGGTCCATACACAATTTTGATCTGGAGAGCTTAACAAAACTGAGAGTTTATTTGGGTCACCTTTGCACCCTGCAGCTTTGAAAGCAAATTGTTGATGTTTCCCATTTAATTGAGGACAGAAATCTGCAATCTGAGAGCTGAACTGAAGCCATGAGTGCTGCTCAGGTAGTCAGCCAGAACGCTTTTGGATAGCTGCTTCCAGGAAATACCTGGAATTAATAATGAAGGCTTCATTTCAATTGCTCTCTGAGTGGTAAAACATGTGATGTTCCCTAAGCCCTCATCTGGTGATGAAAGTTTTTAGGGTCAGAAAGTTTAAAAACACAATTTACTTTTTAATAGGTAGGATTAATGTCTGAAAACAAAACCCATGTTTTTGTTCTTGGAGAGCAAGCTCATTCTGCAGCCTTCCCTGCCGTCACTGGGGACTGCAAAGGCCTCTCTCCCTGAACATGTGATGGAGTTTATAAACACTTCCAATACCTGGGGTTTTTACATCTCCATTGCATTCAAGGAAAAATTGCAGATGGATTTATAAGTCATGCAGTTTCAATGCATAAATCCCATTTCCTTAAGAGATCTGGCTAAGAAAGAAATTTGACTGTGCCTTAAGAGCAAAAAGTTAAATGGAAAAAAGAATTTAGTTATTAACAGTTTAATAGAAAGCACCAGCTGAGCCTGATCCATTTAAATGGCAACAGCAATTATTGTCACTGCAACAAATCCTGTTGCTCAGGTAAAGCCTCATTTGTTTAAAACTGTCCAAAAATTTTTGCTTTAAAAATCAGAAATGTAAATGTAGCCGCTATGTTAATCAATGTGTAATGAAGTCAGGAACAGGGGAATGTGCCAAAGAACATTTGGGAAGGACTGTGCTGGACTGTATTGAGGTACTGGGTTTTAATTCAAGTAATACTCGTCCCTTTATCTGTTTGGTGATAGTGGCCATTGGGGGATTTCTTTTGGGCAGTTTAGGAATTCTTTTAGGAATATCAACAAAGCTTATTTGGTGAATTTTGATTTTAAATTCATTTAAGACTTGCTCCTAAGACAATTTTTCCTGCAAGAATGTCATCTAAAATGGAACATTAAAGTAAAATACAGTTATTCCAATTCCTGTACCCATAGACTATAACTAAATTAACTTAATTATCTCGTTCCTAAAATGAATTCCTTGAGATTTCTGATGGAAGTGCTGTATGGCTTTGTGATCCTTAAAATGCTGGTTTATAGAAGGCTGCTGTGATTCTCTATATGACTTTTTTTTTTTTTCTATAGTGGTAACAGGCATCATCATTTTGTTGATAAAAGGCCATTATTACAGAAGAAATCTCTCTCTCAACAAATCCCCAGCACGTGACATGACAGACAAAATTATCTGAGGACAACATTTTTCTGTTGAGGCACGGGAAGAAGTTAAGTTAATTTGGACCACTGGAGAGGGGGACCCAGAGCTTTTGGGAAAATCAGTTCAGCACCACTGACAGCTCTGCTGCTTTTAACTCCACCCTGGGGCTGTGAGAGCAGAGCAGAGCCGGGCCTGGGGAAAGTGGAAAAGCGCCGGGTGGAAAGCGCCTGCGGGTTTTTTCTGGAAGACAAGAATGCTCTGTTATTAGATTGCTGAATCTCTGCTGGCGTTGATTTTTCAGAGCAAAGACCACTCTAAATGTAGAGTATTTGAGTGGTCTCTGAACATGAGAGCTGCTGACTGCTTCTCTCTCATAAACAACACCTTTTTAATTTGGGCTTTTTAAAAATCCCCCCAGTTTTGCCCATATGCTCTCAGATTCTCCCTAAAATGTTAAGAGCGCTGTATGCTTGTCTCTTTTCCTTCTGTGGTGACATTTTTGGCCTGAGACTGAGCTTTTAAACAATATTCTTTTGAAGGACTAAGCCTTGGTGCCTTGCCAAGATTTTTTAATTAAAGCTCTCTTCATCAGATATCTATATTTTCTTTGAAAAAATAATAATCTGCCAGAATGATGATTTCAAAACTATATCGGTGGAGTATGCTCTAAATGTATGATTAGTTTGTAGGCACTTGAAATTTAATTTTACAGTTTTCTCCTACCCCATGAGTTCCCTGCTGTGGCATAATTGTTACTGGCAGTGAAAATCTGCAATAATCTCAAAGACATCTGGTTCCCTCAGTTTTATTAACGTGAAGCAGACAGGAGCAGATATATTACAGCATACCTATGCCTCAAATACTTGCAATCTTCAAGAATATTAATTATGTCTCATAAAAATGGGTCAACCTTTTGTTCACAAACTGTTTATCTTTCTTAACGTTGGGTAAAAAGCATTTAAACCTTGTTTCTGGTCTGAGCTGTGAAAATAACCTGATATTAAAGTTGCATGGAGTTGGAGAGCTGAAGAGGGAGAAGGTAAAGGTCCAGGAGGAATCTTGATTTTTGATTTTTGTAAGATAGAAAGAAAAGAGGAGCCTCTCTGGTGCCCTCTGGCAGAAGGAGCTGGACTCTGAATGTGGGGGAAAAAAATAAATTGCAAGAATATTCGATTGTTGAGTGCAACATGAAGAAGCTTTTCTATTAGAATTGGGCATTCTGTCAGGAATTCAAGTTTCTCTAAAGGACTGGTGCTTTCAGAGGTGTCCCAGGCTGGGCATGTTTGACCCCTGTGATTGCTCATCACCTCCTGGAATGAGGCACCACCTCATACAACAGTCCCAAGCTTGGGGAGAGTGCAGGTGGCCAAAACCTGTCTGTGGGTAAGGATGAACTGCTGAAATTAAGGAAGAATGTGGCAGCCACTTTGTTTGTCAATCCTTGCTAACTTGAGGCCTCACAAAGGTTTTTTGGGAATTTTTCCCTGCAGACCCATCAATAAATGAAAAACAGATTGTCAAGAAGCCCTGCACTGGACCACTTGCATTCTCTTAAGTTGGCAAAACCCTTCTTTCCTCCATCCTTTGGACTCTTTTGCAAAGTCCGTCTAATTTCACCCTCCTGTACCTGCATTTTGTCTGCAATGCCACTAAGTGCTGATATTTTCTGTCAATAAATAAAATACTTGCAGATGTGACTGAATATCTAATGGAAACAGTTTTGAAAGCAAGACACATCATTTCTTAACCACCTTTTCAACATAGCATAGGCACATATCATCATATAAAAATGCTTTGGCTTCCTGAGTTGTTGTTGTTGTCGTTATTATCATTATTACTATTATTTCTAAGTAATTATTATTAATGAAATAATCGTGGGCTTCTCTTGCTGGAACTATTGGAAAGTTTAAATAGAAATACATACTGAAAGGAGCATCTCATTTATATATATATATTTTTTTTTTAAACTCTAATTTTTTTTCCTAAGTGGATTGTAAAGCTCTTTAGAGTAATAAACCATTTTAAAGTTGTTCCACATTAGGTAACCTATATTCATTATTTAAAATGAACAAATGATGTTGAATGGCAGCAGAGAGTGGTATTTAGTCTATAAAAGACTCTGTTAATGGGGACTGTTGTTAGCACTCATGATGAAAACAAGCCTGTTTACTTGAGGTGTGAATCAAAAAATAGGCAAAAAATGTTCTGAATTTAAACAGACTCAAAAGTATTTGATTTACTGGGGGAACAGGACTTTTGTTCAGGAAAAAATTCAGAACAAGAAAGTAGGCTCATCATCAAGGCAAGTGGGTTAACAGATCAAAGATTACTCTTCTGTTCTAACTTAGGGTGAAATACCAGATTCCTTATTTCTGTAGTGCACTTTGCTGTACATCATCTACTCTTTGCTTTTTTTGGTGTTTCAACTTGTATTTATTTATTGCAGAATCCTAGAAAGCCATACAGCACAAGCTCTGCAGTAGCTGTTTGGCTCTAGCACAGCATCTGCTTGTGCTTCCTTTATGTTCTTTTAATGTTTTTTTAGAGCTGCCTAAGGAAATTTTAGGAAGCAGAATTTCTTTGAGCGCTGTAAAAGTCCTTTTGAGTTTAGAATATTTTAAATTCTTTCTGTATTATAAGCATTACTCCTTGAAACAAAGTCAGAAATATGGAGAAATTAGTCTGACTGCTAGTAGGGAGGTTTTGATGACTGCCCAGGTGTCCAGCTCCCAGCTTTGCCCTGTCTTCCAGGACAGAGACGCCTGCATTTGTGCTTGAAAAAATAAGGTAAAGCTCTTGATAGTAAGAAATATGCACCAGTGTTGTGAAACTCATGAGGGGATGGAGGGAAAGGCCCTGCTGTGCACAGATTGAGCATAATTTAATGGTTTGGAAATCTGGAGCACCCACTGTAATAATTTGCTCATGTTTGACAGGAATAAAACTTGGGGAGGAAGTGTTCCTGGCACTGCTGCTGCTTGTGACCACTAACTCAGACCTTTAAATCACAGCAAAATAAATAAAATATAAAATACAATAGGATAAGAGCAGCAAAGCACAGTTCTGCCTACTCAGCTACTTGTTGCTGTAATAAAGGAAATGAAGAGGACAACATATTGAATTACTTTGTGTGCAGAGACCCTGATGTATTTCCCCCCATTTTTTCCTTTGTGTGTGGTTTTTTTTTTTTTTTTGATAGTGCTACCTCACAAATGCCATTTCACTATCTACCAAACATCACATTTGGCTGGGAGAATTTACTCCAATTCTAATTCAATCACTGCTCACCCACTGGATGCATCATGAGACACTGTCTAGCACATTAAATCAAAATCAATGAGAGCCTGAACTTTTCCTCCATCTTTTTCTTCATTTGATATTGAAATGATTGCTTCAGAAAGGATATTTGAAATTAATGTGAAAATAGCTCTGTTCGAAGCAGCAGGATGAGTTTGGGATGGGGAATGGTTGAATCAGCACAATGTCTATTCCATAAATTATGTTATATTATATTATGTAATATTATGTTATATTATACTATACTACACTATACTGTTATACTATGTTATATATTATACAATGTTATATTATGTTATGTTATATTACGTTATATTATATGATTCATATAATATTATACTATGATAATGTAATATGCTATATTATAATGCATTAATAATATATACCATATTATGCTATATTATAATATATGCTAATATATACTATATTATTCTATATATTGTTAATATAGTATCTTAATAATATACATTAGCACTATATTATAATATTCTATTATATAATAAAGTATAAGGATGCACTGTGTATTTTAAGAGTTTTAAAGAAATTCAGAGCAATATTTTTGATAATGATCTGCTTCTGTGAAAGTGACAGTAAAGCCACTGTTTTGAAACAAATGGAAGATTGCTTAATATTTATTAACATGGGGCTTAATTTTATTATTTATTATTTATCATTGTGTTCCCTGCTGATCAAACTCTTGCCTGAACTGTAGTTCAGAGTGATTTGTATCTAATAGGCATCAAACTGCTTTTTACTCTGTTTTATCTTCTTTTTTTCCTATAAAACTGGTAGGTTGGGATGCTGGCAGTGTCATATTTGGACTCATTAGCAGTCTTTTGAGATAAATCTCCAGAATCTGTTGTGGCTTGGTGGTTGGAAAAAAAAAAAGGATTAAGATTTGCTTCCCAAGGCAGGCAAAAATCGGCACTAACAGGTCACAACTCTTGGTGTTGTGGCTTGAACAAACTCACCCAAATTATGCTAATTCTGCACTGGGGGGGTTAACCTGGGATTATCCTGTATAATCACAGGCCACTTGAGGGTTGAAATAAGATTTTCATGCTGCACTTGGCTTTTTTCTGCAGCGTTCATCCTGTGGTAAACAGGTAAACAAAGGCAAGGAGAAGGAGCAGGAAAGATTCCATGTGCATCTGGGAATGTGGGAGAGAGCCCACAGGGGTGAGGGGAACTCTCTGGAGGCGTGGAAGTCTACACTGGAGGGACAGGAACCTGAATTCAAAAAAGTTATTAAAATCATGAACCTTAACAGTTAAAATTATGTGGGATTGTTTTTAAACCTAAGTAAATATCTTGTAAAGCAGAATGGGGACTATCCAAGGATGCTGAACCAGAAAAACAGGGTTAACCTACTTATCAAAACGTTTTGAAAAGCAAACCCCAGAAATAAAGTGTCATTTTGAAAGAGCTGAGAAAGGGGGCTGCAAGAAGAGGGGAAAATACCCTGCCAAGAGGTGGACCTGTGCTCAAAGAGGAAGAAACAATGGCTGGTGGCTCCAGCAGGTTAAGCATAAAAGAACAAGAGAGGGAAGGGGGAAAAAAGGTGAATAATAAACCCATATTTTTCAAATACATCAGAATTAAGAAGTTAGAGAGTAAGGCTGATGGATGATCGAGATGTACAAAGAACATTCAGAGAAAATAAACCCGCAGTAGAAACGTAATCTTCATTTTTACTTCTGTGTTCTTCACCCAGTGTTATCAGGCAGTGGAAACCTTTCCAATAAGATGGCATAAATTCTGAAAGCTTACACAGCTTTCAAGAGCAGTTCAAAGCAATGAATGGGTGAGGAGCTCTCTTAGGGCTGATAAATACAAAGATGTTCTCCGCCTCGAAATTTGCCTGAGCTCCACATCACAGGATGCTGGGAGAACGCATCGCAGTAATCTTATTTACATTTCCTGAAAACTTCCTTCAGCTCCCTCCTTCTGCCTTTTCTCCTCTCCCTTGCCTGGAAAGCTTTGCTGAGGGATTCAGCTGCATCAGGATCTCAGGACACTGGAGCAGTGGCAGGATCTGAAGTGCCAGAGTGTGGAATTCACATTCTCTAAACAGAGAGAGACATCATTCTCTCTCCCAGGATTTTTCCTGGGGAAGGCAGTGAGAAACTCAGAGAAGAAGAGAAAACAATTCTCATCTCATTTCACTGCTCCTGCTGTTGGGCACATGTGGGATGTGTTATGGAGATTGTTTACCCAAAGTGATTTGGTTACTGGACACTGGTGAAGGGTTTTTTGTTTCCTTGGCCAATTGAATCAAAGCTGTGTCCTGGCTGTCTCAGACAGTTTTTCTTTAGTATTCTTTAGTATAGTATTTTTTCAGTATAGTGTGGCTGTATTTCTCTTCACAGAGAAAAGCAAGGCACAACTTCCCAAGGATATTTTCTGGGTATCACAGTGAGGAACCTCAGAGACAGAAAAAACAGTTCTTGTCTCAATTGCAGACCTGTGTTTGTG
This sequence comes from Fringilla coelebs, assembly GCF_963513975.1. Taxonomy (NCBI): domain Eukaryota; kingdom Metazoa; phylum Chordata; class Aves; order Passeriformes; family Fringillidae; genus Fringilla; species Fringilla coelebs. The sequence goes on along the minus strand of NC_140034.1, from coordinate 59,465,772 downwards.
CACAAGTGGAATGCATTGTGAAAGATTGTTTACCTGAAGGGGTTTGGTGATTGGATTCTGGAGTGGGTGTTTTGATTCATTGACCAGTTGAATCCACATGTGTGTTGGGGCTGAGATTCTGGGCAGTTGAGTGCTTGTGCAGATTCAGTTTAGATATAGCGTATAGAATTATAGAATGATAGAATGATAGAATATTAGAAATAGAGAATATTATAGAATAATAGAATATAGTATAATAAAGTAATTAATTAGCCTTCTGCTATCAATAGAGTCCTCCTAGTAATTTCTCCCTGCCATGGGGGTCACTTGATATCCAATAGCATAGTATAGTGTCTCTTAAATACAGTATTAGTGTAATATAATATAGCTTAATAAAGCAATAGTTCAGCATTCCTGAACCGTGGAGTCAGAGCACATTGTCCCCTGCCTGGGGGATCCCCTGTTTCTCCTCTCTCAGAGGTGTCCCGCACCAGGCAGTTTGCTGTGTGCTCCTCTCCCAGGTGAGTTTTCCAGAGCTGCTGTGGTGCTCTGGAGATGGCATGGAAGGGCAGCAGCCGCACTGGAAAGGAGGGATTTTGGGAAAGGGGGATTGCTTTTGGGCTGCCTTGCAGCCCCCAACTAAGTGGTCAGTTCTCACCTGAAAAATCCCAGATGTTGGAATTTTGATTATTGAGAGTTTTAGATTTTTAAGGAAAAAGAGATATTGATTTTTAAGAAAATATTGTAATTGATTTGAGGTTGTAGGAAAGGTTTTTAGGATTATAGCATAGAATTAAGATTATGAGTATATAGTTTAAATAAAAGTGTGTAATATTATATGATAGAAAATTTAGAGTTTAAAACTTTAGAATATAATAATATATGCATAATAAGATAAACATTTTAAAGTAGTAACTAATCCTTCTTCACCTTCTTCATAAATTTTAGTATTATATCATTAAATTAAAAAATAAACATTACAAACCACAAGTAATTAGTTATTAAGTAAAAAGGAGCAATAATTTAAGTATCATTTACTAGTTAAAAAAATTATCCTTAAATAACCTTATTTAAAAAATGCAACTCCATTTTAAACTTATTAAAATAAAATATTATAAAACTCACAACTTATATAAATATATAATATATATAATAAATAACATATCTAAATATATAATATATGAAGAACAATAAATAATTTTATAAATAAAATATAAATATTATTCTATAAATAAAATTAATAGACATCTAAATTCAAACAAAAAATACTATCTCACACATTTCATCCCAACCCTAACTAAAAAAAAAAAAAAAAAAAAAAAAAATCAGTGTTAAGTGGTGTTTTGTATGAAGATGCACTCATGGCCTGGGTACAGCATTTACCTGTGCCAGGTGCAGCTCCTGCTCATCAGCAGAGGGAGGGAGGAGCTGCTGCCTGCCCAGGGCTGCATCACACGCTGACATATGGAGGAGTTCTGCCACCACCCCTGCTGCAAACTGGATGATGACAGTGTGGGATGTGGCCTGATGGAGCTAGAAAAAGTGACATTGGTTTCACTGAGTGAGAAATTAGTAGAAAATTCTGGTGTAGAACTCAAGATTTGGCTTTTTTAAGCAGAATTTGGTATTTATTCTAACGCTACTTAGTCTATTAGACCGCAGAGAAATTCACACATTTCACTTATTTCAGGACAGATTACAGATGAACTATGGGACATTTCCCAGAGTTTACCTGTGGGAAATGGATTTGTGGAGAGTGGTCAGGGCCTGACAGAAGGCTCACACAGTGTGCAAACTTTCAGACAAGAAATGCTGATTTAGAAATGCCGTGGAGTAAGACAGACATTGTTGAGAGAGAAATGGAGCTGGAAATAAGTTTCAAAGGATGGCCTTGCAAATAAGACTGGATACTTTGGGGAAACAGAACTGTGAAAGATGCATTGCAGTGGGACCCACAAGGGGCAGTTTTAGATGATTGGCTTTAAGGCATTTACAGCATGGTGTGGCTAAAGCTGACAGGCCAAGAAACACTTATAGTGTATTGGAATTAGGAAATAGTTGGCTTCTGATTGTGATGGTGTGAATTATAAATTCTGTATTGCCTCACCCTTCACATGAGGCTGAAAATTGAATAAATATTTTTTTAAACGCCTCTCAGTTGCCCCATCTCTGGGTCAGAAAAGGGAATTGTCTGACATTTACCTGTGTGCTGATCATTTTGGGCTGCTGTGGAAGATGTTGCGAAGACTGAGCAAGCAGCTCTTCTTCATGACTGTGTTTCCAAATAAACCTCGTACTGCTCAGCACTAGGATCATTCTGCTTGGGAATTTTACCTGCAGATAATCTCCACTAAAATCTGATACCTATCCCTTGATCTTCATCCCTCACTACATTTCCCTATTTCATATTTTGTGTCTTAGATGAGAAGATTTGTGGAAGTCAGGGGCCAGAGTATGTCAGAGGTGGTGAACTCACTACGTGCTGTTGAGAAAAATATTTAATTTTCCTATTTATATGCAGAGTACAGAAGTGGAAGAGGATGTTGAACTCCGTCTATCACCTTCTGCTCTCAGTTCTCTGAGAAGTGATGTAGAACATCCAGGCCAAAATCTACAGGCCAGATTTGTGATGTTTCACAAAGGGATGAACAGGAATTAAAGGAACATATTCAGTTGCTTTTTGAAAGAAAATGTTTTTTATCTTGTGTGCTCATTTGCATATTTCAGCTAGTTTAGGGTTTATTATAGATGCACTTAAATTATTTTCTTGATCCAGTATTGATGGAAATCTTTTAAAGACAGAAAGTAAAGGAAGAAAATTGCTGCTGTTGGTGGTTTACCAATTTCAGCTTGCAGAAAGTGACTCTGAAATCACCATCAAGTCCTTCCAACCCCAGACCATTCATTTGATGTGGATATTACAGGGATTTTTCTATGACATTTTATGTTAGGAGCACTTGATTAATTTCCACTGATTGTTAATTTTGAAGAAAGGAGTTCATGAAATTGAACTGTTTGGCTTCTTGGGAATGAGGCATTTGTAGCTGATCATTTGCCATGCACCACAGAGTGTTTTTAAAATTTTGTAAATGGAAATCGAAAAGGTTTAAGGTAACGCTGGATATTTGCTGAATAAGATGTACCTTCTGCTAACTTTTGGATGTCAATAATGTGATTCTTCTCCAACTTTGTGCCCATCAAATTTAATTGATTTCAGTGGTGCTGCATTGGGTTTATGTCAGTGTAACTGGTTACGAGTCCAGAAACATGTCTGCAAAGATATTCTCAGTTCCCTTTTATAATTGCCTTACAGTTGGGAGATAGCAGCATTTGAAATGTTAAAACTTAAACAGTTTGTTATTAAAAAGGCTGTTTTTGAGATTTGTTATGTGTCTGTAGTACCAAAGTTTGAAGGCTGGGAATTGTAAATTAAATTCTGCTGCTGGGCTTTTTCCTGGTATTTTCCTTGATGGTTGTAGGAAAGGGACTAAATGAAGAAAATGTGCAATCTTAATCTGTTCATTTGATAGTTACCAGACAGTTATCTGGTATTTGAACTGCAGTTACAAGCAAATGAATGGAAATATTTTTGATTTGCATGCTTTTGTGTATGTATATATATATATATACTGAGACTAAAGATGAGATTTTAATACCTATTTAACATGTTCAGGGGATCTCGCCCTAATCAAATCCTGGAAATTCTTAATTCACATTGACTTCAGTGCTTAATCCAATATGAATATTGTGAATTACCTGCTAATGTGGGGAAACAATATTCTTTGTGTCACCAACAGTGCATAGAAGTGCAGGAGGATCTAAGGCAAAAGCTCTCAGTTATTTAGGGATCTGAGCAGACCAGGGAATTTTCTGCACTGTTCTGATCCTGTTGACTAGGGAGCTCACAGATCTCTGTCTTGCTTTGTTCAGGTTAATACTGTGGGTTTACTGATGCACATCTGCAGCTCAATGACTGCCTTTGCACCAGACAATTCTTACATATTCACCTCCTGGTAATTCCTTTCTAAAATCCATATCCCATATTGTCTTCTACACCTCAGTAACTGCAAAGTGAGAAGAAATGATTGGCTCCAGCAAAACTACTTTTTCAATGCCTTTGTTAGTTACTGTCAGTGCTTTCAAAGCAGCATCAAACAGATTAATATAAATTATTGCCAGTGCTGGTTCAGCCTGGCCTGGCTCTGCACAGAATTGCACCTGGGGCATTCATAAAACCAGTTCTGGTTAATGCAGTCATAAAAACTCTTCTTACTGCTCCTCAGCCATGAATTTCTGCAGGGCTTTCCATTGTCTCCAAAGATGAAAATGGGAGAGAGGCTGCTTTCCTTCTGCCCTGGGCTCTTGGTGGCTTCCAGATGAGGTCAGAGGGCACCTATTGATTGCCAGCATGAGTGGGTGCTAAATCGATTGGGCAACTCAGGCACAATGAAGAGGTACAAAATTAAACGTTCACCTGACTGAGTGAGTATGAATAGTGATAAGTGCTCAAGCAGAGGTCATGAGTGACAGAACTATTCACCTATGCCAGCCACTGGGATAAATTATGCATTTTCCAATTAATATTTAATAAATGTCACTATTAAATATGGAATTCAAAACCACAGCTAAGAAAACAGTGCCATCGTCATCTTCGGGCCCATTTGGAAGGAGTACATCATGAATGTTGGTTATGGAGTGGAGTTTTGAAAAATAAATTTTTCAGCAACCATACCAAATTTATGTAGGTCTAAATACCTCTGGAAGCAGAGCTCTTGTCCAGAGGAACTCATCACTCTGAAGTTCCCTGCTCAGAAGTGAGACGATTGATGCTTTAATTGCATACAGACAACAAAATGAAAAGAACAGAGGATTATTTAACCTGTTTGAACTTGAAGCTGGCTAGATTTCAGCATCTGTGTTTGCCTCTTTTCCTCCAGCTACTCCTTCCACACCCCTTGCCTAGGTGGGCCCGCCTGCCTTCTCCTTGGACCACTCAGTCTTCTCTCCACCTGAGACTCTCCTGCTCTCCTCCCTTCCCTCAGCAGCTCATCCCACACACTCTCAGTCAGTCCCTGCTCATCTGCCCTCTCTCTGCTCCCTGAAGAAGTTCCTGGGAAGGTTCTGCACCCGCTGCAGGCGTATCCTGTTTGGGGGGAAAGCAGGGTGAAGGCAGTGCCAAAAACTCCCCTGGAAACTCCGTACCCCCCTAGCTCCAACCCCTTCTCTGAGGGAACAGATGGAACCTAAGGGGGTGAAGGTGTCTTGCTGCACATAACCTGATTGTGATGCAATTTATGAATAACAGTGAAAAACTGAGTGTGCAGCTCCAATGTATGTAATGGCATCTGACGCTATATTTGTTTTTGTTTGGGTTTGGCTCTGGGAGGAGAATGATTTTAAACATTTTGGACTGCCACAGAAATACCATCTGTAGCTCTCTCTAGGTTTTCTAATCATTTCCAGGTCACTGATCACTTTTGGTGGGGGAGGTCTAAGCTGAAGAAACTGCACAGAATTCATCTCACCCTTAAGACAGGATTAATGAAAAAGGGAGGAGCTATATCGACGACAAATGCAAAATGTTCAATAAAAAGCTTGATTTGACAAAGGTTTTCTCAGGGGCTGACATAAAGTTCAGAAGAAGAAGGTTATTTCTCTTTTCAACAGAAAACAGGAGTAAGTGTAAGAATGTAAATTTGGTTTAATTCCAATTAATCTTTTCCTAAAGTGAATCCTGAAAAAGTGGAGACAAGACATGCAGTTACTACTCTATAACAGCACTAGTATGTGGCTTCTTAATGAGCAACCTGAGGGAGGTCTTGCCTGTTGATGAATAGTTTATACTTTTAAAATGTGTTAAGCACTTGACTTCTTGCTCCATAGGGAGTTTTACAGATGGCTGAACTTGCATCAGGGGAATACACTGACGTTAAATTAGTCTAGAGATGCTACAATGACTAGGGATTTCTTTAAAGTACCCTGTATCCCAAATTTTGAAGGAAAACCAAACCAAACCAAACCAAACCAAACCAAACCAAACCAAACCAAACCAAACCAAACCAAACCAAACCAAACCAAACCAAACCAAAACAACCTTCTGTTGAGATGTTTGCATTTGGGTCACAAGATGTTCTTTATAAACTCACAAGCTGTTCTCGCTGCACAAACCAATCTTTAGTCCAGGAGAAGCACCACCACCAGGTGGGCTCTTAGGATGGGTTTACAGGAAGAAGAGAGTTACAAGCAAGGAGGATTTTCTCCTTTACTTTTCAAGAATCAGCTCCTGCTGCTGACCCTTTGCCCAGTGTGTACAGTCCCAGTGCAGCTCGTGGTGCTGCCTTGCCACTCATCTCTTTGTGAGCTGGGGGCTCTGCCTGAAGAGAACAGGATGGTGAGGACCAGAAGGCACCAGTTCCTGCAGGTGTGACAGCAGGGTTCACTCTCAGAGGTCTGAAATCGAGATTCCAGCCCTTAGAGTCCTAGAACCACTTGTGAGTTAAGCCTGGGAGGTGTCTGCTGTGAAACTGCTACTCAGATTGCTCCTCTGGGATTTTTAGCAAGGGCTTTACTTCTGGATCATGTTTGAAAGCCTAAATGCAGGGGGAAATGCCCAACCTTACCCTTAGGAAATGTTACATGGATGTGCATATATGGATTTTTTCTTTGTTTCACTTTGTGATGAACAGAGTTTCAGAAGTTGAAGAAACCAATTTTCTCGTGCTGAGCTTTGTTATGGAGTTACATAAACCATCCATCATGCAAATTCCAAATACATTAAGCTAAGTGTTTCAGGCTAATTGACAATGTTCCATTAATTTCCACTGCTGAATAGGATCTGGAACATTTCTAATGCAGTTATTTTTCCTTCCAACTCATGCATCACAACGGCCCTCTTAGTGCTGCTTTTGGTCCATTCTCTTCCAATTTTAAGAAAGATATGTGATACAGCAGTAATTTATCAGGTTTTTAGTTACCTGCCTCTACTAAAACCTGGGGAATTGAGTTTTGTCTGCTCACAACAGGATCTGAAATTATTTCTTTCATTACCCTGCATTAGTCTGTTGTCTTGAGACAATTACAGTAATAAAGGATATATAAGGATAGAGAAAATTGTCTGTAAGTCAAACTTCTTCTGCTGTCTGTGAAGAGGAAAAGAGAGAATAGGGTCCAAACCAGCTGTTGTTAGTTTTGTAGTTTTGAAATTTTGCTTTGCCTGAAAACCCCTTCCAGAGGAAAAGCTGCCGTACTGAGAGGAAAATTGTGGAGAAATGGCCTTGACATTTAGAAAGTAGGTCCCAAGCCTTTTATGTGATAAGTGAGGATGTAACTTAGGAATGATGAATATCCATAAAGGACATAATTGATTTTTATTTATTTTAGTTTTTGTTCTAGCATTTTTTGATGCTGATTTGTTGAAGACCATGAATTAGAAATATGTGCTGGTTAAATGTATCCTTTTCTTCTTTGTGAAAGTCCAAACAGCTGCCACAACATTTGCAAATTTGTACATTGCTGCAATACCAACTCTTTGAATAAGGGTAAGAAAAGTTGATTAAGATCAGATACAATTCAAATCAGTTGGAGAGCCTCCAAAGCAATTTAGACATGTGATACTATTGCTGAGAAAGTTAAAATTAATAGCAGTTTGTTAATGGAGGCCACATTCAAGTAGTTATAGTGCAATGCTCTGGCAGATCCCCATCAGGCTGAAGAAATGGGAAAAACAAAAACACACTTTCAAACATTTTATTTTGCTAAAGCTGCTCATTTTGTTTTGCTTCTCTTTGAGATGCTAATGAAGGCACAAAATAAGTAGCAGATCCTGATTTTCCTTTCCCTAACCCTGTTGAGTCGTGCCTTAACATGCAATGACCACATTAAAATGAGCTGAAATCAGTTACAGAATAATATATTACAGAATAACACATTGCCCTCAGTAAGAATGGAGTGAAGCTGCAGCTTTATTAGCAGCAGTAACAGCAGCATGGAGTTTATTTTAGTAATGGATTTCTCTGAAACATCTGCTGTGCTGGGCTGGAGATTGGGCCAAAGTCTGGAGCTGCAGTCTCACACAACTCTGTCACTGAGTAATGAGTGAACAGATTCTCTGTTTGAATTGTGTACAAATACCTGAACGCACCCACAGCCACCTTTCTAGGAGAGAAGAAATCCTTTCTGGGCAATGCCCAGCCATGTTTCTCAAGGTTAGGAGGGTTCTCTTGGATAGTGCTTTCTCTTTGCAGCACTGGAAAGGTGAAAAACCAAAGACAAGGCTGTCAAGACAAAATTTTCTAGTGTATTTATCATGCTAATATTACCTGGTAAAGGAAGGTACTTACAGGCCACTGTGAAAGTTTATTTTCATTCTTTAGCGATGCTTTACAAAGAAATTCTCCTTAAATGCATCTAGGCTTTCAAAATAGTATGGATTTTGTGAAACTTCAGGTAAACAAGCTGAAAAGAATATTTTGCAACTTGTCTTGTATGAAGGAGGGTATGGCATAAGATAAAGCAAAGAAGATTGGCAGAGCTTTTGTACTTTTTCTCTTCAAAAACCTTTAAAAAAGAAAAAAAAAAGGAAGCTGAGTGACTGAGTCATATTCAGTAGACCAGAAAGAAAATTTAATCTCCTTTGTACTGAAGCGCAGGGATCAGTTACAATGGACACTTCAGTAGGCTTGTGGGTTGGGGCAGAGCCAGACCTGCCCATCACTGGCAGCGGGAGAATATCCTCTTTCCCAGAGTTCTTCTGCAGCCCTTGGGAGTTCAGCTATCCCCCTCTGCTGCAAGAGAATTTTCCCCCAGAAAACCAGGGCAAAACTTGTAACTTTTTGTTCAGCTATTCAGGCAATGCTTCCAGGAATGCTGAGTTCCAGGTTCAAATGACCAGGAATTGCATTTAAAGTCAGCAGACACCACTGGCTTAATCTCCTCATGTGAATACAGGTGAACTCTAATTACCTTCATAAAAACCAATTTTGTGTACAAAAATCACATAACATTGTGGGGGAGGAGAACAAGATTAATCCTTGTGTAGCAGAATAAACTAAATGCCTGATAATAAACATAATAAACAAATAAAGCATAATAACAAAAAAGCATAAAGCATAATAAACAAATATGCCTAAATATAGGCATATTTGTGTGTGTGTGACCTAATAGAGATGTAATAGAAACAAAAGTGAAACTTGTGCTCCGCAGCTAGGCTGGCAAGAGCCCCCAACTGAGGGTGTGGACATCAAATACTCCCATGACATTTTGGGATTTCTCTAGGCCCATCAGCACTGCCCAAAGTTCTATATAATTATTTTTGTGCTTCTAAAGGAATACTTTATTTTCATGCAGGCATGTATATATAAAAGTATTTTAAGTAGGTGTTATGGGCTGAAAGCAGGTGACAAGCCTTCAAACTTATGGAATAGTAACATCCCTTCCAGAATATAGTTCAAAAGCTTCTCAACATGTTTGGAATCTGGCATGTTGGCCTATTTCTGTGCTAGACACTTCAGCTACCATAACCCTACGGCAAGGTGGGTATATGCCCTGTGTTATAATATGAACACGTAACACCATTCACTTTCCTTTTCATTCTGTGTAGAGAGGAAAAAGCTTTTTCAAAAATTCCACCCTGGTCTCTAGCCTAATTCATTCTCCTAAATGTGTTTCAGAACATTCCTGTGTAAATTTTTCAGGAGGCTATATTCTCCGGCCCCAAATTTTGAAGATAAATCCTTAAATTTCAGATAACGCTTCCTCCTTCCCTCACTGGAGCCTGGTGTGTCTACAAACCAACCCAAATCCACTGTGCTTGCTGGTAAGAGGCTCTGTCCCCCTTTGCATTTCTGGGACTGACTGTCTGATGGCCTTCAGCAAGGAGGGAACCATAGGGAAACAGCTACCCCAAATCCTGAAGCAGCTGGCTGCTCCAAGGGAGGTTAAGCTCTGCTGGAGCCTTTCCTAATCACACAAGGAACAGAGAAAACTAAACAGACTCCACAGCTCAGCAGAAAGGCTCCAGGGGCAGGGCACAAACTGAGACAGAAAGGAATGGGGGATGGAACCAGGGCTGCAGGAACCAACACTTTCCTGTGAGCATCAGATGAGGCCATTATCGATGTAGGTGCCCCCAAGGTAGGAACAATGAGTGTAGGAACTCCATGATTCAGGAGGCTCAATTAAAACTATACTACATTACACTAATACTGTATTAAATCACATACTAAAGAGATACTATACCATAGAGACACTAAAGAATATTAAATAAAAAGTCATGACTGTCTGAGATAGCCAGGGTACAGCTTTAAGTGATTGGCTAATCACTCAAACCAACTTTCACTGGTGTCTCAATTAAAATTGATAAAATTAAGCAAATCACTTTCAGTGAACAATTTCTATAAAACATTCCACACGTGCAACAGCAGGAGCAGTGAATAGAGATAAAAATTGTTTTCTCTCCTTCTCTGAGCTTCTCACTGCCTTGCCCAGGAAAAATCCTTGGGAAACTTGTGCCTGCTGCTCTCTGTGAAGAGAGCTGAGGCCACAGGCCACTCCCCAGCCAGCACTGATGTCCAAGGCAGAGCTGTGTGCTCCCCTGCAGCTCCCAGGAGATGGGATTGCTCTGTGCTGCCTGCCCAGCAGCGTTGCGCAGGTTTTGAGATTTCCCGTCAGCAGAGAGGGGAATGAGCGGAATAATTCACGGCTGTGAAAGCACAGTGTTAAAAACTGGAGCTGAATATTCATGCTGGGAACACTACTATCATCCAGGCTTTTAGGGGACTGCCTGAATGGGGGAAATGAATTCTTTTTCCATTTAACTCCGTGGCCAAATTTACTTGCTTTAGTGGGAATAGGATTAAAGTCTTTGATAACAGAATTTCCTGAGGAAGGAAAGTATAGCATGGCCATGGACAAATCTAATAATTTTTCTGCTCTAATCATCTTATGCCTCAAAGAGGAACTTATACCCCAGGGGGGCTAGTATTTACATAATTGTAATTTATTGGGTAAAGATTTTCCTAACGCAAAGGAACATCAAAGTGTTTGTCTTTGTCAAGTTCCAGAACAATTTTGAAGTTCACATGGAAACCAAAGGTAAAGGAAAATATTCCTTTTAGACCAATTAGACAGAAATGGCATGCAATATTTGAAATCATATAGGCTGTTAGAGTATTTTTAATGGAATGCAATTAGCATTTTGTGATGAGCACTTATCAGTGCTGTCTCTGGGTATAACGTACATGGCTGAGGGGGTGGTTTGCTGGAAAATCTGATTAAAATAATTGGTGATATATTTGAGCAGGGTGCTTGTGCTAACTTTACAGATAAGGCAGTGCTTGTGTGAAAATGAGCTTTTCCTAGCATTAAAGTTCTCTCCAAAGAACAGCATTGGGTATTGTAATTTCAATAATTCTACCAGAGTATATCTGTTTAGGTGAAATACTGATTGTTTATCTGTTACCTCAGGCTGCAATAACTCTAGCTGTGCTACTTTTTAGTATTAAATTGTGGTGTTGTTTACAAAATACTTTCACACATCTTCCCTTAAAATATAATCCAAATAACTTAACCTAGCAGTGCAGCTCAGCTTGCTGTACAACCATCTCGAGATGTTTTAAAGCCATAAATTACTCAAGCTTAATTGATTTCGCTTCCCAAAGATCTGGGAACTATTTTGCTGTTCCTGCAGGCAGAAAAAAAGAAGCAATGGAAGCCCAGGCTTAGGAAATGGTGCAAGATAGGTTCTCAAGTTCAACCACAGCCTCTGGCATTCAGGTTTTGTCAGAGCTTGCGAGTTTTCAGCGTTGAGAACATCAGAAGGACCTGGTGTTTTGCTGTAAGGAGCGGAAGGAGGGCCATTGTGGCCACAGCTCTCTTCACAGAGAGCAGCAGTCACAACTTCCCGAGGATTTTTCCTAGGGAAAGGCAGTGAGAAGCTCAGAGAGAAGAAGGAAAAGCAATTCTTATCTCTATTCGCCGCTCCTGTTGTTTTGCGCATGTAGAACGCGTTGTGGAGATTGTCTACCCACGGTGATTTGGTTAATTGGACATGGGTGAAAGTTGTTTTGAATTATTTGAATTGCTCCAAGCTGTGTCCTGGCTGTCTCAGTCAGTCATGGGTTTTTCTTTAGTATAGTATAGTATAATATCTCTTTAATATAGTGTAGTATTCATGTAATATAGCATCACTTAATAAAGCATTTGTTCATCCTTTCTGAATCATGGAGTCAGAGCACATTATTCCCAGCACTGGGGGCTCCTGGCAATGGTAGGCTGTTGGGAAATATCTTTTATTTTTATGAGGAAGGGTAGCAGAGAGCTCAAGTAGCAGATGCACAAGGAGCTGGGGAGCAGCTCCAGGAGGAGCCAGGAGCAGCTGCCCGAAGGCTCTCAGCCTGAAGGGGTTTCCCCTCTGTGAACCCTCAGGAGGTGACCTCAGCTGTCCCCCAGCTTCAAGGGGAAGGTTAGAAGATTTGAAATGTAAGATTTAGACTTTTACCTTCTTGGTTTTTTCCTATTTGAATGAGAGAGTTGAGTGTAAGCCCCATTTTTCTATGGATTTAATACACAACATAACAATTGTATTGTATTTAATGCATAACATAACAATAGCCTAGGAGGCTTGAACTTCTTGTGCCACAAAAGCTAGTAGCAAAAACCCACATGAGGTGCAATGTTTTGTCAAACTATTTGAATTGGAAATAAGCTTGTTTCAACATCTTTTTATGTGTTGGCACTTATTGAACCCTTCAGTGTCAGAAAAGCTCATAGAAAAGTAACTTTTTGGCTTGTACATTCAGCCCTGATGGGGGTGGCTTTTAAATTTGCTTTATACTGGCATTTGCCCTAGGGACTTCACTGTGGAATTTCTTCTTTTCTAGCTAAGGTGCAGAAACATTGCTATTGATTGGTTTATACTCCAACCAGGCCAAAGCCCTGCACATTCAAATATTGAAGGGAGAGCTTTAGATAAAAGAGATGCTATACAATCTCAGAATCTGAAATAACAGGGGAAAAAATATCTATTTTCTCTTATTCTGAGGGCAGAAAATGCCAGCCTTGGTTTAATAGATTATAAATTACAAACCCAAACTTTCTGTTGATAAGGTACTGTTCCCAAAAGGCTTTTTCCCCAAATTTAAGCACCCATGCCATTTTGGATAATAAAAAAGCTCTGTTTTTAATGGATAATTAATGGCTAATCCTCTACTGTACTCCATGAGTTACCAAGCAGAAATAAAAAGTTCTACATTTTCCTCTCAGGCAAGGGTTTTGTAATTTTTGATGTTTTTTTTTAATTTGTTTGTTTTGTTTGCTTGAGCTGTGAAATTTTTTGTTTGTTTTCTGTAACTTAAGTAAGTTTTTTTTTTTTTTTAAATCTCACTGCTTTAATTATGGGCAATTCAAAACAGATAAAAATAAAATAGGAGAAAGGGGAATGCAAAAATTAGTAGTAAAGCTGTTGGAAGCAGCAAAGTAATGGTTCTCCTTTTACTTTGCTGCCTCCCCATAAAAAGGATTAGCATTTTCTAATGAGCACCTTGGAAGGAAGATCATGACTCAAGGACTCCTGGACCTTGGGACTGCTCCACATCCCATCTCTGGGTAGATGTGGGGGTTTCCAGAACAAGAATTTAACAGGGGTTCACAGTCTGCCCCAGCTCAAAAGGTTCAAGCTGCTCCTGGATCCAGTAGATCTATTGAGATTTGCTACAGAAAATTCATTAGCATTCATGAGAAGTACCACAGGGGCATTTTTCCTCAGAGTTTAAAGTAGCTGGATGATTGGGATAATTTCTCAAACAGTGTATTTTCTCTCTAGTCTTGTTTATTGACAGAAATAATATAGTGGAGAGAAATTCACTCCCTCAAACATTGTGGTAACATGTTTGCTTTGTTTTGTCATTAATCCTCTCCATGAAATTCCTGCTTTACATCTCAGTAGTGACACCAGTAATTGCTGTACCCCGTTTTATTTTCTCAAAAATTCACAGTTAGTGACAAGTTTTCAGTGTTTTTCAAGGGTTTTGTTGATTGGAACGCCTCAATCACCTCATATATGAAATTCAGAACTTGAACTTTGCTGTTGCAGTTTATCCTAGTGGAAGATTTAAAAAGAAATGTCTGGCAGAAACAACCCACAAGGCTTTGGTTTGAGCCTGGATCAATCACATACTCTAATCAATAGCTCTCTTTCTATGAATGAGGCAGGGTTTTAAATGGCCTCTTTTAAATGGCTGTTTTGTCAGATATTTATTTCCACATCTTCCACTTGATTTTACTGCAAGAGGAGGTTCAGGAGAACAGTCTTTGAGTTTCATGATAAAGTTTAGGGGAAAGATTTTTATTCTTTAACATAAATAGCACAGGTGTTCAGGTGGTGCAGTACTAAGGAATGCCTTTCTTTGATTTGTACTAGAAATGCCTCTGGGAGGTTTGCATGCTGTTGGTAAATGTTTTGCTTGGACATGGCAGCATTTTCCGAGCCTTGACAAATCCTCAAATTTGTGATGCTTGAAATCTGGCTTTGCCCCTATGCTCCCAGCCAGCCCTGACCCTCGTGCTACTTCAGTCCTGCTACATGAGATATTGACTTTTAAATTATTGTCTTCACTGGCAGAATCTTGATGTGACATTTCTGCAAAATTTTTTGTTTCCTCTGTATGTCTGAATTATGTTCAGGGGAAGCTGGTAATGGCTAGAATAAAGGAAGGACTCCCTGGAAAAAAGACCTGGGAATTTTTTGCTTCTCACTACCCTCTGGGTACCAGCAGCAAATGTCCTTTGGACTGGCTCTTCATGATGTGATGCCTCAGGATTAGATTTCATATTTTTCAGGTTCTGTGCTGCTTTGGTGTGTGGGTCTGGGCTTCACAGGAGGGGATGGTGAGCTCTGTGCACAGAGCAGGGAGACAAAACAATTCCTGCTCCAGCTGGGCACCAAGGACAAATGATGCCAATGTCAGCCCCAGAGCACAAACCCCGTGGGCTGCAGAGAGAAAAACAAGCAGGGTGGGACTGCCTGGGCTAAAGCTGGGATGGGACAATGAACTGCAAGGTGCAAATGGAGCAGAACTGATCCCAGGGAGAGAGCCCGGGAGCGCTGGTGCATTTTGGGGCCATTTTGGTTCATCTTGGGTGCAGCCCTGGCTGGGCTCTGGTGCTGCCCAAGGTGGGTCCATGGAGGAGATCCTGGGAATAAATCCCTGCTTCATTCTTTGGCTCTGCCCAGCCTCTGCTCCAGGGCAGCCTGAACAAGGCATCATGTTTCCATTTGTTTTAGACCCAAAGTGGAAAGCTGGGGAAACTGAAGGTCCATGCTTGTTTTCTTTTTTCATTCCTCAGGACCTGAGGAAGTTAAACCACTTCCACTGGGGTAAAACCACGCACTCAATTGTATTGTGGGACTTTTCATCCACATTTCTGTTTTAAAGGGCAGCAAAATCCCACGATGGAAAAAAATGGACGAGTGTATCCCACTGGACACAGAGGCTGACTGAAACAAATGCAATGTAAATTGCCTATATATTATCAGACAAAGCTGAGTCCCAGAACAAGCAAGCATTAAATCTGCTTCCTGGCTGCCCAAACCCCACAACCTCTGAGAAAGAAATAGCAAAAAAATGTAAAGGCATGCTGAATTACAGCCTATTTAGAGGCTGTGCAAAAGGCTACCATACATATAAATATGATGAAACCTACCTGTAGCAGAGCTGCCCTCCTACTCATGTTTGCAAGAGAAACTAGGCATGTTACTGTGGTAAAAAAATAACACAATACTGCAACAACACCATCACCCCTGATTCAAGCCTTGAGGAATTTCTGCTTTCCCCACCCTGAGCACGCTGCTCACACGGTGTGCTGTGTGTGCACATCAGTGCTGCCATCTCAAACTCTGAATATTTACTGTGCTTTTATATCCCACTTTGGCTGTGTCTCCAACTCCCCACTCATTCACTTCTCAGCATCTGAGTAGGCAAACACATCACAGTTCCTCTGGATCATCACTTAAGTCTCCAATTCACTGACTAGCTCCTCCTGCTGATTTACAGGCTTAAACCTCAGCAACTACCACTGGGTTTGCAATTTCTGAAGAAATCTAATATCAAAGAGAGTCATTACATGAAAAAAACCTGTTCTTCCTACAAATAAAACCCAAGATTATTTAAAAGTATATAAACACAAACTTGTTCCTGAAGGAGGCAGAAAATTAATTTCTGATACACTCAGAGTTTACCTAAGCTGCAGGATGACAATTTACACTCGTACAAGATTGGACATTCACCCATTATTGCTATTGCTTCCAGTATCTGATGATTTCCTCCTCAGCTTGTGCTGCTGGTATCCATGGCAGCTGTGCATCCCACTGGGGGCCTGCTGCAAACACCCTCCCAGAAGGGACACACACAACGTACAGACAGAGGGCAGTGGAAAGAAAATAACACAGGGTTTGGAAGACAAAAGGGCTGCACTTTAATATTTAATTTTTAAAAAAGCATGCTAATTAGAGATTTTCAAAAGTGAAATAAGTCAGAATACATAGACATAAGTGATAATTAATGTATCACTAAAATAAATGCGAGAAGGCAAACCCAAAGCAACCCCTAAACAATAATTCTGTCAATAATGAGAAACAATAATTCTGTCAATAATGAGTACATAGTGAATCCTGCATACTTTTTATGCTCTTTTTCCTGCACTCTCCTTACTTACAAACAATTGCATCTGACACCTTGTGCAGGCTGCCCTGGAGCAGAGGCTGGGCAGAGCCAAAGAATGAAGCAGGGATTTATTCCCAGGATCTCCTCCATGGACCCACCTTGGGCAGCACCAGAGCCCAGCCAGGGCTGCACCCAAGATGAACCAAAATGGCCCCAAAATGCACCAGCGCTCCCGGGCTCTCTCCCTGGGATCAGTTCTGCTCCATTTGCACCTTGCAGTTCATTGTCCCATCCCAGCTTTAGCCCAGGCAGTCCCACCCTGCTTGTTTTTCTCTCTGCAGCCCACGGGGTTTGTGCTCTGGGGCTGACATTGGCATCATTTGTCCTTGGTGCCCAGCTGGAGCAGGAATTGTTTTGTCTCCCTGCTCTGTGCACAGAGCTCACCATCCCCTCGTGTGGAGCTCAGACCCACACACTAAAGCAGCACAGAATGTGAAACAGAGAAAAACTGAGCCCTGAGGCATCAAGCAGGGAGGATTTGGCAGGCTCCATTCTTGTGCTCACAGAGGGACTCTGTGATGAGCTGCACCTTAGGTTTTTGCTACCTGTCACTGGTGAGAGTTAAAAGTGGATGCAGCACCAAGACAGTGGCTCTGAGGGCCTCAAGTGCTGCAGAGATGTGATTTAAAGCAGCTTTACTCTGGGCTGTATCTCATTGCTCAGTGCAGGACCAGGTTTGGTAAAAGGTATTGGCTCATGAGCTCATGAGTCAAAAGATGTGTTTTGAGCTTAAAGCAAGACTTTGGAACTTCCTTCTTTTTTTTTTTTTTTTTTTCTCTTCTGTTTCTTCCTCTCCCTCCACTAGCATGGTTTGCTCTGAGGGCCAGGCAGGAGTGTCCAGCTCAGCCTGGCAAGGTCTCTGGGGACAGCTGGGATGTGAAGAATGTCCCCATCAGCACAGCAACATTTTTTTAGCCGCATTTGACATTGCTCAAGCCAGGCCAAAGTACCCGTGAGAGATTCCAAGAGCAGCTAATGTGCAGTGAGTATTGAGTCACTGGGAGGCTGTAAAGTCTCATGGAATGGCTGCAAGGGTGCTTTCAGAAGCAATAAAGCTCAGCATATGTCAGCATGCTTGAAAAAAAACAATCCAAGCATCATCTCATACTTTTTGAATCTCCAGAAACCGAGTCCAGCCTGACTGCACACAAGTGATGCCCTTTGTTATTCCTTCTCATTCTCTCACACCTTCCATACAGAGATTCATATGAGGGAGCAGGGGAGTTTCTTTCACTTTTATTTATTTAATTTATTTTCTTTGTTCTGGTAGCAATTTAGTCTAAAACGTGCAGCATGAGAAGCATGCTTTCATAAGTCTACATGGAGTAATTCCAGCTGGTAGACAACCAGAATGATTTGGTGCCATTCCCAGGAAATATGTATAAAATTTCAAGGTAGCCCTTTGTCCCCCTGGCACGTGCAAGCTGACTTTTAGCAGCATGATCTCCTGAGAAGGTCGTGTACACAGGCAGCTAATTAGGAGATTGGAATATTGAACATGTGAATTAAAAAGGGTGACACTGGTGTCAAAGATTGAAGTACATCCTTTCAGTTTGTTACCTTACAGCTGTCCTCTGTCTTTGCCTCGTGGTTTCTCCAGTGAACCTGGAGAGAAAAATACAAAGGTTCAATGTGTGTGGTAAATGAGATGTGCAGTCACTTTTTGGCCAGCAAACTGAAGCCTGATAGCCACGTGAGAGAGATGAAAGGCTGTCATTTACTGTTCAGAGCATTTTCAGTGAGAACACAGCCTCATTACATGGAGGCATGAACTGGTAGACACAGGAAGGTAAAAGGGCAGGAACTGCAGTCTAAGAATTTTGGAAAAATATTGCTTACTAAATATGATAAACCCTGAAATGATTTAGAAGAGGGAGAACAGTTATTTAAAGCAAATGTGTCAGATCCTCAGCGAATAGCTGGTATAGCTCTAAATAACTTCTGTTTCAGAAGTGTTTCATTTTTCAAGAAGGACTGTCTAATGTGACAGTCACTGGAATAAGGCTGAAATTGAGGATGTCAGGGAGGAGGCTGTGTGTATGTTGAAATTGTTGCTGATGATGCAGTGAAGAGACAACTGAAATAACACAGAAAATGATCACGGGGTGGGTCAGGCTGGAAGGGCCCACAGGGGACGCCTGGTCCAGCCTCCCTGCCGCATCCCAGAGCACATGGCACAGGACTGTGGCCAGATGGGTCTGGGATATCTCAGTGAGGGAGACTCCACAGCCCCTCTGGGCAATCTGTTCAGTGTGTGATCCCTGCACAGTGAAGAAGTTCTTCCTCAGGTGCAGGGGGAACCTCCTGCGGATCAGTTTTTGCCCATTGCTTTGTGTCCCATTGCTGGGCACCACCCAGCAGAGCCTGGTCCAGCCACCCTCTGACCCCTGCCTGCAGACACTGACAGGCAGGGATGGTGTCCCCTCTCTGCTGTCTCTTTTTCCAGGCTCCCTCAGCTTTTCTGTCATTCTCCTGTCCCTCCGGGCTCTTCGTTGCCCTGAGCTCTCTCTGGTCCCCAGGAGCCCCGAGCTGGACACAGCGCCCCAGATGTGCCTCCCAGGGCTGAGCAGAGGGGCAGGGTCACTCCCTGACCTGCTGGCAATGCTCTCCCTGAAGCACCCCAGGAGACCATTGGCCTCCTTGGCCTCCAGCACGCTGATAATAATTTGCAAAGTTACTGAGGGTACGCGACGAGGCTAAACCGTGGAACAGATCTTTGCCTGATGTACATCAGCATAGCTCCAGGAAAGTCGAGAGAGGAATACTAATTTGTGTCACAGCTGGTAGTTTATTTCATTGAACATGTATTTTACTTCCTTATTTTCCATGCAGGATCAGAGTTACTCATCTGTTCATCTCTGTACTCCAGCCAGGATTCCCTCAGTTTGATAATCCTTCATTTTTGTGTAATATCTTAATCACTTCTGACGCAATTGCTTAGGATATTGTGGCTATGCAGAGGATTGTAACTTGAAGAGAGAAGCAAAGCAGCTGGAACAGAAGGATTCATAGTGGTGATACTGAATTTTTCAATGTTTTTCATCTCAGATGCTTCATTACTTTGGTGATAGCAATAGAGAATATGGAGTGTGGAGAGTGAGGCTTCTGTCATGGGGAAATGGCAACCTATGGAAAAGCATCAGCAGAATTATGACAGAAATAATTGGTTTTGAAATTTAATGGGGCTATTTCTCCTAAGGCTTTTTCTTTTTTTAAATATTTTTTTAAAATTTGGTATATTCCAAGCAAATGCCTCTGGACATAGTTACTGTGGGATTAAAATCTCTATCCATAGTAACTGTTGAATATATAAAATGCTGTTGTAGTCTCTACAGGGAGGCACATTCAAAGCAGGCACTGGACAGGTCATAAAGTGGCTGCTCTCAGACCTTTTAACACAATAGAGTTATTTACTGACATCTGTTCCTCTGAGGAAACATTTTAGACCTCAGTCCTCTGATGTCAGACTGGGTTAGTAGCATTCAATCTATCACAAATCTCTGAGGTCTTTTATGACAGGTGCAATAATAGATGCTTCGTGTTATGGCACAGGATGGTTTAAAAAAAATGGCTAAGTACTGAGAATAAAGTAGAAAGTTTTGTAATTTTATGATGTGATTCTACTGGGACAGGCAGAGGATGGTACTTTAGAGCTTTACATAGCACAGAAGTGCCCTGGGACTTTGGCAAGATATATATTATACATATATATATATAAATTTCCATTTATTTTGGATAAATAGTTTATTCAACAAGGTATGTTTAGATCATCACGAAAAAGCCATTGTTATTAAACCAAAATATTCATAAATGGGGGTCAAAGATGCAATTTTTTTTTCCTTTTTGAGTTGCGCTTCATTTTTAGAAGTCCCCAAATTAGGCTTTGAAGGTGAAAAGAGGAATTTATTAAATGAAATGAGATTTCCAGAAAAAAAAATCTGCATTTCAGGGGGAGCAGAGCTTTCTGTTGGTGACAGACACAGGTGCTGCTGGTGGCAGGAGCTGGGAGCGGGGAGTGTTTCAAATTACATATTGCAGGCGGTTTCCAAAGCGCTTCATCCTCCAGGTGCTTTTAGCTGCTACGGGATTCTCCTGGGGGATTCTGTGACAGCTCAAGGGCTCTGCCTGCCCAGGAGGCAGAGAGGGACCTGGCACTGCCTGCTCAGCCCTTTGCCTGCCCACATTGCCCTGGGTGCAGCGTGCCCTCTTGGATCACACGCTGAGCCATCCTGGAACAGAATTTCCCTATAGCCTAATTCCTGCTGCTGTTTTCCATCCCGATAGCAGGGGGGCTGTGAGCTCTGTGTAAACTGATTATCTGCCCCTCGGGCCCCTCTTTTGTTTGTGCTCTTTAAGCCCTTACCAGAGGCTTTTGTTTCCTGCAGATGTTGATGGCATTGTGCTGCATCAAAAGGAAATGATCTCTGCCTCAGCTGGCTTTGAACATGCTTGTACACCATATCCATACAATGATGGGTCTTGATTCCAGTGCTAGCACTCAGGAACACATCATCACAGAATGATTATGTGCAGGTGCTTTTAAGAGCTCTGGGTGTCAGGGGTACACAAACCCAAATCTGACTCTGACATGGTTTCGAGCCAAACATGTTTTGTATTCTATCTTTATATAACTTACATATTAATTATTAAACTTACATTGTTCCACTGTGTACATTGATTTCATCCAAGCACGGATTTCTCGTGATCCCCCTCAAACCCCTAACATAGTTTTGCATGATTCTTGAAACAATAATTATATCTAATCACATCTAGCAATTATATTATTTATCAGATACTGACTGCACAGGTGCAGTTTCACATGATCTAGCAAATGCAAGGCCTAACATTTCCCAGGGCCCGCCTTTAACATTTTCCCAGGGCCTACTAAGCCTAACTTTCTCTCTAACTCCCCAAATTTTCCATGATTGTAAAATAAAAATTATGATATATAGAGCCAGACACCTTTATGTTCAGCTGTCTGAGCATGTCCATGTAGTGTAATACTTCTTTGGACTTTCAGTGGAAACAGATTGAGTTTCTTTTTTCCTTTTGCCAGGAAAAGAAATTGCAGGGAGTTGTGTCCTGAAGAGCTTTAATTCCTTTGATTGATCTGAAAAGCAGCATAGATTTCTAGATGATAGATGGCAAAGGGGTACCAGATAACCCTGGATGGTTCAAACAGCTCTGCCTCATGATTCCATCACCCTGCCACATTCCCTGTCAGAAATGGAGCTGGGGACAGGGTGGGTGAGACGGCTGGAGAAACAGAACTGCCAAAACACAAGGGGGCTGAACCCTGGGGGGAGTTACAAAAACAGAACTGCAGACTGAAGGAAGTTTGTAAAGATCTTAAATGCACTTCATTTTTATCAAAAATTCCCGTGCTTTTTCCAGCTCCCTGCCTGGCAGCACTGAAAGCAGCTAAGCCTTGGAGGGCTTCTCACCCCTCCAGGAGAGCAATGCAATTTCATTTATTGGTTTGCCTCTCAGATGAAATCACAAGTTGTGTGCTGCATCGTGGGAAATGGATTATGTAGGCAGTTTTTAGGGTGGGATAGGAAGTTTATATAGTGTGCATTTGTATGTAAATTTTGAGAGAAGAAATGTCGAATCAGAAATGTTATGGAATAGGGTAGATATTGTTGAGAGAGAAATATAGTTGGAAAAAAGTTTTAAAGGATGGTTTTGTAAATAGGACTAATATTTTGGAGAAATGGAATTATGAAAGATGTAGTGAGATTTATGTGGGGTAGTTTTACATGATTAGTTTCAGACTATATAATATGGTGTGGTAAAAAGTTGATAGGTTAGGAAATGTTTATAGTGTATTGTAATTAAGAAATAGCTTCTCTTTAGGATAATGTGAATTACAATATATGTATTGTTTCATTCTTTTTAGTAAGAACAAAAAGAGAATAAAAGTTTTAAAAATGTTTTTTAGTTACTTTAAAATATTATCCAACACTGTATTGTGAAAAATTGATAGGGTAAGAAATGTTTATAGTGTATTGCAATTACGAGATACTTAGCTTCTGATTATGATAATGTGAATTATAATATATATATATATATATATATATATTTATTTATTTATTTATTGATTTAAAATAAGATTAAAAACAGAATAAAAGTTTAAAAAACATTTTTAGTTACTTTAAAATATTATCCAGCACTGTACCATGGCTCATTGGCAGTGCAGGGCTGCCCAGGGCCCTGTGAGCCCCGGTACAACCCCCAGCCCTGCCCCCTGTGAGGAGCCAACCTGCCTGGCTCTCCACTAGGACAAACTTCTGCCTCTGTGTCTTTAGCTTTCCTCCCCTGTTGCACTTCATGCTGAAGGAATGACACAGCTCTGTATTGTGAAATCTCCTTCCATTGTTTATCCAACCAACCACATCCTGGCATGACTTTGCTTTTCTCCATAATAAGTCTTCCAAGCCAGAAATCATTAAATGGTCTCTGCAAAAATGCTCCTGCATCCAGAGTGCTCTGTAGCACTGGAGTGCAGTGCTTTAAATATCTTGGAAGACTTGGGATTAGAAATTGAATTGCTGGATTCCTGGATATGTTTGGAAAAAATATATAAACATTAATTATTTGTTTAGTCAACATACATTAGTTATTTATTATTTCTTTATTGTGCAATAAAAATAGGTAAGCTATTTTATTTTTAAATGAGCTGCTTTTTTTTGGTGCTTCGAATTAAGAATTTTAGCTTGAAACATTAATAATAATATTTTATGGATATGAATATCCATATATATATATGTAATAATAATATATGGATATGGATAAATATATATATATATGGATTAATAGACTGAAAAATGAGGAAAAATAAAGAATAATTATTAAGAATTTTATACTGAAACATTAATAATAATAATATATGGATACAAATATCCATATATATATACATATATATATGTATATCTATATATATATAGATATACATACATATATATACATAATATATACATATACATATGTAATAATAATAATAAATGGATATGGATAAATATATAGATATGAATTAATAGACTGCAAAATGAGGAAAAATAAAGAATAATTATTAAGAATTTTATATTGAAACATTAATAATAATAATATATGGATATGAATAACTATATATATGTAATAATAATATATGGATATATATATAGAGAGAGAGGGAGAGAGAGAGAGAGAGATGGGTTAACAGGCTGCAAAATGAGGAAAAATAAAAATCCAGGTTATCTTGAATTTAAGTGTTGCAACACTTCTCCACATTGATTGTAGAAGCACAGAATCCAGAACCCAGAACATAGACTATAAGCTGGTTTCTGCATGGACTGAAATTGTGGTGGAAGAGGTGCTGCAGAATAAGGTGAGGCACATCTGAAGAGCATTTCAAGGCAGCAGGAGCGCAGACCAGCCTGTGAGCACCAACTTTGAATGAGTTGAGAGAGAGAGCAGGGATGAAAATGAACTCATTGCCATGGAATCAGAGCCCCAGGAGCCTGGCTCTGTGCACGTATTCCTGTGCCGTCTGCTGAAGCTCGGTACCTTTGGTGTGTGTTAGAGAAGTGCCCAGAGTGCACTCCTCCTAAATTGACTGGAAGTGAAGGCAGTGGGATGGTCTCTGATGTGGCAGCTCGGTGGTTTGAGCCTCAGTTCAGGCAGTGAAACAGCAGCAGGAGCCTCTGGAGATAATTCACCCTCCCTCCACCTGCAGGAGTGTGAGCAGAGGGGGAGGAAGGGGCTGGGGAAGGCACTTGGTGTTTCAGCTCTTGGGGCTGTGTTCTCATGGCAAGGTGGGATCAGAAGAGCTCAGGTGGGAAAATGTATCCAACAGAGAGAGAGATTTGCTCAAGGCATCCCTCGGGACGGAGCAGCTCCTGTGCCCCAGCAGTCTCCAGCTCCCTGTTTGTGTGCTTCCCAAGAAACAGTCAAGCTGGTTTCCCAAAAAAGCAAAAAGCGGTGCTGGGGATGCTGGGAGACCGAACAGATACCTGGAGAATTTGAAATCCAAACTGGGAGTTGATTCCTCCCAGTGTTACCTGAAGGATGATGGTTTTTTACTGGGACCTTAACTCACCCAGCTAAATCCTGCAGCTTCCTGCTTCATGACGCTTTAAAAAGCTTTAAAAGCTGGTGCTGGTCTTTGAAGTTGAACTCAAAAATCTCAGAGTCCTGGTAAGCATCTAGAAAGAAGTGTTAAATCCTCCAAGTTTGAGGGTTTATATTAAAAATACTTAGGTGAAATTAGAAACTATTCCTCCTGATGGCTTTTCTTTATGGCAGAGCTCACCCTCGAAAGTGTAAAAGTGTATTTGATTTCTGGCAGCTTCTTCAGATTTTCTAGCAGTGAGAAGCAATATGATCAGTACTTAGTTTTCAAATTAGAATATTTTAAGGTATTTATTGATATGTTTTTTAATTAATCACCCCATGATTTTTTTTTCAGGGAGACTGCTTCATAAGGGAGAATTTTATCAACAGATTATATTTGCCAAACCACAGGAGCATTGTGTATTGTGGTGGTATTTACAGCTAAGTTCTGCTAGCTGTTAGCTATTTCTTATTTTCTTTACCCTGATTTTGTCACATTTTTTGGTTCAGAGTATAAAAATTGACAATGTGAAATGTTAAACTGAGGATTGACTTAATTGAAACTTTTCATTCTCAATGCTTTTAATTTTAGCAAACCAGAAAAAAAAAAAATCCAAATTCAGAGTCTTAGATCTTCTCATCAGAAAGGATATTCTTCTCAGTAATAGGTTGTCAGGGTTTGAAATCTTTTGAGTGCTGGGGTAATACATACTGAAAATAATCAACTAAACTGGTTTTGGCCTAGTGAAGCCAGTCTGTCATGGAAGTGCATTTCAAAATATTTGGGGATGTTTCACCAAGGTGGCAGACAATGTTGTTGGTGCTGACGTGTTCTGCAACCTCTCTCTGCTGAGTATGAGCTCTTACACACAGATTTAATGCTCTGGCATAAGGATAAAAATCCTTTGCCTGCTCAGAAGGCGGGAGGATTGAAATCGGGGTTCAACTCCACTTTGGCACAATCAGGGAGCTCAGCTGTGTAATAGAATTGTGTGTAATATGTGTCATGCAATAACATGGAGGGATGCAAAGTGTTCCCTTCTCCATTCTCTCACAGATCACTGCTTCTTCTCTGCTGGGGTGTCATGTCACATCTTTCCTAGGTTTGCTGGAAGTCTCTTTTCCCCTGTTATTTGTTATTGAAGCTGATCTAGCTTTAGCAAAAAGAGTTATTCAGAAGTGAGAGGTTCTTGTTTTGACATGCTTTCTCTTAGCCTCAAAATCTTCATTTTCTGTTGTTCTGGAAATAAAAATACCCTGTCAGCTGCTGAAAGCAGCCACCCAGTGCTGCTCTATGGTGGGTCTGATTTATTCTGCTGCCTTGTGCAGAGCACTCTGGTGCTGGCAGGTTGTGGCAGTCCAGGTTTGGTGCTGGTGGTGTGGTGGAGGTGCAGAGCCATCTGGTCCTGTGGCTGCAAGGATGCCCTCTGGCCACACTAAAATCCATTAAAAGCTGTTTGTGGAGGCATTTGGTAAAGCCAGAGCCCAGATTTTGAGAGAAGGCGTTTGTGTGATGTGCGTTATTTACGTGTCATTGAAGTCACCTGATTGCAGAGACAACTGGTGGCAGGCTCTGGGTAAAGCATCTCTGGATTATCTGTGGCATAGAATGAGGAATTGCCTCGTGGTGGGGGAATGAAATCATATCCCAAAGCTCACTACAGGTGTGGTGGGCTTCTGCCCCATCCAGCACCGCTGCTCCTGCCAGGCAGTGATGGCTTCTGCTGAGAGATCACAGCAGGGTAAACTGCAGGTCCAAGGTACCCAGGGAAACTCCAGGGCCAGGGCAAGGCAGAACCTACAGAACAGAGTGCCACGAAGCACTGAATGACAATTCCAGTCCGTCAGTCTGTCACTATTGATTGGCGCCGGTTGGGTCGATGCAGGCAGATTAAATGAGAGAGTGAACGAGCAGAGCTACAAGGAATGACCTGCAGAACCTTCCAGCAGCTGAACTCACTGTGCCAGTGCCAGAACTTGATCAAATCCTGTCTTTGTATGATTGGACTGGAGGGAAGTTTTAAGATGACTTGAACAGAAGGTCTCATTGTTTTTGTTTGAATGTAAGTGCGTGGATTATTTTCTTTAAGAAGAAGAGAATGTTGTGTTTGTGTTTTTTCTGTCTGCGTGCTGGAAGACAGAATATTACATAAATATTGGTCAAGGCAAGCCATTTCTGATCTCTGTAGTCCCATCAAATCCTGGATGTTTGTCATGAAAACAAAAACAGCTATAAATCTGTTATATTTATTGCTTTGCAGAGTTGCAAAGATAACCTCTACTGAAAACCCCTCCTCGATAAGTAATTAAAAATTGACTCACTTGCTCATCCTCTTTGAAAATATCTTTATAGCTCATTTCTGAATTTAATGAGCCTGACTTCAAGGTAATTCAGGATTTAACAGCTACTTTTACTGCTGAGAATTGTCAGCAGCAGCCCTGGCCAGGCTGTCTGTGGAAACCCTTTCAGCCTGTGCAGAACTGTCTGCTCTGGCTCTTGGTGCTAACAGTTCTGCTCAGAACCTGCTGGTTCACACTGGTTTATGAGGTTTCAGCCTTTTGCCTGCTGGTGTGTGTCCATGCCCATGCCTGTGACTTGCTGGAAGTTTCCATGGGGTTAGTGCAAAGGAGAAAAAGGGTAAAAATTAACTCCTCTGCCTGTGTGCATCTAAATAATTGTGCAGCTTTTCAGCGCTTCACAGATGCAGGAATAAATGCACAAACTTCCTAATGTTCACTCTTCCTCTCAGCTTCCCTGAGATGAAGTGATGTGACATGATGTATAAACTTCAGTGACAGTGTCTTAAAGCTGAAAAGAAACCAAAGAGAAGCAGGCAAATGGAAAAGGCAGGGTTTTCTGCTGGTTTAGTGAAACTGATGTCGCTTTTTTTGAGCAGGGGGGGATTTCATCTTTGCTGTGCCATCACTGGCCCCTGTTAACACAATAAACTTCACATTTAGTAAATTTAAACTTTAAATTTAGTAAAATTAAACTTGAAATTTAGTAAATGGGGCTGAGTCTGACAGAAGCCTGGCCTGACATGCTTGTCAGCTCTTTGATTTAAACACCTTTGCATCTCCAGCTGAAACACAGCCTTTAAGGAGATACTGACCTTCACCCCGAAATTAGGTCCTGTTTTAACAACTCACAGGTCCCATCTCTTTGGGGTCCTGCTCCAAGTGCATCTGTGGGAAGTCAGGTGTGTGAAATGTAGAAACCAGGGACTGTTAAAGGCTGGGGATAATATTCCGCAGCATTTTAAACAAAAGGTGTCACTTGTCCGGGCAGAGAAAGCACAGTTATGTCATTATTCTTTTCCTTGTTGCTCAGGCAATGCTGGCAGGGTGTGATGGAGAAAACAGCACAGCCTGAACATTTTTCCCATTCCTGGGGCAGGAGACAGGAGGAGATGAGTTTAGGATCTAATGATCTAATGGAATTGAGTTTTTCTAGTGTGCTTCTGCTCAGACGGTTGCTAATGTGACAGCAAGCTGTAATCCCTTTTCCTCTTTGTTTCTGCATAATAAATTGTGTTTATCAATTTTCCCTTCTAGAACTGCACTAAAATGAAATGTAAAAAAGCGGAGTATATGATTCAGCACATAAAGAGATGAAAGTTGGCAATATTTACTCTAACTGTCCCTTTAAAAATGTATTTATTAGTAGGAGAGTCATATGTGAAAATATGAAATGAGCTTGACCGGGGTTTTTTTTTAGGGCTTTGGGGTTTGTTAGTTTGTTTTGTGGTTTTTTTTTTTTTTTTTTTTTTTTAAATATATATATTTTTTGCTTATTTTCTTCTTAGTCTTATATGTGTGGCTCAAATGGTCAAAACTCAGAGTGAACTAACTTGATCAAAAACTAGCTGTACAAGGTTTTGTGGCTGTGCACGTACAATGCCCTGACTGTGCTGTGCTTTTCCTGCTGGGATCTGGAAGCAAACTCACCAGGACATTCTTAATCCTTGCTCTGCTTCCCCTCTGCTGTCTGTGCCTGGCTGATGTGTCTGAAGGCCTTTCCTGTGAGCCAGGCTGGCAGAAACAGAATCTTTATTCTCCTTTTTTCAAAGGAAACTTTGCTTGGAAAAGCATTTTAATTTTGTTTCAGGGATTAAAATGGTTTTGGTTCTTTCCTTAATAAAAGAGGGCTTCTTCAATTGTTACAGTGATGTCAGAAGTATTACAACAGCTCACCCCAGACACTGAGACTCCATAATTTATATATAGCTGTAAAATAAGGGTTCCTTGGGTAAATGTGTGTTTGTTTTCCTTGGTACCAGCTTTTCCTTGCACAGACTCCAGCAGTTCCACAGTTACCTTTGTCAAAAAGTCACAGTTTTGTTCCTGACTGGAAATGAATGTTTGTCTTAAGTAAATTGTAAAGTGGGTAGCTGCAGGATTTCTCCCAGGCAATTTGCTTCCATTATATATAGGAGAATCACATGCTAATTTGTATTTTTTATATAAACACACAGAGCAGGCTTGCAGCAGTCAGACAGTTCCCAATATGACCCCTGCTTGCATTCCTGCTGCTAAAGAGCCAGCAGAAGGGGAGAGCTCAGGCACAGGGACAGGAGCCTTCAGCCAGCAGAAGCAGCCTCTCTAAATGTTTCCAAAAATGCTCTTTGAAGAAAGAGCATTTCTGGAAAAAATGGATTTCTCCTCTTTGTTATCAGACCTGCCTGACAAAATACAGCTTGCACAGAGCACACAGGATGAGCTCCCCTCGGAAAAGAAGAGGTTGTGTGATTTACAGCTGGAGGTGAAAGAACTCTTGTAGCTGAAGGGAGGGAAAATGGGCACTGCCTGGTCTGGGCTTGGCTGGCAGCCACCCCTGCCCATGCCTTTGTCACATCCTTCAGTCCCCTGCAGGGTTTGGGGCTGTGCTGATGAATTTCTTCATTGTACTTGGTGCCCTGAGTTGTTTGGCAGTTCATAATCAGGGCGATTTAAAGATTCAGATCTTTAATCAGAAGAAAGGGAAAGAACCCTTCAGAAGAGGCATCTTGAGGTGAAAAAGAACTTCTGGGTCGTGATTTATCATCCACTTTGCGCCAAGATAATCTGACAAATTAGAACTGAAAGTGTTGGGGATTACTTCAATTTTTAGATTTTTTTTTTCTTTCCAGAAACAAAAATGCACCATCTCTTCCTTGCCCTGAAAATGCACAAAAGAATTTGAAAGAGAATATCAGATCGTATAACCAATGTCAAAAGCCATTATATTTTAAATTATTGATGCATTTTATAAAATTTATAACCGTAATTTAGCTAAGATTGGAACAAAACCAATATAAAAAGCAAATATGGTGATCTGGGTAGTAACAAAAAGCCTGAAAATTATATTTTTCTAGATTCCCTGTCTCTTTTGGGCTTTTCCTTCAGTCTAGACTCTCATGGGTTCCTTAAAAGGAAATTTCCTTGTGTGAACCTAACAGAATTTCCTGAGTCCAGTTGATACAGTCTTCACACAAAGTATTTCCTCTCAAATTAGATGAATTCCAGCAAGAAAATTGAGTATTTCTTGTGTTTCTGCTCTTGAAACCCAGTGGGCAGTTTTTAATCAAGTTTCATGTTGAATTTATTAATTCTACAATTATCTCATCAGCAAAATTTCCAGTATGCTCTGACAGAAAGAGGGACAATCTACAGAGATCAAAGAAAATCATAAAATGACCTTTTTAAACTATGAGCTGGAAAGACAACGAACTCTGCATTACTGATGCATCTGATCTCCAAACCTTTCAAAATTTGCCCTCATTCTGTATAAGTAATAGTTTTGGCAGAATTCTGGTTTTGTTGGGTTTGTTTGTTTGTTTGTTTGTTTGTTTGTTTGTTTTTAAATAAATGAGTAAAACATTGCCCATTTTTCCTTAGCATCAAAGGAATTTTAGTTCTACTTCGTTTTCATGTATTGTGAACTATTGCCTTTTCAAATCTTGTAACAAACAATACTTGGAATATTTTGGGGTTTTGGAGCTCTTACTCCAAGAGTTCTCTTGTATTTGGGTGTCCTGCTTAAGGCCTCTAAAATGAAGGGAATGAAGAATATCTGAACTATACTACAATGGTGACCTCTTCAAGGCCCCAAACAACAACAACAAAAAAACCTAAAAACCAAAACCAGACAAGCAAACAAATAAAACGCATTAAAAAATCCATAAAATCAAACAAAAACCCAAAAAGAACAAACAACAACAACAAAAAAAAAACTAAAAAGCCTGAACACCCCCCAAAAAAAAAAACAAACAAAAAAGAACTAGAAAAAGAACCTCAGCACTGTGTCACTGCTGTGTGTTCTAAGCATTATCTTCTTCTCTTTTCTTTGACAGAGTAAGAAAAAAAATCACCCATCTTCAACAGAAGGCAGAATCACAAATCATCTGTTCTTCCTCCATTTTTTCCCCTTGCAGTTCTTAGCAGAATTTGAAGAAATCTTATTTCTGAACTAAAAGTAAATTGACTGACCAAAAATGTCAATTCACCTTCCATCAGTGGATTTAAATAGTGAAACTATGCAGAGATTTCCCAGTGTTTACACACCCAAATTAGTAAATGCTAGAAATGCCAGCAATAATGCCAGTTCTTGACCTATTTACTTTGTGTATTTGAAATCCTGTGTAACCTTTGCTGAAACCTTTCAGAAAATTGAAGTGATCTGGGTTTAGCTTCCTTTGTCTCAGGGATTGCTCAGCACATGGGTTTCCCTCTGCTCTTCCAGCCTTCAGAAACTGCTTCATTTTTTTTTTTTTAATGGAATAGGGACATATTCATCCAGTTTCCAAAAGCAAAACTTCAAGGGAGACCACTTTAAGAACAAAGAGTAAAACTCTTGGATTCTTGACTTAATTCAGCCCATGCTGAATAAATCTAGCAAAAACTGAAGAGGTCAGCAGAAATTACAATCTTGTGTAATTTCAAAGTACCCAAGTCTTGGGTACTTTGGCAAAATTCTGGAGGTACAATCCAAATCCTTTTTGTTCACACAAGACTGTAATTTCTGCTGAGCTCTTTGGTTTTTGCTAGATTTATTCATAAAAAGGGGCAACATCCTAAAACAGATGGCTGCTACTTTATGGTAGTGTTGTTATTTTACTAGAGGGACACCCTCTTTTTGCCCTTTTCCCAGCCCAGGCATGGGCTGAATTAAGTCAAGAATCCAGGAGTTTTACTCTTTGCTCTTAAAGTGGTTTTCCTTGAAGTTTTGCTTTTGGAAACTGGACGAATATGTCCCTATTCCATAAAAAAAAAGCAGACAATAGTGATTGTAAAGGCTTATAAATGTCTTTGCTTTTTATATTAGTTTTGTTCAAATCTTAGCTAGATTAAGGTTATAATATTATAAAATGTATAGATAATTTAAAATATAATGGGTTTTGACATTGTTTCTGATATTCTCTTTCAAATTTTCATGGAAAACTCTCCTTTTTATTTTCATTTTTATTACACTATGTCCTATACACAATGTTGCCTGCCTACACTGTATTACACTATGGTAATTGAATAACAAAGTGAATTTAAATAATGGTTTGCTGCTAGAAGAATTAATTGTTCTGTCCAGCAGATAACTTCTCAGAATTCCTGTAACATTTTAAGGAGAGAGCCATGAAGCTATACCTGTATTGAGATGTTTCTCTCTCAAACTTTCACATCCAGTTGTTGCCTTTTTCCCAGGGCACTGCTCTCCCAGCTTCTTCATTAGTTTGGTTTTTTTTTTTAATTCCTTGTGTATATGAGGAAAACCAACTGTTTGTTTAAGATTTCTTTTATTTTAACCTGGAATTTAAAAGAGTATTTCCTGTTTCTTCACTGGATCAGTAGAGAATAAAACTGTGGGATATCAAAACTTGGGCATTTTTCTGTTGTCAGAGAATACAGGAGCAAGGAGGGCTCAGGATGGGATGGGTCAGAGTTATGGTTTGACTTGAGGATTTGAGGGTCTTTTCCAACCTAAGTGATTTTAGGACAGGTTCTTTGTTCTATTACACCACCTGGCAGATTTAGAAAGTGCACTGAAGCTGTGGGGCTTTCTAACTTCTAATTTTTGTCACATCTGAAAAGAAAGAAGAGTCTCCAAAACAGAGAGGCTGAGACAGCACAGCAGGAAAAAATCCCTCATCCATCTAAGCATGGGGACCAAGCCTGCTGAAGTTTTACTGCTCTTTAAATTCAGCATGGTTGCTTTTTGGAAAGTAGGATAATTAAGCAGATATGGCTCCTTTGCATATTTTTATTATTCTAAGGCAGTGCAGTGACAGAGCACTGCTAGTTTAATGGGAGAGCTTAATTTTAAAGAGGATAAGACATGCAAAACAAAAATATATAATTTGCACTTCATCAAATTTTCCAACTTTATTTCTCCTCTGTCCTTTTTATGATGTGGTTTTAACAGTAATAATAAAAAGGGAAGACAGGCACATATGATACATGTCTGGGCCGGCTGTTGTTTGTCTCTGCCCAGACAAGGGTGAGATGGGTTCGCTCCCCAGGCTTCAAAGGACGAGGCTGGACTCTCAGGTTCGGTTTTCAAGGTTGTTTATTATTTCTTATCTACAAAGTGTTTCTGTTGCCCAGCCGGGGTCTGACCAGCAAGGCAGCCAAAGGCACTCTGACTGCCCACAGGGCGGTCGCATCTTTTTATAACAAAGACTATGTAAACCATATTTATCTTTTGTCCCCAATACTTATCATTTTTATTACCAAGTGTACCTTCACTAAGAATCTATCAAAAAATATCTGCGTCACACAGAAAATGGAAGACATGAAGAAGGAAAAGGAGCCACGAGGCAGGCCCCAACTCCCTCCATCTTGTCTTTACAACCCCCCTGTACCAAAATCTTAAAATCTGTGTTTTGCCCTGTAATTATACTATTTCTATATCCTTTAAACCCCAGTGATTTTCATATCCCCATATACAGGTGGTACATCTCTTGAAGGGTCAAAATCGAGCCACCAGGTACTTTTGGCAACATTCCAAGGCTCCCGAGCCCCCCAAGGATTCTCTCGGTAGCTCTGGACATCAGGAGCGATGCGCTGAGTTCCCACAGATACAGTTATAAAAGAAGAAATTGCTACCAAAATTTAGTCCATGCACTGACTTTAACACAGAAATTTGAGGAAAATATAAACATTATAATTCTGTTTTTCCACTTTAGGGCTGTTTCATTGTCTAACTCCTCAAGTGAGAGTATTTGTTTCATTATAATCACCTGATTATTAATGACACAGCCCCTGAGCAATTGAATTGCCAAATTAATAACTCCCACTATATAAAATTGATATAATGAGTGCTTATCTTCTTGTACATTCCAAGCAGGCTGGCCTTAATTTTCTATCCCTTTTTTTTTTTTCCTTTTTTCTTGTGATTACAGTTTTATTGCAATATAAAACCTTTAATTGGAGGAAAAGGATGTGATTAATATGATATCACCATTAGGAATAGCCAATAAATCAGTGTTTTCTCCCAAGAAGTCTGCAAAGCCATTAGCACACTTCATCTCTGCGCATTTGTGTGAATGAATTGGGTGGCACCACCCTTGCTCAGGTTTGCTGGTCTAGGTAATTGTACTCCTCTGGAAAGTGCCTTTCCTTCCAGCTCTGTGCTTTTGCAATTAAAGCCCCTCCCATCCTTGCTTGTAAATAATATTTAATTCTGTAAAAATGCTGTCTATGAACTGGAGAGAAGGCACAACTTGGTGCCAAGCCCACAGGCTGGTGTGGCACTCAGGGCAGAGGTTCAGGGGGTGATGCCCAGGGGCTCTGCAGATCTGCCCAGTGCAGTGGGAGGCTCTGTGGCATTCACATCCTCTGAAAAATCCTCTCGGCCCAGGATTTTTCTCCTGGGAAGCTGAGAAGCCTCAGAGAAAAAGGAAAACAATCATTATCTCATTTGCTTCTCCTGTGTTTTGCTCTTGTGGAATGTGTTTGGGGATTGTTTACCCACAGGTGATTGTTCCATTGGATTCTGCTGTGCTTTTACTCAGTGGCCAATCAGTGCCAAGCTGTGTCAGGACTCTGGAGAGAGTCACCAGTTTTCATTATTGTCTTTTTAGCATTGTGTAAGCATCCTTTCTCTATTCATTAGTATAGTTTAGTTTAGTATTCTTTAATATAATATAGTATCTTAAAATAAAAATTTAACTTTCTGAGAACTTGGAGTCAGATTCATCCTTCCTTTGTCTGGGAGCAACCCAAATACAATAGGATGCTCCTCTGCTCTCACTTTCATTTCCAAAAGGCTGATTTCCAAATTGCTGCTCTCTGAAAGCAGCTTCCTGCACATAGATGGAGCTGCTGCTATTTACCCAACATATTGTCTTATAAATAATAATAATAAAATTACAGAGAGCTTACATGGAGATTAAATGTGTTTCCCTACAGCAAAATGAATATTGACTCTGGAAGGCTCCTCCTGCCAGGGCAGAAACATGCAATTTTGTTACAGCCTCAGAGGTAAATACTGGTATTTGAACAGTGCTCAGAAGGAATAAAGAAGTATTTTAGTGGCTCTGTGCTTCCTTTCTGTAGTTTCAACAATTTCTGTGAGTTCTGATCAAGGAGAGGAAAGCTTTCTCCCCTTCAGAAAATATTCAGTGTTTTAAATGTGGGAATCCTACTTTACATGATAAGTTTCCATTTATATGGGATTCTTTCACATAAGAAAGTTTGAATTTTTGTTAAACTTTGACTGGTATAAATTCTGTTATCTTAAATATCTGTCAAAAAATGACAGAAACATTATGCAGGTGGAACCTGGATTTCTCTAGGAGGAAAAACAATCCCTAAAACTGTTTCCTTCCTCCACCTAGAGGGAACACAGAGTGGGAAGAAAAGCAGGAAAACTGAATGGAAGGGACATTGCTAAAGGAGACGGGAGTTTCATTAGTGTATTACACTAGACACGTGTAACAATTTTATGTATGTAACTAAATCTGCCACAGGAAAATACACCACACAAGTTGGAAGAGAGAAGAACAGGTTGTCCTGATTTACAGTGTAAGATCCTGATGTTTTAGGGATGCTTCCACCCTTCAGCTGGAGGCAGAGACCATGGGGAATGGGACATGGAATAAAGTAGAAAACGGTCAAAGGCAAGAAGAGGTTAAAAATGAGGAGAACAGAAAGGAGATCCAGTGATGAGCTGGGCACAGGGATGCAGGCACAGAGGCTGGGGCAAAAGGGCATCTCTGGTGGCTCTGTGACCTTTGGCAGAACATTTCTCATTCCAGGGCTGCTGAATGGGAAAGAGCTGATTTCCAAATGGCATCTGTGTCATGCCTGGACATCCCCGGCTCACTGTTCACACAGCTCTGCCTTCCCAGGCAGGTAACTTGTGGTGCCTGCTGGGGGGAGCATGGATTTGGGTCTGAAAGCTTTCAGAAACCAGAGAGAAAGTGCTGCTGAGTGAAAGAGCTTTGTGTGGCCTTTATTCCCTGATGTAGGGCCCAGAACCTTTGAGATCTCCTGTGTTTTGGGGGCTCATCCTTGTGACAGAGGTGTGTGCTAGCAGTGTCAGACCTCAGGGACAGGTTCAGGACATGGGATCTGGGATCCCATATGGCATATGGGATCTGGGAAATAGGTGTGCTGTTCAATGTTTGTCCAGGTGTCAGCAGCTGAACAGCACGTGGATAAGAAAAGTTTTTTTATTTTTTCTGATCGAAGGGCATGAAGGAGCTTGTGCAACAACAGTATGAGCCTCTCTTATATCCTCAAACAGCATCTCTGTTCTGTACAGAGGAATAATACACTTTTACTGAGAGCAGAATTTGATTCTGAAACTCATACTGCAAGGTGATGTGTGTGAGGAAAGAGAGAGTGATCCTGGACAGATAATAAATACAGGAGAACTATGTCAAATGATGTTTCAGAAGTGTGGCAGATAGAAAATTGTATCATAATACATTACACATGTTGCATGAAACCTAAAAATGGATTCCACTGAGTTGCAGTGGGAATGTCCTCTGGCTGGAGCTCTGGGTGTCACGGTGCCCTGCTTAATGCTGACCTCCAGCCAGCATCCTAAAAATCAGGCCAGGGAAGTGGTGAACACTATTTCTTGAGAATAGTTTTTTCTCCCCAGATTGAAGGTTTCAAAAAAGAAAATGTGTGTGCAAATGCATAGCACCTCTCTTGTTCTTCCCCTTTCCTTGAACTCTGTTATTTTCAGTGTTTTCAGAATCTTTTTCAGTCTTTGTGTCTTCAGTGTTTCTAAAGCCTTCCTTATTCTGTTATTTCAGGGATAACCCCCCCTCCCCCAAACCCACTTTTTACCAGCTGTATTCAGCTACTGAGAAACACACAGGAGCTTCCATTGCTAATCCCTGTTTGGAATTATTTATCCTCAGTACCTTCAAAAGCTTTCTGGGGTCCTTAAAGCTCAGCTGTGCAGCCACGTTGCATTTCAAACCAAGGAGCCCTTTGTCTATGGGTGGATGGGAGAGGTTTCTTTCAGTCAGGGTGCTGCTGAAGATGTGGGTGCTCTCCTTGGGGCAGCCCTGACTGATACAGGATTTGGTTAAATCCTACTGCCAAGGGCACTCACTACAATAAAACTACATTTTGTTCCGGTGTGGCATTTCCATCCTTTATAAAACTTGGCTGAAACTTTTTTTGCTGGGTTCTAAAGTGCTGTGCATCCTCATGAGGGCATGATTTGCTGTAATGACTGATGTGGATAACGCTCCTGTATTTAAATATTCACTGTGGAAACGTTTGTGCATGCCTCATGGAAAATTTCTGTGCACTTCAGACTGGAAGCAGAGACAAAACCATGCATGTGATTTACAGAGCAGGGAAAAAAAAGGAAAAAACAAAAAACCCAAACCCCAAAACAGGCCCTGCAGCAATGATATGAGAATATTTAAACAGCCGTAGACCCTGCAGGGGATTATGACTTGGGAGCAGAGTTCTTTTTTCCCTCCTCTGATCCACAGCTGCTCTCTGCAGCAGAGGTTTTCCTCTCCAGCAGCCTCCTGGTGGGGAGCTGATCCCTCTGCTGGGTGAAAGGGCTGGATGAGTGACTAGGAGTGCTACAAGGGGAGTGTGAACTGTCTGTGACTCCAAAAGTACCTCTGGTTTGTGCAATCCTGCCCTTGGCACTCATAGCCCAACACCTGTGTGTGTTGAACCCACTCTATGCAAGGCAGACAGTTGGGTTTCCAACAAATATTTTTTTTTCTAGAGCACATTGTTTCCTGCTGCCTTATGAGCTGAAGGATGCAGTGTCTTCACAGCCAAGTGTGGCTGAATTTCTGATGTTTGCACAGCACACCGTGACCTTTGGAGATTCTGTTTCACTTGTCTACTCCTATATTGTCTATGGAAATCACAATATTTAACACTGTCTTCAAAACCATCAGCAAGTACCTCCTGAACCTTCCTTACACAGCATTATAACCTGCTTTTTCAAAGCAAATCAACCTCTGAAAACGTTGGTGATGCCAGAATTCTGGATGTTCCTACCACAGCAGAGAGATTCCCACCTCCGCCTTCTCAGTTTGGCAGGAAAAGCATTCCCTAATTTGCTTGGTGTGATGAAAGCTGCCTTGTCTCTTCTCCAGCCTTCTGAAACCAGTGTCTGTAAAAGAGCAAACCATGCTATGGGGATTGAGACTCGGTGGTGACGTGGGCCTCTTGGTTTGCAATGGTTTTTTGTCTATGCAGCTGTAATTATTGTTGGCCAGCACTTGTCTGGTGCCAGCATTTTGCCAATGCTGTGACAAAGGCAGGGGTGAGGGGACAGCACCTTGCTCTTCACGAGTTCAGCCTCATGAGTCACATCCTGGGAGGTCCTGTAGCATACAGATCATCTCACAGATGTTAGACTGAAAAAATATGGATTTGCTGCACCCCTGTAGTGATAAGGGCAGCTAAAATCCCTGGCTGCTTTAAATTGCACCTCATTTCTCCCAGGGATGGAGAATTTAATGAAATTGTTTAGCAGATGAAGCATTATAGAGATCCCTTTAGACAAAATGAATGGCTTTAGCTAATACTGCTGTTCTGAGATGGAAGGGAGCAAGTGTATCAAAATGCATCATGTTTAATCTCATCATTTTCCTCTACTAAAGGCTTTCATGAGTTATTAGATGAAGTTATTTGGATGGAAAACATGCACATAACAGATGAGTCTTTCACTCAAGTATGTTATTTAGCTTTTCTGAGGCACCACTGCTTATGATCCTGCCCAAAATGATGGATTCACTCAAAGGGGTTAAGCTGAAGCCACTGTTATATGAACCACCCACCAAAATCCAATCGTGCTGGAAATGGGGGAAGTTTGTAGAATGTGAGGATTCCCATGTACTTAAAAAAGATGAAAAATTAATCACCTGAGCATGTTTTCCTGCAGCCCTGCAAGAGACATTTCAGGGTTAGAGAGAAAGCACAACTTCCTTGGAACAAAAGCTGGGGGAACACAACGGAGCAGCTACAGAATCCACTTTTCTGGATTTGGCAGAGGCGAAATTTCTGCCACTGTTCCACCAAAGCTGGCAGCTCAGTGCCTGAGCCTTGCAGTGGTACATCCTGCTGGTGACAAAGAGGAGGTGGTGGCTGGTGGCAGCAGGGGATGGATGTGAGCTGCACATGGGGACAGGGGGACAGGGACCAGCTGGGCTCAGCACCTGTGGCTGTGTCAGGGCTGGGGAGCACCCTGAAGGATGCAGCTGGTTTACACAAGCCATTAGGAGTGGTGCTTGATTAGCTCAGTAAGAGGCTGAACAAAACACGTGGGAGCGTGTGTGTGTGTGAAGATGCAGACTTGGACAGAGGCTGGATGTGGGTGCTCTGGCTTTGAGAGCCCGAAATCTATTAATGCTTTAATTAAAATGATCTGTGGAGCAGATGAGGAGTATATCAGCAGCACTCTCACAGGAGAAGCAACACCACAATGTACATAAAGCAGCTGTGGTTCAGGTTCTGTTATTTTCCAGGGCTTGTTTTATGCTCTTATATGGATATGAAAATAAAATCTTTACAATTTTGTATATTCCCTTTAGCATAATCCTTCCCTTCTCTTCCCCTGCCCTCACAGCGCCTGAATTGTTTGCAAGAGGAGAAAATTTTGCTAAAAGTGATGGAAACTGAAGTAGATGAACCCACTGCTGCTTGAATATGCCAGGAGAAAAATGGATGGAATCAATTTTTATCTAGGATTTAAGACACCAGAAGAATAACTTACCTGCCTTTTTTGTGGTAGAATGTGAGCTATTCCTTCAGTGCTTCCCCACTACATTTCCTATGAATTATATTGTCTCCATGCTGATATTGTTTTGTGAAAAAAATCCTCCCTTCTCTCCACTATTTTTCTAGTAAAGTGTAAGTTGTGGTTCTGCTTTTAAAGCACTCAAGATTTCTACTTAAACCCATGTTGCATTTGAAGAGCCCAAGATTTATCCTCTCCTTTCCTCTCTGATCACGTCACTGGCTGGGTTAAAAGCTCCTGTCTGGTATAAAATCTAATTTTGTTTCACTGGTGAAGACAAGAACCGTATTTACAGGGGTTTGGCCATTGCATGATATCATTCTAGGACAGCTTAAAAATATATCCTGTCACAGATGTAGGTTGATGTCAGACAGGGGAGGTCAGAGCCAGGAAGTGGGTGGCTTGAAATGTTGACTTTTTGTTCAAGCAGTACATCTCCACCACCTCCTTCTGCAGGCTTGCACCTCTCCAGTCCTTCCTTCTTCTTTCCACTTCCCATTTTCCTTGGAATAGCTGATTTTGTAGGATTGGACCATTAAACCCTTCGTGTTTGTTCACAATTTAACATGTTTGCAAAATATACTGGGTCAAAATATAGACTGAGCAGAGCTGGCAAAAGACAGAAATGGATGTAACAAATCAATTCTCTGACTCTTAGTAGGATCATAGAATGACCTGGATTAAAAGGGACCTAAAAATTCACCTTGGTTTTTGTGGGATCCAATACCTTGGATTTACAACTCATACAAAAGTTATGTGATATTTTATTTTTTTTTTTAAGAATGGTGTAGAACAGGTTGATCTTTGCTGGTCTTCCACTGGAGTCAGTGAAGATTTGCCATGAGGCCAAAACTTTCTTTTACCTCATTGTGATGGTAAAGTAAGGGAGCCTTTAAACTGTCAAACAAAAACAAACAATCAACCAAGAAAAACAAAATAAAAAACCAACAAACAAGCAAAAAAAAACCCAAACCAAAACAAAAAACTGTAAGGACAATTAAAAAATCAAGTGACCAACACTGACAATGAAATGTCCCTGGATGGGAGGAGGATGGGAATGTAGAAGAGCAAAAGATCTCCTGGCCTACCTTCTCTTGGAAAAATGTTAAAGAAATAACCCTTCTCCCTGCCAAAAAAGACTTAGTGGCTGCAAATTAAATTACAAATTACATACAAATAATGAAAACTCTTTTTGTAGCCACCAAAACTAGTCCTGGTACAGAAGCAGATCATGGGAAGGCTCTGCACTTTGTTGTGCTCCTGTGTAAAATAAAGCCATTCCTGTATGAAGTGTGTGCACAACATAACAGAAAAGCAAAGAATCTCTAGAAAAATAAAATCAAGTGATTTGTGAGTAACATCCCAGTTTTGAAAAATTTTTGAAAAATATCTGAGTCATCCTTGGTTTTGCCTGTCAAATCACTTGTGCAAGGAGATATTAAAAGGATATTTATTATGCACTCGCTGTGTTTTCCCCAGCCATTTAAATTTATTTTCTCACATCTTTGGCTTTTGTTACACTTTATCCTTTTTTTCCTGTTTGTTTCCAACTTGATGGCCAACTAAAATATTAGATTATTGCTGTGGGGATCCAGCACAGATGGCTCAAATCCTGGGCTCAGCAGAGGGCTGTGGAGAGGGAGTCTTGGTCTTTGCTGAGCCACTCCATGGAAGCTTCTCCCTCCTCATTGGAATAGGCAGTTGCAGGTTCTCTTTTTTCATCCTTCTTTCTTTCTTGGTTTCTATGTCAATGACCTTGGTAGGAAACTATTTCAGGGGTAAACGTGGATCCTCTGATATCAAACTTCTCTCTGGCTCACAGGAGTCACTGTAAAACCTCTCCCACATGTTTTACCTCCAAATTCCTGTGAGTCAATCCTGCAGGACTTGATTCACAGGAATCTGTGTTCACAGGAATCTGCCTGCATTTAGAACCCCCCTTTTCCAAGGCAAAGTCCCTCCAATGTTCCAGGGAGAACTTCTCATGGGGCACTCATGTTTCACAAAAACCATGGAAGTGGATTTAGGTAAGCAAAACAAACCCCTCACATGCCTTAATTTAAAAATCATGAGATTCATGCTGGTTTTTTTAACTGGGAAGGTTTGTTTATTTTGTGTGGCAAGCTGCTGAGATAAAGTCCTGTTGAGGAGGGGAGGAAAAATTTTTGGGGTTTTTTGTGCTGCAATTTTGCCTGCTGTTCTCGGTTATTATCTGCAAAGTTGTGAAATTCAGTTAAATCATTTTAGTCATCTCTTGGCTGCTGGAAATGTGTAATTTGGAGAGATAGGGAATTATGAAATTGTTGAAAAGTTAAGTATCAGCCACGTGAATGTTTTGTTTTTAGACATTTTCTGCTGGGTTTATTTTGCAGCCAGACATACACTCAGTTTTATAGGGCTTCCAGGGAGATTGATAAACATTTCCCAGGGAGATTGATCAACATCTCTTTGAATCTTAAAACCAAAAACAATAAGAGAGGACCCTGAAGAGTTTCTGGAAGAGCAAAGAAAGCACAAGAAATGGTCTTAATTATTTCCCCTTAGTGAAATCTTGCTGAAGACACCAAGCAGTTTGGCTTCTATGGACTCATGGAGCTGAGAATTCTTCCAAGTAGGGCCTGACAAAACACCAAAATTACCTTGAGAGCACCTAGACATTATTTTTCTTGGTAAGATTTTGGTGGAAGTGTTTTTCCAGTGCTGAACCATCACATTCTTTATTCTAAAAGGGCTTTTTGGAGGACAGGGAATGTGTAGGCTCTTCTGCCCTCTGTGTGGTTATAGCTGTAAAATTCCAGCACATGGCACCACCAGCCAGTGAGCTGTTTGGAAAAAACCCTAATCTCTGTCAGGAAAATAAAACAAATTGCAGCTGTACGTAACAATGTAATGCCTCAGAATTTAATTATGAGGTAAAACTCCTCCCTGTTCCTGTCCTTGCACTCTTCATTGCCAAGCTCTGGGTTTTTGTTAATATGGAAGTTTTATTTTATATGGAAGCTTTATATATTTCTATCTTTCATATTCTGTATGGAAATTGCGTTTTGCATTTTTATAATGGGCGCTGCCTACGAGGTGTTATTGAAGCCTCAGCAAGGTGCTGTGTAGCAATATCAGGAACTATTTCATGATTATGTTGATCACAAATGATACTTGCAGCTGCATTTCATCCA
The DNA here is from genome assembly GCF_963513975.1 of Fringilla coelebs. Taxonomy (NCBI): domain Eukaryota; kingdom Metazoa; phylum Chordata; class Aves; order Passeriformes; family Fringillidae; genus Fringilla; species Fringilla coelebs. Next base: position 59,422,603 of record NC_140034.1, on the reverse strand, counting down.
AAATGAAGCCACTGTCATGAATAAACCCCACTGAAAGGGCAGACTGGGATGTGGAGCAGCTGGGAGCCTGCTGCTGGCCTTGTGTGTCAAGAGGGACTGCAGCACTGGCAGCAGTCAAAAGAGATGGCTCACATATGGCAGTAAATCAACAAGGATTCGGCCAGAAACCTCTCCAGAAAATATCAGGGGGCAAAAATCCATGGTTTGAATAAATAGTGTCACACAAATATCCACTGGTCATGCATGAAATAAATTTACCAGCCTGTACTTGGATGACTGCAGTCTAACTTAGTCTGATCTTTAGACAATGAATTTTTGTTGTTTTGGGAAATTGGATAATAATATAATGATAAAAGGTAAAAATGATAAAAAGTAAAATAAATTCAGAGTTGTACATGTAAAAAGTATTGTGCATATCTGGAAAGTGTTACGCTGGAGGCACTGGAAGGATATGAACACCAGAGAGTGAGTCTGAAACGTGAACTCCCAGCAACTTTTCCTGTAAATACAGAGAGCATTTATCTTCTTTTTTTCTTTTTTTTTTTTCTCTTGGCTTTTGGTTATTTTTCAGTGCTTCCAAGAATTCCAGGCAAAGCCAGCCTAAGTGGTGGACAGGTGTAACTTCTCAGGGCTCAAATGGGGAATAGCAGAATCATTAATCACAGAGCAGGAGCCCTGGGCAGGGAGTCAGAGTGCAGTGCCTGCCAAGCACTTTTCTGCAGATTACTTGATAACCATATTAAGATTGATCACACAGTGCTGATCTTTCAGGTGATGGGAGCTGACCCACTTTTAAAGGGGGTTAATTTGCAATTTCACTGTACCAAACAGAGATAACATAATGCAATTTACTAACAGCATTCCAACCATCAAGAACCTTAACCCTGCTTTGGGAAGCAAGTATGACCAATTCACTTTGTCAGTCCTGTTTTCTACAGGGAAGAATCATTTTCTGCAGAGGTTTTCAGATATTGTTACTATTATCATTAATACACTGAAGAAATACCTAGTGAAGAAGAAAGATGTAAAGACTATTGCATAATCTACATACAGGAGAACAATGCCTGATCCAACCCACTCCCTGACAGGCAAAAAAAAGTGGAAAAAGAAATTGCTGACAATCCTTTACAAATATATTCTCCCTCCTAAATCCTAAGACCCTGCTACAACGCATGGTGGGGTGAAAACATTAATTGTGACCAGAGAAACACCTGATGATCTGAGAGGCCTTTTCCAACATAAACAATTCTATGCTTCTATATACTCTTAATGAATTCTTGAAATGCCTGAACAATCCTACATATGTTTTGAATTGGTGCCGTGACATAAAAATTTAGATTAATGCTCCTATGATCAGAAATTAGATTTTGAAGAGGGAAAGTGTTAAGGAGAAAGTGTTGATGTTAATTTATAGTAGTCATAGCAACTTAGTTCTTGCTTTTGTGGCATTCTGGTCTTACTGGATTTGAGGGGAGGGAAGGGGGAACAGCTTTTGCTGTATCACAGGCAAAGTTTGCTCTGCTGACACTGTGCTTTGCTCTGGCTTTTCTGCACTTCTGTCACCCCCTTCCCAACTGCTCCACCATAATCCCTTCATGCCAGCAGGAGCAGCTCAGGGAAGTGAAAAGACCTAAAGGATCCGTTTGGAAACTGAGGGCTGAGCAATCACTTTCCTGCTGTTATTTAGGGGATCCCTTCTGAGAGGCCTGGCCCTTCCAAAATACTCAGCAAGAGGTCTCGGGTGCCTGAGCTGTCGTTGCAGGGATGTTCTGTGGGCACACACCTGCGGCTGCAGGGTGACATCGCTGATGGCTTCAACAGTTCGGGTGCTTTTCTGGACCTTCACCAAAGGGGTTTGCTGCACAGCTCTGTCCAGACTGAGAGAGAAACCTCCCTCTCGAGGGATGGTGACACTTTGGAATGTGTCAGGAGTCAGTTCCAGGCCAGAGCTGTGACCAGCAGGAGTCTGGAGGGCCCCGCCAGCTTTGGCACCGTCCCATCCGCTGGCTGTGCCCAGCGCCTGGCTCTGCATGGCCGAGCCCAAAAACACCGATGCCAAAAGGGCTCTGCTGTTTCAGGGGGAGCTCTGCCTGCTGCTGCTCATCTCCCAGCACTGCCTGGGCTCTGCTGGAGCGTGGGAGGCTGGGGAAGAGCAGGGCTGTGCTGGAAAGGCGCTCTGATGCTGCCGCCTGCAGCCGCGCTGCCGCAGCTCAGGGGCTCCAGCCTGGGCACTGTGTCTGCACATCCCTCCTGGAAACAGCTCCAGGCTGGTGCCTGAGGGAATTCCAGGCATTCATTGCAATTTATTTTTTGCCCTGGAATGAATGAAGCACAAAAATGGTGCATCTGGACAGGTAGAACTGAGTTGTGCCCACTTAGAGAAGGTGCTCTGGGTTTGGTCGCCCCAGAAACGCAAAGCTCAAAAAAGTTCATCTGAGAGCAAACTTCGTCAGGAAAGCACACTGTTAATTATGAATGTATTTTAAATTATAGAAAATAAAAATGCCAAGCTCCAGACTGTTTTTGGTTGTTGGGGGGTTTTTGTTTGTTTGTTTGTTTGTTATTTTTACATAGTTCCTTAGCATAAATGCAGCACTTTGTTTCCTAGCAATAGAAAAGGAAGAAAACTCTCTGATTCAAACCGATTTCCCAGGTGTCCTGTTATCCCTACAGCCACAAAAGAATTCATGGAAGCACAGCTCTGCTCACAAATTATTGCTTCAACAACTTTGCCCTTCTTGAATTGTGGTAGGCAGGATGCTGTCTGTAAGCCAGTGCATGCCATAAATTTTCAGCTAATGGTCTAAATATAAACTGAAAAAACAAATCTTGGTGGGAAATCTATTATTTTAAAGGAATATTGAGTTGGCTGGAAGTTCTATTTTACATTTTAAACTCTAAAATAAGAAAATCAGCTTTTTAAAGGTACTTAAAATAAAAATATTAGGAGTATTCTTTGAGTACTGTGTGTTATAATCACCAGTGAAAATTTGTATCTTAATTAGCAGAGCAGAGACTTTTACAAATTAGAATTAGCTTACCAACAGGTACTTGGAATAATATGAGTACCTGTTGCTCTTATTGAAAATTGAATTTGTGGGTTTTTTCCTGATTGACAAAAATAGAAAAAAATAATATTTAATAATTGATCTTTTTTGATAAAGAGCTTGAAATGTTCTGCTTTGTTGGGTGACTCATGCTGAAACCTTTTTCAAATTACATCAAAATAGACAAGGCCCTTGTCTTCTTGACTTGTAAGATTATTCTAATTTTAAAATGTACTTTAGTGTGAATAAAGAGAAAAAGCTGTTTTGAGACAGCTCATTTGAAATTAAATCACACATTTAAACTTTTCAATTTCAGCTGCAGCAAAAGTGTTTCTAAATTGGTACTCCCATATGAAGTTTTTCTAAAGTTTAGTTTAGCCTCCAAAAAGATTGATTTTTTGAGGTTCATTTTCCCTTCTCCGATTCAGAGCTACAAAACTTTCAGGGAACACTGGACAAGCACTGTCCTAAGCCTGGGATCCCTGCTGGTACAGAGCCCAGCCTTTGGTCCAGCCTGGTTTGGTTCCAGCTGGGATGTTTTTCATGGAGTGCATCCTAGCATGTGCTGCAAATCCTGCTCACAGGAGAGCAGGGAATTGATGCTGCATCACTTGGGAAATGGCTCTGGACACGAGCTGGATGAAATAAATATTGCAGATTTTCTTATTTTTGCATTATTGTTGATAAATGGCAAGCAGTACTTTGCCAGTTTTCAGTGCTGTGGGGTCACTACCTGTGACACAGTAATTCTTCTTGGGTGCCTCTCCACAAAGACAATGCTTCCCACAGGCTTTTTAAGAAGAAAAAAAAAAAAAACACCCAAACCAAACCAAAACAAAACAAAAACCAAAAAAAAAAACCACCAAACAAACTTTCCAGACTTGTAAGCTCAGCTTTATCTGAGCACAGAAGAAGTTTTGTGCAGGTAGGAGAACTGTGTGATGGAGCTGCCCACTGCACTCAAATTAAGCAGGAGAAGGCTGGGGCTGCATTTCTTGCACAGGCTGTAGCAAGCTGTTCAGCTTTTTTGGAAGTTCTAAACTGTTTCCACCTCGAAAATGCTTATCTTTGTACAATATCAGGGAGTAAAATAATTCACCACAACTGCAAATGGTGCATTACTGTCTCAGTACTGGAAACCTTGCCAGAGAAGGAACCAGGTACAAAAGTGACTTCTGAGCCCAAATCCAATCTTCTGAGCCTCAAAATCCAATCTGTAATTCCAACCCTGGGCTCTGCCAAGGTGTTTCCCTCCTTTCCAGCCCTCAGAAATCCTGGCTCCAGCCCCAGCTCCCCTGGGTCACTGTCTTGGTTTGAAAAGCCAGGTGTCTGCTGAGGAGGGCAGGAGCCTCCCTTGAAATGGAAAATGTAAACCCACTCCCTCTGAATTACTATAATTTTGAAATTAAGGGGTTCTCACACAAAGATATGAGAGTAGGAATAACAGTTCTTTAATAGGAAAATTAAAAATACAAATGCAATAGTACAGAAATAAAAAAAAAATACTGAGACAGTCAGAACCTGAGCTGTCCCCCTGTGTGTCAGGGTGGTGGCACAGCCCCATCCCATGGTGGTGGCACAGCCCCATCCCATGGGGGCTCAGCCCTCCTGCAGTGCCAGCTGTGGTTCTGCTGCAGCAGAATCCTGCACAAGGGGGGAGTTTTCCTCTGCAGCTCCAGGGCTGCTGGAGATGGGCCTGCTCTCCCTCTGGGAATGCAGGGCAGTAGAAAGCTGCTCCTCTGGGAATGCAGGGGGCAAAGGCTGCTGTGCTGTTCCAGGGCAGATTGTATCCAGGTAGGAATGCTTGGCTCCTCCCCTGGGCAGAGCATCTCCCCATGGGATGATGGAATTTGATCAGCCCTGCAGGGACACTCCCTGGCCAGGGACAGAAGAGATCTCCTGGAGGGAGAGATAAAGAAAAAACTGCCCAATAAACAGAAGAGAACTGCCCCACCTCTGACAGATGGGGACAGAGCACACACCCCCATTTCTAACTTAAGGCAGTCACCAGTGCCTTTGATGCCTTCTGAAGGCTGCCCTAGAACAGAGACTAGACAGAAAGAATAAAGTAGGTATTAATTTGAAAGCTCCAATAGGTACACCTTGGGCAGCACCAGAGCCCAGCCAGGGCTGCACCCAAGATGAACCAAAATGGCCCCAAAATGCACGAGCGCTCCCGGGCTCTCTCCCTGGGATCAGTTCTGCTCCATTTGCACCTTGCAGTTCATTGTCCCATCCCAGCTTTAGCCCAGGCAGTCCCACCCTGCTTGTTTTTCTCTCTGCAGCCCACGGGGTTTGTGCTCTGGGGCTGACATTGGCATCATTTGTCCTTGGTGCCCAGCTGGAGCAGGAATTGTTTTGTCTCCCTGCTCTGTGCACAGAGCTCACCATCCCCTCCTGTGAAGCCCAGACCCACACACTAAAGCAGCACAGAGTGTGAAACAGAGAAAAGCTGAAACATGAGGCATCACCTTCACCCTGGCACACAAAAACTGAGGGATGCCTGGTTTCAAACCTCCTCTCCCTGACCTCCCTTGCAGGAGTGTTTGAAATCCTGGGCCTCTTCTCTCCCTCTGCCTGGGCTGGAAGATTTCGGCTTCCAAAGATCAATAAAATCACTTTTCTCCTGAAGGGGAAAGTAAGGATGCCTGGCTGGAGGAGCAGGGGACAGGTGTGGCAGAGAATACCAGAGTGTTACTGTGGCTCCCTTCCCTGCCCCTGTTATCCCTTCCCAGCTGATTTGCACCCTGAGCACTCCTGAGCAAATTAAGGAAGGCTCGGACAGGATGCCCTTGGTGATGCAAGGAGAGGGCAGCTACAGAGACAAAAATGCTGATTTAGAGGCCGAGAGTTCCTTCCCACGGTGATACTCTACTTACTTGGGTTTTATATTTTGTTCGGTTTTTGGGGTTCTTTTTCCTTTTTTTTTCTTTTATTTTAAACCACAAACAGCTGTCTTTCTTGGCTTCCAGTGCCATCTAGTGGGATGTCATTTTATTTCTCCAGAAAATACATTTCAAGCCTTTTTGTGTGTGATCCTCTCCGCACACTGTGTCCCCAAGAATGAACCATTTACAGATATTTATCCTTATTTCTAGCATTTAAGGTGTGTGTAAACTGGAAGTTGAAACGCAGCAAAAACAAATATATGTATAGTGTATGCATGTATAAACATAGCAAAAAAGTGTAGTATTCTATGTTTGCAAGTAGATTGATTGACAGAAGTTTCTTTTCCTTCAATGAAGACATTTGAGAATGAGTACAAATATTTTTTTTTTAAATAGTACAGTTGCTTGTTTGCTCTGGGAATACTGTTTCTATACTTGTGCACCTTGTTTTCTGCGTATCTTTTTATGTAAGTGCTATAAAATTATATTTACCATTCATAACCTTTTATGCACTTTGAAATCATGATGTAGACCATTTTCAATTTTTTTAATTTATAATCTGTGTGTTTTCTAGACACTGCTTTGGTTCCCTCACTGCCCAAGTGGTCTTAGGGGTACTCTAAGTAAAAAACTTCTTTTTTTTTCCCTTTTAACTTCTGACTTGTGTGGATAAGGCAATATGTGATGACATATAAAAAATGGGTCCTGTTATTTATGTTTTTATCAGCTGTTAGCCCAGCTCCCTTGGCTCAAGGCTTATGAAGAAGGACGAATACTAACCCCAGCCTCATTAGTTGTATCTGGAAATGTTACTTTAGGAGGCTTTGTTGAAGTGCCACTGCTGGCTACTCCTTTGTATTCTCTTTCTAATATCACAGTGTTTTTGGCAGCATCAGTGGGAAGGAGAGCATTGACTGGAAAAGTTCTGTGATTGAGCCATCTTTGCTCTTTTCCTTTGTATGCACGTGCTCTCTCTCTCTCTCTCTCAGATGAAAAATCACTTTAGGTACAGCTGGTTTGGTGCACACCAAGCAGCTTTGGGGGGCCTTTTGCACTTGGGCTGTGGTGGGTGAGGGTTTAAGGCTCTTGGTCTTTCTTTGAAGTGTATGTAAAACATATCATTTAACAGACCTGTCTCAAAACACCCTGCCATCATGTAAAGGAAGCAGACTGGGAGTTGTGAGAGGCTTAATTTCTGCTCCCTGTGCAAATGTGGTGCTTACACAGAGAGGGAGGGCTCTGCTGTCTCAGTGCTTGTGATTTTATTAGTGATGGCAGAGAAACTGGGGCTTCTGAGGGCTTCAGTGAGGAAGATGGGAGTGCAGAGCTCCCAGCATTAACACTTTAGGTGCATTGAGACACCTAGACCACGTGTGAGAGCTGTCACTGCCTGCTGAGCAGTTAATGTGTGCTCACTGTGATATTTTCTGAAAAATCCCTTCACTGGGATTTCCTCTCCTGAGAATATAAGACTCAGCTTCTCCATGTTTTGCTCCTCTGGAATGTGATTTGGAGAATTGTTTACCCAGCATGTGAATTGTTTTAATTTAATGACCAATCCCAGTCCAGCTGTGTCGGGACTCTGGTCAGTCACAGGGTTTTTAATCATCCTTGCTCTAGCCTTCTGATGTCTCCTTTCTCTTCCTTTAGTATAGTTTTAGTATATTATTTCTTTTACTATAATATCATAAAATAATAAATCAGCCTTCTGAGAACTTGGAGTCAAATTCTCATCTCTCACCTCGTCCTGGGGACCTCACAACACCATAAATGTGCCCATCAGTTATTGTTGGAACCCTGGATGCTGAGAATTTTAAACTTTATGTGCTGAAAGGCACAGACCCACAAGAGAACACTGCATGTGACCTGAGGCTGTGGAGAAGGCTTCAAAAGTGGATTAATAGCACTGGGATTGTGGTGTGTAGTTGGTTAGAAGTGTGTCATATCACATGGTGGAAAATGTAAGAGTAATAGTAATAAATAGTACTAGTAATAGTAATAAATATGAAGTAAGATGGAGGTTTTAGGGTGGAGCCTGGTTGTTGTTCTTCACCTTCTTCTTCCTTCTTCACCTTCTTCCTTCTTCTCCATGGGTTTGGGTGGCATTTTGTAATTGGGCAGAAAAGTCTGCATTGCAGGCTTTGAGTGAGCAGTTATTGGGTTAAAAGGGAAAATAATTTAGGTGTCCTTTCTTAATTGGATAGTTTAGCCTTAAAAGACCTTGTAACCAGAAATAGTTGGCCATTTTGTGCCTTGCTAATGAAAGTCTGCAAAGCTCACAGCTGTGAGTCTGTAACAATGCTAAGAAACAATAAACACCTGAGTCTGAACGTGGACTATCATCTCAGGTGCCTTCAGTCCTGACCCAAGGGAGGTAGAAAAAGGAAGCAGAGAACCCACAAGTTATGGCAGAAATTGTTCTGTCTTTTGGAAAGCAGGAGAGACAGAACCCAGTATCACTCAGCTCAACAGAACTGCTTTGTTTTGCACAACACCACATGGAGTGGCAGAGTCCCAGAGTTGAAAGTGTTGCAGTAAAAATATTAAATGGTTTGCACGTGGAGCAAAGACCACTAAAGTGCCTTAAATGTGGAAGTGAGGAATTTAGGGATTTTAGCATATTTCAGTTACTACCTCCAGCCTCCCCCCAGCCTGGTTACTCTTCAGTTTTAGGCTAGAGGGGTTTTTTAGGAACCCACTGGTTGCTTTTAGCTGGCTGCAAGTGTTACAGACAATTTGATTTTTAGAGCAGCAGCATTGCTGTGTGGCCCCTCCACCTCCAAAATTTCTGGGTAATTATCAGTGGCACACTTGGACCCACAGTGTCTCAAAACAGTTTTCCAGTAGCACAAAAGATCAGTCAAAAGTTTCACAAAATCTCAGGCTTTTTGAGAGCTTATTTTTAATGATTTTTCCTTTCATGTACTACCAGGCTTTAAATGCGTTCTTTTAAATAGTTTCTCTTTTATTAAAAAACTGACAACAGCAACAAAACCCACATGAGAGTAATACACAAATGCATTATGTGGTGTTCCGAAGTTACCCTGTGATTTCAAAAGAAAACAAACTGTTTGACAAAGACCTTGATGCAAAAAACTTCCAAGTAGAAAGAATGACTGGTTCTAATAAAATCCATTCCCTGTGACCTTGAACAGGAGTAAAATGTAAATAAGAACATTACTTGACTCCTATTAATAAATGGTTTTTTGGTGTACAGAATTGTATAAGTGGAACAGAATCTCATACAAGTGTAAAATTCATAGTAAAGATGTCTTTATTCCAAAATAATAATAATAATAATAACAATAATAATAATAATAACAATAATGTGTTAGGCAGACAGCTACAAAACATCTACACAAGACTTTGGTAAGAAATGTTCATGGTAGCTTTTTCATAATTCCACAGCAAACAAAAACAACAAAGGAAATCTAAAAATGCAATCAAACAAAATTTTGTTTAACTCATATGTAGCACAAACAGAGTCCTACTGTACATTTGTTAAGCCCCTAACTTTTCTTTTTTATTATGTGTAAAGATTCTATCCTTTGTATATTAGAAAAAAAAGGTACTCACAATGCTAGGATCTGGTAGTTGAGGTCTACAAAACTGGTGTGACATCTGTGCTTTGAGTTCAGCAGGATTATTCAGGACATCAGAACAATAACAGTTCTTATTTTTATTGACTGATAACCAGTGCCTATTACACTACTAGAAAGTTTACAGTAACAATGCAAGATTTCTACATATTGAATATCAGAGCTTTTTCTTTTTTGTTCTGAATAGAAAATCAACCTTTTTTTTTAATTTCCTTCGTTTGTTTTTGTTTGTGTTTATTTTTTTTTATACAAAATGTAACAAGCCTAAATGTTTCTCATGTATCAAGACAGAAGAAAGACAAGAGATCTGTAAAACGTTTCAACAGCAAAACAAGTGTGAAGAGCTGAACAGAAGCAGGAGTGGTCACACATTTCTGACCCGGTGCAGTAACTTTGTCATTTCATCTGTTAACAAGGTGGGGAAAAAAGCAATTTGCAACATTCAGAACTTTAGTGAGCCTAAGAGAAATGACTGGAAATCACACTGAACAGCCTTCTAAGAGAGAGAGGGAAGACAAAAAGGATCTGGAGAATCAAATTATTAAGAAGCACAGAGAAAGAGAATCCCAGATTGTTTCAATGGACAATTTTGTGGGCAAGTTCAGAAAGGTGGTGTATGTTTTCTATTAAGTGTGTTTGAACTATGTGGCCTTTGGCAAAGGGAGTATTTAGTAAACAAAACAGCTTGATGACCTGGAACAAGTGTGAAAATGAAAATACAACGCTGGGTTTCATTGATTATTTGCTGAAACAGGCATGGTTTTGCAAGATAAGCTTGGACAAGTGATTGATGGGATAAATCTGGTTCCTGAACTCAGCAAAATTTTTCCATTCAGGAGAAACTTCTTCTGTTCCCTCTGCCCCAGGCTTACAGATCCTTCAAAGCCTTTAAAAGCACCCTGCCACACATTTTATGGCCAAAGATTATTTTTCTGAGTGATTATTTTTCCCAGCTCATTCAGCTGGGACACCCTCTGTCAGCTCAGCCAGAGATGTGGCTCTGCCCTGGCATTGATGATTGTGGCTTTTCTCTGCAGTTTCCTTACCCAAAATATGCTCAGCTGGTCACTCCTCCAGCACCAATATCACTCCACAGGTTTTTTTTTTAATTGGGTTTTCTTTATTTTCAGTCATACAAGTGAAATTTAAAGTCCTAAATGCACTACAGAGGGACGGTCTTGCTGCTATGCTGTCGTGGCAGTGCGGCAGAGACATAAACTGCACGATTTTTCAACAGGCACAAGGAGGCAAACTCTCTGAGTTAATATTATTAAGTGAGCCAAGCTGTGCAAAAAGTAAAATGTTTGGTTTTGGCATTAAACCTTGCTGTATTCTGATTTCTCCTGGTTTGATTGGCTGTGGGTGTGCACTCATTTCATTTAGCAGCAGCAGGAGAGCGTTCACACTGCCCTTGGTCCTATAATTTCCCTGGCCTTTCTCTAACTCCAAATCTGCAGAAAGCAGTAAAATATCTTGAGAGCAGGTAGGATGTGATGGCTGTGGAAATCCTGAGCAGCCCTTGCAGTGTTCAGTGCAGAAAGGCTGATGAACAGCCCCACAATTAATGCCACCAGCCCAACGAGCCTGTTCAGGTACAGAGGATCCCCAGGGTGGTGGTGTGGGAAGATGAACAGCTCAGAGGGCTGTGGTTCACAGCAATATTTAAAACCCAGCTGTCAGGTCCTCAGGGTAGTGACCAAGTGTTAAGGAAGTGAGTAAATTACTTAAGGCTGGTTTAGAGACCATTAAAAAAAAATCTCTCCATTCATTTCTCTCAAGCTTAAGTGTCGGCATCGACAATCTTTGTTTTCAGTGCACTGCTCTTACTTCAGAAGAGCCACAGGGGAATGCTGCCTTGCCTGGACAGAGAGGTAACCCATCACCTACCCCTCTTCATGTTAGATTATTACAGGAAAAGAGAATTGCAGGAAAAGATTGTATTCCAATAGCAAGTCGGGCCCAAGGGTCTCCCTGATTACACCTGACTCTGTGTGGGAATGAAAGCTAAACTGCAGGAGATGGGGTAATATAGCAAATAGAAGAGTGAGGAGATATTTTATCATCTCAGGCAGTTTTTAATCACTTAAGTAGTCAGGGAGGACATTTAACCCGGCTAGGACACACAGAAATGGGTAATTCTCACAAATCTAGTAATTTTTAGATTACCCCATGCTCTGAGTAAAAAAAGACATAAATGACACTGCTGTAAATGTATTCTTGTGCCAATCTATAATCAGTGTTTTTTAAAGACTGTCATTGTTTCCTTTCAGAGGCTCATTTCATTAAGGGATGCATGAGAGCCAGGCTCACCTTTTCTCTACCATTCTTGTTTTATTATAAACCTGTCTCCCTCTTTTCCTGTGAATAAAATCCTTGTGAAACTGGATCTAATTTTTTTGCGTCCCTCATGTGGAAGACATCCTGTGGCACAGCTGTTGCAACCCTTTGGACCAAGTTCTACTAGTTCTGTGTCCATTTTGAAAGACAATGGACTGTACACATGTTATGATATTTGCATGTTTTCTTTTTGTGCTGTCTTGACTGTGATTGTGTGGTGGTCAGACATCACTGCTGAGCCACAAAAATTATTTCTTTTTTAAGTTTTGAAGAATAAAAGACCTTCTTTCATGGACCACAGCATCCATCTGAAGAAAAGTGTTTAAATTATTATAATAATAATGATAATAACTTTCAGCTTAACCCAGTAGTGTAAAAAGATAAACATGCACCTTTAATGTTCTTGAACCAGCATTACTGACATTACTCCTTGGCATAGTTGTGTAATCACAGAGGCACTGCTTTGGATTTTCAAAAGCAAATCTAGAGAGAAATCCTCCCACAGGTGAAACTTCCTGTCACTTTAACTTAGTTCTGTTAATATGCATGCATCCCATGTCTTTACAAGTGATATTTCTATATGGCTATTCCATGTCCACAGATGTGTCTGTATCTTAGTTAAATAACTCACCATGACTTTACTATTTTTATGCATTAAGGGCTGGCTGGAGTAACAAAGACTCACTCTCAGCATAAATCCGTGAAGAAATATTTATAAAATATTTTTCTTGCACCAGCAAGACTAAAAAGCAAACCACACTGCAAAAATGAAAACTAATATACACTTTATATTTTTTGTTGTTGTTGTTCTAAAAAAACAAACCAAGGTTGACTTTCCATTTAGCTCAGAGTGCATCACTTGGAACCTTGTGTTTTGTTAACAAGGATGGACATTACATGCTCTTAGCTCCTTTTTGTCTTTGCAGCTGGTAAACTGAGTGCTTTTGGACCTCTTCTTTACCATCATGTAGCGCTCCTGAATTCCACCTCCACAGAGTGTAGAACATTCTGTCCAAGCAGTCCATGGTTTCATCCTACAAACTGAAAAAAAAAAAGTGATTTGGTTAAGTTTTTAGCAGTAGAAACCCCTGCTAAGTATAAATAACCAAGTTGCATTTGTCAGACACTGGAAAATGTAAAAAGAAATTAAATATTTACATTAAAAAAAAACAGATAAAATTATGAAGTCATTAAATTTCAGACAAGCACACAACTTAGCAGTAATTCCTACCCAGATAATGTTAATTATACCACAAGATATGTTTTGTTGATTTGAGGAATTAGTACTTGATGATACTGTCCCCCATTGGAAAAACAGTCTGAGCAGATCTCTTGGAGCAGCCTGAGTCAGACTGCTGAGGTGGAAATGAGTTCAGTTTTGAAATTCAGCATCAGATCCAGGAACAAATATTTTAAATCTCTGAAGCTAACAGGATGTAAAGATTGCCACCCTGATTTGGAGAAACTGCAATCAGTCCTTTGCCAGGTGTAAAATTTAAACTTTTTCACACTTTTGTGGGGAATAGCTGAAATATTTTTAGTGCTGGGACTCAGAGAGATGTGGGCCTTTCTCCATGGTGCCCTGAGCTTAGGCTGGCTGATTTTGGTGATGGGCAAGCGCTGAAAGTGGCTGTGTTTTATTGACTGAAGTGCTGAAGGTGCTCTCACAGAATGTGGTGGAGCTGCTCACAACCTCCTGTTGATGCCTCATGTTTCAGCTTTTCTCTGTTTCACATTCTGTGCTGCTTTAGTGTGTGGGTCTGAGCTTCACAGGAGGGGATGGTGAGCTCTGTGCACAGAGCAGGGAGACAAAACAATTCCTGCTCCAGCTGGGCACCAAGGACAAATGATGCCAATGTCAGCCCCAGAGCACAAACCCCGTGGGCTGCAGAGAGAAAAACAAGCAGGGTGGGACTGCCTGGGCTAAAGCTGGGATGGGACAATGAACTGCAAGGTGCAAATGGAGCAGAACTGATCCCAGGGAGAGAGCCCGGGAGCGCTCGTGCATTTTGGGGCCATTTTGAGTTGTGCTGCCCGAGGTAGGTCCATTGTGGCCTCTTAATAAATCCCTGCTTTATTCTTTGGCTCTGCCCAGCCTCTGTTCTAGGCCAGCCTTCACAAGGCATCACTGTCATGCAGAAAACCACTAAAAGTGGTTTCACACTCACCTGGATATTGCTCACTATCTAAATTCTTCTTTGCTTGTTCGCTTCTCCTTTTCTCCCGAGCCTCCTTCCAGCGCCTTTTTTCCATCCCTGCTCCCCTCAGGCACTTCCTCACTCTGCATTTGCTGCGCTGCACGGTCTCAGGGCAGGCTGTTCCCCCAAACTGGGGCTCTATTTTAATCATCCTCGTCCTGATCATGTGGCCCTTGCCACAGGAGGTGTTGCACTCGGACCACTGGGACCACTCCGTCAGCTCGCAGTGGATGGCTGCAGGCAACAGGGAACACAAAAACATGACACCAAATCTAAACCCAGAAACACACAGATGAATCTTTGCACCCCAACTACACAGACTCCACTTGAGCCTCCAATCTCCTCAGTTTGGAGGCTGCATGTCAGAACTTTCTGAATCCATTTCTAGCAGAAGTGTTATTTGACATGTGCTTCGATTTCTTCTTCAAGAGTGGTGCTGGCAGATCACTAAAATTACAAAGAACATATAAATAATTCTCCTGTGCCTTCTTCAATTTTCCCACCCATCTGTTTTGTAATGAAAAGCTGCTGAAAATTGAGTTATATTTAAAAATAATTTGCTACCTCTGGGATCTGAGCCTTGCTTTGCTGGCAGTGTTATGCAATAAGCCACATTCACTAATACCATTATATCTTAAAAGTCTTCATCTTTCAGCACTGCTTAACACTTACAGCCCCAGTGAATAAAAATCAAAACGATATTTCACATTATTTAAGAAAAGCTGAATGAGCAATTACAGCGTAAAAGCCTTTTTAACCAATGATTTATGTGAAAAATAATGTAATTTGTGATAAAACCTCACAAACCAGCTGGAAACAGGATGCTAAAGGCAATCATATCTCATTCATTCAGCAGTGCCTTAGGCTATCACACTTCACAAAGACTGAAAAGCAACCAGAAATTTGCTCTACCCAAGAAGTGGGGGATTTTAATGGAGTAAGGTAAAAAAGTCTCTGCAGCTGCCTCCACACCACCCAGTAGCAGGTTGCAGAGTGATACCATTCAGAGGTGTATCAAAGGCAGAGAAAGCTTCTTTTGTGCTCTGAGCTGAAAGAATCACACAGGTGATTTCAACTTTTCTTTCTTTCTTTCTTTCCTGGCACACTGTCTGCATTTGAGTGATAAACCAAGATTTGTAATTCTGACTTATGTTCTGCTGGGGAGCTGCCTGGAGCTGCAGTCTGTTAAACATGCAGAGCTGTATTCCCATGGAAATATTGGGAATAAGCATAGGGTGATGTAGGGCAAGCTGAATTTAAGACACAGTCATATTTCAGCTCTCAGTTGCTGAAAATGTTTGATAATTGCAATGATAATAATAACAACAAAATAATTTTTTTAAACAATGCATGCTTGATACCCCACCTATTGAAGAAGTGATGCTAAGAAGCGGTGATGGAGGTTTGATCCACAGATTTTGACTCATAATTAGCCTCCCCTTCCCAGGGAATTCTCCAAACTTACGGCATTCTGGCAGCATGCATTTCTCCGCTTGCTCCAGCTCCTCGTTGCAGTCTCCCAGCTCAGCAGCAGATTTCAGCATCCTCTGCCTGGTTCTCATTCCCTTCCCACAGGTTACACTGCAGTCACTCCACTCAGACCAGGGAGACAGCAGACAGGGGATGGTATCTGGTCAGAAATAAAAATGTAATTAATTCTTATTTTTAACGATTTATTCCTATAAATAAAGTATGAAGGTATACATTTTGGAATTAATACAGGTGGAAAATGTGCTACGTTTTATCTGTCATCAGCCAATTCTTGCCAGAAGCTGAATGGTGCTGCTGAAGAAGCTCAGAAAACTTTATATTAAATTGAAAAGTTTGCTTGATTTAAATATCTTTGCTATCTTTTCCTGTATCTAAGTCATATCTGCTGGGTCTCAGTGTATCTGGGGAATAAATAGGTTAAGGAGCTAAGTTTCAATCACAATTCCTGTAAAAATAAAAATAAAAGGATTGTTGCAGTGAATAGAGCTGATGGAAGTCAACTTAATTCAGTCTAACAAGTGAAATTTCCGTATCTAATCTACTAAAAATATTTTAAAAATTATCTCTGATGAAAATGTAACATTTCATAAGAAATTAATAGTGACAGTAAGGGTGTGGCTGGCTGATTGCACAAAAGCAACACCTCAATTTCTGAAATTTTCAGGATTTAAAAGGGGAAGGCACTGTTTCACGTGTTTTATTCCAGCCTTATGGTCAAATATACCTCATATTGCATAACTTAGAGTTGTTTAGGTGTGGCTTGCTGATACACACACACCACTGTGTGGGTGACACAGCAACAGGACACCACTGAACATTTTCTGTTGAAGCTCTCATCCTGGCAGTGAATGTGCTACTTAATGCACAAGCCCTAAGATTTTTCCTCCCAGTTTTAGGGAGGGCAAGGAAAAGCAGCACTGCTCCTGGTTTGGCTGTGTTCTTTGTGTGTCAGAAGTGATGTTTGTTTTCAGAGCAGGGAAGAGGAGCTCCTGGCCACTCACGGCATTCGGGCATCATGCATTTCTCTGCCTCGGTGGTTTCTGCCTTGCACATGGACCCATCAGCAGGAGTCATCTTGATCATCCTGTGCCTTCTCTTCATGCCCGTGCCACAGCTGGCGCTGCACTCGTCCCACTCACCCCACTCTGTGACAAGGCAGCTGCTGGGAGCTGTTCAAAGTGGGCAGAGAACATTGTTCATCAGTATCCCATTGTTCATCAGTATCCCATTGTTCATCAGTATCCCATTGTTCATCAGTATCCCATTGTTCATCAGTATCCCATTGTTCATCAGTATCACAGCATCGGCTGGGGTGGAGGGGACCCCCAAGGGTGATGGGGTCCAGCTGCTGGCCCTGCACAGGGTCGTCCCCAAGAGTCACACCTGTCCCTGAGAGTGGTGTCCAAACCCTTCCTGAAGTGAGGTTGGTGCTGTGACCACTTCCCTGCCCTCAGCAGCTCCTCACATGCCTTCTCCTCTGGAACCCTCACCATCCTAGTGGCCTCCTTTGGACACTCTCTAATGGCTCAATAATTTTTTTTTTTCTTTCCCTTGTTGAACTTCATGTGGTTGGTGACTGCAGAGTTCTTTAATTTGTTGAGGTCTCTCTGCAGGGCCTCCCTGCTTCTGAGGGAGTCAGCAGCTCCTCCCAGTTTTGGATCATCTGGGAATTTGCCATCTTGCCTCCAAGTCATTTATTAAGGTATTGAAGAGCAGAGGACCTAAGATGGAGCTCTGTGGGACCCCAGTAAGACTCATATAAAAAAAAAAAAAAAAAAAATTTGGGCAGTGCTCCTGCTGTTGGCTGGATTTTATGAAGCTGAATGAAATACTTACAGCATTCCTCATTTACAATACACTTCTCAGTCTCCTCAGTGGGCACTTTGCACATGGAGCCATCCTCAGGAAACTGCTTTACATATCTCTCCCTGGATCTTGTCCCCATCCCGCAGGAGACGCTGCAAGGGGACCATGTGATCCAATCAGACATCATGCAGGTGGAGCCATCTGAAACACAGAGAGTACTCAGGTGTGGGGATTGATCAATCTGGTGCTCCCAGACAGGGAATAATGTGCTCTGACTCCATGATTCAGGAGGCTGAACAAATGCTTTATTAAGCTATGCTAAATATTAATACTATACTAAATTAATACTATACTATATTAATACTATACTAAATTACACACTAAAGAGATACTATACTGAAGAATACTAAAGAAAAACTCACGACTGTCTAGAGACAGCCAGGACACAGCTTTGACCCAGCTGGTAAATCAGCAGAATCCAATTAACAAATCACTGTTGGCAAACAATCTCCATGGCACATTCCACATGTGCCAAACAACAGGAGCAGCGAATAGAGATAACAATTGTTTTCTCTTCTCTCTGGGCTTCCAACTGCCTTTCCCAGGAAAAAGCCTGGGAGAGAGTTGTGCCTGCTGCTCTCTGGGAAGAGAGCTGCAGCCACAGGGATTGACAGAGTTGCTGCCCAGCTGTGTGCAGCATCCCTCCTATGCTGCCTTTCCCACTGTCCTCTCCTCCACTGCATCCTGTTGGAATGCATGGAACAGAAGCCTCTCTGAGTCCCTCAGAGAGAAAAAGAAATGCAGGGTCTGAATCAGAACCTCTAGAGAAGCTGAAATATATTAAGCCACATAGACATGATATAAAAGTATAAGTTTTAGTTTTAAGTAAACAGAAATAGATCTTAAGTTCCTTAAGAGACTGTTTTAGCTAGTAAAAGGCCCTAAAGCCTAGTTTAAAGTTCAGTAAGTTAGCCCCAGACATAAAAAAACCATAGCAGAACGTTGCTTGCATTTCTAGATTGAATACATGGAACTATCCAGGTAAATAGATACAATTATGTATGTAGATTTCGGGTAAGAACTAATACTACTTTCACACATTAGAATGGCCTACAAAGAATGTTTTAGAGTCGTGTTTTTAGCTGATTGGATAATTTTTGAATAAAACCCCTATACTGGGGTGCAAAGAGGGAAGATGAAAGGAAGGAAGAAGAAGAAGAAAGAAGGTGGGAGCTGCTGCAGCTCTTTCTGCTCTGGACTTTATGCCAGAGAACTATTAGCAGAGACTTTAATACTCTGAACTCCTCGCCTTCGAGACCGATGCGTTCATGCAACAAACAACTTTACTACACCCAAAAACTGCTCCTGTCTCCTTGAAGCCCCAAGACCCACGAGGCCTCCACAGCATCCCTCACTCCTTCATACTTCTGTGCACTCCATGCCCTGACACAGCTGAGTTGCAGAATTCCCCACAGACAACTGCCATTCGTGTTCTCCAGCAATTTTCTCTTGGCCACAGCCCAAGCCATACTACAGCAGCTGACACCCTTGAGAACTTTAAAGCAGAAGCAAACTCCACAAGGCATTCTTCTCCTCCACCTTCCATTCCTGGTTACCTTCATCACTGCAGCCTGGGCCCATGCAGGGCTGGAAGTCTTGGGTGTCTGGGCAGGGCACGCTGAGGTCCAGCTGAGCTTTGAGCATTCTCTGCCTCATCCTCTTGCCCTTTTCACAGGTAGAGGAGCTGCAGGCTGACCACGGGGACCAGTTTGAGTATATGCAAGTCTCAGGGGTGTCATCTGAAAAGTGAGGCAAAGCATAAGGAATGTTAAAAATGGTCTTCCATTTTCTTCCTTTTTCTGAGCTGATGATTACTTTAGATTCCAACAGAATACATTATTTCCTTCTGCATTCTATCCTTTCAATTTTACCTCAGAAGAAAAAAAAATCCAACTTTCTTTAAACAAAACAACTTTCTTTTAAAAAAAAATATTTTAACCCCAAAAGTCCTCTCTTTTATTGCCTGTGTTGTTATTGTCATCTCCTAGATATACATGCAATTTCTTTTCTGTACAAGGAAAAGCTAATAGAAGAGACCAGAAGAGATGAAAACCTAAATCACTGTTTGACAGTGAGTGGAATTTTTGTTCCTAAGACAGTTTTGTACCTTATCTACAAGTGACAGCAGAGAATGGAACAAAATATAAATTAGTAGTGCACAAACTAATTTCAAATGTACCTTCTTCTTTTTCCTCTGGTGCTAGATCTGCCACAATATCATCTATGTTATCAGGAACGATATTGCACTGCTCCCCCTGCAAAAAAAAAAGATTGTGAACACTGAAGAGGGGAAACTCATCCATGAGGGGTTCAACCAGTACATTGTGAGACTGCTGTGTTTTGCAGCACCTTTTTCTCTTCAAATTCCTATGTGTACATAAAGAAAATCCCCAATTAAGCAGATGCAACGATTGCAGAATTGAGAGAACTAACACCTTAAGACAGTATAAATTTTTTCTGCCATTATCTTTGCTGTGGTTAGGTTAAGGAGAGTAGATTTGGAGGGAAGGTGGAGAAAGAATGGACTGGTTTTTTGTTTACAAAGTTGATTTTTGCTTGCTTGAGAATTTTGCTTATAGATATTCTACCTTTCGTGCAATTCTCTCAATGACAACTCTGGCCACCAGCTTGATAGATCCTCCTTCTGGATCATAAAATGGGCTTTGAGGGTGATCTAAGCTTGTAAGAGGTCTGATCTTCTCCTGAGGCACTGTAGGTTTGTTAGGAGACTGCAATCAAAAAAAAAAAAAAAAAGGTGTTATAAAAGAAACTTAAAGTTAATCTGCAGAAATTAAAACTGCTCTGAAATGCTAAACTGCAAAATTCTAGAGTGAGGTGAACTTGGTACACTCATACTTACTGGTATGGGGACTTTTGTTGTTTGGTTTTTTGTGGGGTTTTTTGTTTGTTTGGGGGGTTTTGTTGTTGTTGGTTTTGCTCTGCTTTGCTGAAAGAAATAGTTGAAGTTTCCTGTGCCAAACAGAACAGTCGGCATTGGGTTGAAACAGCCCCAAAGTGGAGTTGATGATGGCACTGCTTTGGTCTGTACAAAAAGGCACCCAAAGGCTTGGTTGTGACCAAAGCCCTCTGTTTATGCAATAGGTGAATCTAACAGGTGAATATAAATGAGAAATTCTTTGCAGTGCTGTGACCAAGCCCTGGGAAAGATTGCCCAGAGCGGGTGCAGAGCCTTCCTTGTGGGGGTATTCAAGAGCTGCACAGAACCCTATAACCTGCTCTAGGATGACGCTGCTTAAACAGGGAGATTGGACCAGATGGGACTCCCTGTGCTTCTTCCCAACCTTACCCATCCTGTCCTTCTGTGGTAAAAACATCCCAGGTGCATCTCACATCATCCCATGTGAGTGCCAATGCTGAAGGAGCTCAGGCAAAGCCACCGACAGTGAAGTGTAGTTAACACCTCTTTAAACGAATAGTCTTTTCACTTTAAGAGAAATTGGAGTAGAGTAAAAAGTATAAAAGGCATCACCATGGATCAAACTGCTTTCCTGCTTCACTGCTCTGAGGGGATAATTTGGATAAATCGCAGGCAGAGCCCGTACCTCGTAGGTGACGCCACTGTCGGTGCCGGCATCCCAGGGGATCAAATCCTGCACGACTTTCTGGACCCAGCCGCAGTCCTTGGTGCAGAGATCCTCGGCAGAGAGCCCCACGTTCCAGTCGGGGCTGGGGCCCAGCATGGTCAGGAAGGACATCAGGTGCCGGTGGCGATCCACGGAGAACTCAGCAGAGGGAGCAGCTCTCCTGCAAATGCGGGGGAAGAGCGTCAGGGACTGAGCCAGAGGGAGCTGAGCCCAGAAAGCTGCAGCATCACCCAAGGAGTGACTGCACTTCAACAGGTAAAAGAGATACAGCGTGGGAAATGGACTTGTAGAGAATTTTTAAAGTCTGACAGAAGGTTTACATAGCGTGCATTTGTATGCAAACCTTGAGATAAGAAACGTTGATTTAGAAATGCTATGGAATAGGATAGACATTGTTGAGAGAGAAATGGAACTAGAAACAAGTTTTAAAGGATGGTCTTGAAAGCAAGATTAGATACTTTAGAGAAATAGAATTATGAAAGATATATTGCAGTAGGATTTATGAGGGGTAATTTTAGACTATTACTGTCAAGGTATTTATAGTATGGTGTGGTAAAAGTTGATAGGTTAAGAAATTTTTATAATGTAATGAGAAAATAGTTTTTGACTTTGATAGTGTGAATTATAATATTTGTATTGTCTTATCCTTAACGTGAGACTAAAAAGAGAATAAAAGTTTTTAAAACGCCTCTCAGTTGCCCCATGTCTGGGTCAGAAAAGAACTTAATTCGACAATATAGAAATACAGAGCTGCAGCAGTGTGCTTATGCATTAGTGGGACAATAATAATAAAAATATCTGCCAAAACACTTGCAAAAATTAGGGCTAAAATGGCAGAGAAATACCTTGATTGTTGGGTTACTTTTTACCCCCGCCCCAAAAGCCAACATGAGTTTCAACGCCAAAAGTTCTTGGAAGGGCTCCTGTGTGTGCAGAAAAGAACTCATTAATAGAGTTTGAATGCTCCTGGGAATGAGAGATGAGTGGTCACTGCCAGCCCTGGAGGGCTCAGCCAAGACTTGGCAGATCTGGGGTGGGTGTGAGAGCTCCTCTGCTCATCCCTGCTCCCTGGGGATAGATCTGCTGCATCACCTCGGCTCTGCCCTGCTGACAGCAGCTCCCACATCCCAGTGAAATAAAACCATTCCAGTGGCGATAAAACCAGCCCTGGCTGGAGGCTCCTGCTGGCAGATGAGGAGCTGGAAGCCTTCATGGCATTCTTCTGGTGAGCAACAACAAATGCAGAATTATTTAAAATATTATTTTGCTAATTCTGTTCTAAATTCTGGTCTGATGTCAAAGCAAATTTTCCCCAGCTGCAGGACTTGGGTTAATAGAGTCGAGCCGAGGTTTTGTTGGTTTATTTTCTTTTCAGTTTTATGCCAAAATAGACTGGTTCAGAGTATCTACAGACCACTTTTATTTTAAATGTGAGACGTTTTTACAG
Organism: Fringilla coelebs; assembly: GCF_963513975.1. Classification (NCBI taxonomy): domain Eukaryota; kingdom Metazoa; phylum Chordata; class Aves; order Passeriformes; family Fringillidae; genus Fringilla; species Fringilla coelebs. Next base: position 59,400,125 of record NC_140034.1, on the reverse strand, counting down.
TATTATTTGTCCTTCCTTCTTTTAGTTAGGTAACCAATAATAATGCCCATGCATGCTTAACAGTGCCCAGACACTGCTCTACTGTAGTCATAAAGAGTTGATTCTTCCTATAAATGCTTATAAAAATGTGGTATTTATTTCTGTTTTTTTTTTTTTTTTATCTGGCTCAAAGCACTCTCAGTACATTAAGAAAACCAGAACAGCTCAAAGACAGTGATTTTCACTAGCTATCACAAAGTTTCAAAAATAAGATATCTAAAAGTTAGCATGTTTAGTTCTTCAATAGGGAAGTTAAGAAGAATTGGCTAATATGTAAAATGTTCTGGCCACTTCTGCTCCAGAGTCTTTAGAAGTTGTTACTGTCTTACTGTGTAAATTATCTTATGTTGAATTAAAGACTCTGAGCAGAAGAGTTGCTAAGTATTTGATGTCATTAATCCTGCCTTTCCCAGAAAGAAATGCAAATTACTTCTTTTTTTTTTTCATTAGAGATAGAAGTCTGATTTCAGTTTGTCTAATGCAAAGTCATAAAATAATGAATGACAGTATCAACTTCCCTCAGTGAATGCAGTATCCTGATATATTTGTCAAGCACAGAGCTGTGATTAGTCTTAAAAAGCCTATTAACTGACTTCAAGTAGCTAAAGGATTTACTGCATTACAAGGGTTTCTAAGAATTCCCTACAGGAATTCTGTATTTCAAACAGGGTAAGCAATACACTGTAAAAATATCAGAGATGTGTGTTTGTGTAGCTGATGTTTAGATGGAGAATATGTCTAACATGGACACGGCAGAACATCATATTCGTCATGTTATTAATGAAAATAAAAATATGTTTGTATTTAAATTACATCTATATTTATTATCATATTATTATTTAGTATTATTTAGATTTATTTTTATATTTATATATTATTTGTATTTAAAGAATAGTATTATTTAAATTATAACTATATCAGTGTTGAAACCCTGTTAAGGAACACTTCAGGGCGAGATTCACTCTGCCTCCAAGACTTTGGATGTGTTAAATATCACTAAACTTGAGCCTGCCATAATTTTCCAATTCAGAGCACTTGGCCAAAAATCACCTATCTCCTTCTCCTTTGTTAGGGCAGGTAGACAGTGTTATGGCCATTTTATCCCGTAACAAGAAAGAAAATAAAAAATTCATAGAGGACAAATGGAGGCCTCCTCTCCCTCTCCCTCATCTCCCTCTCCCTCCTCTCCTCATTTTCCAAACGCAAGCAAATTTGACAAATTCTTGTAAGGACTATGGATACTAACCTGAACAACAGTTGTTAAATGTTTCCCAACATCCAAAACCCAGAGTCCTTCCTGAGCTGCTGTCATTTAAGGGAAATGGTCTGATTCAAGGCACCACCCATAACTTCTACCCAGATGTAGGGACAGGCACAGACTGGGCTTATACAACAGAAAACTCTGGGAGCTTTTGTTAGCTTTTTTTTTTAACCTGACAAATTTCAGCTCTTTTCAGTATCCACATGAATGACAGATTTATGAAGCTGGCAGGAACCTAAATTCTTCCTGCATCCCTCAGCAACACATCTGGCTCAAATGCCCTAAGACTGCGCTGTGGATCTCCATGAAGGAAACCAGTGCAAAAATTTATTCAGTACGCCCCAAACCCAACTTTTTTTCATTTTTGAATCATCAACACCTTGGATAAAATATCTTTTTCCTCTTTCAAAATTTTAGAAGGTGCTCTTCTGCAACAGGTTGAGCACGTCTGGTAAAGCCCACAGGAAAGCCTGGAGTGTAAATAACTCGTCAATTTTCTGCAAGAGGCAAACGTGCCCCTTTTCCTTCCCCTGCACAAATAAATGCCTAAACCCAGTGGCAAATGAGAGTTGCAGAGCAAATGCTGACCATCAGGAAAGTGCCAGGTGAGAGCCCTGAGAGCCCCAGGGGGCAGGGGAGCCCTGCTTTCCCTGGCTGAAGCAGACAGTGATTTTCCACTGTGAGCCTGAGCAGCCTGCTGGCAATTCCTGTCACACAGCACAGAGTGAGGCAAGTCCCAGGCAGCATCCTGCATCCTAATGCTTCCCATTTCCTTTATTTCTATTCAATTTTATTTTTGGTAGCAGGATTAGGATCTCCAGCTACAGGGATGCCATATACTGAGCAGTATAGGAAAATGGTCTTTTTTTTTCCTCCCCATTTTTGTGTTTGTGTTTTGAACTGTGGGGTTTTATTTTTATTTTTTCCCTTTTAAATTTTTTTTTTCCTTTTAAGGCTGAAAGAGCACAAACATGATTTTGCTTCACAAGTTTTCTCCCTAAGTGACAACCTAGTTGCTATCATGCTGGGGGTGGGGGTTAAGGAAGTCTTTGACAAACCATCAGGTAACTCAGCTTGCTGCAAGACACGTTTTTGAGTGTTGAATCAATATTGTTGTGTTCTACTGAGGTCCATGAGAAAGGGAAGAGAGCACACATGAGGAAGGTGGCTGTGTAGAGTTGCTGAATAAAAAAAGCAAAAATAATATTTGGCAGAATAAAACTTTATGGTTACTTTTGGTTTGATATTTGATTAGCAAAATAAGAGAAGCAAGTAAAAGAAGTAAAAGGTAACCTAAGCATAGACTCTTTTCTTTTTTTTTTTTTTTTAAGGTAATAAGACCATTTATAGGGTTGAGATTTTACCCCCTTTTGAAATTTAAATCCTAATTCAGGCAGTATTAAGCAGGGGGAAGAAATCTTATATATACCATGGACTGAATAACTATATGAAGAGTAAGGTTGTTGGAAATAGCTTTCACCTCTCCAGATTTTTTCACAGAGCTGTGTTAAGGTATACTCACCCTAACCCCATTCTTAGGAGTTTATAAAACCATTCTTAAATTTATTTGAGTGTTCCAGGATCTGATTTCACTTGTGCCCAGGGTGGTGCAGTAGCCTTTTCAAATAGGAAGAAAAAAGTGAAACACAGAAACTATTCTAAGTCTGATCAGAGGCAGTGGGTTTGAAAGCACTGTGGACCACATTGCCACTGCTTTCATCTCAGTGGTGCTGATGATCAGAAAACAGTTTTGTCTTTTTTTTTAATTAAGAGTTTAGCTGATTACAGGACCATGAAAACTGAGTATTTTCAGAAATACCAAATGAACTTTCCATTCTACCCCTAGTGAGCAAAAGTAGCATCCTTCTTTTTTTACAGACTTGCACTACATCACAGCTACAATTTTCAGGATGAACATTCCTATTTATTCATCTTTAGAACCTTTTGCTATTGATACAAATAACACTGTGAGCATGGAAACAAACTTCCCATCCTCGAGCTTCCTACCAGCAGCACTTACTCAACACCTCTTTTATTGAATAAACTTGAAAGTCAGAACATCCTAAAAGTGAAGTAGCTTCAAAGAAAAGAAAGGAAGAGAATTAAGATCCCAAACTGAATGGAAAATACCCTTAGAAGTCTGCAACTAACAGAGCAAATTAGATGAGATATTTAGATGTTGTATTACTGAGAAAACCATTTATGAAGTGATGGAAATTACTGTTCCTACATGGACAACAAAGTTCTATGCACAAGGATCAACACCTGACCATAAACCCAGAGTTCCAGGTTTGTCCTGTCACCCCAGGACAAGGTTGCACAGAAGGAGGATGAGGAGAATCTTTAGTTCTTATTAAATGGATGGCAGGTAAGCACTTTAGCTAATGAATAATTTCAACATGTGTATGTTCCAAAAGGGCTAGGGAAAGGAAAGCTACAATAACATGAGCACTGAATCAATGAAATTTGATTGACATCCACAAAAAAGCTGCAAAGCTCATTAATGTCAACCTATTGGTTTCTCTGAGCACCAAAACAGAGGAGGTGAGAGGAGGAGTTTGGCTATTTTATTTCATAGGGAAGGAATGAAGAAAGACAGAAACTTCTACATCTAGCACACAAAACCCCCTACATAACAACCTCAAACCTTGCTGTGTGTCAGCTTTTAAACTGAGAGTGTTGCTGTAACCAGTTAAAAGGGGTGGATATGGAATTGCATATTGAACTTGGGGATTATATCATTACCACGGGCATTTAAACCACGCATCAGAACAAACTCTAAAATATCAATTATCTGAGGGTTTTTAGAAAGCATTACAAAATGAAGGGACTTTGTGCACACATGCATTTCAGGCATTTTCATACTGTCCTATAAGCATGCCTGGATTGCTACTGTAGACAATAATGATATATTTGCTCTTTGACACATCAGCTATTTGATTTAATACTTTCATTCATCAAAGGGCATACTTGATAATGTGTGCAACAAATGTGAGCAGGTTTTCTACACTGCAAGAAAACCTCAAGTATGTCAAGTTAGACTGCAGCTTCTGAAACTGAGGATTTTTTGGTGTGCAACTTGCAGTTTTTCACAAACAAGGTGTGGTTATGATGCTGGGAATATTTACTCCTGCCTAGAAGAGCTTTGTGCCCCTTTCTTAGATTATTTACTGTGCATTTACAAACAAACCATGTTTCAGGAGTCACTGGACAGATTCAGGAAATTTCTCTTCATTTTTCCCAGGAGCTTTGGGGCTACAAATTGTCTGCCTGGAGTAATTACAGCTGTGTTTACACAGGAAATCCCAGGGGTGTTGCAAGAGCACTGCTGCTGTGTGTCTGTCTCCTTCCTCACCTGGCTGGTCTGCAGACCCTGCTTGGCCTGAGAAGCAGCAGAGGCAGAGCAGCTCCTCAGCCTGGCCTGACATCACCCCATCCTGAGATCTGGTCCTCTCCACCCCCCTTAACAGTATCAGATAAACAGCACAGACCTGTTTATGACCTGGTTAGAAATTAACTCTGATTTGCCACCAGCTTAACTCATTCTGAGCGTTAGACTACGGCAAAGATCTTCTAACAAAAGATACCATTCCAATCCATAGTATTGATGGTGTCTTTAACAAATGACACCATCAATACCATTGACTGCAATACCTAAAAAATGTGGATACTCCTTCAAAATCCTTTAAAGAATTTTAAAGTAATACTGTCCTACTTCCCAAACCCATTAAATTTGCGAATATCCCAAGATGAGAATTGCATTTTGCACTTCTCCAGTCCTCTGGAGGATGCCCAGCACCTCAATTAATAAATGCACATTCCAGTTCATCCAGCATCCCTCCATCCAACGTGCACATCCCTTTTGGTGTCTGGAGATGGGAACTGGAGTAAATGTTTAATTACCATTGCATTAATAACGAAGTGCAAAGGGGTAACAATTAGCAGGTTGAAATTTTGCAAACAGAGTTGTGTTCACTAGGAATTGAAGTGGCAAATCATGCCAGTTACTCAGTGAGTATTTACACAGGAATGAGGAGGCAGGATCAGTGAGTACACGTGCAATTGCATGGAAATGATGCTGACGTGATTACTCACCATATTATAAAGGGAAATTATTTGGCTCAAGGAAAGACAGCAGATGGTTGGGAAATAATCATAAAGCTGTAACTACCAATGGGAGGAACATGTAGAGAAATAAAAAAGGCAAGGGGATGAGATGTTTGCAGAATGGGATGAGAAAGTTTGGTTTAACTGGATGGCCTTTAGTTTCCATGAACAATGAGTATAATGTTCTTGCAGGGATTGTTCTTAGTTAATTCTTTTCTATGTTTTATTACTCAACTTTTTTCCTTGCCTAGTGACATTTGAATTTTAAGTAGAAAGTAAATGGTGACAGAAAATGGAACTGAAAAGCCATATGTGCTTGCTCTGACAAAAAAAAAAAAAAATCTATACTTCTTTTTTTCTTTCCCAACAAACACATATGTTTTTACCTAGAACTCTTTTTTCCTTGAGATTGGATTATGAATTTCTTAACGTGGGTGTCAGACCATCTGTCAGACAATGAAGTTTCCCTAGGTCTCAGTAACACCCTTAAGTAATGACACTCAAGACAATTCTTTTTTTTAAGTGTGATGTAGTTTTTGGATTTCTTAGTCAACAAATGTATATAAAGTTATATAAATGTATATAACCCTAAATGGCACTCAGCTGATATGGATTCAGGTAACTGGGTACTTCACAATAGCATGGGAATGGAGGCCAAGAGAGGCAGAAATTTGTTGCCTTGAGGTGGTAAACACAACTCAGCAGAGTTTTGTCCTAATGTCTGGGAAAAAATAAGAGACTGAGTTATTTTCTCATTTAAATGGAGCTCTGTAGACAGCATTAAAATAGTGCAAGCAAGTTTTGAAGGCAGTATATGCTGGGTTCACTCATTCCTGTCAAGTTCCTGAAGTAGCAATAAAATGGAGATTCATATTATTGAAGATTTTATCTTACATTAATGATCCAAATATCTACATGCACTTTGAGACCAATTTCACCCTGTCTCAAAAAAAAAAAAAAAAAGCCTATTATTCTAGATGGATTTTTAAAATATGTATTATTGCTGAGATACATCTTCTGAGATTTTTGGTGTCACAAATATATCTACTTTGTGGGACAAAAATATAATTTATATTTAAAGAAACCCTAAACAGAATTAGCTTTTTCAACATGAAAGAAGAAAAGAATTTCCATTCAGGTCCAATTCTTACATGAAAGTTTGCATTTTGAAGTCAAAGCCTTTTAACAAAAGTGCTTTGATTAGGTTTGCTGATGGGTAATCTGTTCATTCAACAAAAACCTCTCCTGCATCCAGCTGTCAGGAGTCCAAGGACTCAACCAAAGCTTCCAAAGTCAGACAAGTGGGGACACCTGAAGGTTTGGGGTCTGTAGGACAGGACACCAAGGAATATGATGCAGCAGGAAGGAAGGATGTAGCACTGACATAAAAAATACAGTTTACCCATTAGCCAAATGCAGAGCTGGAGCACTCAAATTATTTCACAGCTCTAGAGAAATTTATGTATTTTTCTTCATGTTATCAAAAGTTGCAGCTGACTTTTCCCCTGTATTTTGGTTTTTTATATTGGATTGTCCTTTCTGCATTACTGTTTCTGATTAGATTGGGGGTTAGGATTCTATTTTTGACAATATTAAACTTCACTGGATGAATCCCAGTTATCTATAAAATCATAAAAGGAGAAAATAGCTGAGCCAGACACATCATTGTGTTTCCATAGAAACAAGAGACTCTGTCTGGCCTCCTGTCATTTTGTACACAAAACCTCCAAACTTTGAAAATGTTTCCTGGTGCCATACTGTCATTTTGGGGAAGGAAACTTAAGTTCCAACAGGACTGACAGATATTGGCTCTTACCCCATTTTAAGGTAGGCAGCACAATGTGATAGTGGGGGATGACAAAGGAGATAAGGATTCCTGGGGTAAAAAAAAGACCCTCCAGAGATTTACAGAAATAAAAAGTAAAGACACAGGCTGTAGTGGCACCATTGAAACAAAATGTTACCTTGCAAGAATAAAAATAGCTGCTGTATAGAACAACATATTTGGGGGAAAGCTACAGAAATCTTCGCAGGCCCTCCTTATATTAAATTCCTGGGATGCAGTTCATGAAACAATTACAGTTAATATGATTTTAAATGCTCCAGTTGTACATCCACATTCATAAAATATTATTTTAGAAAGATCAGAGCTACCAGAACATCCTATTTTCTTTTTTTTTCTTGACATATCTTTTTGTGGGAGTGGGTACCACAGAACGATTAGAAAGTTCTGGGAGTATTATTTGTTGCTTCCAAGGCTTATGTCTAACTAGTTCTATTGAAAATCCAAAGCTAGAAATATTATTTTTTAAAGATTGCACTCCTGCTCCTTTCTGAGGAGTTGACTATGAAATCTGAGTTTTTAAAAGACAAAGCATTTTCATCATCACTGCAGAACATCTGGTGAGGAAGCATTTTGCCACACAGCTATGGCAAAAGTTCTCATCCAAAAACGGAGTGGATAAATCTGAACAAGAATTATACTTTAGCTGAAGTGCTTTCTTTTTCTTTTATACAGAATTTATTTTTCCTCTGATAAATGGCTTCTTTATTCCTTTGTTATATTTCCTGAAAATGGTTTTACTTTAAGAAAGTTAGTTTCTAAGGAAATCAGGAAATCAGCTTGAATTTAGTTTTTTTTTTTTTGTTGTTGTTTTTTTTTTAGTTTTAGGGCAACAAGATTTTTTATTTTTTTTTTTACTTGTAATTGATGTAAGGAAAACATCATTATTGTGATAAAGAATGAGGTTTTCACATTTACATCTGTTTGTGTATTACATAAATTCAGGTCCTGATTATGTCTTGCAAGAGTAACTCTGCCAGCTGTGACACAGGGCTCAAATGCCAATTCACATGTGCTGCTTTCCTCCACTTCTTCCTGCAGTTTCACCAAAGTAGCTCACTTTAAAATATTAGAAATTGTTTTTCATTCCTGAAAGCTTCAGTCCAAAAATGTCTCCCACATCAGCCTGAGCTCTGCATTCTGATTTAGTTCTCTCTGCAATTCTTTGGATTTCACTGTGGCCTCTGCAGAATTTGTGTCCATCCATTTATGGCATCTCAGATAAGGTCAGTTTCTGAAGGAATAATGAGCTACCAGATGTTAGCAAGCAATCTCAGGAACACTGAGATTTCTGTGCATTCATTGAACTCGGTCAGATTTAGAGGAGTTTTTCAACTCACTGATTGTCAAGTCATTTTTCTAAAGGATGGCAACACAAAACCTCAATCAATAAACAGCTATTAGAACGTTTTAAACACAAGTAAAACATTGTATTTTCCTCCAGCTTGGCATGAAAATTTCAATCTGCATAGTTACCATGCAGGGGTTTAAGTTTAGACAAGACATACCTCACACAAAATCTTTTTATAATACTCCCAGGGTGCCTGTTGAAGGGAAAATATGGCCCATACAATACAACATTACAACTTTTATTCTTATAACAGCCTAGCTGGAGCTGGAGAGAGCCACTTAGGGAATTTAAAAAATACTTTCAAGCATCTCAAAATCTAAATCAACTCATCTGTCAAGAGAAAAGCACATCATAACTCTTCAGAAAAAAAAAAAAAGTATTTTCTTTCAGGATAACATAAATCCAATGAGGTGTCAAATACAACCACATTTCACCCATTACAATGGTGAGCCTCTGAGAATGAATTTGCAGCTCAGACAATTCATCAGCCTATTCCTGGTTTCAATTCTTCATGCCTTAGCTGCCTGCAGTTTTATTTCCTTTTATTTTTCGCTGCTCATGATGGCTTGTTATCAACGAGATGGGCTTGTGCAAATGCCATTATTTCTCTGCTGCAAGCTTTGCTTCCCTGGATGCAGCTGCTGTTGATGGCAAGGATGTTCTTGTGAATTCAGAGCAGCTCAGTGATGGTGCTGCTCTGATGGCAATGACTGGTCTGGGGTTTTTAGCTGATGTTCCAACCAAGTGTGGTCAGAGACCTTTTGCTGCTGCAAGCTATTAACTGCAATCAAGATAATGGGATATTTTTGTCCCCAAGAATCCCTAAAAGTTCATCAAAGTTCACTTCAGGCAACAGCTAGATTCTACCTTATTATATTTTAAGAGATTATTATATTTAGGAGATTCTACATCTATTATATTTTAGTTTTAAATCAATTGTTCTTTTGAGCTGTTCATGCTGTCCACTTGACTCTAGGGAGTGATGCTGCTAACTTTATAACAAGAGTTAACACTAATATTTTTTATTTTAAAAAAATTAAAGGCAATTCAACCACAGGCACACATAAGGGGTTCCATGGCTTAAATGTAGCTATGGGAGGGTATAAAAACTTGGAAGGCAAGAAAATGCACCAGCTTTACTACTTTAAAATTACAGAGGGAGTGGAAACCAGATTAATGCAGTATTCACCTAGGAGAAAATGTCTAACAAGTAGCATGAAAAAAAAGCATTATAAGGAATATAATAATTCATTATTATGGAGGAGCAATAAATAATAATCTTCCTTATTTTTATATAAGCCTCTGTTGACTCTTAGTCACAAAAGAAAAATTTATCCACACGTGATTTATTTTTCCACTCATTAGGTGGAACTATGTTTACAATCAATTTGTATAACCAAATATTAATGACATCCAGTGCAGAGATGATTAAAGGACTATGATATGAGCTTTTCTCATCCCTTTGGAGACAACAACAAGTATAATTATTTAGACAATTTAGACAATGCCCATTACAGCTGGCTAATTGCAGTTCATCTGTATTTTGCCTTTCTGAATGCCATTTAAACCCAAACACAAGTGCGCATGTTCAAATGTGGGGTTTTGTTGTTTTTTTAATCTCAGTTGGGTAGTCTGAGGACCTGACTAATTGAGCAGATGAATAATTTACTCATTGCTATTGTACATTTTTATAAATTACGTTCTGATACCAAAATCACCTTTATTTGTGGGCAGCTATTTATTTTCTGCATGGCAAGCCAGGAAGCGATTTCATCACTCCTAATGGGACAGCACAAGGATTACATCAACTGAAAATGAGCAACCAACCTCAGAACTAATGCAAAACTAAACTTTTGTGACTTCATAGTATTTTAAAATAAATAAAGGCCCAATTTCAAATATTTTAAGTGGATGGGTAGGAACTGGTAGAAATTTTCCAATGAATTTAAGCTTGCAAGCCTTGAGGAATTTGGTGTGGTGCTTGTGAATAGTTCTATCGACCCTCAATGAGATGTTCTAGGAAGACAAATTCCCAGGATTAACCAACAGGCATTGCCAGGTCTCCAGTTTGGGTATTTCATTATTTTTCACCTAAAGCCTCTCTGTTATGAGAGCTGAGAGGTGCCTTGATTTGAATCTTCCCCTCTCAATGATGATTAAAACGTAATAGAGACCAGCACTCAGCCCTGCCCCTGGGATTCTGAGGGAGGCACAGCAAACCTCTGGCTCCAGGGGAAATCAGAGGGAGCATTTCTATTTGGGTTTGGTGTGTCCACACCGAGGCAGGGAATGAGACAGAGGCATCCCTGGGTGGGTCCACGTCCTACTGACACAACCAAATGGGCCCTCTCTGGAATGTGTGGATTTCCTAAAAACCAAAAATGCCACCACTGTGGGATTATGCCCTTTTCTGACCCAGAGATGGGGCGTTTTAAAAACTTGTATTCCATTTTCAGTCTCATGGGAAGGGGGAGACAATACAGATGTTATAATTCACACCATTACAGATGTTATACTTCATCCCAATCAGAAGCCAACTGATTTTGTGTTGTGGCAGAAGGTGAGGGAGGTTTTGGGGAATTACTTTGGGAGTTGGGGGGTGGAGTGGATGTAGCTGAGAAAGTGGAGGAATGTTTAAAGGTATTAATTATTGCATGATATGTTGGGAGCAATTTGGCAGTTGTATGATCTTTGTTTATGGTAAAAGCTCTGAACAAACACCTTCTGGCCCTACAGCATTCCCTGCAGAAACGAAAGCAGCTCTGTGGGAAGGCCATTTAAGGTACATTTCAGCACTATCTGACATGCCTAAAAAAATGTAACTGGAATAAACTGCTTAATTATTTGAACCTGGGCATTTGTAATAAATAACTACAGTGGACTGTCTCAAAATTAAAACATGACACAAGGGAATAAGCAGCTTGCTTTCACCAAAATCTGAGTTACCAATTAAACAGGGAGATAGAGAATCTTTTTTTCCTCCAGTAAAATCACTGATCAAGGCCACAAATCCACTCTGTACATCTGTTTCTTTTTCCTCAAACAATGTCCACATTAATCTCTCCAAAACAAATCACTCCCAATGTAGGTAGAACAACAAGATACTGATTTTGATTTCAGCCTACAAATATTTTTTTAATATAGGTCTTATTAAAAGAAAAATGCCAGTTCTTGTTGTGATTTATATGTACGTATTTTATCCATATATGCAAATTTGAGAGAAATAGATAATTCAAATGGATGAATTGGAAATTAATTTCTCTAATTCTGCAGACAGACAGATAAACAGATCAATTACCTAAATCCTGAAAAATAAGATTAATTCTATCAGATTTTCTGAAAATCTCAAAAAGATTCCCCAAATCACATACTTTGCAGGACAGCACAAAAAGAAAGGTTTACTTGAAACTTTGATTCAAAGAACTACTCCATTATTTTGATTTTAATGTAAATGTTGTAATTTTCTCCTGTTTTCAGTGGAGAAAAATGAAGCAAGTAATAGAAAATCAATTTCATCAAGATGTAAGTAAATTATAATTTACTTTAAAAGTGCATCTTTGGCTGAACAGCAACTTTGTGGCTTTTAAGTTGAATTCAGTAAATAACAGTCAAAAACAGGAGACAAATCTCAGTATTTTCTTTTCAAATGTACCTAATTTATGCACTCTGTTTTAAGTACTGCAAAGGAGTTTAGAAGAAAAAAGAAGGTGGAAATAGAGCAGGACATTTCTGTTCTCCAGGAACTGAACGTGGGGTTTTGATTGTAATTTTTATGCACATAGTAATGTTGCTAATAGCTATTTTAGTATGTAAAGACCTCAGGAATTGAATTAGGAGTTTACAGGAAAATAAATGGAGCTTTTTAACAAAGTAGAATAAGATGAGGAGAAGGAGTAATTTTACTTCATTTCAGAAGACAGTAAGGAGTTCCAACTCTCACCTAGGACATTGTCTGTCTAACAACATCTAACAACATTCAGTGATCTCAGTGTGGAGGTTGCTTTAGGGAAAAAAAAATTTATGGGCACAGGGCCAGCAGCAAATTATAGTGAAGTAAGAAAAAAACCCTATCAAAACTTAAACATTTCAATAAAAAAATAAAAGTAAAAAATAAAAAAAGTTTTCAAATTAAAAAAGTGAGACTAAATAAATAAATAAATAAATAAATAGAATTATTATTACTTTTATTTATTTATTTGCTTCTTACTTTACTTTTATTTATAAAATGAAAGTAAAGTAAAAAGCAAACCAACACAGAAAGCCCAAATATACACATCTGTGGCTTGACTTCCAATTGCCAAATGCTGTAATGGAAATTTATTGATCGGAGCAAATCCAGTGCAGGATCAAAACCTACGCCGAACATTTTTTGTCAAATGGTGACAGAAGAATTCTGGAAGATTGAAAGACCTTTTATTCAAGAATAAAGGAAGGAAAATGCAGCTGAGCATGTCAGCATTTTTCCCTCTACCTTGTATGATCTGTCAACTCAAAGTTATTTTGGATCAGAGCAGTTTTTCTTTTTTCCATCAACTTTCTATAGATTACTCTTTGATTTTTGGAACAGTTCAAGTCACATTACCTGTAACAATGCTAAAAACCCATACTTAGGAATATGCTGTCCCATTTCCTGATATCCTCCATGCCAGCCAGGAAAAACAGCTCCAACATCTTTGTAGTCAGAGAAAAGACATCAGAGATATGCAAAACTTGAAATAGAAGGAGGTGGATGGGATCACTTTAGGAGATGATGAGGTAACCATACCAAATTATAAATATATAAATACTTAAATATAAAAATATAGTAATATATATATATATATAAACACATAAATCTAGAAATAATATATAAATACTTCCATCCATTGGAATGATATAGGACTAGGCCTCCTTTTACTGCTAGGCTTCCCAAGTGCTTATAGGAGTGTTCTAGGTAATTTCGAAATAAATGGGAAAGAGCTCCTTAAATGGGTAAGGAAAGGAGTCAGACCTCGGCACAGCCCCAAGGCACTGGAAAACCACAGGACCATGACTGCTCCCACAAACAGCAGGGAGAGGGGAAATGGAAACAGGAGGGACAATAAGGAAGGAAAGGAAAGTTTTCTAAACTTCAGATAGTTCAGAATGAAAGCAAGGAAAAACGTCTTTCAGTTCAAGGTACATTGGTTGTAACTAAGAATGGACTGAGGCAATAAAAAAGTTGGAAAGAAAAAGAGGTTTTGCATCAAAGAAAAAAAAATAAAGTGAGAGAAAAATAAGAAAATTCTTGTGTACACTTCATAACAGCTGAACTCTTTATATGTCAGGTACTCTCACCATGCTCTTTACCAAGATAAAATACCTTGAATTTTTGCATTGAAATATGTTCTCTATAGGTTGACCTACAAAACTTTAAATTTACTACTGGAGAATAATTTCCATCCTGTATGGAACCCATGTTTGTATTTATCAGTGGTAGGCTGTACATGGAATTTCAGATTCCACAGTGTTGCACAGGGCTACGTGCTCCCCTGGTTTACAGGGAATACAAAAGAGTGATTAAACCCAAAAATTACAATTCAAATACTTCTCCTTTTGTGTCTCAACGGTGATGTTCAGATTTGAAATAAAAGGAACAAAGGAATAACAAGTACAGCCAAAAAAAACCCAAACAAACAAACAAACAAAAACCCCAAAAATAAAGATGGCATATATTTTGGGAAAGGGAATTCAAGGCAAAATTTTAGAAGACACTTGCTCCTGGTGAATTTGATGCATATTAACTTTAAAAGTCTTGCCTTCTTTATCCCACATTTTTCTGTCATGGCTTGTTTATTTCACAGGTGCCAGATATGCAGATTTGGACACCAGGGGCACAGCCTGGTTTTGATGTATTTTATCCTCCATACTGCCAAAGGCCAACGATTTGCAGCTGGGTATGAAAATAACATTTTGACTCTGCCTGAAACACGGCCGTGAGGAAGGGGAGCAATGGGCTGTGCACTTGTTTATACAAGAAAGATAAGAAAAATTACTTTGATTTGACAGCACGCTGGAGACTGATACCAGTGTGCTCAAGGAAGTACTTTAAAGTCAGAATTTCAGACACAGGACTTGGTGATTCAAATATAAGCCACGGCAAAAATGTTTTATTACTCGGTCTGGCGCTCATCCTTCTCATGGTACCAGTGATGCTCTTTCAGTCAGGCAACCAAAAAACTGGTTCACAAATATCACCCAAAGCTGTCTCCTATATGGAAAAACTCAGGAGAGTTTTCTGCCCACTGGTGCCCTGAATTAGGAAACTGAAGTAAGGATAATAAAGAGGAGCGATAGGAAGAAAAATAAAAATGGAAAACAGTGACAAAGAGCGGGCGCGTTGAGGAGAGGATCCACAAAAAACAGACACTGAAGTTTGGCAGGATGCTTTTCCCACATTATATCACACTGGGAGATGACATGGAATCGTGAGGTAAACTTTGAAGTGAGAGCAGGCTGAATTTTACAACTTTTGACATTTCAGACCTCCATAAAATGATACTATTATGCATTTTATAATTGCTGTGAAGCACATTCCAGAGGAGTTTTATGCTGTGCTTATCGTGGCACATTGAAATGCCACTTTGGCACTACTATCACACCCTATTATCCATTACATACACAACCAAGGACTACACAAAAAATAAAATATTCATGACTTTTAGTCGATTCCTGATTAGTAAGATGGTTGTGCTGCATATAATAATAGAAAAAATGTTTATCCTGAGGAGTCATTATTCAACACTTGCACAGTTCTAATCTAAATTCCAAGAAGGACAAGCCACTATAGAAAATGTGAAATTAACCACAGTTAAAGGATATTGAAAATGTTGTCTTCTTGTGAAGCTGAGATGATATTTATAAGTGGAATTAAAAAGCCAAACATCATGTCAAAATATGACAAAAAAATATTGTTTAAAAAGCCAAAAATCAAATACTACCTGTAAAGTGAAGGGTTAGGGGAACCCCTGCAGAGCATTTGAAAGCAAAAGTACCAAGATTTATTCTTTTTGATGTTACTGAAAGGTGAGAACTGCCATAGAGAAAAGGTAAAAATTGACTGGAAAAACATGTGGAGGGTGTTGCAAAAACATTCACAGACATCTCTGTGAAAGAATCTGTCTAAGAAAGCTCCTGAAGTTGTTCACACTCAGATTTTTGTGCAGTTTCTTAGGCCTGCATAAAATTAGGAATAATGAGTGGAGCAACACACTTTAATTAGGATTAATTTTTGTGATGTAATACATTCAAGTGGATGTATTGAGACTTTGGAGCTGGAGATCCTCTCTCCATCTTCCTGTGAACAAAATACAAACCTGCTCTATGCCAGAGGCTGCCAGGCAGCCACGGCAGCCAGTTCCAGGTGGAATTGGTAACAGAAACATCAGACAAAGCTGTTGCTTTAGGACTGAAGTGGGAGTGAAAAAATAAACGGCTCTTTTGAGATGGAGAACTCTCCAGAGCTGAACAATGGAAAAGTTTTCATTTTAAAGTTTCCATCTTAAAGTCTTAATTTGGAGGGAATGGAAAGAAGGCAGCAAGGAAAAAAGTGCTATCCACAGTTGTTCCATGGCAAACGCTACCAAATCCAAATCTTGGACTTCCAAGATAAGACCATAAATCAGGAAGGCCATCACTGGGACCTCTTGCATTACACAGACCAAAAAAGCCTAACCTGCAGCTCCTGTGCAGAGCCTACAACCCTGTCTCAGGGTTAAAATACATCCCAGTGATGGAGAATTCATCTTATGCTCAGGTAAGCTGCTCTCAAGGTTAGTCACAGTGGTAAAGTCTTTTCCCACACCATTTCCTTGTCATGAATTTCCTTAGCTGCCATGCTAGGAGGGATTTCATACTTTGATACTTTGGTGTTGGCTTTCTTTTTTCATTTGTTTGTTGGATTGTGGTTTTTCTAGATTAAAGAGGGATCAGCTATCAGAAATCTTTTCACTATTTAAGCTGAGCTCACCTCCTAACCTCTTTTTCTTTCTTTTTTTTTTCCCTTTTTTTTCAGAGGGGAAAAGGATAAAGTGAATGGCTTAAGTCCTAAGCTGCTTAAGAGTTTCTAAGCCCCTTTAGGGTAGGGATGTTTTCTGAAAACTGAACTCTTTTGCAGGTTAGTTTTTGTTTGTTTTTTTTTTCTTAACTAACCTTCAAGTTTTCACATGCTTTCTGAAATACAGGTAACAAAATCAGACACAGTGCTTCACTAACTGCTCCCAGGAAATAGAAAACAGGACTATTTTTCTGTACAGTCTTGCAGAAAACTAATTGCCCTGCTCCTCCAAGGATTTAATTGACTGTCAGCTCAGATCCCTTTTACTGTGTCCACATCTTAGTCACTTCTTGTAGGTCTCACTCATTTGGGTTTGGATAATGAGCATGAACTTTGGCCCAAGTGCAGATAAATTATCCAGGAACCACCAGCCCTGCTCTGACATCTCCCCTGAAGGACCTCCAGGAAACTCAAGAGCATTCTGAAAGAGCAGTTTTCTCCTCTTTTCTGCTGAGTGCTGGAGATCCCAGAGCCAGGATGCTGGGAAGCAAATTCCTGCCTCACTTGGTGAAACAGCCATGGTTATGTTACAGCACCCCCATGATCAGGAGCCCATCACAGGGGGTTTCAGATTGGCAGTTTGAAAAATTAGCCCTTTGAGAGCTTTTTGTTGGTGCTTGATACAAAGCAAGGACGGAAAAATTGCTCTTAATACATGACAGATCTACAGATAAAAACTGGAGGCTGCTGCTCTGGGCAACCTAGCACACCCTGAGAGCACGTGTGATGTGTAATTAATTATCCTGATGCATGCAAGGATGGATGGAAGGATGGAAAGGCTCCATGGTGGATGCACTGCCATCACAGAGTGTTTCAGACTGGCATTTTGAAAAATTGATCCTTTGAGAGTTTTCTGTTGGTGCATCAGGGTTTGCTGTAACAGTGCATTGCACAGAGTGGGAGACAGTATGCCAAAAAATGCTGCTACCACGTGCAGAACAGTATAACATGTTTGAAAAAGCACTGAATAAACATCACTCTTTATGTGTGGGAGGCACAAACTCCATGGGATAGTCCTGCTGCCACAGCTAGCCAACCAAACCATGTAAAAAATGGAGAGATGCTAAAGAGGAATAAAAGAGATAAGCAGATGTGGGAAAAAAAACCCAAAACCAACAAAACAAAACAACAAACCAATCAAACGCACTCCACCAGAAAAAGAAAAAAAAAAGTTGAAAACCTCATCAAACTCATCTATCAACAAATTTTAGGTTATTTCTTTAGCCAACACAAAGCTCTTGAGAGACAATTCCCTACTTACTTACACATTCAGAGGTTGCCAGGCTGGCCACTGTGCCTTGGCCTTGATGACTGTTAGAACCTCATCACTCTGTGAAAAGAGACAAAGGACATTTTTAAAGGAGAGCAATATGTTTTACAGCAGAAAAAAAGTGCAGGGCATTAGATCAAACTGTGACTATGAGCTTTAAACACCAGCATCAGTGGTTTGGCATCATCAGCTGAGGGAAAGTATCCACCAGGAATTCCCAAGCTTGATACAAAGCAAGGACAGAAAAATTGCTCTTAATACATGACAGATCTACAGATAAAAACTGGAGGCTGCTGCTCCGGGCAACCTCAACACCTTGTGAGCAAGTGGGATGTGTTATTTATTATCCTGATGTGTGGAAGAAAGCATGGAAGGATGGAAAGGCTCCATGGTGGATGCAGTGCACTGGTAGCACGTTCTCTTTGCTCTCCATTCATGCCTGTAAAAATCACAGGGTGAAATGCAGCAGCCATCTGTGGAAGCCCACAAAGCACTGTACAAAGATTATTTCCTAAAGTCTTCTGTAATCCATGCATCAGCAGTTTTAAATTTTATACTGCTACAATAAACTCAGGACAAAGGCAGGAGAGCATTAACCAGGCTCAGATTCCCTAAAGACATCTATCACACTTCTTCAGAAGCATTTTCCCCAGCTCCCTTAGGAATCCACACCAGTAATTCACCTGGAGGGACACAAAGTTCACAGTTCACTCCCATGATTTCTAGCGTCTTTTAAAAATATTTCCCAATTAGACCAAGAAACACACTTCATATATTGCCAGTAATTGGCACTTCCAGCAGAGCTGATCTCTCAGTTTAGTGATAACAGTGCCATTTCTTGCTTGATAACAACAGTTCTGACACCCCAGACCAGCCCTAGTCCATCCACACCCCAGCTCAAAGAAAAACAGGTTCCACTGGTTGTCTCTACCACTCTCAGTATTTCCTGAGTCCCTCTCTTCACCAAAGCAAGGGCATTGCAGAAATGATGGGCCCTCTCTGTGACACAGGAGGCTTTCAGCCTCAGGAATATAAATGTGACATCACTTCTCCCTTAGCCTGAGTGGAAAAGCCACTTTTTGAAAATCACTTTTATAAATGCAGATTCCTGGGAAAATCCTACATGAAGTGTCCTGAGCTATGACAGCTGAAAATCCAGCTCTACAAAGGCAGGTAAGTATAAAGATATTTTACCAAGCTCCCACACTACTGGTACTGGTAGAAAAAAGAGAATTTTGCGCTGGCAGGGAGCAATCAAACAGCAGGCAGATCTTCTGGGGCAGGCACACCCTGGGTGAGCAGCATCAGCCCAACACTCTCCATGCAGGAGAGATTCAGCACATGCAGGTTCATCTAGGGCAGCCTTCTTCTCCACACTTTCAGAAGCAGAGAGACTATCACCATGACATTTTCTGAAAAATCCTCTTTGCCCAGGATTTTCTCCTGGGAAGCTGAGAAGCCTCAGAGAGGAATGAAAGCAATAATTATCTGATTGCTGCTCCTGTGTTTGCTGCTTTGGAATGAGGTTGGAGATTGTTTATCCAACAGGTGAATGTTTGATTGGTTCCATGTGAATTGTTTTTTCTTAATGGCCAGTCACAGCCAGCTGTGTCAGACACGCTGTCAGTCACAAGCTTTCATTATTACTCTTTTCTAGGCTTCTGATGTATCCTTTCTCTTTCACTAGTATAGTTTTAGTATAGCATTCTTTAATATCATATCATATCATAAAATAATAAATCAGACTTCTGAGACCATGGAGTCAAATT
Organism: Fringilla coelebs; assembly: GCF_963513975.1. Taxonomy (NCBI): domain Eukaryota; kingdom Metazoa; phylum Chordata; class Aves; order Passeriformes; family Fringillidae; genus Fringilla; species Fringilla coelebs. Next base: position 59,380,411 of record NC_140034.1, on the reverse strand, counting down.
CTCATCTCTTCCCTCGTCCCGAGGACCTCAGAAACACCACAGAGAGACAGTTTTGCACTCCAAGTGGTTTAAAAAGCAACTGATGAAACTAATTAAGTTCAAGGTTTGAAGTTAAAAGACAGTGTCTGTCTCTGACAACAAAATTTTCCCTAATTTTTAATTTTCCTTGTTTCAATATCCTAAAACTTTACAGCCAGGCACATCTTCCTCTACTTGCCTTTGCAATGATATTTGCATTCAAAATTATTAACTCTGCATTTTAAATCCCAACAAAAGTCAGTCATGAGCATAGATGGTTACATTTATTAAAGTCATGCACTGCTTATCTAATAGCAGGCAGTAATTATGTCACTAGTATCAAAATCAGCCACGTCTGAAAGCATTTCAACACATGCCGCTCAAATTAAAAATCAACACCAAGAGCAGATGAGCAGTAACTAACAGCTCAGTAGTAAGTGCAGAGGGAAGGAAATAAGGGGCAGTGCATGGTGCATTCAGACAAGCCTGAAATTTTAAGGGAGGTGAAAATTCAGATGCAAACACTGAATTCAGAGACACCTGAATCAAAAACTAAAAAAAGTAGAATCTGGTATTCTGTTGAGCCTGGAATGAAAATACACATTTTTCCTACCTAAAGCTCCTTGACAATGACATGGGATTAAGATATAACTTGACACAATTCCAGGCTGATATTCTGATTGTGCAGGTGTCTCTGCCGTGCACATTCCCAACATTTCTGGTGAGGTCTGGCTTCCAGGCTTGGGGATGTCACCCCACTTGCCCCATGTGTGGCCACTGTCCTGCATCTCCCCAAACTCCTGCAGGGATCCCCAAGCTGGGGAGCTCCTCCAAAAGCAGTGACCTTCCTCTTCCTCTGCTCCAGCTGACCCCCACAACATTTTTGAGAACAAACATGATAAATTTAAGCAGCCTATGGAAACTGATATTATCCAGGAATTCACAGCCTTGTGAGCAATCCACGGATGGAGAACGATCTATGGACAAGATGCTGTGCTTGGATTTGCTGGCCAATCTCTTCAGCTATAATTATTGGCAGATGGTAGAAGCTGAGAGGATATGAAATGCCTGAAGAGAAACCCACAAATTAGTAACAACCAGTTGATGCAACCCAACTGCCTTGAAAAACGAACTGCACAGACTTTACAGTAGAGGCAAAAAACACCACATTTTTTAAATATAATAAAAATATAATTTTATTAACATTTTCTTAATGCTTGCTGTCCTACATTTGTACCCATTTTACTCTACATATCCCAAAGTTTTGCTTTAATTGAAGTAATTTAAGTAAACAAAGTCTCAAATTTCCACCAAAATATGGAAAAGAGAACTCGGATTTTTTCACCACAGTATGTTGCAAGTTGTCTTCAAATTTGTATTTATCTTGGAAGACATTATTCAAAGTAATGAAACTTTTACATTTTGGCAGAGAAAATGAGATTGTTTGCAAAATGATGAAGTGTCAAAAATGTTTGACTGTCACAAGTTAAAGGGCAGGGCACCAATGCTTCTGCTTGATGAAAATCCCTCAAGTGTGGTTGGACACAATCACTGACAAAACTTGGTTTTCCTCCCAAAGCTGCTTCTGCAATTTCAGTTATAAGTACAATTATAGGACTCCAGCTTCCATTTGAAGTAGAATGGCTCCTTCTCTACAGGCTTCAAACTTGGTCAAGAAGTCCAGCGGAGCCAAAGCGGTTTCCAGGTTGCCTTAATTTAATTTGGATTGTGATTGTGGCCTAAATTGAAACATGCAAAACATGGCAAACAACTCTCCTTTTCTCCACATGCCCTTTCCACACTGGTGTTCAAGCTGGGGCTGAGTGTTTGGCTCAATAGCTGTCCCCTGTGAAAGCACTGCTCTCCAAAAAGTCCTAATGGCATGATTTTAACAGGTTGATAATGTCATTCTGACACTGACAGCCTTACTGTTACTCTGAAGCTGGTAAAATATTAATCCTTTGCTTTCCATCCATTTGTTCCTGCAATGTATAAATGAATGCTCATGCAGAATAAAGTAATTAAATGACAACACACAGAACCCTGTGGTATAAAACCACTGCTAAGTTAAAATCTTTTACTGTGCACCTACAAAAGATTAAAAGCCTTTCCTCACTTCAAGAGCAGGAAGTGGGACATTGCTCCAAAAGGCAGCATTAAAGATAGAACTTGATTTGAAGTCTTTCCCAACCAAGGGGACTTAAAACAACACTTTTGAAGAGTAAAATCCATTTAAAAAGTAATGAAAGCTTTCAGCAAAAGTTTTAAGTACGATCTGAATACCTTTGGAGTGAAAGAGAGATTAGTAGGGTCTAGAAAGCCCTGTAAGTTATTCCATGTGCTCCTGCTACTTTATGGTAACCAGCATGGAATAGCATCTATTCTATACTATTTCCAAGGTATTTTTATAAGTTTTATTGCTATTTTTATAAATATTATTACTATTTTTATTTTAGGTCTGCCAAATAATGTTAGAAGCTATTGGTGTGCAGGTCACTTAGCACTTTGCAATAATTATATGATTTGGATCAGCTAAACAAATTAATGTGTTATCTGACATCAGAATCATAGTCAGAGCCAATGAACTGTGGGAATGGAAAACACCTGCTTTGGGCCAGAGCTCAATTTCACTCATTTCCTACTGCTACTGCTTGGCATTCATTCCATTGTTTTAGAACAGAGAACATTTAATTCCTTCCACAACACCACTCACACTATCTGAATTTTTTTCTATCCACAGTGAATTCATTTTCACAAGACTCTCAAAAAGTAGAAAAAGCAACATTATCTTCAGTTCCCAGATGATGAATAGAATGTCTGCTGGAAACAAACCTACATATCTGAGTTCTAAGATAGCATCTTCCCTGCAGGATCATCCTTCCCCTCAAAAATAATTTGTTATTAAAGGAGAAAGAGATAAAGGGAGCATGAAAAAGTCTATTGCACAGTTCTGTGGGGAACCAAATGCTATGAAAATTAGAATGATGTAGTGCTTTGGAGGGATTGTTGGCTGCTCTTAAGAATCTGACCAGTCTTCTATGATTGGTAAAATTGTCCTTATCCCACCTCCACTGTGTGCAAACACACAGAAATCACAGAAAACATTAAAAACTCAATCTTGGCTTTAAAATATTATCTGATGCAAAATACCTGATTAATTAATGCCTAACAAATTAAGGACTTCCATGGCATAATACTCAAAGTATTGCATGTTTTCTCATGTTGATAAAATCAGTAGAAAACTTTCCTACCTCACTTTTGCAGATGTATTTCAATGAAAAAGGACACTGATGTAGGCTCATTTCCGAAATTAGTAAAAATTTAAAAAGAAAAAGGAATTATATGTCTTTTGTGAGAACAAAATATTTCTGTGACAAAAGCAGAGCTGAGATGCAGTTCACCATGAAGAGATGTTTCTAGGAAAGTATGTACAACTACCTTTTTTTCCAGTTCTTAAAAAAGAGCATTTTTGAAATGGTTAGGCCTTTAGTCACAAATTGCTTCATTTGAGAGGGAAAAATACCCATAATTAAAGACAAATACTTATTTTTATCATCTGATGGCAACTAAATTCTGTTTAAATCTATGACTGACTTAGATTCAGGCAGATTACACTTAAAGCCAGTAGCACAGATTTGGAATTATCATAAGGAAGAGCAAAAATGCATTTCAGCAAGTAGAATTATACCAGGACTGCGTTTGCCCATTTTACTTTGACTTCTCTGTGTTCATGACAGCAACTTTGTGGCAGCTGAGAGAACCACATGTATTATAAGATATATAAACATGCCTGAATGGAGTTCATTTTTTGATCACAGTACCTACAAATTCAATATTTCCCTGTACAAACAGCTGTTTCTTTAATTTAAAAGTCTTGTTTATTTTCTTTGAAAAATAGGTCATGCCATTTCAGGGGATACAAAATCTGAGTTTTTCAGCTCACTAATTATAAAAGTCTGAGGGAATTTCCAGGCTTTTAATAATAAAGTAAAAACACAATTTTGGGCTTGAAATAGAAAAAGAAATACTGCTGGGGTGAAACTGAATAAAAACAGAAGGAAAGCTGAGCATTTAAATTCATTTCTGAACTGTTACTGCCTGAATACATCCCTGCTTCAGGAGAGCAAACAACCCAGCACCTCTGACAGTCCCAGTTTAACTGCTGTGCTGTACAGGAAAGCTTTCCTGAACTGGAAAGTCAGCAATTTAGTATTCACTTTTACAAAGAAAAACCTCTCTGTCAGATAATCAGGCTGAGAATTTCCTCCAAATGTGGGTATTGTCCATATTTTGCAGGAAATATGTGTCAAAGCTTCACCATTTCAGGGTGGTGATTGCTCAGATGCCAGTGTGTTTTCTGAGGGTGTTACAGGAATTATAACTCCTGACTTTTTGAAAAATTACTAGAATCTAGGATGGGGTGCAAAAAGAAGTGTGTTCATTGTTAATCTGGGTGTGTATCTCAAAAGCGCAGGCTCACTTTGCATTAACAACTTCTGCATTACTGTCCCACAGGGTTTCCTTTCACTGGGGTGGAGGTTTCAGGAGGTGAATGTGGGCTGAAATTGATAACAGAGCTGTTGCTAATGGCAACATTAAAAATCAGATGTGCTAGTTTATTTCCATGAAGGTGCAATTACATAATCTGGGGTGCTCCCAATAAAGCAATAATTCATGTTTTGCACAGTATAAAGCTTAGCAGTGTGTGTTAATGAGCCCTAGGTACGCTCTGAGGATCTGAGCTCTCATTTTCTCTGCCTGAGCAGATTCCTTAGAAAAGAGTCTCCCTCAGGAATCCAGTTCTTGATTGCATGTTGATTTTCTACTGCACACTTTGCTTCGTTCTACATCGAACGCTTTGCTGTCTTGAGCGCTACAGAAACATTCTGGGATCCTAAATTACTTTGCCACACCCAAGGGAAAATCTTTTTAGTACAGTTCAGAATGCCTACCTTTAAAAGGGGATCAAACTAGGTTTTGGAACTGACCTTAAGTGGTGCTACTCCCACCCTCTGCTTAATAGGTTTATCCAATGCACACCCTTTTGACCTCCTCCAGTCTTAACTTTCCCAATTCCATCAATCCTTCAGGCTAACCCAGCCTTTAAAGCTAAGTGATGTAAAGCTACTGCTATTTTAAACTCTCAAAAGATTGGACACCAGAAGAGAAATGGGGGGGAAAGGGCCCTTGACACCAATCCAACACATTCTGTGTGCAATAAAGCAGCTGTATGCAACTGAGTGGCAAGACAAAACCTGCATTCACTGGAGATAAAGATAAAACTGGTTTGAATCACCAGGTTCACTCATCAGATTCATATCCAGATAACTACAGCATGGTTTTTTGCTCAGGCTCCTTGAAATAGTTTTAAAACACTCAGGGATGAAAGCATTGAGACAGGCTCTTGGGCATGCTAAGAATAAGTGAAATTCAACTGCTTAAATAGCAGCAGGAAAGCTCAGGAGAAGGCTGGGTCTGCTCTGAGAAGCAGCCCAGGGAACAGGGGCACAGAACAATTCTGTCATCTGCTAGAGGCTGGCAGTGAGACTCCAGGTGTCACAATTATTCTTCCTGATGCTCTGCTCACGCATTAGCCAAATGCAGGAGCTTGAGCAGAGGAGAAATAATTATTTGGCTAATAGCAAGAGGTTTTAAATAAGACCAGCAAATTAGCTCAGGAGGTGAGCTTTCCTGACCCTTGATAGCACTTTGACAAATCAATGTAGGGGTTTTATTCCATTCAGGATGTACAATAAAATTTTCTAAATGTACTTTAGCTGCTGTACAGAGGCAATCACAACAGCTTAATTTCCCTTCAGTAAAGATAATGTGCCTAAGCCACCCTTTTAAACTTCTTCAAAAAAAAAAAGAAGAAAACCCAAACCAGAACTTACCAAAAAGCCCAAAATAAATATAGCTTTTTATCAAGTTAAGGAATAGAGGATCCATATTTTCTGTAGTCTGGAAAGGAATATTCTTTTAGGGAAATCACCTTTCCATCCCTTGCCAGCCCCCAATACATCCAGCAGTGCTGTGACAGGGCGCTGCCCCCGAGCCCTTCCTCTGGCACAGCACAGCCTCATGCTTTGGCATTAACCTGCTTCAGGGTTTAATGACCAAAACACCTGGGGCTGGGATTTGGGATAAAGTCATCTACACCTCTGCTGGGACTCAGGAGAGCAGGGATTTAAGGGGAATGCCAGGAACTTCTCCAAGAAGTGGAGATGTTGCCATTTTTCCCGTCAGGGGCTGCCTTTACCCCCTCCTTCCCTTGCAGCTCCTTTCCCCTTGACAAGCAGCTCTGTGTGCCCTGTGTGACTCCAAGGACTGTCTCTGCATTCCTCCACAGAGAGCAGCTCCAGTCTGACAGCCCTGATGCTGCTGGTGGGCTTTAATTCTGCCTCAGCTTTGCTTCTGCCCCCCTGTAAGTGAGGACAGACAGAGGAGACTGCACTGCCCAACCTGCAGGCAGCACTGGCTTTTAGGGCAGTGGGGAGTTCTTGTTTTTCTCTAAAAATGAACTCTCCTGTCCTGTTTTCCAGCAAGGATTTGCAAGGGGGTCTTTTCTGGAGCCTGTGGCTCAGCGGGAGCCTCTCCCAGACAGTTTTGTCTGACCCAGTCCTGGTGCAGTGAATACTCCGGTGGGCTTTGTTAAACCACTGGAGAAATTTATCATTGAACCTTGTTAGTATTGTTGCTTCTCTCTTGCAAGAAGTGCATCTGCCCATCCACAACAACAGGAGCAAATCCAGAAACTGAGACTGGCCCTGAAAATTTCCTTCCTACTTAGAAATTTCACTAGTCTGAGTGTGGTAATGTTGTCATCCATCTGGGGGGGTTCACCCTTGCTTTCCAGCAGGGAAACAGCATTTTGTTGTGGATTTGTTTGGGTTTTGGGTGTTTGTTGGTTTGTTTGCTTGTTTATGAAAGCTATTTAGCACTAACTGTTCTCCCAGAGCAGTGTAGGAAGTGAGATGAAGGACATTTCCCTACCTGTTGCTAAAGAGCTCCAAGTATCTTTACATCAGTTAATATGACACTTCCCATGTGCCACTGGGTAGAATAATATTAAAAGAAGAATTACATAATTCAGCATTAAATACTGTAGGAGATGCTACTAGAGTGACATCTACACTCAGTATCATTAACATACTAGAGAAGAACTATTAATTTCACTGTAGAAAGTACTGTTTGGGTTCCTATTTGCTTATTTAGAAATGCCAAAACAGAAGAGAAAACTAGGAGTTAAACCCTGGAGCCACAACACTGCATGTCACCCTGTAGTAACCAGATATAAATAAATGATATTGTCTCTGTTATAAGCCAGACATGAAGAAAGGTGTTTGTCTTAAGGAACATCTTTAAAGTGTTCTGGAAAAGTCCATGCATATCAAATTGCTGAGTGCAGCACTCATGTAGGTATTTTATTATTAGAATAGTTCTAAGTTAAAGACCCCAAACAGGGGCTTGCACTCTAAAAACAGGTATTTGCCATGTTGCCCTGTACTCACAAGGTTAACTCTAAGAAATTAATGAGAAACAATCACTGCAGTGAGGTCAGGATAAACATGAGTATTTCAGTTTTAGCTGTGAGATACCAAAGACTGGAAGGGACACACCCCAAGGCTGTTACCTCAGCTAAAAATGCCTATTGTCAGGTGCATCCTTTGTTCTTTCACGTGGTTGTTTTGAAATCCTGTGTACACTGACCTGTTTATATGCTTATTTCTACAGCTGATGTTCTGAAATTAGGTGTAAATTTCAGAGTTTAGCTGTTAACCGTGTTATCAAGAAATGACACAATGCATTCTTACGCAACACAACAGGCATTTTAAATATTGCATGGCTTATTCAGTCCCAAAAAAGCCACAGAAATTACATATTTAATAAACCTTGCTAGTTCTCATTCCCACAGTAAAGTACATAGGTCTATAATCCTGTTGTGATCATCTCATTTTTATTCCTTTAGGTCTTTTCTAGTAACTCTGTGATCAGGATTGTCCAGTGTTAGAAATGTGCTCAGTTCTCTCAGAACAGGGATACCATGTACAGACATTTATTTTCCTTCATCTTTTACTTTATACCCTCACATCCTCTCTCATACCAGGATCCTGCTGAGGGATTTCCAGAAGAACACTGAACACCACCATCATTCACTATTTTATTTGTAAAAAAAAAGCACCAGGCCAGACTGCTCCCCACTGAAATCCTAGTTCCAGGTGTTTGGCCACTTTATTAAAATCTTTTGCTACCCCTTGAAATAAAATTAGGTGGTTTTCCTTTAATTAATCTCTAAGGAGATTAGAACAGTCACCTTATTGAAGGGCAAACTTCCAAAAGGGTTAATAATTGCAGCAGCAAATCCTGGTAAATGCCACATCTTATTACCAAGGCAGTGCTTGGACTCTCTCCACTGGAGTGGCTTTAAGAACACATCACCCTGTGGCTAATCAGAATAAATGTTTTCAGCATTCATGTTTCCAAGGCAAAAGCATTTAAAATTCACAGGGTTGTCCCTTCCTGCCTTCTCCTGACACTGTAGTTGCACACTGAAACCAACTGATGGAAATGTTCTCTCAGGAGAGAATTGCTGAGTGGTTGCACCACAGAAATTGGTGGGAGTCTATTAAATATAAAATTACTGCCTCATTCTCTCAATTCTCACGAGCCAATTAATAGCACTTGGTATTTTCATGGCACCTTGCCTCAGAAAATATTAAAATGCTTTTAAATGACAGAGTTCTGGAGCTCTCCTGTTTGCACCATCATGAACACAAATTACAGAAAAGCTGGCAGAACAAATACACCAACTACAGCTCAGGAAGTATTTTTTCCAAGCACCCTGACAAATGTTTGTCTGTCTGACTGCCACTGACCTTGTCAGAATAAGCCTGACAATGACACTGTCCCTGCTCTCATGTAAAAAATCTGAAGAAGTGACACAGGTAATCAATCCACAGGTAAAGGCAGGGACACCAAACTTTCTCTCCTACACTGAATGAGATCTTGCTCCACTTTCTGAAAACCAAAGCAGCTACATGCAAACATGGCACCATCCACAATCAATCTGAATTTGTGCTTAAAACATTGATTAATCCAGCGAGCACAATCGAGTTGTCTGAGAAACCCATTAACTACATTAATTTTGTGTAAACTAACAAACAACTGAGGGTAATTTACAGCTCAAACCACACTTTTCACAAAGCCAAAATCCATGTAAAAGCAAGCTAAAAGGCACACTGTAAACCAGACCCTGAGCAGGCACAGCTTTGAAGAGGAAATGGATTTCCTTTGATGTGCACCTGGCTTGAACTGGTTTATAAACCAGGACACTTGTCTAAGGAAGGGACATGAAAATTTTAAACAAATCCTTTCCCCCAATACCATCCAAAGAGTTGGACACCTGCTATCTCTCATCCCTGTTCTTGGTTCATTGCATTATAATCTATGCTTAAAAAAAAAAAAAAAGAAAGTAGCCTTTGAAAAAAATTTATTTCCAACTATTAATTCACCCTCATCCATCTCTACCCAGTCAGAAAACAAGTGACCTTTTGCCATCCATTCTGTCTTGACAGTCCGAACATCAAAACAAAGTTTTCTGCACTCCAGTAGAATTTGTACAGTGCTGTTTGCTGTTACAAAATCCAAAGAGAGGACACAACATTTCACATGAACTCAGAAAACAAAATAAAAGAGAAGACAGAATATGATCTAGAAAGAAATCCTACAGTCATGGAAAAAAAAAAAAATCCAATCTCCAGTAAGATCTACTCTGATGCTTAGGAAAATCTACAAAATATCTTCAAAGTCTGGGACCTTAGATTCAGTGCTCTGCTGATAAACAGTTCCTGCTGTCTCACATGGTCTTTCTCCCTCACCACCCAGCTGATTAATTAATTAATTAAACACAGTCAGTGCTCAGACTTTACAATTACCTGAAATTTTAAGCACTATCTCTTCCTGTAGACTTTCCTCCCATCAGAGAAACATTTGTGCAAACTCTTGGAACAAAACCTACTTCTACTGAGCCACGGTGTTATGCTCTGAACCACCAGCTTCAATTTCTCCAAAATGTTCTACTCATTTTAGAAATGAAAGCAAATCTCCTTCTCAAAGATCTGAAAAGATACCAATTGCTCCCAGGCTTGCACCTTATCAATTATTCATTTTCTGAGTCAGAATTGCTCTGTACAACAGGAAAGAACATTTGAAAAGCCAGATATTGTTCATGAATAATGTTAGTTTCATTCTGAAATAACTGGATTATACAAAAGTTATGACTCTTTTTGAAGAAGGTGCTACATGCTATAAGCATGACCAGGTGAATCTGAATTTAACACTTTATAAGATATGATCAGATTTACAAAATAATTTAGGATTTTTTACTTTCCACCTGTTTCATGTGTAGCTCTTTGTACATTTTCCAGGGACAGGGATCTCTAAACTGCTCTGAATGCGTCTCTCTTCCTGACCAGTCCCAATTGTATCAATCTTCTCAAAGACTTCTCTTAATCACTGCTTCCTATGGCTCCACAAGAAATTACAAAAAGCCTTAAACATTCACAGTTTCTTTTTCTACTTTCAGGTCCACATTTCTGGTGCTTTGTTCTGCACAAGTCTTCTACAATAAATCACCCAGCATTATTGTTCCCATGTGGGTGCATGCCTTTCATTTTTGTGAACTAAAATCCAACCATCTTATTGACTGCAGCTGCTTTTAAATACACTTTGGTGTCAGCAGTGATTTACTTTTTAATTATTTTAGTTTAGATGAGTGGTCCTATTGTTTTCCTAATAGCTGCTTTAAAGGCAGTGTTCAAATAAATGAAACTTCAGCATCTGAGCAAGGAAAACAAGCAAATTCACAATTCCTTAATGAAAGAATTTCCTACAATAACATTCTTGATTAAAATATCGCCACACTTCCCAAATGTTTTACATTTCAGTGTGATGATAAAGGGCATAATTTCCTTGAAGTGGGTCCTAGCTGAACATTCTTGGGAGATCCTTGCTAAAAAGACCAGAAGGGACTGTACAAAAATTATTTCTGTCTCTTTTCCAAAAGCCTGAGAGACTGCTTTACTGTTTTTTTATTTCAGCTGCAAAGACAAGTCCTGAATCAAATGCTCACCTAAATTAAAGACTAGGAATTGGATCTTGGGAGAAGGTCCTTTTTTGGCCTCTGATATATGTATGCAATTTGTCTGCAGGAGCACATTTATGCTGCATCTTGGGAAATATTGAGCATACAGGTAAACTGGTATTTCTCCAGGGAGAGATTATAATCACAATCCATTGCAAAAATGCACTCTAGGCAATGGAAGCAGGAAGCAAGAATACATTGGTGAATGTGGAAGGTTCAGGTTTATCCATGTCCTGTTGAGGTGATTTTAGGAAAAACTTCATGAAAAAATATCCTGGGAATGCATTGTGTGTGTATTGTTTCTTTCACATGTGCATGAAGTATCAGATATTAAAAATACTTATGTAATTCTATGAAACATTTGATGACATAGAAACTTTATGACCACAAGTGATAAAACTGTCCACCAGTTCCAGGTCAGGTAATTGCTTTCAGTTTCTGTGCTGCTGGCCACTGTTAACCTGGCTGAACAGAGAACAAGGTGCTGAACACTTTTTGTGAGTTTTTCTTTTCTAATTGAATGTGCAGAACTGAAAAGTAGCCAAATAAAATTTGTGGCCGCTGTTTCTTCTGATTCTGTGTATCTGCCAAAAAAAACCCCAGTGCAGTGCAAGGGCAACTTCATAGTAGGCTGAATTTTTTTTTCCATTTTTTTCCAACTAGTTTTGTCATTCTAAAAGTCTTTTTCTGTTCCTCCCAGCATTCATGTTCAAAAGAATGGAGAGGAGGTGACAAAGGGAAGGAGCAGAAGTTTTAGGCTAATGAGCAAACAACAACAAAATAGCTGCCATGACGGTATTGACATGACTTTGAGCCTTGTTGATTAAGCACTAGAAATATGTTTGTGGAAAAATGTGTTAGGATCAGTCAAAAACATTTTCTAAGGAGCAGTTTTCAACCTTTGTTGTCCTACACTGCTGTGAAGGAAGGGCCAAAAAGAACCCAAAGTGGTTGTCTTAGGTTGAAGATAGGAGTGTGTGCTCTGTCCCCATCTGTCAGAGGTGGGGCAGTTAGCTCTGTTCTTTGGGCAGTTTTGTCTTTATCCCTCCCACAGCCAATCCTCCCTCCAGGAGATCTCTGCTGTCCATGGCCAGTGAGTGTCCCTGCAGGGCTGATCAAATTCCACCATCCCATGGGGAGATGCTCCGCCCAGGGGAGGAGCCAAGCATTCCTACCTGGATACAATCTGCCCTGGAACAGCACAGCAGCCTTTGCCCACTGCATTCCCAGAGGAGCAGCTTTCTCCTGCCCTGCATTCCCAGAGGGAGAGCAGGCCCATCTCCAGCAGCCCTGGAGCTGCAGAGGAAAACTCCCCCCTTGTGCAGGATCCTGCTGCAGCAGAACCACAGCTGGCACTGCAGGAGGGCTGAGCCCCCAGGGGATGGGGCTGTGCCACCACCCTGACACACAGGGGACAGCTCAGGTTCTGACTCTGACAGTGGTTTGCTTCTTTTTGTACTATTGCATTTGCATTTTTAATTTTCCTAGTAAAGAACTGCTAGTCCTACTCCCATATCTTTGTGTGAGAACCCCTTAATTTCAAAATTGTAATAATTCAGAGGGAGGGGGTTTACATTCTCCATTTCAGGGGAGGTTCCTGCCTTCCTCAGCAGACACCTGTCCTTTCAAACCCAGACGGTGGTGACCCCTGAGAGGCCACCTGAAGAAAACATCACCCACCAGTGTCTGCATGCATGTACCCATTAGCCAGGTTTGACTGCAGCTGGAGCTGAGCTGCGACATCTCCTCACTCTTGTGGAGATGCTCCCCTGTAGCCACGTTCAGAATAGCAAGGACCTGGCTAGCAAAGTTTCCTGACCACTTCCATTCTCCAGCCATGGACTGACAGTGAGAAGCAAGCCCCAGATAAATACTAACCATGTACTCCACTCTATTTTGAGTTACACCATTCCTTTCAGATTTAAATATCTATCTGCATTTCTGAGGACAGAATTAACTTTTGTTATTAAAGACAAGAGGTCAAGCATTTGTTCTTGCTGTGATCCCCCACTAGTCTTGAGCAGGGAGTTCTTAAAGAATTCAATCTCACAGAATTCTAACTCTGCATGTTTTGGGTTTATAACTGTTCGCTTACTTAGGCAAACAAGGGGAGAGATATTTAGGGCCTCCATCACTCTGCAGCCCACAGGAGACTTCATGTAACCTTCACAGTGCCAGCATTTCAGAATCTCTACCACCTACATTCCACTTAATTCCATTATCTTAACAACAACATTAACTCTGATGTGTCACGGGAGCCTCTAGGGCCTAGAAATGACTTATGAATTAATTATCAAAAGCATAATCATTAAAAAAATAAATTCAAACATCATGATTCTCATTCTAATCCATTAATGTGCTAGGGGGAAATTAAAAGGACATTCAGCAAGTTTTCATGGCCATGTTCACAGATTTTTGTGCCAGAACTACACACTGAAGGTGAAAAAAGAGCTTTGCAGTGAATACAGAATTTCAGTCACACAGATTTATGATGAATAGCATAATGAGGGATTGTATTAAGTGAGACAAACACATCAACAAAACACTGTGGATTTTTTTGCTAGTAATGTCACAAAGTCAAAGGCAGGATCCTATCTCTGCATTTGAAAATTTCATTTGGAGCATTTGGGGCTCCAAGCCTAAGAAAATAAGATGGATGTGTTAAGCAGTTCACAAGTGTTTGCAACTTTTGTGCTTTTCAATGGTTAGGTTCCAGGTCATGGTCACCCATGGTATTTCAAGATCAAAGAACCACCTAGGTAGATGCATGAAATGGAAAGAGATTTGTAACCAGAAGATTAGGAGCTATGGCAGATTCTTGAAGATCACATCCTATTTCCCCTTTTATTAGGCCACATCTGGATGTCCTGAACAGCTGCAAAAATTATTTCACCTTGATTCATTTAGAGAGGAAAAGAAGAAAAAGGAAAAATTCAGAGAAGTACTGAAGTTATTGCTGACATCTGTCTCAGAAAATTTTGAAAGGGAGAGAAATAGTGGATCCATTTAGTTCAAAGTGATACCTGGGAAATATATTGCTATGGATTTCTGTGAGTCAAGAAAGGACCATTCAAGAAAGAGATTGGGAAAAAGGCACAATAGTCTTCAGCCTCCCAACTGGAGAGCCAGTTGCAGTCAGACATGCTGCTATCTATTAGTCTAACTTCCAGATCTCACAGAAGGCAAAGTCTCAGCAAAAACATCTAACAGGAATCACTGTTATTTCACTTAGAAATTTACATTTGCTTGTATTTTAACATAAGGCCTATGGATGCACCTCTTGAGAAGGAAGAGGCCCATCTTTGTAGAACCTCCAGTATTTATTGTGTTTTTCCAAGAACCTTTGTAGACCCTCCAGTATTTATTGTGTTTTTCCAGGCTGTGAAACTGAAATGCCTTACAAGTAATTAGGCCTTGGAAAACCCAGTTTTTAAAATCTCCACAAGCTGTTGCTGCTATTAATAAGGTGAGATTGAAGGAAGTCCAAGATCATTATTAGCTTGCAATGCTGGAAGGTGGGATTTTCCATTTTAGTGGGAGATAGCTTTTCTTAAAATAACTTCAGTGAAAATAGTAAATTGCTTTTTCATCTTTGGAGCACAATTTCTTCTGGAATACATTATAACTTCAGGAGTCATTTTGTTAAACAAAACGCCTGAAATAATCCCCTACTGAATTCACCCCACTGATTTCCATCTGGCTCAGGAGGCAGCTGATGACTGGGGGTCTGTAGGACAATCTCCTCTCAGCAATGGTAGCTAATCAATTAGCATGGAACTGGTTAACACCTGCAGGCTGATCTTCTCATCCACACATTGCTTCTGAAACCTCTGCCTCAGGGGTGAGCTGTATTTTATCTCGTGGAGGTAAAGGACTTGTTCTCATCAATGTGCGCAGGATTCCAGAGAACTAAAATTCAGTAAGAGCTTATGTATCTAAGTGTTTGACATTTCTTGGCTGTTTTGTAAGTGAGGGCCCAAGCACAATAAAGAATATAATATTGTTATCTGGTAAGAACTTGTCATTTATTCATTATACCCACATATCTGTGAGGCAAAGTTCTTGTCATAAAGTTCTTATTGTCTGGGGAATGGAGAAGTGACTCTTGAATTACAGCTGCTCTTGTGCAGAATAATGTGCAGTATAGTATGTCTAACACATTGCCTTAAAAAGAAAATAACCATCCTAACAGCTTGAGAGATGATTTTAGAAGAACTGCATCTCTGTTTAATGAAATAACAGAGCACTAGACATTAATAGTATTTAAAAGTTAGTACTACTGATATAATTTGGCTATTTCATCTATAAAACATAAAATAAACTTTTCAATAACACATTTTAACCGGCAGTTAAAGTGCTGTAATTTCCAACATGCATTCAGCCAATCTGCTGTGTAGCATAAACACATAATTTTATCAGGAATTACAGCATATGTGAGTGCTTTTATTGAATTGTTTGTATAAATAGGGCTCTGTTTACACACACGATGGTATTTTGAACAATAATGAATAGAAAATGCTCAGCTTCCTTTCTACTATATTTCACATAAGAACTGCATACATGTCTTCATTCAGGTATTTGCCTTAATTTATTATAGCAAAGGTTTTTATTTTTGCAAACTGGACATTTATAAGAAATTCCTTCTTTTGTTTTGGGGGCATGGAAAACAGCATGCATGAAAACTGAGACAGAAGAAGTGTAGGCATGATTTTTTAAGAAATAATTACAAAAATATATTTATTCAATGAACACATTGAATCAATGAACATCAAGATTTTCTACTCTAAAATATGAAAATGCAGCTTGTGTATCCACAGTTCAGATCTGCAAGTCCTGGTCTAGTTTCTGCAGATCCTAAATCCACAGATAATCTGTGCATGAAACAGAGGTGCAAAGATATGCTCACACTGTGAGGCTCAAGACTGATAACCGAGCCTTAGAAATGGGCTCTCATCACTCTTGGTAGCATTTTTATGGGATGGCACTCCAAGGCAGGAAGGTGCCACCACTGATCCAACTCTCTGACTGCCTTGACCCCTCCCAGGTTGTGCTGTCATGAAGCTCAAGCTCAAACACCCCCAGGGCTCACAAGTGACTGAGTCGTGACAACATTGCAAGAAAAATAAGAAATATTCATACAAGACAAGGAAGACAAAGAAGAAAGATTCATATGCAATTACACTAATTGAATAAACAAGGTCAAAAAATGAAAATCAATATGCCAGTGCTCTAAGGCAGAGTAAGAGCAGAAGTTTAAAGGGTGCAGATCTCTCTCTGCTGCTGAACAAAGACAACTGGAACAGGGATTTCCAGGAGGAGTGGATCTGACCTGGGAGGCTTGTATAAACATGCCACATGTAGTGGTTATCAAAACAATATTGTCAGCTGGAATTAACCCTGATAAATTCCACTGCCTTTATCTGGGGAGCCTCATTCCTATTAGCAGGCTTTTCAGTTTTGAGTATGTGCTGCAGTGCAGAATTAAATGTGACTTCCTTCTTTTTTAGATACTTCCAATAGCATTAGAAATGCTACCCCTGCTGCCTTGCCTGAGCTAATTAATATCCCAAAACATGATGAAAACACCCCAGCATGGGTACATTAACAAGATGGTATTTGGTCTATAGCGACCTGTTGTACGCCTGATACACGAAGAAGCAGGTCTTTTGTTACTGAAATATTCACATCCTAAGCACTAAAATCAGTGCTTTATCCCGTAATACTGCAGTGATTAACATTAATTAATTTCACACGTGGTATGAGAGAAATAGCAGCTTCATCTTCTTGTTTCAGTATTATTCTTGTCTACTGGTTCATGTACAGGTTTACCTGTTTCATTATTCCCCTTTTCTCCCCATTTATTTTTAACATCCTGTTGCTTTTTCACTTGATAGCTGCCTAGGGCATGGATTATCTCTGTCTTGCATGCCTATAAAAATATAACACATCTATACCTAGAGGCCCTGGTCAGGTCTTTAAGGCACTGCTGCAACAGCAAAAATCAATAATGCTTGGTATAGCGGAAATAAAAGAAGGTTTCTATATGTGAAACCATTTAGGAATTAATGGCCTTGTAGGTATGGCAACACAGTTCCTTCCTAATTCCCTTGCTTTGTCCCTGTTGGTTGTCCAACATGATTTAAGCTGAGGGGCAGGTGATGGTTTCTTTCTGCAGGATAAATTAGTTTGTGCGCATCTCTTTGCTGCCAGAGGCAACCACCTTTAAAGCCAGTTTGGGGATTCGTGCACGAGGCTGCGACCACCAAAGAGCAGGAGAGACACACACAGTGTGTGTTTCAACCCACAGAACCTGGCTTTGGTCATCCTTAATCCCTGACTAGGTTCCTGGTTAAACTCCTGTGGGTTTGGAGTCATCTCAGGTCACTGCAGGCAGCCCATGGGGTGCCCAAACCACTGCTCCTGTAGAGGAAGCTTCTCTACGTGCCTTATTCCCCCACCACATTCCTCAGTCACTGGTCAGCAGTTCCCTCTGTGTGGACAGAGGGATTTTCAGCCAGCCCAGCCCATCAAAGCAGACCTTGTGCTGTTAAATACCAGAAATTGGGACTGGCAGAAAGGGTGAGACACTCGCACAATGAACACAAGGCTTTGCTGTGTCATCTAAGCCACAACCACACGCTGCTGTCAGGAGTAACAAGTTCCTGTCCCAGAACCATGAACACTGAGGGAGACAGGAGCAGAAAGAGAGGAGAGGGAAGAAGAGCACATTTGGATTAAGGCAGTACATCCAAGCCATGTTAAGGCAAGATGTTATGTTATCCTTTCCTAGTGCAGCCTGTTATTCCTTGTTAAGTGGTGCTCACAGCAGAACAGGAAATTTGGAAAAATGTCCAAGACACTGGATAAATCAAGAGTTAATATTGTAACAGCTGGATGACAATTTTCCAGTGAAACAATGCTAATTTGCTGAAATCAGAAGAGATTGTAGAAATACATATTTGTTTTGATGAATTCCTTCCAAGCTCGGGCAGATTTCTGCTGGAAATTCACTCTGTTTCCCATCTAGAAAGCTGCTTGGGAAGCTGGGACCTCATTTAATTTGCTCAGGGCTGCTACTTAGAGTCCTGACAAGCCCAGGAGCACACTGCATATGCTCCTAACAGGGACTCAGCTCCTCACTCCTGCCATGACTTTTAGGATTGTTTGGCTCCCTGCCATGGAGCTGAAATGAGGCTGATCCTCTGGCTGTCCAAGCTGCCTGCTGGCTGTGACAGTGTAGTGGCTTTGGTTTCTTAATTTGAGATTTTTTGGTTGATGTATCAATGAGTTTGGTGGGTTTAGTGTTGAATAACTGATAATGTATTTATTATAATGTATTTATTTATTTTTTTCTTGTGATACAGGATTAGGAGAAAGGTCAAATAGGTTTAAAATTTTAAAAGGGTATAAAGAAAAATGTATTAATAGCAAGTAAGAGTAGTAAGAATTAGAATAATATTTTTAGATTTAAAAGAATTTTCAGATGCTTTCATCTTTAACATATATTTTTCACAAAAACATGTAAAACTTTCTAATAATTAAAACCTTTACATTATTTCTAAAAATACCCCCTGTATAAAACCACCACAGGCAGCTGCCCAGATGAGCAGTCTGGGGAATCATGGGCTCCTTGCAACAGTGGGAGCCTTGCCTGAATTTGGGGCTCTTTCATTTCCCTGGCCAATTTTTCAGGAGTTGAAGACAGCCATTACTGTCTCACTATTTTGGAAAACAAACACGCAAACAAAAAAAGCCCCACCACAGAACAGCCCCACAGAAGTGGAATGAATATTCCAGTTCACTGGAAATGCAAATATTGTGCTGCTGGACATTGATGTGGCTGTCTTGGGCTGCCTGTTTATTTTAGGCCACTCTGAGTTCAGTCACTATTCCAATGGCCCATGGATGTCACAGTGAGTCAGGCTTTTTGGACTGGGTGAGCTAAAATACTTGAGATGCTGGAGGAGCATCTTAAAATGCTTCACACATACCACAGAATCATGCAAAAAAAGCACTTAGGAATGCCCTCTCTTTAAAAACACTACCCTGCCTCCATATATCCACAGCTTATTACTGTTGATGAGGAGATTAAAATGCAAAAAGAGCTCTTATTAAAGAGAAAATGTAGTTTGGCTCCATCCTTAAGCAAATTAGCACCCTAAACAGGATTTCTAAGTGCATTTTAAAGAGAAGCAGCTGTTATTAAGCCACTAGATATTTTGGCTTAAAATTGACTAAAAAGTAGGCAATAGTCTCATTTAAATAGCATGCAAAAGAGATGTGGGAGGCAGGATGATTATCTATATTATGCATGACTGAAAAGCAAGCTCCATTTCTGTCTCTTTGTGCATCTAAATAGTGTGGAGAGGCACAATTAGAATGATGCACAAGGAGAAGGTGTGAGAGTGGCCTTGCTTTGGAAGCTCTGTGGGGTTTTTGAGAAGCATGTGGCCCTGCCTTGCATGAAGAGTGCACCCTGCCAACCAAGCCAAATTTCATATGTCCTCGTATTTCGTATATCCATATCCAAGTTATGCCAAACACATTTCTGGCTGGGGTTTTTGAATAACCCCTGCTTGTTAAAAGAAAAAAAAAGAAAAAAAAATTGTCTTGACTTCTGCTGATGAGAAATAATACTTTCAGTACTTAACCCCACAGAGTCAATTTGCTTGATATGTTTGCAGTAATGGGGAGTTTATACCCTGTAAATAATGTTATTCATATGGTCAGGTTATATGTAAGCATATGGAAATCTACCTGAATGAAAATCTGTCCCTTGGAGAATGAGCTGGTTAAATAAAAAGATGTGTGAACTCTGCAGTTAAGAGCACAGATTTCCTATGAGTAAAAATCTTACTGAAAAAAGTATTTCACAATTTTCATATTGGAAAATTTTGTATTGCATCCCTCTGCCACGAACAAATAAAACTGTTTTACCCTGTCGGCTCAGACACCATGGTTTATCACATTTAAATGCAAAAATGCCTCAAAAGAAAAAAAAACCAGGTTGAATGTTGAATAGGAAATGAGTTACATTCATAGATCCTAACAAATGTGTGCATGCTCAACGATGTGTTTTGTTGACAGTTTTTAAATATTCAGTTCCCTCATTTGACTCCAAATCATTCTGTTCTCAGAAGAAAGCTAAAAAGCTTTCAACTCTTTTAGTCTGAGAAAAAAAAAATAGCTGAACTCTTCAACTTGATTCTTCTCTATTCCAACCTTTTTAAAATCCACTGAAGATTCTTTTTTTTTTTTCCCCCCAGCTGGTCATTCCCTGAGTAACAGAACAAAACCTCCTCTTTGTTCTGCTCTGTGACTGATTAGGTTGTACCTGGCTGGTGAAAATGAACATTGATTATTGCTGTGCACTGTGCTCATGAGCACACTTTCCCTGCTCAGCTCACTGTACCCACCATCCATGTGTGTCCCAGTCTATAATGATGAAAATGGATGCAGTGAGGTAAATGGCAGTGCTGTTCACACACAGAGATCTCCACAAATGAGATGTGTGTGCTTGAACTGGGCTGTCAATTAAAACATCTTGGATGCTTCCCCCTTGGCAAAGAGCTGTGCTCAGTAACATGTTTATAAACAGATTTACATAGCTTCTCATATTCTATTTTTCCCAGATGATGCAGCAAAGATTAAAAAGCATTAGTGATGAGCCATACATTAAAATGAAATAAACCTCCCAATTAAAAAAAAAATAGAAAACCAAACATAATAAAAAAACCAAAAGAGTGGAAAAAAAATAAACCATCAGCCATATGCTGAGTTAGAAAATATCTGACTTATTGGCAGCTCCTGTGACTTTGCATAATTCCTCTGACCATAACACATCTCAGGGACACTGAGCCCTGGTAGGTCTAAGACTGAAAGACTGCAAATATCCCCCAAAGTCCTTTTTTACCCCATTTATTCTTCTTTCTGTGTGGAATGTTCTTTGCCTGCACACTCAAAACCGTAACCAAACACTGAAAGAGTATAAAGGTTTTGAGGTTGATTTGGGTTGTATTCAACCCAAATTAGGTTTTATAGGGATTTTTAAGGTCATTTTTAGTCATTGCTAAATGTAAGGGCATTTTTCTTCAGAATTGCTATGACCCTAGATTTCAGTTATTGCTGGGTTTAAGTTCAGCAGTCACTTAACTGTAATGTTGATTTTTATAGTGTTTATTATGTTGTTACATTATATTAGACTGCTCTCTTACAATCCCTTATTGTTTGTTACAGCATTCCAGAAACACCCCAATGAACTAAGGCTGCTTTCCAACAATAAAAAAAGCTGCAGGAAGATGCTGTGCATCCATATGGACTGAGCCACCACTCACAGACAGTACTCTGAAAAATGTTTGTAAATCAAAGTAATGGCAAAAATTTTCCAGCTGTTGCAGAAAGGCTGGCTGGTGTGAGAGGTTTTCCCTTTATTCTGTTCTGCAGGTGGAATTATGTTACTTGCTAAAATTTAGGGGTTGCTACACTCCCCTAAGCCCCCACAAGGCTCTTTCCACTCTGAGGATGCCAGAGCTCCTTTAGGAACCTCAAGGAGTGACCAGGTTTGACAGTTTTTGCCTGGAGTTATTGCTGATTTCTCAGCTTTTGTCACTAACAGCTTCCATTAATTCACCTCAGAGACACTGGATAGATGGAGTAATTGGGCCTTGGGGATTTTGATGGCCCTTTTTTTTTTTTTTCCCCCAATTGTACTGATCAATTGAGTAAATTCCAGCTGCAGGGAGCAGATGGGTCGAGGATCATTTTTTGCCTCTCGTAAATGACACAGGAGGAGAGCACAAAGCTTCACCACGCAGCACAGGTGAAAAACTTTTCATGGACACATCCTCAAATCAGCCACTGCACACATCTGTAATGCACACCCAAAAACCCCAAAACCATCTTCTCCACAGCAGCACTTCTGAAAGTGCCCTCCCTGGGGTTTCTTGTACCAAAGGAGGACATGAGTCTTTCTGAAGTAGTTCTCTCCTAAATGTAAACTGTTCTCGTGTGTGAACAGCCCCTCTCTTCCTGGGAACTAAAGATGGTCTTTACAGACTGCAGCCATGTTTGCTTTAAATGTCTTTCTTTGTGGAATGAGAAATAAAACCAGAACAGCCTCTTCTTGATACTCTGGAGGGTGTGAGGTGAAAGTGGAACAATCAAACAATTTTAAAAAATCTTCAACAAGGAAATCAAAGTCTTTCACCTGACGTATTTTCAGACTGCTAACTGATTTTCTGTGAAAATAATCATATTTTTAACAGCTTTTGGGTTTTGAGGTATGAACAGCCTAAGATATTATGAAAAGTAAGGCAGTCAAGACCAAAACAATGACATTTTAGTGAAGGAAGATGTAGCTGACAGTTAATTCTGAAACTGAGATACAGAGCTGCCATCAGGACATTACCTTGTTCAAACTGCAGCAGTATTCCTAAAGGCCTTTAGATGCTTTTCTCCCACCACAACCAATTTCTGAAAGGTTAGAGTAATTCTTTTCCATCCTTTAGAAATCTTTTTGTACTCTAAGAATATTACATGCTTGGGAAAAGAATATTAGGTGCTTGGAAAATACAATCCTGAGAGGGACAAGAGTGGCTGGCCCATTCCTGCTGCCACACAGTGGGAAGGACAGGGAGGGACAGCACGTGGGTGGGAAGCACAGGCTGGAGAAATGGGCTTTGTAAAGTTCAAAAAATGGAAATACAAAGTCCTGCACCCTGGGAGAAACAACCCCATGTGCCAGGTCTTGGCTTCTTTTCTGCATCCGTCAAGGTCAGGATTGAAAGTGCTCAAGGCAATATTTCATGTTCATTAATTCTTATCTATATCACAGACTTACAAACCCTGAGTTCTGCAGCATTTCACTAACAAGCTACAAAATGGCCCCATATCTATCCCTACAAGGCCTTTTAAGGAAAAACTGTCCAATTAAGAAATGATACCTGAATTATTTTTACTTTTAACCCAATAACTAATGCCTTGTGTCCTGCAACGTGGAGTTTTTTATCCAGTTACAGAAAAACACCCAAACCCACGGAGAAGAAAGTGAAGAAGGACCAGCCTCTGCCCTAAAACCTCCATCTTGCTTTATATATATATATTACTGTATTCTAAACACTTAAACTAAAACCTTAATTTTGTGACACAGGAAGAAATAATGGAAAGCATCGCTTGGAATTGCAGCAAATCTCATCCAGTTGTATTCAACTCTTGAATTTAAAACTAGTGCTGCTGAAAAACAAAGGACACTCAACAGCTTTAAATTCACACTTCAGCAACACAATTAATTTTCTTGTCAAGGACAGGAAAAGTGATATCAACCCAGCTGCAAAAAGGTTACAGACATAGCTGTTGTCTTATGCTCATAATTAAATATTTCATTTACAGTTATTATCAAATGTTAACTAGAATATGTTTCTGTCAGCCTCCTCTAGGATTCCATTTAGCATGCAAAACATTTCCATCAAAAAATCTATTTCCATTCTATTGAAGACAACATTTTGCCTTGTATGTGACTGAAAAAAATTCTGGTATTTTTTTAACTCTAGTGTTTCTGAATGCCTTATATTCCCACACCACATGGATAGGCAGGGTGGATACAGATCACAAGAATTCTTCTTATTATTATTATTATTATTATGCATCTTTGTTCTTCTCTGCCACTACATAGAGATCTTCATTTGATCTCAGGAACAATGCAGGGAGGAACCTTCAGCAACAATCTGGTTTAATTTGGTGTGCAGTTTGACAATATTTTCAGTATGTTGAAGAGCTGTGAATGAGCTTTGTTCCTCTGGTCCTCAGACTACCCAAATACAAAAAGCAGCTGGAAAAATCAACCAAGTGTAACTCTTTCTTCAATTATCTTTAATCAGAATTAACTGTTGCTCCAGATACAGGCAGAGATTTGCAGAGAAAAATTTGTGGCTTTTTAACAGCTTCAAAACTGCAATGGTTCTTACTGGAATGAGTTCCAGAAGATCCCAGAATGGCCAGTGTTAGCTGGCTTTTACCTGAATTCATTCACACTGGAAAAAAAACCTGAAAGATCAAATATTTCTAGCAAACTAAATTAAATTATATAAAAATATGTCATTTTGAGAATAATACAAATTGTAGGTAACCCAGTACATCTGTTTCTGTTCAAATAAATTTATCAACAAAAGATACAGGCTTTTTTTTATAGTCAGAGGTTTTGAACTGACATTTTAGTACAGTTCATGATGAATTTTTATTTCAATTTAATATATGCTTGATCTTGTATAAAAGTTATCAGTCAAAGAGTATTTATCATGCTTAATGAACTACATCTCCAATGGACCAGACAACTCATTGAAATGAAACTGGCATTGAATTTACCAGAGCTCAAGTCAATAAAATATTTGGAATTCTTCATTCTACTTCAGTACAATTTCTGTTATTACTCTCCATAAAACTCTGGTTGAACTTTAATGTGAACTACAATCCAATATATATCTCTCAGAAAAGCCTTAGATTTCAAAATCAAAGAGTTGTAAAGCACAATTCTGTACTGATCCAGGGTAACATGGAAAAGTACCTTCCAAACTGGGGCATAGCTGCAACACCAGAGAAAAATGTATATAATATGTGAAGTTCATGTTCAGTTTTGATGTGTTTGAAGGCCAGACTGTCCTGGAGGTTTAAATGTTTATTAATGGAGTGGAGATGTTCAAGTCAATATATGATTAAAGGCTGACTTAGATTGCAAATCTCCACATAGTGGAATGTTGTTTGAGTCTCTCTTGTGCCTGTCCAAAGAAATTCTCATCCTGCATCCATCCTTTGGAGAACATCCTGGGGGGATGAAAATCTGCTGACAGTAGTAAGGGACTGAGCACAGAATTGGTGTAGGTGTCCCTCAGGGGTGGGAAATCCTAAAAGAGAATCTAGACACCTGCTTTGAGTGTGCTGCCCAAATTATCTTGGCACTCCCAGCAGATTTCTTCTGAGAAATTACAAATATTACAAAAATCCTCTTAAAATTCCTATTGGCTTGTTTTAATGTCCTTTTATCACTGCTACAAGAAAGTAGACAATTTTAAAAAACCATAGCAAATGGGGAGCCACATCTAGCCATTTCACCAGAGTGATGCTAATAAGTTTCTTCACTACGAACATCTCATTTGTATTCATTATTCTCTGTGCCAGATGACAGTTTGTAGGCTATTGCACAACATAATGATTACAGAGTACCAATAGTTGAGACATTTTTACTCTAAAACTGTTTTTTCCCCAATCAGGAGCCATTCTTTCTATAGGTTTCACAATGCTCCCTCAGGTACTCTGTTCTTTCACTTTCATTACAGAAGACCTGAGAAGGTATTTGGTTGTCAAACGAAAATTAATTTTAGCCACTGGCCCCTCATGCTGTGATCAGCTGTTGTGGAGTCTGCTCTCCCTTCAACACCTTCCCTCTAGAAAATATCCATGTTGAGAACTGTGCCTCTGACACAAGTAAAGATTGGTGCAATCTGGAGGGGGCGGGGGGCTTATGTTGGTTCCTTTGGTATTTTTCCTACTAGCCTATCTTAAATCTTTAACTGCTCCTTAACAATGAAGAACTGATGCATGTGGACCAACAAAAAAAAAAAAAACCACCAAAAAAACAAAACAAACCAAAACCAAAAAAAATCCTAAAAAAATCAACCCTACATGTAAAAAAAAAAAAAAAAAACAAAACCACAAAACCCACTCAAAAAACCCCCAAATAACCCTGAGCTATCAATTTACCCGGGGAAATAACACATCTATATTTCTCACAAATGTTCTGCCAATAGGTGACTGTAAGTCAACAAAAGTCAACAATAAAGAGATAAAAAAGCCATCAACAAGCTGGAGAACATGAAAAGGTGGCATCATTTCTTTAACACCCATTCCATCACCAGCCCAGACCTGGCAGCATCATTCAGAGCAAAGAAATAACTCAACCCCCAGTGCCAGGGGAGCCTTTGTAGTCCCAGAAAGCAGAACAGAAGAGATAATGAGATTTGCATTGTGCATACTCGACTATTTAAAAACAAGTTGACATCAGCAACTCCTTTTAGTGCAGCTTGTGAAAAGCTACAATTCCTGCTAGCTGCCCATTTGAGCTGGGACCCACGAGCTCAAGTGCTCTGACCCACTTCAGTAACTTTATTTCCTCCCAGTAACAATTAGAAATATTTACAGACACTCATGGGCTTAAACTTGAAAAGGAGCTATGATGAATTAGTGAGAAATTCAGCCTTGGTCCTCAACTTGCCTTTTATTTTCTTGATAAAATGTGGTTTTATTCAACAAATAACTTGGAGAGTTTTGTCTGTTTTATACCCACACCATGCCTGGAATCAGTAAAAGGATAAATCCTGACTTTTCATCTCTGGGTGTTCCTCTGTCATCCAAACAGGCTGAGGGAACACAGAAATACCACATTCATGGCATCAGAGAGGGGACAGGGTCACACTGGAGGCTGTTAATGGACTGGTTGACTTCACTCAATATTTAGAAGCCCCAAACAATTGCATGCAAGGTTCAAGTCAGATATTATTAAAAAAATATCGAGGCAAAAGATCATTTAATGTTGTAATTATGCCTCTCTCTCTCTCTCTTTCCTGTTTTCTTAGAATATATCTATCTTAATGATTTAACTGCAGAGACAACACAGGTGGCCACAAGTTGTGGGGAAAGGGGGATTGTGGCCTCTACCCCAGAGAAATCAGTGTTGAGAGAGGAAGAAATGTGTGGTTAGGGGAAAAAAAAAAAAAGAAAAAGAGATAATCTGGAAAGCCAGTGGGGCAAAAGGGATATAAAGCCTGTTTCCAACTGAATTGGCAGAAAGTCAAGGCCTGTCAAAGCAGTAAGTGCAGCAAAACTGAAATTGTCAGGCACTCTTAGTCACTGTGTTCATGTGCTGGTGCTACTGGAAGCATTTAAAAGAGGTGTCAACCACTGCTATTTAAAATTGCAGCCCCCGCTGCACCCGCCCCCTGTGGCATTCACCTTCTCTGGAAAAATCCCCTGGCCCAAGATTTTTCTCCTGGGAAGCTGAGAAGCCTCAGAGAAAAGGGAAACAGTTTTTATCCCATTTGCTTCTCCTGTGTTGTGCTCACATGTGGAATGTGTTTGGGGATTGTTTACCCACAGGTGATTGTTTCATTGGTTTCTGCTGTGCGTTGTTTTCA
The DNA here is from genome assembly GCF_963513975.1 of Fringilla coelebs. Taxonomy (NCBI): domain Eukaryota; kingdom Metazoa; phylum Chordata; class Aves; order Passeriformes; family Fringillidae; genus Fringilla; species Fringilla coelebs. The sequence continues at coordinate 59,353,069 of NC_140034.1, read as the reverse complement.
CTCAGTGGCCAGTCAGGGCCAAGCTGTGTCAGGACTCTGGAGAGAGTCACCAGTTTTCATTATTGTCTTTTTAGCATTCTGTAAGTATCCTTTCTCTATTCTTTAGTATAGCATATAGTGTAGTATTCTTTAATATAATATAATAAAGTAATAAATTAACCTTCTGAGAAGATGGAGGCAGATGCCCCATTTCTCTGCCCTCGTCAAGGCCACTTTGATTACTATAGCCCCCAGCCCACTGCCACCACAACAAGAGAGAGGAAAAACCACCAGGCTGCTCCACACCAGGGTCCTGTGCTCTGCAACAGCACTGGCAAGGACACTGCTCAGCCTCTGATTTTTGGTACATGCAGAACAATGCTCCCCCGCCACAGCCAGGTACACACCAGGGATGGGACACTGAAGAAAAGCATTTTTAAAGGCTACAAAGAGATAGAAGAAGTATCTTGTACGTGGATATCTAAATTTTTTTTTGTTAATTATGAATTTTTAGTTCAATTTAATATACGTTTGATCTTGTACAAAAAATTATCAGTGGAAGAGTATTAATCACACTTAATGAACTACAGCTCCAGTGGGCCAGAAAACTCATTGAAGTGAAAGTGGTATTGGATTTACCAGAGCTCAGGTCAACAAAATATTTGCAATTCTTCATTCTACTTCCATACAGTTTCTGCTATTACTCCCCATCATTCTTATTTCTAGCCTTTCTGAAGAATTTATTTCTGAGGTGTATTATTCTTCCTGAACAACCAGTGACTTCACTGAGGAAGACTTCTGAAATGTGTGCACGGAGAAATAAAAAGACTCAACCCATGCCTAGAGCTGCCACTTATTGAGGATTCTACAATCTCTATTTCAGTGCAAAACATGCACAACATTACTGAAATATTTATTACCCCTTTAATATTACATAATAAACATAATATTTTTTATGTAATAAAGTAGGGGTAATGATATTTCCCTAGTAACAAGAGAATATGGAAATCCCTTAAAAATTGGTCTAAGAGACACTTGCATTTAAGAAGGTTATAAATAATACACGGTGTCTTTGATCACATTATTATTAAAATTAATACATAAAAATTTTGTGTTCTCAAACTCAGTACTAGGGAAGATTATAATTTGCTGACACAGATAACATGCTCTGATCTGCAGATTCCCTTCTTTCCTAGTTCCCAGCTAAGAATGAAGCCTCAGCACACAGCTGTGTATAACCACAGAGGCAATTTGGGAAAAAAAAAAGGAAATTTTGATTAAAATTTTCCTATGAGGCAAAATTTGTCAGCATGCTGCAGAAAGTCAAGAACAGATCAGCTGTACTGCAAGGAGCACTTGTTTAGTTTGATTCATCCTCTGCAGAGGTTTAAAAATATTTTTTTTAATATATAAATAGAATATGTATTTTATATTATATATAAATATATATCTATATATATAAAATATATGTTATATATATTTTGAAATATAATACCTGGATTTTAGGAACAAAGCATGTAGAATATACAACCCAAAGAATAGGACCCCAGAAAATAAATCTGGAAATGGCTTAGGAAACTGCAACTTATTACCTAGGATGACCCATGAAGACTACTAATTTCGACTTTTGTATATAACCTGGTAAATACCAAGCAGGAAAAGGGAAATTACAGTGTTTGTCACCTCATTATGTGGACAAATCCTAGTACTGGTATTAAAAGAAAAATTAAAAAGTGAAAAATGTGTGCGGGAAAAATTTTTTAAAAATGCAAAAATATCCAGATAAGGCAAAAAAAGACCCTCTAAATGAAAGATTTAGGAGACTAGATTTATCAAACTTCTTTGCTGAAACGTTATGGAATTAATTGGTTTCTGTTTTTTACACCTTAGCAGTGAAAATACTTCAGATAGCAGCTAATTCTCAAATCTGGTCTGCAAAAAACCCCACCAAAACCCCACAAAAACAAACAAGATCCCGATGGCTCAAGTAAGAAAAGCCTAATTATTGATCCTGCCATTCTGAAACAACCTCTCCACCTCTAAATAAATTAGAAATGTTAACTTTCTCACTTGCAGGTCTTTAGATTAGCAGTAGGCTTATGAATCAACCAAGGAGCTCCCGGGTGAAGCAATGACAAAAGTAAGAGGGTATTTCAGGGACTGGCAGAAACACTGATGAATTGAAGTCATCAGTTTTTTAATTAGGCACTGAGACGTGATGGTGCATGAGTTAGTATGATATATATATCATTTGGAACTGGCTGGCTGCAAATAAAAAGGCATGACAACATTTTCTGATAATGATAAACTATCAGAGATCAACATTAGCACACAATTTGCTCACAGGATGGTGTTTAAAACAGCTGCAGAGAGCCAGACTGGCTCTGCTGTGGATCATTCACCAGGGTAAATAAAAATAAAACATCTGTGAGGAAAGGTAAAGAGAGGTTATGTGAGTGATTAAAAGTGTGGAGCCGAGAGCTCCTCTAGGACAACAACTTTCCCAATGACAGGGCTACCAAAGCTGGAGCTGGAAAAGACAGAAGAAATTTTCTTTTAAAGCTTTGTAGAGATCTGTAAGGAGAAGCTTAGGTCTAATTGGGCAGTCTGCAGCTTTCTGGCCTGACCTTTTGGCCTGTAAAGGTCAATAAGCCATTTGAGTGGATATTTCTTCCCTCCCCCAAACTGACCAGATGTCCTTGGGAGGCAGGGATGCCCATATCCCTCTCACAGAACCCCTTCTCAGAGTTCAGCAACAGCTGTTGATTTAGGTCCTTTAGGTATTTGGGTGTGCTGCTTTTCCCCACCTTTCCTTTTTTTGCATTCCATTTGATGCAAAAATCTCTTACCCACTACTACTACTCGACCACTCTTAGTGCACAGAACTCTTAGGAGCTGATCTAACATGAATATTCACATTTTTTTTAGCAGAGGAAAATAAACTAATACTCTTTAAACAGAAACAAATGTAGTGGGAGATCCCCCACTCCAAAGCACCATCCTGCAAGGCTTATGGCATTCACAGAAGACCAGCCCTTAACTCCTGCCACTGGATGGAAATCACCTTTTCCAAGAATTAAAGGACATAAATCTCATGGTGCTCAGGTTCTAAACGGACAGAAAAACCAGGTATGACACCTGACTGACTTTTAAACATGTGGTTACTGTCACAGGACTCCACCAAACACATTCAACCATTCAGGGGGAGATAGACCAAGTCTATAGAAAAGCAATTAATGGGAAAAACCATGCATAGTTTGGGAAGTCATTGTGTTGAATTTTTTTTTTTTTTTTCCATTAAGTATCTACTCGGTGCCAAACATTCTCACTCAATTTGCTATTGCTTGATGTTGCAGTGTTGCAATAAGAGATTTTTTTAAAATGCATTTGGAATTTAAAAGCAATGGAATAACTGCAATTGATGCTGATGGAGGGAGCACACCTTACCTAACAGCTCCTTTGAAAAGGAACAGCATCCAATTCCTCTGCTGTCTCTCTGCATGATTTACACTGGACCTTGTTTTATCACGAGTAAAATGCAAAAATTACCCTCTCCTATAAAACAGATATATTCTCTAAATCCTTCTAAGAAACAATACCTATTTGAAGAACCATTTAACCAAGAAGAATATAGTGAAATCAAAGCATCTCGCTATATTACAACACTATTTTTTTCTTGGACAGCCACTAACTAAATTAATTACCTCACTGCTGAGTTAATTAGGTAATATTAGTACATAAATACCCCGGCTAATTATTCTAAGCTAATAAAAATACAAGTGCTGTCAAACATGTCTGACACAACCGTATACGTTGAATGTAAATTTTCCCATTTGCTTCCCAATCCAGATTTAATTAAAACATTATAAATATCAGTCATTCTCATAAATGAGTTTTATAGCATCACAAGCTAATCATTCCAGAAAAATAAATTAAAATACAATAATCCCTTGCATAATTATACTGCCAGTTAGAAAGAATGAGTTTAATAAATAGCTCGTCAAGTTCAGAATTTTAACATGAAATGTTCACCAGCCAAATAAGTGTATCTGCAGCCTAATGGCCTAAAAATGAGCCCATAAAGATATGAAGGAAACATACTTTTTTACTGGCTTTCTAATTGCTCATTTGGGCTGCTTCTTTCCTGTTTTCCAAGGAATGATTTTTATAGCATTAGTTATTAATGCAGACAAATGTTATTAATGAGGACAAATCTTGATTGTTGCCAGCTTTTGGGGGCCCTCAATACAGTCAAGTATTTTTTTATTGTTGTAAGAGTGAAGACACAGTTTTATTAGGTTTTGTTATTTAATGGCAGTGTGATTTACAAGAGGAAATTCAAAGGTTTAGGCCAATACTAGTCACAATTCAGACCTAAATGCACCACCTAAAAGCTTAGAAAATGGAGAAGAGCTGAAAATAAAAGCTTGATAAAAGCTTTTTAAAGGTGGGGTGGGGGTTATGCTTTGCCTTCTTCCAATATATTTGAAAAGAAAAAACTTTTCTGACAGTTGTAAGTTCACAGCCAAGAGCATTAAAAGCTCTTCTTTTAGGACGATATCTTGAAAGTTTGCAAAGAGAACAAAGGTTTTTTTTTTCTTTAATTAAGATTCCATGTGGTGGGGTATAGTAGTTTTTCAGCATATCTCTGCACCCACTATCTAAAGAATTACACAAAAGGAAAAAAAAAGGAAGAGTTAACAATAAAATACTACGTAAACTAGGGAAAATAGACCTATCAAAAATACATTTAAAGAAATATTTGGAAATTCCTGTCATTTCTGCTAGGAAAATATTAAACATGTTCAGCAAATATGTTCAAGATTTTCATTAGGAGTTTTAATTTCATTATCTAACTGAACAAACTATTGCTGGCATCTTTTTGTAAATTAAAACAATTAAATTACTTCACTTTGAAAGAATAAAGTACAATCCTTCTTGACCTTATCTTCTTTATTTCTGTCCTTGTCTCATCAAATGCTATTTCTGTGATTCAAGAAGCTTAAATCTATTTACAAGGCCAAACACATTCTCTGGTTGTCACTGACATAAACAAAAATAGGATTCAATTTTTTTGCCAGCACTGCTGAACTTTTCAACTCGTGACCTAGTCCTGAAAGTTTTATTCAGCTTTTCGAAAGTGTGGCCCTGGGAGCGGGTTGCAATAATCCCTCCTCCTCAGAGCCCAAATTCTTGGTTTGAAACCATATCACAAACCCATCTTAATGAGCATTTTAAGTGACTATTTTATTTAAGCAAGAATAGTATTGTCTCATTAAGAATCTGAGGATAAGGGGATCGGGCAGAATGTTGACGGTGGCAATATCAGGGCAGAAAGATGGAGCTGCAAGACTTGGCGCTCACATTAGCACACAAAAGCAGTAAGAAAGGGAAGCTGTATTTGTCAAGGTAGTCAGGTTTGAGTCACAACTATTTATGGAGTTAAGGAGGTGACCCACTCACTAATCAAAGCACCTGGGGTAGTTTTGCACGGGGAGGCATTAACAGCAGTAATGCAACCACCAACTTCCAACCACTAAATAATGCAATTCCAACTTCCAACCACTAAAAAGCTATATACACCTCTGTGAAAAACAAAAGACAAAAAAAACCCCAAAACTGCCTCTTTCTTTTCCAACCAACAAAAAAAGTCACAAACGCCCAGCCCAAGCCCAAGTCCTCCTTCCTAAGGCGCCCCCTGGGCCACCCCCCTCCTTGGCTACTGGACAAAAAGAGGGGTGGCCACAAAGCCAAAGCAAAACCCACTCAGCCAAAATTCTACCACCAGTAAAATTTACCCACAACCAACAGCCAAGAGAGAGAGGCCATCAAGCCCCCCAGCCACAGTTCCTGCCACAAACTATTAAGTCCAGCTAAAATCAAGTAGCTATCTGAAGGCTCCTGCTGAGATATTAACTCAAAATTTCCCCAATTTCCCCAAACAACTACTATTCGTAAAATTTTAAAAGCCATATAAACCTATTTTCTTACAAAAAAAGTCTCTGTAAAATTAAAAAAACTTCTCTCCCTACATAAACTGAAAAAACCCTATTTTAAAAATAGTAAACTAAAATTTTACTTTTTTACATTATCAATTTAAAAAGTTATAAAAAAAGTATCCTAAAAATTTTATCCTAATTCTTATTACTCTTTCTTTTAAATACTAATAATAGTTTTTTTATACCCTTTTGAAGTTTTAAACCTACTTTACCATTCTTCTAACCCTACCTCACAAAAAACAAATAAATACATTCTAATAAGTACATTAGTAATTAAACAACACTAAACCCACCACACTCATTAATACATTAACCAAAAAATCTCAAATTAACAAACCAAAGCCACTACAGCATGTCAGCTCTTAAGCCAAAAAATAATCCCAAATTTTATTTCTATGTTGTAAAGAGCTATCAATGAGACTGGCATTCGACCCAAATTTATTTGAAACGTGTTCAAGGAATTCCTCTTCTCCAGAAGTCAGGCTTTTTACTACCTTCAAAAATTTGCTTTAAGACAACTTCTAAACAAGTATCTTTTTGAAAGCAACTTGGAAGCAACAGAGAGATGACCACCAGACCAAAATCCACAT